>NW_026526991.1:45741271-46941271 GCF_024362965.1 Panthera pardus | reverse complement strand
CTGCCATGAATTTTGCCCCCCCACAACTATCTCCTACACTCCTGCTGGAGAGTTCTGAAATGCTACTGGTGTGTTCTAAAATGCAAACCTGTCCATAGCACTGATTTCTTTAAATACCTTAGTGGTTTTATTAAATACCTTAGTAATGCAAAGATTTATGCATTACTTTCCAAGTGTGCTTCTCAGAACTCTAGTCCCAAAAGATGATCTTTCATAAGTATTTCATAGTCAGAAAACTGTATAGTATGTCCCTGGAGAGTCACAATGCATATTAGTACACTTAAGTTTCCCACAGACTCTATGTTAAAGAAGCCTTTTGATCCAATGTTTTCCAAACTTTTTTCCCCACAAAATTCTCCTACTAGGAACAAAATATCCCATCAACTATCTTCTAGGAAAACTCCTTAACATGGCCTTGCATGATCTGGAGTCTGCTTGACTCTTCAGCCATCATTTTCCCCAACCTCCCACATCCTACTCTGTTCTCTGGTACTACTGAAGCATTGTTTCTAAGCCCTTGGACCTAGCTCAAGCTGTTTCCTCTTCCTTTTACCCTTCTTTAAGACTTGTTTCAAAAGTCACTGCCTGCAGAAAACCTTGTCTAACCCTTCCTGTGTGCTTCCATAGTCCTCCATGCTTCCCTCTTTCATTACATTTACCACATTGTTACACTGAATTTAACTATCTGCTTATGAATCTCCCCTATTAGACTGCGAGCCTCTTGAAAGTGGTGATTATGTTTTATTTGTCTTTGTATCCCTGGCATAAGCACAATTCTTAGCATTTAGTAAGACTGAAATGAAATAAATAATGCCTGGCCCATGTAGCAGGTACCCATTAATAAATCCCATGAATATTAGTTGAATCAGAAACAGGTTTCCCTCAACCATAAAGCACTTATTTGAAGGTCCTTGAACATAAAAACAATTCTTTCAATAATGGCTTTTATCTGATGCATCTAATAAATTCCTTATAATCACCACTATACCTTTACAGACATTGATGCCCCTTTTACTGCTCTTACAGCACATATAATATTGTTGTTTATAAATCTGAAGAGTTATGGCCTTTCACTGAGTTTCTTTATAAGTTAAGTCTTTCTTACACAGAACTGAGTAGGCAAAGGAAAGAAGATGTGATTTAGGATTCCCTGGATTTGTTCATGAAAGGATATAATGAGGTAACTTAATGCTGATACAGTGCCCTCTATCAAAATAGTGTGCTAGTCTAAGAAAATGATCACAAACAGTGTATTTGCCAGTTGAAGAAGAGCAAAGTACTCTCAATGGCTATGTTACATCTGAAATTTTTAAACAGCCAGAGTTTCACAATACAGAAAGGGCAAATCATCCCTTGGAAGGTAATCTAAAGTCATTGCTTTAAAAAAATTTTTTTTTAAGGTTTATTTATTTTTGAGAGAGAAAAAGAGAGAGAGAGAGAGAGAGAGAGAGAGAGAGAGAGAGAGAGAGAGAGAGAATGCACACAAGCAGGGGAGGGGCAGAGAGAGAGGGAGACACAAAATCCGAAGCAGGCTCCAGGCTGTCAGCACAGAGCCTGATGTGGGGCTCAAACTCACCAACCACAAGATCATGACCTGAGCCAAAGTCGGACATTTAACCGCCTGAGCCACCCAGGTGCCCCTAAAGTTGTTGCTTTTAAGCTCCCAGGAGTCCTGGCTGGTTAATAATGACTACTACTTCATTATAAGGTGTATCATCCTCTTAAAACTGGAAGCTAGATGGATGTTTACTAAAAACCATGCTTTTTTCCCTTATAATTCTGTTCCCTTATCATACATTGCTTATCATTTCTATTATACTTCTGCAGAATAATTAAAATGCTACTTACCTATGGCTCAGAGAGAATTTGTGTTTTGAGGTCCTTTAACATTTCTGGGTAAGTCAGCCTTTAATTTAAATAACTCTTGCAATCTTTAATGGATTCCTACTACCATGAGATAAGATAGTTCCCCCCTTATCTGCAGTTTTGCTTTCCAAGGTTTCAGTTACCTGCGGTTAACCACAGTCCAAAAGCAGATGAACCTCACATATCTGAACATCTCCTCATCGATATGTCAGAAGGTCAATAGTAGTCTAATGTTATATCACAATGGCTATGTCATTCACCTGTCTTCATCTCATCACGTAGGCATTTTATCATCTCATATCATCACCAGAAGAAGAATAAGTACATCATAAGATATTTTAATTACAGGCCATATTCACATAACATTTATCATAGTATATTTTTGTAACCGTTCTATTTTATTATTAGTCATTGTTGTTCATATCTTACTGTGCCTAATTTATAAATTAAATTATTATAGGTATGTATGTATAGGAAAATCATAGTATATATAGAGTTTGGTACTATCTGCAGCTTCTGGCATCCACTGGGGGTCCCGGAACACATTTCCTGTGCATAAGGGGGAACCACTGTCAAAGTATCTGCTGAAAAGGGGACCTCAGTTATTCTATCCAATTATACAGGGAGAGTCCATCTCTGGTCCAATGGCATATGATTTCTGGAAGAATCTTACTACATAGCAATCGCATGTGCTGAATTTCATCATGTCATTACTTATATAGTATGGAACAGAATGCTATATGCTCTGATTAAGATACTTAGAGAGAATTCTAACCCTACAAATTTCAAAAATATGGTAAGATGATAAAAATTGACCAGCATTGGCTCTGGTCCCTTAGACATAAGAATGCTCATAGGTTTATGAAGGGAGCCTCACCTTGATGACGTGGCCATGGGTTGTAGCTGTGGCCTGGCTGCTCTTTTCTAGGCTTAGAAATTAGCAAGGATTTATTAAGAAAAAAAAAAATCTGTTTGTTTTTTCTAGATGAAGCAGCAGAGAGAAAAGCATAGTAGACAACAGAAGGCAGAAATGGCAATTTCCTTCTCTCTTTTTCAACTCTTCCTCTTTTGTCTTTAAATGGAATTCTGAGGATACTCCCAACACCTTCACATTGTACCCACAGTCCCTTTTATACGCAAATTATCCCTTTAGTTGGTTATTCTGGTACCATCTCCAATTCCACACCAAAAATATTTATATTTACAATATAATAACAGAAATCTTTTTATTTATAGGCCTCAAGATGGAAGATATATGTAATATAATGTAAAATGTATATTAGTGCATAGTTGCACCTTTTTGTTTGAGGTATTTTTCTTCTGTACATCATATTGTATTCTTACATCATTTTGTAAACTGGTATAATTCCCCTTTCTTTTTTAGTCATTATCATTTTCAGTGACTTTCATATCCTTAGAATTTCTGCAACCCATTTCTGTTCCAAACTGTTAATTTCTTCTGAAGTGAAGTCTTGCTGTATCTTCCCCGGCACATATGTCTAAACTTGTATTTACTGTATTTTATTTCTCAGTCCTCATTCACATTGACAGTGCCTTCCAATTTAGGCCACCAATGGACTTCATTATCATGTTCTTTGCCTTCTTAGAGTCTAGATAAAGAATAAAATGTCCAGTAGAATAAACATGACCTTATTCTAACTCCTGTGGCACTCAGCCTGACATTTTGACAAAACAGACTCATTATTACTCTGTCCATGGCTAAAAAAGTATTGCCCAAATCAGGTGAAGCAAGATTTCAAATGATATTTGATATTAAAAAATGTCTCAGGGCTCAACTAAATAGCAACCTATATTCCCTTTTTTTGTTTAGTGATTTAGGATGAAAAAAGTTGACATAATCCATTTTTTAGAAAAGGAAACGTGGCTTAAGATTCTAATTCACTTATTGTTTACACACTTTCTCCCAGTGTTTGATGTCTGACCTGTAGGATTGTGCTTTTGGCTTTCTGCCTTGCTTTGCTTGGTGTTTTTATGGGCTTTGAAGGTGTGTATCTACTACCAGGACTTGGGGCAACATGATATTGGGGAAAGCCATTACATTAGCAGCTAAAAGACCTGAGTTCTAATCCTGGCTCTGCTAGTAACTATTTATAATCTCGGTTATGTCTATCCAATGTCAAGACTTGATTTTTTTTCATCTGTACAATGAAGAGGTTAGATTTCAATTTATTACATCTCTACATATCCTGAATCTTTGACTTTGTGTGTTATGCATATTTAAGAATTCCTTTCTTTAAACTGGTCCTATAAGAAGACTGAACATCAGCTGCCAATGCAACTTGCCTTATAAGCTTCTGAAAGATCCATTTAGCAAAAGCATCTGCAGAGCTCTGTCTTCTCTTTCATCTAGTTTTAAATTTCATCTTAAAGAGTTGTCAAAATGTGTGACAGCAAAGCAATAAGAGGTACAATCTTTGGAAGGCCCTGACTAACTAGTATATATATTTTCCCTGAGTATGGTTCACTCGCTGTGTCCCTTTATTGGATATTAATTTCTTCAACTACTGAGGCAACTCCAATTTGGAGTTTGAAGGTGCAAAGGGCAAAATAATAAACATATTTTGCCTAGATAAAGAATTGTAGATTCTACAAAGGACTGTGATGTCTATCTCAATGAAAGAGCAAGCAGCAAGGAGCCATGGGAGTAAATGGTCACTGACATGTGCCACTTACAGGAGAATATGAACTTAATAGCCCCTGAGTGCATACAAGCCTATTGAACAAATAAATTCTGGATGATTCTTGCATTCCTATTTGGTATTCTCTCTCTTTTTTTTTCTTTTACTCTCCCTTCTACCACCTACCAATCCTACAAAGTGCCAACTACCTTCACCCTGCCACTGAACTTTCTAGAACACCCCCCTACAGAATTCTGTCTAGAATTGCCCTGCTCTGACAGCTATGTATCTGTCAGTTTTTCCCCAAACTGCCAAAATATTCCTCATCAGAATGTCCCGAGTCTGATAAATTAACCCAGTTATGTCAATGGACGCTACTCTGCTAGGTAAAATAAGGTAAGTTTCATTGGAAGAAAGACAAAAGAACTTTAAACAAGAGGAGTTGCTTTATAGGAATTTCTAGGGCTCATGCAGCCAATGAGGGAGATACTTTAAGACACTTATGGACCTGTAACAATCTTTAAATCACACCAGAAAAGCTAAGCCTACTAACAGAATAGGCTTTAATATATTGAATAATATATAAATCCATATACTTCTTGCCACAATTTGTCTTCTTACAGTCTATATTTCAAACTTGTCAAACTAAAGACACAGGTTATCCTGAATTCAAGTTGATGTATTTAAGAAAATTATTTATTCTCAATATTATGACTAACTGGTTTCAAAGATCCTATCCAATGTTTACATAACATCACCCATTTGGAATTTTTTCTCATTGCACTTGTCTTCAACAAGTATGTAATGCCTTTCTTAATTTTAGACATTTATTTTATTTCAATTTTTAGCTATAAGAAACAGTGAGAAAAACATGATTATAAAAAAATTTGTTCCCAGGGTGCCCGGGTAGTTCAGTTGGTTAAGCATCTGACTCTTGATTTTGACTCAGGTTATGATCTCATGGTTTGTGGGATGGAGCCCTATGTTAGGTTTTGTACTAACAGGACAGAGCCAGCCTGCTTGGGATTCTGTCTCTTCCTCTCTCTCTGCTCCTCTCCTACTTGCACTCTTTCCCTCTCTCAAAATAAATAAATAAACATTTAAAAAAATTATTCCCTCTCTAATTATTGCCATAAAAATTCCTATAAGTACAATTAGTGGTCATATATATATGTATATATATGTGTGTGTGTGTGTGTGTGTATATATATGTGTGTGTGTGTGTGTGTGCGTGTGTACACGCACACACACACACACATATTTATATTTCAAGATTCTTGATAGTATAATGAAATTATACCAAAGAGTTAGAAATAGTAAATATGTGGGTAAGTGTAAAAAATAATCAGTACATATTTCTTTCTTTAGCTAAAAGACATATATATGACTGTTTAAAGCAAAAAAGTGTAACACTGTATTGATGAGTTTATAACAGATATACATGTTATATATACAACAAAAATAGCACTAAGAACAAGGGGTAAATGGAATTATACTATTGCAAGTATTCTACATTTTATCTGGAGTAATTCAATACAGCTCCAAGTAGATTGGGATAAGTTAAAAATGCATTTTTAAAAACTCTACAGAAACTAAAAAAAATAATGAAAAGAAAGGTAGTTAGAAAGTCAACAGAGCAATTAAAATGGTACACTAAAAAATATTCAATTAACACAAAAGAAGGAAATGAGGAAGAGAAAAACAAAAACATCAATGAGATAAATAAAAAATAGCAAAATGGTAGACCTGTGCATAAGTATAAATATATATTAAAACATATTAAATGTTTATTATATACATTAAACACAAATTTTATTTATTTTAAAACATATTTAATATGTAATAGGGGTGCCTGTCTGCCTCAGTTGGTAGGACATGTGACTCTTGATCTTGGGGTTATGAGTTTAGGCCCCATGTTGGGTGTAGAAATTATATAAAAATAAAATTTTAAAAAATAATAAGAATGGTGAAAAGCAAGTACTAACTATATGCTGTCTACACAAGATGCACTTTAAATACAGAGACAAATGGATTTAAAGAAAAAAAGATACCCAACAGAAACAGTAAACACAAGAAAGCAAGAGTTTTTCTATTAATATCAGACAAAATAGACTTCAAGAAAAGGACTATTACTAGGGACAAAAAGGGATACTTCATAATGATAAAGGATCAATATATTAGGAAAATATGACAATTATGAATGTATATGTAGTGTGATGGATGGTAAATTTTCAATGAAAACTCCATTCTAGGGAAGGAGGAGCATGAATTTTGGGTAGACAGCTAGCCTTCTCTGCCACTGGCCGATTACTTACCCTGTCTGTAAAGTAGGGTAACACTTTATAGGGTGGTGGTGAGAATTAAATGACTGCCCATAGTAAGCATTTAATCATGTGGGTTGTTGTCGATGCTACCGTCGCTATCATCTTGTGGCAGACCGTACAGTATTCAAAACATTCACCAAGGAAAGGCTCAGGTAGAACAGTCCCTCTTTATAGGGAAAGGAATCCCTGAAGAAGGGCTGAAGCAAGTAGAATTCCTGTCCAAGTGACATTATAGGATCAGAGACATGAGAGTGGGATCCAACAGAGGAAAAAAAAGGTACAGATGGTTGGGGTAGAGGGGGGCTGGGCTAAAGAGAATTTGGATCTGGAAAGAGACTAGAGAGGGAACTTGTATAATGAAAAGATTGTTTGCCTTGTGGTGTGAAATGATGCCTTCTCCTCCATTTGTCGTGAAAACATCAGTAAAATCTACATTACTTGCCAAATTGGTTAGGATAAAATTCAGCAGAGTAATAGAAACTCCAAAGAGCAATGTCATAAATAAGACAGATGTTTCTCTCTTACATATAAGAAGACAAGAAATAGTGTAGGGTTGGTATACTAGCTGTACAGTATATCAAGATCCCTCCAGTTTCCTGTTGTTTTGCCATAGGTACAGCCCTTATCTTCTTGGTCTAACATGAATTTTGGAGCACCAGTCACCATAACTATATTCCAAGCAGCACTGTCAAAGGATAGGTACACACTCGTCTTTCAAGATTTTCCACAAATACCACACAATACTTCCTCTTAAATTTCAATGGCCAAGAACTCATCCCAAAGCCACTCCTAGTAGAGCTGTAGGGTAGGAAGTGTAGTCTTTTTTGTGGAACCAACAATATGCCCACCTAAAGTTCAGAGTTCTCATCCTGAAGAAGGGGATTTAATCAATGCTTATAGATTGTATTTGTAGGTATGTTATTACTATCTGTTTATGTGTGGAAAAAAGATGTGCATACTATGTGGGTCTACTGAATGCAAAGTACAAGGCTATCAACAGGAGCCAGTTTCACAAGAGTTAGGTCATTAAAAAAGCTGTTTCCCAGGGCGCCTGGGTGGCTCAGTCAGTTGAGCTTCCGACTTCTGCTTGGGTCATGATCTTGTGGTTTGTGAGTTCGAGCCCCGTGTCGGAATCTGTGCTGACAGCTCGGAGCCTGGAGCTGCTTTGGATTCTGTGTCTCCCTCTCTCTCTCTGCCCCTCCCCTGCTCACACTCTGTCTCTCTCTCTCAAAAATAAATAATAAGCATTACATTTTTTTAAAAAAAGTTGTTTCCCTTTTTTCTTATTCAATTTTTAAAAAAAAATTTTTTTAATGTTTTATTTATTTTGGAGACTGAGACAGAGCATGAGCAGGGGAGGGGCAGAGAGAGAGAAGGAGACACAGAATCCGAAGCTGGCTCCAGGCTGTGAGCTGTCAGTGCAGAGCCTGACGCGGGGCTCAAACTCACAAACCATGAGATCATGACCTGAGCCGAAGTCGGATGCTTAACCGACTGAGCCACCCAGGTGCCCCTCTTATTCAATTTTTATTACAGTTATTAGCTAGCACTTAAATATTGATTCCATATAAGTTTGCATCTTACTCTTAGCTCTCCAATGAGATTTGGCTTTGCTGAAGTTTTGGTAGGCCTACAGGTCTAGTGTAGGGCAGGTGATGCATCAGAAACAAACTGCAAAAAGATATTACTGTACTGCAACGATACATTTTTTTATATGGTAGTGGATTAGATCCTTAAGTATGACCCCTCACCCAGCCTAATGTTATAAAGGTCTATAGTTCTCAAACTATTTGATCTGATTCCTCCTGGGATGCCTCAGTTACTGAACTTGGGCATTTGTGAACTACAAGAAAGGCAACAGGGAGCTGAATCCACTCATTTGTATCCTTATTTGGTGTATAGATCCCCAGCACTCCTTGTTTCATAGTTTTTTTTGTTGTTGTTGTTGTTGTTTTTTTTTTAAGTTTAAACAAATTTTTATTACACAAAGGTTGTCACATAATTGGATATTTCTCTACTTTGTACACAATTATTCTTACTCTCCACAGAAAGGCTGCTTCTTAACTTTTCATCTGGTGATGGCAAGCACTAAAATCCTGATTTTAACAGAATAATAGTAAAAATGCCTCAGTGATTTAAGTTGAAAGCAGTACATTGGTACATGGCTCTTGCATTCAGTTATCAGGAATGTACAAATGTCTTTTTATTCAAAAATACAAAATAAATTATCTGTAGGCATGGACAACGACAGCAGTAAACCATTATATGTTGTCAACTGAAACCAGTAACTGATGGTTATAGTGATTTTCTTAAACATCAGCCAGCCTTTTCTTCAGTCATTTCCTTCAACTGACTTCTCTGAAGTTATTCTTGAGGAGCACTGCCTTGAGCTTCCTCTCACAGTTCATTAACAATGGTAAAGCGCTATTCTAGGAATTAGAACATGCCACCTCCCATACCACCTCCCATTCCTCCCATTCCGCCCATTCCAGGGTCCTTCTCTTCCTTAGGAATTTCGGTGACTACAACTTCTGCTGTAGTTAACAGAGAGGCCACTCCAGCAGCATCCAATAAAGCAGTTCTTACAACCTTAGTTGGATCAATGATTCCCTTTTCTACCATATTCACAAAATGTCCAAGCATAGCATCATAACCAACTTCTGAGGAACTCTGCATAATTTTCTCAACTATCAATGATCCTTCAACACCTGCATTCTTAGCAATGGTCATTGCAGGAATTTTGAGTGTTCTCTTAATGATTTCTATACCAATTTTTTGATCTTCATTAGCTGGAGTTATTGAATCCAAGGCTGGAATGCACCGAAGCAGGGCACAACCCCCTCCCAGAACAATGCCTTCTTCAACAGCAGCTCGGGTAGCATTGAGGGCATCTGTAACTCTGTCTTTTTTTTCATTCACTTCAACATCACTTGTGCCACCAACCTTCAGCACAGCTACTCCATCTGAGAGTTTTGCCAGACGTTCATTCAGTTTTTCCTTTTCATATTCACTAGTTGTGATATCTAACTGTTCAATGATTTCTTGGATACGTTTTTCAATTTGAGCCTTGTCACCTTTTCCTTTTAAGAGCATGGCGTCATCTTTGGTCACAATGACTTCTCCAACTTTTCCTAAGTCATGAGGCTGAACATCTTCAAGATTTAGAGTCAACCCTTCTTCTCCGAACACTGCACCACCAGTAGCAATAGCCATATCTTTAAGCTGGTTCTTTCTATTGTCACCAAAACCTGGAGCTTTGACGGCTACAACCTGAAGACCAACTTTCAGCCTATTCAGAACAAGTGTACTCAGAGCTTCTCCATCAACATCTTCAGCAATTATGACCAAGGGCTTACGGTGAGCATTGGCAATTTCAAGAGCAGGTACAATGGACTGGACACTAGAAATTTTCTTTTCACTCAACAAAACATAGGCATCTTGGAATTCACATTTCTGCCCTTTTGATGTATTAATAAAGTATGGAGAAATATAACCTCGATCAAATTTCATGCCTTCAATAATTTCTAATTCATCATTTAGTGTTTTTCCATCCTTTACTGTGATGACACCTTTCCTTCCAACCTTTTTCATTGCATCAGAAATGATGTTGCCAATTTCTTTATCTCCATTTGCAGAAATGGTAGCAACCTGAGCAATTTCTTCAGGGGTTGTCACAGGTTTAGACTGCTTCTTAAGTTCAGCAATTACAGCATCAACAGCTAACATCACACCTCTCCTGATTTCCACTGGATTAGCACCTTTGCTAATCTTCTCGAAGCCTTCCTTGGCAATAGAGCGTGCCAGGACAGTAGCAGTAGTGGTGCCATCTCCAGCCTCTTCGTTTGTGTTATTGGCAACGTCTTGAACAAGTTTAGCGCCAATATTTTTATATTTATCTTTTAAATCAATTGACTTTGCAACAGTCACACCGTCTTTTGTTACTTTGGGACTGCCCCAACTCTGTTCAATAATCACTGTTTTTCCCTTTGGCCCCATAGTAACAGCTACAGCATCAGCTAAAAGGTCTACACCTTGAAGCATTAAGGCTCGGGCATCTGCACCAAATTTTACATCTTTGGCATAGGCCCGAGTAAGATGAGGAGCCAGTGCCCTGGACACTGGCCTAATTTGGCGAAGTACTGCGGGTAACCGAAGCATTTCTGCGGGGCAGCGGCAGGGCGTGCGGACGATGAGGCAGGCCGTCGGAGGCGAGTGAGGGCTGTTTCACAGTTTAAAACAAAAGTAGCCTTGAACTGAGTCATCATGTCATCAGTCTTTGAACTTGAATTGGCTTTTATAAGCTGGTCCAGTGCCAACAGAAAACGATTATGCTACACATATTTCCAGCAGTTTTCATGTACTCTTACCACATTTCTGTATCATTAGGCCAGCATGACCTATGTACACAGATCAGACCAAAAAGAAAAGCTGATGGCGCTTCAGCTCCGTTCAATGCCCCTATTTAAGGGTTATCACCCTGTGTCATCCATCGTTTTTACTCAACAAATATTCCCTGAGCGTTGACTATGTAGTAGGCACTGTGCTCAGTGCTGCGAGTATAGCAAAAAACAAGTTCTTAAAGGCCTTATCAGAAATGCCTTTCCTGAAAGTCCCATCCAAAGTAGTTTCCCTCAACCACACTGTATTCTCTCTCTCTGGCTTTTTATTTGTTTTATTCATATCGTCTTTTAGCAATCTATTTATCACTTTTTCTTTTTAGTCTGAACTCTACAATGAGGGCTGGAAGATTCTATCTGTTCTCACCATTGCACTCCCAGTGTCCAGTACAGTGTGATACGTAAACACTTAAATATTTGATTAATTAACATAATGGGCCGTCGATTCATATTTGTGGTTTTCTGATTAAAGCCCAGAATTTAAAATAAATAAATTCCTACCAAAAAAAAAAAAAAAGCTTTGAGGAAAATCTCTCTAATAATTGAATCATTCAGTTAGTAAATCAAATCATTTTCCACAATGATTCTAATAACTAATATGTGCTTTATATAAAACAAGTTTTGATTGTTCTAATCTCCCAGCCTAATTCTTATTTGCCACTGTTAGACTCAATTTACCAGCAGGTGGCGCTCCAGAGTAAAGCGGAACAAACTACTTCGACCACCCTCTCCTACTCAAACCCTCCACTCAAAACTTTTCTCAATGCGTCCAGATTACTTGGTAAGTGGTTATCAATGAGAAAAGTCTTTCACATTTTTCTTTCTCACAAGTTCTTCACACTCTTACGTGGCATTTAGATAATTCTTGTTGCAGGAGAAACCCGACACAAACTCAGATGTGACATGCAAAAAATTCTAAGGAAAGAGTTAAAAGTAAAACCTTATGTGTTGCCTTCCAACAAAATTTAGAACGGAGGAGAGGTAAAATGTAAAAGCAAGATAAAAGGCAATGGGAAAGAAAACTGGTGTCATTTAGAGATCTTACAAACTTGAATTAAGCGATGGGCAGTCTAGGTTATTAAATTAAAAAGTTCTCCAAAAACAATGTCACTAAGTCTTCCTATTGTATTGGATGGTCAGAATATTCAATATTGCACATATTCATTATTAGCTGTTTTATGGAAGTGTGATTGTGAAGTTTTATGTGTGTGTGTGTGTGTGTGTGTGGCAAAGTCATATATGACTTTATGAAGCACTCTAATATACATTAGCTTATTTCTTTTTGATTTTTTATTAAAAAATTTTTTTTAATGTTTATTAATTTTTTTTTGAGAGAGAGACAGAGAGAGAAAGATAGAGTGTGAGAGGGAGAGGGGCAGAGAGAGGGAGACACAGACTCCAAAGCAGGCTTCAGGCTTGGAGCTGTCAGTACAGAGCCCGACATGGGGCTCAAACCCACGAACAGGAGATCATGACCTGAGCTGAAGTTGGACGCTCAACCAACTGAGCCACCCAGGTGCCCCTAATATACATTAGCTTCTTTCATATTTGATCTTCACACTAATCCTGTCAGGCATGGAAAATTTTTTTATGCTCACATTAAAGCTGACTCAGAGAGATTAGGTGATATTAGTGAGGTAAGTAGCTAGTAAGTTGCAGAGCAGGGAATAGAACACAAAATTTTCAACAATTTCAATGCTCATTTTTCTATATCATATTAACTTTTTTATGCATCTGAGATTTCTTCTATAGTAGTTTTTCTTTTATTAAAAAATTTTTTTTAATGTTTATTTATTTTTTGAGAAAGAGCATAAGTAGGGAGGGGCGGAGAGAGAGGGAGACACAGAATCTGAAGCAGGCTCCAGGCTCTGAGCTGTCAGCACAGAGCCTGATGCGGGGCTCCAACTCATGAACTGTAAGATCATGACCCGAGCTGAAGTCGGACACTTAACCGACTGAGCCACGCAGGCACCCCACTTCTATAGTATTTTAATTGCAGTCACAGATTCGGCTTTTACATTTTAGGAAGAAATTTTACAGGTACATAATTAGTATACTAGTTAAAAAACTGTGTGTTCAGATTGAAGGAAAAACCAAATCTATTACCCCTCCAAAATGTCTCTTAGTTCTGTTTAGAATTTCCATAATAGCCATTCTTCTAGGCTTAAGGTCAGTTATAATATGAATAATTATCTGGAAAAAAAGTAACTAACCATTTTCACCCAATATTTTAGCAAGAATTAGTTTATTACATCATCAACATTAATTACTTAGCAAACGCCTAGGAAAATAAGGCAGAAGACCTGGCAATTTTGATGGAAAAAATAGAATATGGTCATTAAAAGAGAAGAGTCTAGAAAGAAACAAGACACCAAAGAGTATATATATTGAATGATTCCACTTTTGGAAACTTCAAGAATGGGCAAAATTAGTCCATGGTGAGAAATATCAGAGCAATATTTACCTTTAGAAGATTATCTCTGGGAGGAAGCATAAGAGAACCTTTTGAGCTCAGAACGTTTGGTGATTTTTACACAAGTGTATAGCTTATCAGAATTCATAGAACTATATATTTAATGTGGGTATTTCTCTATACGTAAGTCATATCTTGCTTTAAAAAGTAGATTTTTTTTAAAAAGCGGGAGCTCTGAAGTCAGACAGATCTGACCACCCCAGGTCTGCCATTTATTGGTTTTAAGATTCTACATGTTATTTAACTTCTTCAAGCCACAGAATCCTCATCTGGAAAATTAGGATAATAATAGTAGCTACCTTATGGGATTGTTCCTTGGATTAAGAGAGCTGGCATACTTAGTGTTCAGTAAGTTTAGCAATTATGATTATCACTGTTATTACCACTATTATTAAAAAGGGGAGGATAAGTAGGAGACAAAAGAGAGAAGCTGCATTCTACATGTAAGACTAGATTAAGTGGAATATCACAAAAGGGGAATTTAGAAGCCTGTAGACAGTATTGAAGCATGTTGCCTGAAACCTAAGAAATAGTGCTAGTGGGGCGCCTGGGTGACAGTTAAGCGGTTAAGCGTCTGACTTCGGCTCAGGTCATGATCTTGTGGTTCACGAGTTTGAGCCCACGTCGGGCTCTGTGCTGACAGCTCGGAGTCTGGAGCCTGCTTTGGATTCTGTGTCTCCCTCTGTCTCTGCCCCTCCCCTCCTCGTGCTCAGTCTCTCTCTCAAAAATTAACAAAAACATTAATAAAAAATATATTTTTTAAGAAATAGTGTTAGAATAATCCGGTAAATTTAGGTTCTTGAAGCCAGATTACCTGAGTTTGAATCTAGACTCTGCCACTAACTAGGTGTGTGACCCTGTCCAAGTTCCTTAGCCTCTATATGAAAAGTAGGGATATTAATATCTACTTTATAAAGTTTTTGCAGAGAAAACATATTTGGAGAGAGGGAGAAAATAATAACTTTGTTTTAGAACTAGTAATTTATATACCTGTAGATAAAATATAAAATAACACCAGTAAGTATTTCCTCTTGGCTGGGTCATTCTCATCATTTATGTCTCTGTTTAAAAAATCATATACTGGGGCACTTGTGTGGCTCAGTTGGTTAAGCGTCTGAGGTCATTTTGCCTTTATTTTGCCTCAGGTCACAATCTCATGCTTTGTGAATTTGAGCTCTGCATCAGGCTCTGCACGGACAGTTCTGAGCCTATTCGGGATTCTCTGTCTCTCTCTCTCCCCCTCTCTCTGCCCCTCTCCCACCCATGCTCTCTCGCTCTCTCAAAAAAAAAATCGTATAGTAAGAGAAGTCTTCCTAACTATTCTATCTAAAGTAGTTTTTCAGTTTCTTAAAGTTGCCATAACAAATTAACACAAATTGGGTGCCTTAAAACAATAGAGACTTACCCTCACAGTTCTGGAGTCTAGAAATCTGAAATCAAGGGCCTTGTTCTCTTCCAAGCCTCTAGGGAAGAATCCTTCCTTGCTTCTCCTAGCTTTTAGTGGTTGCTGATAATTTTTGATGTACTTTGACTTATAGATCATCACTCAGATCTGTTTCCTTTATATAGTTTTCTCCCCTGTTTATCTATGTCTCCATTTTCTCTTTTCATAAAGACAGGAGTCATTTTACTATGGTTCACCCTGATCCAATATAATTTCATCTTAACTAATTATATCTGCAAAGACCCTATTTCCAATAAAATCACACTCTGAGGTTCTGGGTGGATGTGAACTTTTGAGGAATGCATTTAATCTAATACAAGTAACATTTACTAATAAGACAAAAGTAAAGTAGTCCAATATGCCATAACCATTCTTTACTAAAAATACTTATTTTCTTTATAGCACAGATGGATTTTTTTCACTTCTTTATTATAGGGCTCTACCAACTAGAATCTAAGCTTCCCAAAGATAGTTATCAAGATAGAGCCTGGCAGTCAGTTGAGGGTCAAAACATTCGAAAGATAAATTAATTAGTTGATTTTGACTGGGAGAAATAAGGAAAGGTAATCCAGTAGAAAATAAAAAGTACTTAGCTATTGCCCTAAGAACTTTCTTGCCACTTTCAAGTCACATTTTTACTGTGATCAGTAGATAACCAAAATAAATCAGTTGAATACTGAAAAAGTAAGCTGATCAACCAAGTGTTCCAGCTACAACACGGGGGGTTTAAATGACATTCTGAGTCCTGGGATTTATGGGCATTCCTTCAGCGGTCACAGCGACATTGGGACATTATTTTGAGAATTATTTGAGAATAAAGCAATCATTTGGTTGGTTGATTTTTTTTTTTAATTTAACTTCTAAAAACCACTTTCAATCCACATCACAGATTTGTAAATTCAGCCCGATGTTTGAATCCCAACCACTTATGTAGTGTTCTGTAGCTAAAAGAACATGAGTTTAGGAGTCAGACTAAACTGGGCTTGGAATTATCTTAGTTATTTCCTATGTGTGATCCTAGGTAAGTCATTTCTTTTAGTTTCTTATCTGCAAAATGGGGACAATGATACCTATTTCACAAGATTATGATGAAAATTATATAAACAAATCTGTAAAAGCATCTTGCACACAGCAGGTGCCAAATAAATGTTAGTTTCTTTCCTTCAAATGGTATATTAAAACTTTAAGGACTTCTCATAGCACGTTTTCAAATTTCAACTTTCTTATGATGGAAAACTTTGTATTCTATTTATATTACTTAATAAAGTTAAAACTTTGCTTATATTTTTTTTTCCATATATGCCTAATTGAAAGTTATCTTAAATCAGTAAGTGGCTAAAGGTCTTTTCTAAGAACATAATTCAAAGAGATTAAATAATAGATGATTTATATCTCAAAGAACATACATTGCCTCTCTTGATTTACACATGACTTTTGGAAACTGGCATAAATCTCATGAGTGGGCATAATGCCTTCTAAACAGATGGATGTGAATGCTCCAGTGCCAGAAATCCAGCCTGGCCACAGTTCATGTAGAATGGTAAAATGGTGACAGTTCTTGTAATTGGTCATCTGTTCCTACTAATAACTAAGTCTATAAGAAATAGAAAACAAATTCTGAAATACAGAATGTTCATTCAACCTTGAGCACAGAATTTATAAATATTTCATATTCAAAATATTTTTTAATATTTTAAGCTCTATCAATGCACATCTGATGTAGATAATCTTCTTTCCATGGTTATAGCTGGAAAAATACCAACCACCTGGCTGGCTCAGTTTGGAAAGCATGTGACTACTGATCTTGAGGTTATGAATTTGAGCCCCATGTTGGGCATGGAGGTTACTTTAAAAAAAAGGAAAAAAAAACAACCTAAGTTGTTGGTTTATAAATAGTTCTGCTTTTCTAGTTTCTCTTTTACTGTTCAAATTTAGCAGAGTAATTCCTAAAATCAATAGGCAGAGATCCCTAAATTATACAGTAATTATATTTGCAAAAATGTAATAATGAGGATGTTCATTTTTTAAATGTTTATTTATTTTATTATTATTTTAATGTCTATTTATTTTTGAGAGAGAGAGAGAGAGAAAGAGAGAGAGAGAGACAGTGTGTGAGCAGGGGAGAGGCAGAGAGAGAGGGAGACACAGAATCCAAAGCAGGCTCCAGGCTCTAAGCTGTCAGCACAGAGCCCCATTTGGGGCTTGAATCGTGAATCATGGGATCATGACCTAGCTGACACTGGATGCTTAACCAATTGAGCCACCCAGGCACCCCAAATTTTTATTTATTTTAGAGAGAGAGAGAGAGTAGGGAAGGGACAGAGAGAGAGGGAGACAGAGGATCCAAAGTAGGCTCTGTGCTGTCAGCAGAGAACTTGAAGTGGGGCTCCAACCCATGAACCATGAGATCATGACCTGAGCCAAAGTTGGATGCTTAACTGACTGGGCCACTCAGGCTTCCTAAGGATGCTCATTTAAAAAAAAATTTTTTTTTAATGTTTATTTATTTTTTGAGGGACAGAGAGACAGAGCATGAGTGGCGGAAGGGCAGAGAGAGAGGGAGATACAGAATCTGAAGCAGGCTCCAGGCTCTGAGCTGTTTGCACAGAGCCTGACGCGGGACTTGAACTCACGGACCACGAGATCATGACCTGAGCTAAGGTCAGACGCTTAACCAACTGAGCCACCCAGGCGCCCCAAGGATGTTTATTTTAATGGTATTTATAATAGAGAAAAATTGGAAAATGCTTAAATGATCAACAGTAGAAGACTGACTGGGGCACCTGGGTGGCTCAGTTGGTTAAGCGTCCAACTCTTGATTTTGGCTCAGGTCCTGATCTCATAGTCATGAGATTGAGCCCAGCATTGGGCTCTGTGCTGGGCAATGAGCCTGCCTGAGATTCTCTCTCTAGCTCTGCCCCTCCCCTGCTCACACTGTCTCTCTCTCTCTTTCTCAAGAAAAAGAGGACTGATTAAATAAGCTGTTCTATCTATACAATGGCTATATTATGCTATATCCACACTACACTATGCAGCCACTAATATCATGTGGTAGGATGTATTTAACTGGGAAAGGATTATAATACTTTACCATGAAAAGGTATAAAACAAATGATTATACAAAGTAATATTTCAATCAATGATAAACTAAATGGATTTGAGAGCTCTTTATTCTACTTTACTCTATATTCAGAATCCACCCTGAACTCCCTATATTCCTTCTCTGCTTTCTCTTTCTCCCTAGTACTTAACCATATCTAACATACCAAAATTTTGCTTATGTATTAATGTCTATTGCCTGCCACACTCTGCCTGCCTCAGATAACTGAGGTATCTCCATTTGGCGCATAGTAGATTGATAGAGAGAGGGTAACATGAGAAGACATTTCATTCAGTGATCCAGTTTCTCAAGGCCAAGAGTAAGTTGTAAAATTCAAGAGAGCAATTTAGGAGGGTTGAAACGTAAGTTCTGTATTTATATAGCCATTCATTTTTTTTTTCCACAAAGAACTGTCACAATAAGAATTTATCTGTGTATCAATTTCACCCATGAATCAGGTAGCCAACCTGAAAATCCAAACCAGAAGTTAAAAAAAAAATAGTTAGTTTGGCTTTCTTAACTGTTGTAAAGTTTTTAAGGAGAGAAAGGCTATTAAATCTGTTGTAATTAAGTAGAAAGGTTCTTGGTCAAATTCCACTTTGCACATTATGAAAATATGTAAACTAAATAAGCCTAATTAGGTGCATTGCAATTTACCTGCTGTACTTTCTAGGTTCTACAGTCATAAGCTTGTCTGACAAATGTGAAATATGAGTGGCTTTTTCCCCTGGTGATTTGTCTAGTGATTATTAATAATCAGGCCAATGAAGCAGTTATTTGGCATAACACTACGGCTACTTTGCTAAAGCATAGCTTTTTATTAATGAGGCCAAAAGAATGTTCTACTCAAACTAGGAAAATTCATAGCTGATGCCATTAACTTATAGAAAATAAGTCCTAGGACTGCTTATTAAAATTTCATCCTCTGTTGAAACTGAAAAATAACTTTTCTCTTCTTAGAAACTATGAATTTATATATGTTGTTCTAATACAAATTATGATTTAACTGATACCAATTTCTGATTTTTTAACATAGCTATCCACTTTAATTTGGACTGTGAGAAAATATGCTAATGACAACTTTTGCAGTCATATCGTCAACTAACTTTCTAAATAAAACCTTAATAAGCATAAGTATCCTTAAAAATTCTTGAAGAGGGGTGCCTTGATGGCTTGATGGTTGAGGACCTTTGATGGACCCTTTATGGTTGAGGGTCCAACTTTTGATTCTAGCTCAGGTCATGACCTCACGGTTTGTGGGATTGGGACCCTTGTTGGGCTCCATGCTGAGCATTGAGCCTGCTTGAGATTCTCTCTCTCCCTCTCTTCCTCTCCCCCACTTACACGCATGCTGTCTCTCAAAAAATACTCTCTCTCAAATTAAATATTAAAAATTTGTTTTAAATGTTTATTTATTAATAAACACAAAGTCTGACTGTGGGGCTTGAACTCAGAACCGTGAGATCATCACCTGAGCCGAAGTTGGAAGCTTAACAGACTGAGTCACCCAGACAACCCTCAAAATAAATATTAAAAAAAAAAAAAAAAAAAGAATTCTTGCAGAAGACAAGATTAGAAGTTGTGTTTGTTGCACTAGACTTCTACGATTCTCATTATGTTTCTTGCACTTATGCAGAGGGCTAATTTCGTGAGCAGGCAACCTATGCAGGAATGTAGGCCTGTTTGTTTGGCTGTACTATCAGACTAACTACCTGATATTCTATTAAAAGTAAGGATTGTTTAACTTTGAGAAGATCATATATAGAGCAAATAACTTTCATTGGAGAATGTGTGTAAGTAAAGGAAAGGCAGAGCAAAGAGAAATACGGCAGCAAAAAATTCTGGGAAACTGGAAGTCAGTATGGACTGCTCAATCTCTCTACTACCTACAGTTCTAAACTTAAAAGTTCATACGAACTTTCAGCTCTGCGCAAGGCTTAATGGGTCAATTTTGTCCTTGGTCAGGAAAAAATTTAAGGAGCACAGTGTCTATAGCTCACATTACTCTTCATAAGGTTAAACGGCTAATCCTTCATCAACTTCCTATAATATTTCTAGTTAAAGTAGTTGGATCCCTAGGCCTTAATAACTTGTGCAGTACCCACTTTCTGTAAGATTGGTTTGTCTTCTCCCATCCCCAATCTCCTGTGGAATTAGAGCGCTCCTGCAAGAAAGAAAGTGGGGCCACCTGGGTGGCTCAGTCAGTTAAACATCCGACTTTGGCTCAGGTCATGATCTCACAGTTCCTGAGTTTGAGCCCCGCATTGGGCTCCACGCTGGTGATGCGGAGCCTAGTTGGGATTCTCTCTCTCCCCCTCTCTCTGCTCCTTCCTCAGTCTCTCTCTCTCTCTCTCAAAAATAAATAAATAAACTTAAAAAAAAAGAAGTACTTATCAGGGATGAGGACCTACAACGATTAAGGGGTAGGTGTCAAAGATTAACTTGTTATCCTAAGGACTTCTTAGATACAACGAATTTTGACATATGATCTAGTTTAGTATCAGTAGTTGAGGGCATGTGTAGTTGGGTAGAACCAAGGACTATGTTACTTTCATCATTCAAAGATTAAGTCTATCAGACAGCAGAGTTCTCATGGCTGCTTTTAAAATACAATGCTATTCATATTTTAATAGAATATTTCTACTGCTATATTCAACATTTGTGCAGATTAAAGGGCAAAGTGAGAATGCTGTCCTTCCATTTACTTATCTTTTGAATCTTCAGACTGTTGATATAAAAGCAAAAACAGGGCACCTGCCTGGCTCAGTTGGTAGAGCATGTGACTCTTGATCTCAGGGTCATGAGTTTGAGTCCCATATTGGGCTTAGAGATTACTTAAAAAAAAAAAAAAAAAAAGCAAAAAAAAAAAAAATAAGCAAAAATATTTTGGTGTCAATATAAAAAACATTTTGGGGTTAAACTTAACAGTCTTCATGACCAACTTTTTATATCTAAAAGCTGATAACTGCCAGTCTGGCAACACAATTTTTCAGGCAGAACTCCAACTGCCACAGAGAAAGGAGGAACAATGGAAAGCTTGACTCTTCTCCTTCCCTAGCTAAAGGAGGCATGCTATATAAACAGTTTTCAAACTCAAGAGTACAGTATAACTTTGTATAGTATGTAACATATATATATATATATACGTACACATACACACAACACTCACATTTCACCTCTGACACTTCTAGTTACCAAATGTGTGGGTTTTTTTTTTCCCCCACACCAAGCAATTCTCCAATTCTCTGTGGATACTGGCTGGATGTCCTACAAGTCAATTTAATTCCGACAATATCGATATGGAAACAGCATCAAATTCCATTGTTTAAGGTGTCAGTCCTACAAAAGTGCCCCCACTTCATATGTCCATCCCAAGTCCAGGTTGTTATCTATGCTTTGTACAACTCGCCATAAATTGGAGGTTCCCACAGTCCCTTCCTTGGGGACAGAACTCAGGAAAACAGTTTATTTAATGGATCACCAGTTTATTATAAAAGGATATACAACTCAGGAACAGCCAGATGGAAGAGATACATAGAGCAAGGTATGGGGAAAGGGGTGTGCACCACCCTCCCAGCACCACCATATGTTTACCAACCTGAAAGTCCTTTGAACCCATTTTGTGGAGGCTCCATTACCATAGACATGATTGATTAAATCATTGGCCATTGATAATTGAGTCACCCTCCAGCCCCTCTCCTCTTCCTGGAGGTTGGGGGTGGAGGGTGGGCCTGAAAGTCCTATTCCTCTAATGATGTTGTTGGTTCCCCTGGCAGCTTTCCAAAAGTCACCTCATTAACATAAACTCTGGTATGGTTTACAGGGGATTGTTATGAACAAGACATCTTTATCTTTCTTATCACTTGGGAAATGCCAAGGGTTTTAGGAACTCTGTTAGGAATGGGGATAGGAACCAAATATATATTATTATAAATGACAATATCACAGGGTGCCTTCCTGGGTGGCTTGGTGGGTTAAGCATCCAACTTCAGCTTAGGTCATAATCTCACAGTTCCTGAGTTCGAGCCCTGCATTGGGCTGTTTGTTGTCAGAACAGAGCCTGCTTCAGATCCTCTGTCTCCCTCTCTCTCTGCCCCTCTCCTGCTCATTCTCTCAAAAGAAAAAAAAAAATTAAAAAAATCACAATATCACAATAGTATAGCATTGAGTTATTCAAGTTATACTTGTATCAATCAAACAAAAAATGGTAGTGAAACAGTTACTTTGTGAAAAATCATTATGTTGCTAGATAAGAACTGGATCTTTGCCCTTGGAAAATGTATGGTCTGTTTTTGTGAGCTAGAACAGACACAAGACAGCATCTACTAAGTTAAATAAGTACTAAGAAAATAAGTTCAGAACAGGAAGGGGAACAGTGTAGACTGGGATGGAAAGGAAGAATTTTATGGAAAGAAATTAGTTAAAAATTTTTTTAGAAAATAAAACATACTATTCTCGTGTTAGTAAAAGAAACATATAAAATGTTTAACTTTATGAGACATTCGTGATCTTTTCAGTGAAACATGTGGTATCAAAAGTTGCCTATTACTCAATACTGATTCAAAAGTACAAACCAATGAGGTGAAATGTAATTTTGTCCTTAAAAATTAAAACAGAAAGCAATTTGAAAATGGAAGAGAAATATAGTTACTATATCTCTATGGCTAGTTGTGATTGTCTAGCTACTTTATTAAAAAGTCATGTCTTGGGGCGCCTGGGTGGCTCAGTCGGTTAAGCGTCCGACTTCAGCTCAGGTCACGATCTCGCGGTCCGTGAGTTCGAGCCCCGCATAGGGCTCTGGGCTGATGGCTCAGAGCCTGGAGCCTGCTTCCGATTCTGTGTCTCCCTCTCTCTCTGCCCCTCCCCCGTTCATGCTCTGTCTCTCTCTGTCTCAAAAATAAATAAAAAACGTTAAAAAAAAAAAAGTCATGTCTTTGGAACATAAAGATTAGATTTTATTTTACAAAATAACAGACATTGCACGTAAATTGGTGAAGGCTGATTTTATTAAACTTATAATAAAGTTAATGATATCTGGAAAGCAGATAAAATGAAGCAAAAATAACATGAAAGAATCTAAATTATTTTATTAAAGGAACTCAGAACAGTCTATTTTTCTAACTGCTCATACTAACAAATCCTTATGTTTGTTAAACCTGCATTCAATTTATAGAATGAAGTAAGAAAGCTACCATGTTTTTCAATTTATCTTTTTTTAAACTTTATTTATTTATTTTGATAGAGAGCAGGGGAGGGACAGAGAGAGAGAGAGGGAGAGAGAGAATCCCAAGCTGGCTCTGTGGTGTCAGAGCAGAATCCGAGGCTTGATTCCACTGTGAGATTATGACCTGAGCAGAGGTCAAGAGTCGGAAACTTAACTGATTGAGCCACCCAGGCACCTCTTCAATTTATCTTAAATTATTTTGGATTTCTAACATAACTTTGAATACCATTACCTATGAACAAGAAAGAAAGAATATATTTACTGTGCGACCTACACATGCCAGTATATAAAAATGTGTTTCTAATCATGTTATTTTTAGCACCTTTTAAAATGGCAGTGCTTCAAAAAAAACTAAAAGACAGTGCTTCATAATCTCATGTTAAAAAGTCTATCTATCTATCTATCTATCTATCTATCTATCTATCTATCTATCATGGCTATCATTTAAGTAAATAAAAGATAACAGATTCACACCATCAAGCAGTTATAGTAATGGTATATCCATCCCATTTTTTTATAAGCTACAATAATAATGAGTCTTGAAAAAAAGATAGTAACTTCTTTGACGGCAAAAGCATGTATGTGTGTTTGCAGGTATGTGTCAATGAGAGCTGTTTCCTCAGAGAGGCACTTGGCTAACTCCCTCATCTCTTCAGTTGTCTGCTCTGGTCTAACCACAGTGAGATTCACCCCGAATAGCCTATTTACTAATGAGACCTACCATTTTCTTCGTATTTATAATCTCCATTTCTCTGGCCTAATTTTTCTTATATAGCATAAATAACTTTAAAAAATGTTTTTAATGTTTATTTTTGAGAGAGAGAGAGAGAGAGAGAGAGAGACAGAGACAGAGGGAGAGGGGGAGAGAGAGAGAGAGAGAGAGAGAGAGAGAGAGAGAGAATCCAAAGCACGTTCCAGGCTCTGAGCTGTCAGCACACAGCCTGACGTGGGACTCAAACTCACGGACCACGAGATCATGACCTGGGCTGAAGTTTGACACTCAACTGATTGAGCCACCCAGGCGCCCCGCATAAATCACTCTCTAACATAGTATGTAATTTATCATGTTTATTACTCATTGTCTAGCTTTTCCTGCTAGACTGTAATCTCCACATAGTCAGATCTTCATCTGTTTTATTTACTGACATGTGGCAAGAGCCTAGAATAAGGCCTGGGACATAGCAATCACTTAATAAAGATCTGCTCAATTAAAACAGAATGAAATGAATGAGACCAGAAGCAACAAAAATCAGTTTCTATGAAGATATAACTATCCATAGCAATATGCTACTTTTTGTAAAGACAAGTTAACTGTGTTTCTTGGATGGGGCTGTCGATTTTACATACATAGATATCTCTATCTCTCCCTCACCGCCGTCCCTCCCTATCGGTCTATAGAGAGAGTCTATAAGGGATATTAAATTTATAGCTAACATAGCTGTCACCAAAATCATGTGTCTTTCAACTGAACTTGATGAAACCTCATTTCCTGCAGATCACTTGCTCAAATGTTACCTCCTTAGGGAAGTCTTCACTGACTACCTTATCTAAAAGAGCACCCAATCCCGTAGTCACTCTCTAGCCCTTATCTTGCTTCATTTCCTTCATAATTCTTATCACTGCATAATATTATGATAAATATTTGTTTATTGTCTATCTCTTCCAGGAAAACAGGGAACTTATCTGCCTTCCTTACTGCACTATTTCCCTGTGTTTGGATCAGTGCCTGGCACATAGTAAATATTTGTCAGCATGAATGCACTGAGGATTTGCATGCCCTCATGTTGTTCTTCACATGAGAATGATTCAATTGTTTGTCCCCAGATCTGAAGTTGCTAAGCAATCAGTTGTATTGTATTATTCCCTCACTAATAAACAAACAAACAAAGAATAATTCTTCATGCTTCATATCATATTGAATTAGATGGCTAAAAGGTTTGAACAGGTCATGCTAGATATTATTCCTGAAACATCAATGAAATTCACTACTGACCTGGAAGATTACATCTTAAATCATATTTAAAAAAAATTTTTTTAACGTTTATTATTTTTGAGACAGGGAGAGATAGAGTATGAACAGGGGAGGGTCAGAGAGAGGGAGACACAGAATCTGAAGCAGGCTCCAGGCTCTGAGCTGTCAGCACAGAGCCCGACGCGGGGCTCGAACTCATGGACTGCGAGATCATGACCTGAGCCAAAGTCGGCCGCTTAACTGACTGAGCCACCCAGGCGCCCCTACATCTTAAATAATATTAAATAAAAGATCTACTCTTTGCTCTTTTCTGGGTGAAGCTGTATTAATTTTATTGAATTGGAAGTAAAGACACTGATCTAAAATTTTGTGAAATTTCATTTGATTAAAAAAGTTAAGGCCAATGTAAAAAGTAAAGAGATACTTTAGACCTCTTGCTCTTTTCTTTTTTAAAAAGTTTTATTTGAGAGAGAGAGAGAAAGAGAAAAAGAGCATAAGCAGGGGAGGGACCAAGAAGGGAAGAGAATCCCAAGTAGGCTCAGCACTGTCCGTGCAAAGCCTGATGCAGGGCTTGATTCTGACACAGGGCTCGATCTCACTAACCATGAGATCAAGAGTCAGCCGCTCAACCCACTAAGCCACCCAGGAGCCCTGAGACCCCTTGGCTCTTTAATTCTACTTTTGGTTTAAAATCTGGCCTGGGTGACAATAGCAGGATTGAATGACACTGCAGTGTGTGGGTGACAATACCAGGATTGAATGACATAGCTGCTTGTCTTTGTAATGAGGGCAAATGTAAAATAAAAAGCAGGGCTTAAAAAAAATACATTGTGTAAATGGTGTTGTTTACTTTGTTATCTGGACCCCTAGAATCTTCACCAAAACCGTCAGTTGTGGATACACCTCTAAAGTACTTGTAAGGATGCTTTAAATTTCAGAAATTCAGAAAGTTCACAAAAGAGATTGATGAAGAATTATAGAAATCACAATTTTTATAAAACTTAAGGATAAATGTTTTAAAGTGTTTGTCTTCCTTAGCAAAATGTTTCAAACCCTTGAGAGAATAAACAAGAAATGTCTTTATTATTTTCAGTAACTATCCCCAACAATATCAGGTAGAATTTCCTTGTTTCCAGAGGGGTGGCTCCTTTAATGATACATTACATATATATTCTGTGATTTTCAGACACTTTATTAAAACATAACAACCTAAGATTAAATAATCAGTCTTGTTAACTTGAAAGCTTCAATCTCTAGCTCAATTCAAAACTCTTCTGCCCTCCTTCTCCTGCCTACCACCCACCTTAGTACAGGTAAAGCTCTAGTGACTTGGAGGCAGTAGGGGAACATCCTGGCTCACAGATACCTGTTTTTCCTCCCTTCCCAGACTTAGTGCCCTCGTTCATGGCAGAAAGAAGGGACAAAGAAAAGAGCAAAGGCTTCCTTACTTGAAAGACAAAAGGGCAAATGTTTCCTGAGCCACCCAGGCGCCCCCCCCCCCCCCCCCGCCACCAAATACAGTATTTTCTTAAATGTAGTTAGATAGTTCATGGTTTTGTGAGGTATTAAATCTTAAATAAAAACAATGAAGGCACTTAGAGACATGTGTATATATATTAAAAATATACATATTAAAAATTCCAGTAAATGTTGCAATAATGAAACTTCTTTTACTTTAACTCAGCATTCCCTGTGCTTAATTTACAATGGAATCCTTTTTTTTTTTTCCCCCCCACAGAATACTTGCCAGTATCTCGTGAAATTAGTCTGAGGAACCCAGTTGGTATCCTCCCTCCCTCTCTTCTTTTTGTAATTTTTGAGTCCACAAGGAACTACACAGATCTATGCCAGTTCCTTAACTTAAAGCAGTATAGTAAGTATGTCTGTTGTTGGTTCATTCAAAATAGAGGCTTTCTCCTCCCTCTGCTACTATAGTAAGAGGTTTTTAAGAAAAAAAGAAAGAAGGAAAGAAAGAAAGAAAGAAAGAAAGAAAGAAAGAAAGAAAGAAAGAAAAAAGAAGAGAGAAAAAAATTCCCTGGCTTTTAAAAATTCCCTGGAACAATTTCCTTTTGAGATGAGGCTACCAGAAAAGGTCTTCCCTCCTAATTAAAAGTCTTATGTGTTATGATTTCTTTTTATTCTACATTATCAAATATCTCCTCAGTGGCAGCTGCTGAGCTTGTAAGTCAATGGCTGCTTTTCTGAGTTTTGCCACTTAACTGTTTCTATGCCCACTTATGTGGGTTATGCTTACGAACAGTGATTTCCTAATTACAGGCTGCTTCATTAAAAGGAAAAGAGAAGATTTGGAGATACTTCTTCAAGACCATCACCATCACCAGTCAAAGGTATAGCAGATGGAGCAACTTTTAAAATCCAGAAACTAATAGCAACTAATATTATTTATATTGATGACATACAAGTGTTTTAGAATATACGGTGTATACCTCTAGTCTAGGTGGTCTTTTATTTTCTTAAGTACTATTTAATTTTTTAAGTAATCTCTCCACCCAACGTGGGGCTCGAACTCACAACCCCAAGATCAAGGGTTGCATGCTCTACCTATTGAGCCAGACAGGTGCCCCAGGCAGTCTTTTAAAAACACCTGAAATGATAAGTTCTAGCTACTTCATATAGAGTTGGACACCTTATTAAAAACGGAAAGTTACTTGAGAATTATTATAAATGTTTAGTAACTATCTTCTTGTAAACAATGTCTTTAAAAAGTCATAGGCCTTAAAAATCCTGTGAGTAATTGTAGAAGGGATGTCATCCCAGCAACTGAAAAAGATTAGCTAATGTTTATTTTATTTAAAAAAAGTATTCTTACAGTACAAAGTACAACATAATCACTACTTGATGCTATAAAAATGTAATAATTTAAGAATATGTTTCACTTTCCTGCCTTACCTGACTTTTTATTTCTCAACAGAAAACATGTAACAGCCAGTGAGCACACTTGTGTTTGGTGTCACTTTTAAATGGCTTTTATATTATCTATTATTTTCTTGTATTTTTCCCTCTCAGATGCTCCCTTAATAATTAGCTTCTCTATTCAAAATTCTTAGATTACACGTAGTATTTCACATAAAAATACTATCATTATAGCAACTAGTATTTTGTGATTGTTTGCTTCATTCTACATT
Source organism: Panthera pardus (assembly GCF_024362965.1). Lineage (NCBI taxonomy): Eukaryota > Metazoa > Chordata > Mammalia > Carnivora > Felidae > Panthera > Panthera pardus. The sequence goes on along the minus strand of NW_026526991.1, from coordinate 46,912,686 downwards.
ATGCTAAGGTTTACAAAGATCATCTCATAAAATGTTAACGACCCTGAAAGACATGGTAATCTTTCTATGTACAATTTTAAGGTAACAAAACTGAGGTTTGGAGAGGTTAAGCATCTTGCCTAAGGGACCTCAGCTTGTGTGTATTTTAGTTGGATAAAATTTCAGGTCTGAGCTATTCTAAAACCCCAAGTTCTTAACCTTTGCTTCTCCAATCCCTGGTGATTTAGTAATATATTCTTGAACATTTGTGATTTCTCCTCAAAAACCTTTAGTTTTGAAGTTTCATTTCAAAAATAACTTAAAATGTAACTATACTTTGGATCACAGGGAAGACCATTATATAAATACACACTTTTCACCTGATTTGAATACGAGGTTTTTGTGTTTCTAACTGAGTTAGAGCCAAGCTATAAAACTTAAATTGCCCTGGGCTACAGTAGAGAATAAAAACAAACGAATGATGCACACATGACAGGCAAAGGTCAAATATTGTTCCTGCTTTGTTCTGGAACAAAGATTTTTTTAAAAAAAATTTTAACAGAGAAAACTAATGGGAAAATTGAATTATCATATAGTAATGTAGGCATTCCAAATTACAACAAATGTGCTGTATTAATTTCCAATGACTTCCAGCTCAGCAAAACAATAGTCTTTGTTACTTTAAAATTAATGTTATTAATTTCAAATATTTTAGTTTAATTTCTATTATTTCTGGTTTAATAGTTAAAGAAGAGCTATCAGTACAGGTTTACACCAAATTTTCTATGTGCACATAGCACATATTAGGGTAACTTTAAAATATTTATCATATTGGGTACACACAATAATTCTTATAGGGTATTCCTATATTATTCAAGATTGAGGAACAGTACTACATAATTTGTATGACTGGTGCATAATAGGAACTCAATAATTGTTAGCTGAGCCAGAATTTTAATGATCTATCTAGGTTCTCCATATTTATTCATTTGATTGATTCAGCCAAACTACCTTGGAGTTTCTTTCTCATAATAAATGCACTGAACCTACAGTAGGTTTTAGTGTTTATCTTAGACTTTTTCACTAGGGAACACTTAAGAGAATCTCATGGAATCTATAGACTCTTTCCCCCAAAAGCCCCCCCCCCCCCCACACAGGCACACGTGTGTGCGCGCACACACACACACACACACAGATATATATCACAATATTATAAACTACATACATTATTAAAAAAGAGAGAACTGGCTGTGAAGTTGGAAATAATTTATATAATTGAAGGCAACCTTTCTTAGAGCCTCCATTTCCTCATCTGTACAGTGTGAATACTACTTATCTCATGTTATGCAGCTGAATGAAATCATGTAATTATGGTGCTTGCAATTTAGTAGATGCCAAATTAAGTGGTAGCTGTAATTATTATCAGGCCAATATTGATCTCATATTTTATCTCTAATTACTGTTTGAGGTTTTCTTGTGCTGATTGGTTTGTTACAACTACTTTCTAGTTCCATGGATCTTATATTTTTCTCACCGGTTACCTTATTTGTTTTTTCTTTTTAGGCTACGTATTTTTACAGATGATAGTGATCCACAAAAGCACCGGCGAGTAATAACATCTATAATGTTCAGATCAGAATACTAAGCAGCTTTAACATTGCTGTGATCAATATGAAAGCTGATGAGCAATAAATAGCAATTCAATACAAAGATAAGGATATTTGAAGGGCAAAATATGGGTCACAAGTTTAAACTGGAGATCTGCTACAAACAAGAACATGGAGGAAATTATACTATTATATCGGATAGTTTCTTTGAGAATTACATAACAATAAAAGACGTGTGGCACATAACTGAGTCAATCACATTTGAATAATGAATGATAAATGGATACCACATTAGAACAGAACATTGTATTCAGATGAGAAAGCATTTATTCTTTTATTGCCAAAACTGGTTATATTAAAAGCATCCTTTTATGTTTATATCTGGAAACCAATTCTATGAGGCTGTAGAAAATTTATGAAGAGTTCAGAAAGAATGTCATAAAAATAATGCAAAACTTTGGAAACATAATTATAAGAGAAATCATTACGTAAGGATTTCTAAGGAACTGTTCAAATTCTTTTACTTATTTTCATTATTATTTTGGCATTTTTTCCATTTTGGTATTTTTAAGCATCAAATATTGCATGAAATGTATAGGTGAGGGGTTGAAGATAAAAATTTTTCTATGTGTTTGATATAGTGTCACTATAGACATTGTAATGAGATTTCACAAAATGCTGATGTTTAAGATTCACAAGTACTATAAAATGCTTTTATAAATAAATAGTAACTTCAATATGAGTAGAATATATTAAGAAGCAATCTTAAGAAGAATATGTACAAATGGTGCCTGGGTGGCTCAATCAGTTAAGTGTCAGACTCTTGATTTCAGCTCAAGTCATGATCTCATGACTTGTGAGTTTGAGCCCTGCATTGGGCTCCACGCTTACAGCATGGAATCTGCTTGGGATTCTCTGTCTCCCCCTCACTCTCTGCTCTCTCTCAAAAATAAATAAACTTTTTTTTTTTTAAAGAATATGTACAACGGAACATATTCCCCCTCCCCAAATTATGGCCTTATTAGAGATGCTGGTCATTTATCATAAATGACAATGACTCATTTTAGAATGGTGAATGCTTGAAGTACAGTATGTCCTGGCTTTTTTTTTTTTTTTTCTTGATTTTTAGATCTTATACTCTTACGATTTTATGCAATTTTTACAAATATGCATAGAAGCTAAGCTAGTGATCCAGTAACAGATTTTATTAGTTCTACTGAATTTGTTAGACTGGAAAGGTGAGCCAAAGGCTTTATTCTCTTCCTGTTTTGAAAGATGTCAAAGTTGAACACTGGTATATTTAACCTGTTGCTGACTTTCCTTAAACTTTGGCAACTTAAGGCATCCTGGTATATGTATTAATTAAATATTTGTCCCTCTTACTGAACAGACTTATCTATGTAACAATTTTGTTTGTTTAAATGAAACTGGTATCATGTGTACTCACAGAAAATTTCCAATGCAGGTTTTGAGAAGTGAATTAACTATTCATGTTTAACCAGGTAATTGACAGTTTTTTTTGAAACAAAGTTTTTAAACTATTAAGTTACTTACTTTTGATTTCAAAGATGACTGTTTCTGATGTATACAGAACGTGTGTAATTTTTTTGTGGCAGATTTTTGACTGTTTTCAAGCACTGTAATGTGTGATGGATGGTTAGAAACAATAATATATTAGTTTCTACTTACCCTTTTAGGACTGAACTATATCTACTTATTTAAAAAAAATTTTGGTGTGTTTTAAGTAATCTCTACATCCAACTCGGGGCATGAACTCATCACCTGGAAATCAAGAGTCACATGCTCACGGACTGAGTCAGCCAGGTGTCCTAAATTATATCTCTTTTAAAAATTTTACCCCTGCCTTATGTTTGTCAGCATTCAGTACTGTGGTGGTCCAGATGTAGGTTTATAGATTCATTTTTAGTTTACTTCTTGCACTTTGCAGCATGCTCTACACATTTAGTCCTTAAGGGGTTTCTTTTACAAACTCTGTGGTATAACATTTATTAGCAATCAGATAGAAAACTGAGCAAATTTATGCCATAATTTTGTAGAGAGAAAATGTGCTAAGCTCTATATTTCATCCATGAACAATTTGCAGTGTGAGCACTTTCAAGGAATAAAAATAAAATCCAAAAACAAAAAAGCAATGTAAAACTTTTAGGTTAAACATAAAATAGCTCTGGGGCACCTGGGTTGCTTGGGTGGTTAAGCGTCCAACTCTCAGTTTCAGCTCAGGTCATGATCTCACGGTTTCCTGGGTTCGAGCCCCGCACTGGACTGTGTGCTGACAGTGCAGAGCCTGGTTGAGATTCTCTCCCTCTCCCTCTCTGTCTGCCCCTCTTACTCATGTGGTCTCTTTCTCAAAATAAGTAAACTTAAAAAAACAAAACAAAAAAACATAAAACATAAATAGCTCCTGAGAGTAAGAATTACTGAATAGGATGGGATCAGTTCAAGTAGGGGTGTTTCTTCCAGGACCAAGGCTTTCTTAAGATCTACAGATTTCATAACCTTTACTGTTTCATTGTCTTTGTAATCTTCATTTTCTTTTATACTGAATGTATTTTCACTTTAAGTTCCTCAGTTACAAAACAGGTTAGTATTCAGCATTTGAATGGCTAGGACTAAGGCCATTAGTATTTAAAAAGCACAGATAATTTTTCCAATCTATTGTGTACATAACTTGCTTTCATTCCTGCTATCATGTCAGTGTTTAATCTGTTTTTCTTTAAACAGAAATGTATTGGCTGATTTCTCAGGTTTTATTTATTTAAAAAAATTAAAAAAACATTTTTTTAATGTTTATTTTTATTTTTGAGAGAGACAGAGTTGGGGGGTGGGGGGGGAGAAACAGAATCTGAAACAGGTTCCAGGCTCTGAGCTGTCAGTATAGAGCCCAATTTGGGGCTCAAGCTCAGGAATTGTGAGACCACAAACTGAACCAGTCAGACGCTTAACCAACTGAGTCACCCAGGCACCCCTAAAATTTTTTTTTAAATCTTTATTTTTGAGAGAGAGACAGAGTGCGAGCCAGGGAGGAACAGAAAGACATGGAGACACAGAATCTGAAGCAGGCTCCAGGCTCTGAGCTGTCAAGTACAGAGCCTGACACGGGGCTCGAACTCACAAACTGTGAGTTCATGACCAGAGCTGAGATCAGACACCTAACCAACTAAGCCACCCAAGCATCCCATTTCTTGAGTTTTAGATTGATTTACTTCTATATTCATTGATTCTGGAAACTGTTGGGGGAGGGATTTTTACTTATTTAAGTGGAAGATACTTTATAATTCATATGTGGGATAGAATTGGCATTAAGAAAATATCTTAACCATGCATTAAAACATTCAACAGTTAACGTGGTTGAGAAAGCAAAGTAAAAAAGTATTTTGTTGATTCTTTTGCCTGATGTGGGAAAAAACTTGTACTGTATGAAAGTGATCTGAATAGGTAAAAACATTACTTTGGAGAGGATTCATAATTTTTTTGATTCATAATTTAAAGTAATTATCTTTGCAAGATGAGAGCAGTGACGTTAGGTGATAAAAGTGGACATGATAAAAGATACTACAAACGATTCTACTTATTTTGTTTTCCTTTTTGGTGCTGACTAAACTTTGGAAATGGGTTATTTGCAGCGACTTCTTAAAAACCATCTATTGTCTCTTTTGCTCTGCATTTTAAAACACTCCAAAATCCTGCCTCCTTATTCTACGTAATTTCCACTAGTCCCCTTCTGCTTATCTGAGTCTGGTTCTAGTTGCTGGCCCATGCTCATTTCTGCTTCTAAGCTGACCCAGATTGTGTTGTGTCCCCCCAAAATTTATGAGGTGCTAATCCCCTTACCTCAAAATGTTATTACATTTGGATATAGGAACTTTAAAAAGGTAATTAATGTTAAATGAGGTCATATGGGTATGTCCTAATCCAATATGACTGGTGTTCTTATAAAAAGGGGAAATTTGGAAACAAATTCACATACAGGGAGAAGACCACATAAACATGAAAAGGGCCATCTAGAAGCCAAGAACAAGGCTCTGGGAAGAAACCAACCGTCTCAGACTTCTAGCCTCCACAGCTGTGAGCAAAAATGCATTTGTTGTTTAAGTCGCCCAATCTGTGGTGCTTTGCCTGTGGCAGCCCCAGCATGTACAATCTGCCTTTGCTCATGTTATTCCCCTCACTGTGAAAATGTCCCTTCCTTTCATCCCCAGCTATCCAGTCATTCAACATGGAAATTAAACAGCTACTTGGTGAAATTATCCTGACACAACAGTCCTCTTTTTTTCTGCCCTAACAGAGAGTTTAGTCTGAACTACAGATTTTAGCAGATCCTAGCACAAAATATGGTAGATGTAAGGATTGCAGGAGTTAATTTAGGTAAAATGCTTACAACAATGCCTGGCATGCAGTGAATCTTAAGTGTTTGCTACATCTGTTGCTGCTATTACTATGTCTTCATTGGAAGATAAAATACACAATTGATAACTATTTGTGAGGCATAGGGAAGAAGGATAAAGATATCAGGCTTGGCAACTGAGTATGTGATACTATTGTTCCAAATCATTCACTCGGTTTTATAAAGACAGAAATAGCGTTTTTTTATTACTATTATACAAAATTTTTATTCTATGAAAATTAAAAAATGAAATAGAAATAATGATATAAAAATAGCTGTAAATAAAAATACTTTTGCAAGGTTGAATTAACCCTTTGCACATATCCTGTTAGATCTCTGTGAGACTACAAATCTCTACAAAATTGGAATTACAGTTGACAACACAGGTTTGGACTGCATGGGTCCACTTACACACAGATTTTTTTTCGATAAATATAGTACAATACTGTAAATGTATTTTCCTTGTAATTTTCTTAATATTTTTTTTCTCTAGCTTCCTTTGTTGTAAAAATACAGCATACAATGCATATAACATTCAAAATATGTTGACTGTTTATATTATTGGTAAGGCTTCTGGTCAATGGTACACTATTAGCAGTTTTTGACTATGTGAGGGAGGAAGTTGGGCATCCCAACCCCTGCATTATTCAAGGATCAACTGTACATTTTAAAACTTCCTCTTTACACTTAATATATCAGGTCAATAACATTTCTTCCACATCATTTTTAATGGCCGAATACTGTTCTCTGCATGTAGCTTAATTTATTTAAGGAATATCTTTAAAAAAATCTTTTTTAATGTTTATTTTTGAGAGAGAGACAGTGTGAACTGGGGAGTGGCAGAGACAGAAGGAGACGCAGAACCTGAGGCAGGCTCCAGGCTCCAAGCTGTCAGCACAGAGCCCCACTTGGGGCTCGAATTGTGAATCGTGAGATCATGACCTGAGCCCAAGTCAGATGCTCAACTGACTGAGCCAGCCAGGCGCCCCTATTTAAGGAATATCTTAACAAACAATGCAGGAATGAATACTCTTGCAATCAAATTGTTACACATATTCTTATTTCCTTATGATACATTTCTAGAAGAGGAACTTCAGGGTCAAATGCACATGCTCAAGGCTTCTGATACATACTGTCAAACTGCACTCTAGAAGTGTGTGCCATTTATATACTCGGAAGTTTAAGAAGCCCTATTTCTCTGAACCCTTGCCAGTACTAACAAGACATAATCACTTGTTAAAATAACACCTGAAAACCAAATTAATGTGTAACATGTGTTCTGTCACTCACTCCCAAGATGGACTATTAAACTTTTATATTACCATTCAAAGCTTAAGATTCTTACCTACATTTTAGATGAAGAATCTGAGATCCAGTAAGTTACATAATAAATCAGACCACTACATAATGGAAATTTCTGCCCCATATACGATATTGAGTATTCTTTCTGATTTGCCAGTCAGCCTTACCAATTAAGTTGTTTTTCCTGTAATAGCCTTGTCAATTTCCCCCAAAAAGGTATACATCTTCATTATCCAGGGATGGAAGCTAGTACATTCCATTAGTTTAGCACAATTTTTCCTAGCTGCTTCCCAGCTTGGATTTTATTTACTTACTAAAAAAAAATTTTTTTTTTTTTTTTAACGTTTATTCACTTTTGAGAGAGTGAACGCAGAGCTGGGGAGGGGCAGAGGGAGAGGGAGACACAGAATAAGAAGCAGGCTCCAGGCTCGGAGTTGCCAGCACAGAGCCCAACACAGGGCTCCAATTCATGAACCGTTGAGTTCCTGACCTGAGCTGAAGTGGTATGCTCAACCGACTGAGCCACCCAGGTGCCCAGGAGTTTACATATTATGTGAAGGAAACCTTTCAAGACATTTAACAAAAAAAAAAAAAGCTTACCTAATCTTGGATAAGAATCTATTTCATTCATTCAATGGTTTATTTATTCAGTGTTTCATTCATTCAACAGTACTTACCTAATGTATACTATGTGTGGGGGATAAAGCAGTGATCAAAATAGATGTAGCCCCTGCCACCATGGAACTTAAGTTTTTAGTGGGGTAAAGGGAAACAGAAATCAAACAATAAAGATAATGATAAATTATAAATGCTATTTAAAAATAAATGGGAAAAGGAGATACTTTAAACATGGTGGTGAAGGAAGGCCTGTCAGAGATTCTTTCTTTTTTTAAAGTTCTTATTTGAGAGGGAGAGAGAATGAGAGCGTACAGGGGAGGGGCAGAAAGAATCCTAAGCACTGACAGTGCAGAGCCTGATACAGGGCTCGAACTCAGGAACCATGACATCATGACCTGAGCCAAAAATCAAGAGTCGGATGCTTAACATACTGAGGCACCCGTGTGCCTTGATTTCTGAGTTAAGACCTGAAGGATGAGAATGAGTTAGCTACATAGACACAGAGAAAGTACATCCCAGACAGAAAAAAATAATAGTGCAAAAGTACAAAGGTCCTGAGATGGAGTATCAGTTAAAATTACATTCAGTTGAGAAGAGACCCTAAACAGAGTTTTTAATAAAATAGAAATTTATTTTCTCCTATCAAAATCTAAATGTAGGGGCGCCTGGCTGGCTCAGATGGTTGAGTATCTGAATCTTTGATTTCCATTCAGGTCATGATCCCAGGGTTGTGGGATCGAGCCCTGCGTCTTTGGAGCCTGCGTGGGATTCTCTCTTCCTCTGCTCCTCTCTTCCACTGGTGCTCACTTGCTCGAACTAAGAAAAAAAAAAAAAAAGGTGCTCTCTCTCTCTCTCTCTCTAAACCCCCCCCCCCCCACAACAAAAAACCAAACCAAAACAAAACTGAACGTAAAGAGTGCAGGGCTGGTACGGTGCTCCACAAAGGTCTCAAGAACCCAAGCTCCCACCAGTTTAAGATTTCGCCTGCAGCCCACATTGGCGGCTAGACTTCCAGGCCGTCACATCCATATTCCAGGGTGCAGGATATTAAGAGGAAAAGAGACAGAGGACCGGATGTGTACACCAACTGTATCTTAAGGGTGGTTCTGAAGGGACGCCACATGACCTTTTTGCTTATACGCCATTGGCCAGACTACCACATGGCTACATAGAGGCCGGAAAACAGTCTTCATTCTGGACAGCCATGTGTCCATGTCTGTTAGCATGAAAAAAAGGGAGAAATTTTAGGGGACAACTAACAGTCTCTGCTACAGACTGGAAAGAGCTTGGTACGTGACACAAACAGAGAGGAAGCAACGAGAAGGGTGAGGACAGGATGAAGTTGGATTACGTGCACTCAGAGGCATATCCAGTCCTAGAACACATCATCTTACACGGAAGAGAATGCTGAAGAGGCAGGAAGGAACTGCTGGGGGCTGGGGAGGAAAGGACTGAAAGAGGGGTTGCTCCTCCTTGAATTCACCTGAAGTAAACAACAGGGAAGTAGAATGTGTAACGAAATGAATAATCAGGCAACACATTTTCTACTGGGAACGTCAGCACCATTCGGGGTTTAACTTAAACCACAGAACGTTTACTAGTATGTCAAAACACCCTGCATTCTGTAAACACAACAAAGTCACCTTTTATTTATCACATCCTTATCTTTCTTGCTATTTAAGATAGACACCCTCTGCCCTTCACTGGTAACTTTTAAGTTGGATTACAGGTTTTGTTTTTGTAAAGAAAAGGTGATTTTTATAGAAGAAACAAACAAGGGAAGTAGAAATTTTATTTACTGCAAATGACTTGTACTTTACATTAATAAAGTCTATCACTCAAACACAAAAGAATAACAATTCACTTTATGAAACTACACAATTCCAAAATACACATGCAGAAGCTCTTTTTAAAGTCCAAAAATGTCGAACAGTAACAAAAGGGAAAGCATTTATCGACACACAAAGGAATAGAGGTTATTTCGAAGAACACCAATTGAACTTTGAGTGACAGTTACTTTCCTGAAAAACAAAGACTTCACTCTCCTGAAGTTCCCATCAAAGCCACCGTAATTTCAAACGGTATTGCTCACAGCCCAGCCGGTCACTCCAGCTTACATGGGGACTGGGGGGAGCAGGAGCGAAAGAAAGTGCTATAAATCTAACTCGGCTAGCGCAAGCTCATTCAATAGAGCTTTAAAAACTTGCTCCCCAATATGCTCCCTCCCATCAAGTTAAAAAAAAAAAAAAGAAAGAAAAAGGAAGGGTGATGAGTAGAAAATACCAACGGTTTCGGCGGAGGGGAACTCACTTCTCAGGAGGTGATGGTGACGTGCTGCTGGTCCCTGGAAGTGCGTGCACGAACACCGCAGTTTGCGGGGGCTGAGGGAGGAAAACAAGACAACGATCAGTTTTGCTTCAGGTGGTGGGAGTCGGGGGTGGGGTGGGTGTGGGGGCCGTTCCAGGCGGACGGACGTGGGAGGGGCGTGGTGTCCGACACGAACACAAACACAAACACGCTCCGCGTCCCCAGGCAGGGCGGGCTGACGCCACCTCACCATTCCCCGCCCCTGGGCCCCGGGGCCCGCCTCGGACCCAGGGCCCGTGCCCAGTGCAGCGCGACCCGGTCTCAGGGGACCTGCAGCGGCCGCAGAGGCCCTGCTCGCTATAACGGCCGCGAAGAAGCGACGAGCCTCCCCGTGAGTCGGTGGAAGACATGCTGAAAGCCGCGGGGAAGAAGGTGAGGGAGTGAAGCGCCTCTCCCCACCCTTTCTCGAACGCGCGGGAAGCCGCCTACCCACCCCCAACCCTGTCCGGTCGGCAATCGCCGCTCCCACCTTCCGCCGCCGCTTTGAGTGAAGCCGGAACGACGGGGGTCACGGCGGGGGTCAGAGGGTAAAGGTCTTGCTCCCAGCAGCCTCCGCGGTGGATACGTCGCCATCTTGGATCCGCGGGACAAGAAAATTCATGCGGTGAGTTTTTGGCAAATTTTCGGAAGTCTGGCAGCGGGGTGCGCGGCGGGGGCGGCGGATTCGGGGCCCCCTCAAGGCCGGGGAATGCCTCGGGGCCGGTCCGGCCGCGTCCGGGGTCCGCGGGCAGCGTCCTGGCCCGCCGCTTCCCGTTGCTTTTGTCTCGGCTCCAATCGAGAGAGGGAGAGCGGAGCGGGCGGGGAGGGGGGGTGGCGGCGGTGGAGGAGGGAGGGGGTGTGTATGGGGAGGGTGGTGGACGGGACGTAAAGCGTCGCTGTACTTGGGTGGCTGCAGCGGCAGCCCTGGATCCTAGCTAGGCCCGGTCCCTTCGGCGGGCGCTGAGGCTTCCCTTAGACTCCGCTCCGCCGAGCTCCCGCCAGCGCGGAGGAGCCACCGTCGCCGCGCTGCTTCCTGGGGAAGAAGAGAAGGCGGCTGCGGTGGTGGCCAAGGAGCCCGGGTCCGCTTTAGATGGGGCTGCCGCGTTCCCAGCAGCTGCCGCGGTCTCTGGCTGTTCACATTTTCTGAGTACACCCACATCACCTGCAACTTGTGTCTGTGTGTGTATGTGTGTGTAATAGATGGGGGGGGGGGGCGGGACATTGTACTGGCTAACGGGCCTCAGGAGCCCCCAGGCCTTGGGATACCAAAGGGTATGGTTGGTGGAAGGAGGAGTGCAACTGTGATGCTTCCTCTGCCACCGCACCGGGAGGGTGAACCTTCAGTGGTGTGATAGAGAGTGAGACGGGATAGTCCTGGGGCGGCGGAGGAACCTGAGACGCTTCTGTTTGTGAAGTTGCCAGTTCTAGGTTTCTACTTCCGCCGGGGCCTCTCCACCTTGTACTGCCTTGGGTCTAACTTAAAAGTTTCACGGAAGAAATGAGTGGGGTTGAAAGAGGCCCACCTAGTTTTTCGTTGAGGCTCTGCTGTCCATCTAGAAGAGAAAGCCTCAAACTCCTGTCTTCAGCGAATGCGAATTCTAGTTTTCGTTTATAAAAACACTTCCAAGGTTTTAGAATTTGCATTTATACCATAGCCTGTGGATATGGCATTACCACCACAAAAGTCTTACATACGGGTACCACCCTCGGAAGGAACCTAAACATCAACTTCCCTTGAATCCTAAGAGGAGGCCTTCACTTTTCAACATCTATAAGACCGAATGCAATTCATTCTGTTTCATTTTCATAGAACTCTTGGTCAGAGAATCTTAACTCCTTTCTTAATCTTCTGGACCGTTTATAATAATTAAGTACATTCATATCAACCCTTATATTCTTGGCGAAATAATAGAAAGTACTGAGTTAAAATCTGTTCACGAGGGAGGCCATACTTGAATTTAGAGGTAACAATTGAACACATTTCTTCCTGTTAGTCTTGGCATTGGGAATTTCTAAACCTCTAGAATCGTTAAGTGTAACTTTTGATTTGCCTTTAGGAATAACATAAGTGGAAATATAAAGTATGGGGGCGTTGAATAGAAATTTCAAAGTGTCTGTTTACATGGGTATAAGTTGAATTGTTTAGAAATACTTAGTATATTTGACAAGTTATTTCTCAAACGTCAGTGAACACATCTTTTGCAATTTTGCAAGATAACTTTATCTCAGAGTTAAAGGGTTGATTCAGAATCACAGAGGACTGAAATGGCTAAAACATCTAAAGATGTCTACATTCAGATATTTTAGTTGAAACACTACTTAATGGACCAAGATCGTTAATAAGCTTTGTATGTTGAACTCCTCTTTAGTTTGTAATTCTTATATTAAATTTAAAGGAAAAATAACAATACATACGTAAAAAAGACAAAACTGTTCACTTTGACTTTGTAAAATTCTCATTTAATTTTAAAAAGGTATTTTTCTCATTTTTTCCCTAGGGGCTTGAATTGCAGTTACTTCTGTGCATACTTTGTAGTTTAGACAGGAATCGAGAAACTCACAGTTTCTACATCCTGATTAATGTTGTATCAATAAAAATAAATTATTGTAAGCAGAACCCTTTTATTCTAAGTATACTGCATAGAGATATCTGTAACCTAATCTGATGCTCTTGGGGAATGAGAATTGACTGTATACCTAAGCAAGCAACAGCCTTCAAATACAGCCTTTAAAAAATTTTCAGTTTCTGTAATACTTCCGTTTTAAAGTAAATTTGTGTGGTGGAAAAAAATAGGACAGAATGCAAGAGTGTATTTATATCTCCTTCGTTTGAGAAGTACTTGATCTTGAAGATAAAATAAAACTCAGAATGATATTCTTCCCCAAGAGAGCTAATTACCTATGTTTTTACTTAATAATTTTGGGTGTTTAATTTACTTTTTCATTTTCTGGAGATGCTTTACACTTAGTTTTAACCTGAAATTTTTCTTTGTTCAAAAGTAAATAAGTACTTCAGATTTATGAGTAGATTTCATTACAAGTGCTTCTAACCTAGTTTTGGTTTTTATTTCTTTAATAGATAATGGTATTAAAGTTACTTGTATCTTGAAAGATTCTTAGAGAATTTTTCACAACCTATGGGAAATTATAGTTTTGCCCTGTATAGTGACAAATTTGCTTCATAAAATTTTCTTATACTGTAGAAAAGTAGAAGCATACTTTACTTCTATATATGAAATATGAATAGACCTCAATAGACTAGTAAAAATAAGTTCATTTGTTTTTTACTCCTTAAGAGCAGTGATAAATAGTATTTTTAAATTAACCTGAAATTTTTACCAGTACAAGGTTTGTTCTATTATTACATATTTAAAAACAAAACTTTCCCTGTGCTTGCTTGAATAGGCATTGAGGACAGCTTATGCAAATAGTGATACAGTCTTAGGAAAAGATACTACTAAATAAGATTTTGTTTGTTGCCTAGACCTCTGGTAGATTTTGTAACACAAAGAAGCAAAAGAAACCAAGGTACTAGGTAGGGCAGTTTTACAGAGTTAATCTGAGCTGCACTATAATTTTTGAATATAATTACATACAATATTGATATCAAGGAAGGGATCTAGTGCTATGATAGGAATCATTTTGGTTGATGATACAGGTGATGGTTCCTCCTTACTAAGGTTAATTTCTGCCTGTGATGCTTAAACAGGAATTTCACTGTGACTTTCACTAGATGTTTTGAATAAGCTTTAACATTGATGTCTGTTAGAGAGAGTCTGCCTTTGAAAAGAAATAGAATGGACATTAGGGTTTTCACTTTTTAAAATTACAATTTTTACCTTGATTTTTACCTTGATTTTACAAAGAGAAATTTCAATTTTTACCTGATTTTAACCTTTCCACATTCAGTTTAAATACTGTATATATTTTTTCTTCTTGCTTTAGTTTTTCTGTTTGGCATCCTTTTTTGACCTCTTAAAATTCCTGTCTATGACAGGTCATGCTCATATGGCTTGTTCATTTATTTACTTTGTCTATACTGTTAGGGATAACCTGGAAAAATAGTTCTTATTATGTTTTTCTAACAGCTTGTTCTCTGAGATGTAGATGCACATCTCTTGGCATATCACTTGGAGGTACACTCAATTATGAAGTAATAAAATGGCTTAAGTGGTTTTTTTTGATAATATAGCTTATTATAATATGGAAATATAAAATAAGTTATGTAGGAAAAAATTTCCCTTTTCTGGACATATTTGATGTATATGCTTACACTTGGGATCTATTTAGATGTAGGTAGATATTTTGGACAACTGTATTTGCTACTTACCCTGAAAGCTTTTGTTTTTGTTTTTTTGCTTTCATATATTTTTATGTGGGTGGGTAGGGGTACTTTTACTACCACGTCTCTGTTTGACAAACTTCTTCGTCAAAACTCTACTGTAGTGTCATTTTTTAAATGAAACTATTCCTGAGTCCCCAAATCCTTTTGTTGTGCTGCTTTTAGTCTTTAAGCTTAAATAATTAAAAGTGTCATGCTGCATTGTAACCTACTGTCCATCCCTACCATCTACCATAACCTCCAGTGGACCTTAAGCACCTTCCTACCTAAGAGGTAGGGTTATGTCTTTATGTTTGCATTTCTAGTACCTTCTGTAGTACATAGTACTTAGTAGGTTGTCAATAAAGGTTATCAGTAAACTGAACTGGTGCCAGATTGTCATTTGACTCCATGCTTTCAGGGTACTGTTTCCCGGTCCATAGACCAGAAATACTATATTGGAAAAGGGGATGGGAAGAAGAACATCCTGTATTATTTTGCTTCCTTGAATTTTTTTTCCTATAGTTTTGCATCATAATTACCTATGGGAGGCTAGATAACTAGCTTCTTAGAGAAATGTATGTAGAGTAAGTGTAGGAAAGGGAAGGATAGTAATAAAGTGCCTCTGGTGATGTGTTTCTGTATTTTTTGCTGTATTTTGTATGGCTAAGGTCACTGGTTGAACGATATTTTGAATAGACAGTCCCAGACCTATGATGGTTAATTTTACAATTTTTTGATGTTATGATGATACAAAAGTGATACTCATTCAACAGAAACTGTACTTCAAATTTTGATATTTTTTTCTCTAGGCCAGCAGTTTTCTGTACAATACTCTGTCGTGATACTGGGCAGAGGCAGCCACTCACAGCTCCCAGTTAGCCATGCTATCATAAGGGTGAATAAACAGTACACCTGAAATCATTCTGTCTCCATATAACCATTTTTTTTTTCACTTTCAGTACAGTATTCAATAGATTGCATGAGATTTTCAGTACATTTAAAAGAGGCTTTGTGGTATTTTGTCCAAGTGTAGGCTAATATCGTGTTCTGAGCACATTTAACTTAGGCTAGACTAAGCTACAGCATTCAGTAGGTTATATATATTAAATACATTTTCAGCGTAACAATATTTTCAGCTTAGGATGGGTTTATCAGGATGTAATGCCATCATTAGTTGAAGAGAATCTGTATTTTTATTTACACAGTAATATATACTTAACCATTGCTTAACCAGGAACTGCTATTGGATTTGGGCTTTTTGCAGTTAGATTCTGTCACCCTGCCCACCCCCCCACCCTTTCCCCAACCTTTTTTTACTCCTAATGCTTGTCCCAAAGCTTAGGAGTTCTTCAGTTCAAATACCATTCTCCTTATGAAAATTAGTTAAGATGACTTAATGTAGTCTAAAACGTTTAGTTCTGAAACTAATTTTTCATGGTGACTAATTCCAATTGAAATTGGGAACTAACCGTGGTCTTTATTGGTCTATGTTGTTTTCCAACATTTTGCAGCAGAAATGTTAATGTATTTGATTATTTATGCTGTCTATGCCACTCTGGGAGGTGTTTGGTCATAAATGATACATGTACTGTTTCATCTTTTTAAAACCTGAAAAATTCCAATTCTGAGAAACACGTAAGCTTAGAGGGTTTGAATAAGAGATTGTACACTTGTTTTGTGTCCATTTTTTGAGATGTAAAAATCAAAGCAGAGTAAATGGTACTCTTGAATTACATTTAGTGGAGGTGCTAACATTTGACTTAAAATTTTAGAAATCTTTTTTTATGTTTCATTTGCTGTATATTTGCCACAGAGTTCTTAATGATTGAAAACTGAAGATACAGAGAGAGGGTATATATTTTTTAAAAGATAATTTGATCCAGTACTCAGGACAGCAGTCCTTTCTCTGCTTTTACTGAATTGAAATGTCTTTCCTTATATTGAAAGTAGATGAGAGTCACACTTAGTAATATTTTACTCTGCCAAGGAATGATAAAATAAGCAAGAGAAAATTATATGTCCTGGCAGTTTAGGTAACAATGAGTGGACTTGCTTTTTTCCAAACATATCGATATGCCATTTTTCCATTTATGTATTTGGATGTTGAAACATAACTCCATTTTGTATCCACATCCTGACAGAATGTAATGATTGATTATGTAATACAATGTGTTTGGGAGAGGAACATTTGGTTTTGTGTCATATTTGGCAGGAATGTGTTTTTGTGTTACTTTTTACATTGTAAATTATGTTTATCCTTCAAATTTTGTATTTAATTTTCTCTTTGTAAAAGTTTTTGTGAGATTGGTATCATAACAGTATTCAATAATTAATGCCATTCAAAGGACCTGATTCCTTTTGACTTAATTTTATTGCTTAATATTTTAAAAAGTGGTTTACAGCTTGCAAAGCACTTTCATATACATTATCTCAAGTTTATTTATATATGCATACGTACATATGTATATATGTATACATACATATGTATGTATTTATAATCTCTATACCCATTGTGGGGCTCAGACTCACAACCCCAAGATCAAGAGTTGTGTGCGCTTCCAACTGAACCAGCCAGGCGACCCCATTATCTCAATTTTACATGGTTGTCATTTTGATGTTTACTTTTTAAATAAGTTATATATATTGGTTAACCTTTTTTTTTTTTTTCTTTTTTTTTTTGAGAGAGTGAGCGGGTGATGTACAGAGGATGAGGGAGACAGAATATTTTTTTTTCATTTTAATGTTTATTTATTTTTGAGAGAGACACAAAGTGCGAATAGTGGGGGGCAGGGCAGAGAGAGAGAGGGAGACACAGAATCTGAAGCAGGCTCCAGGCCCCAAGTGGTCAGCACAGAGCCTGATGCAGGGGTTGAACCACGAATCATGAGATCATAACCTGAGCCGAAGTTGACTGCCCAAGCCCAACTGACTGGGTCTGAGCCACCCAGGCGCGCCCCCTGGGGAGAGAGAATCTTAAGCAGGCTCCACACCCAGATTGGAGCCTGAAACCAGAAACAGGGCTCCTCAATCCCACAACTGATCCCATGACCGGGAGAGCATTACCTGAGCCAAAATAGGGTCTAGAAGCCCAACTGACTGAGCCACCCAGGTGCCCCTTAAATAAGGTTATATTTGAATATAAATATAAAGATAGAACAATCAAGCTGTTTTGATTAGTATTAAAATTAGTAATTGGGAATTATAAAGACCATTTTATTCTTAGACTGGACACAGCATCTAATATATTTCTCAATGTTACTCTAGCTTAATTTATCAAATTAAGTATGTATAAGTGGAAGGTTTATTTTTGTTTTTAATTGGTCATCTTGCAGATTTAGGGTAATATAGAAATTTGAAAGAGAAGTAGGAAATTTTTTGTTTTAAGCTTGACTTTGGCAAAATAAAACAGCTCACATTTTTAAGCATTATAATCATATTTATCAAGAAATGCCAAAGTTTTAAATAATACTGTGTTATAATAAGAATAGGTAATTTTGTATCACACTGATGCCACATTTTATACATTTATTTATTGCACATTTATTTTGCAAGGACATTATGTGCTGAGCAGATATGTCTTGAGCTTTGCCTTGATTTACTAGGGCAAAAAATAGTGCTTTGGGTTGTAGTTTTTTTTTTTTTTTTTCATGTCTGTTTATTTTGAGAGAGAGAACACAAGCAAGGGAGGGGCAGGAGAGGGAGAGACAGAGAGAGAATCCCAGCCAGGCTCTGTGCTGTAGGCGCGGAGCTGGATGCGGGGCTCAAACCCACAAACCAGGAGGTTACGACGTAAGCCGAAATCAAGAGTCAGACTCTCAACCTACTGAGCCACCCAGGTACCCCAGGGGGAGTTTTTATAATTTTGAGTGAGCATGTCTGTCCTTAAGAGTAGAAAAAAATTAGACTTATAACCTTCTTTCTGATTTGTGTCCACTTACGAGAAATGTGGATATATTCGTAGACCTTTCAACCCAAGCTTTGAGGTCTATAGCAAAGCCATTAAATCTGGCAGCAGAAACAGCCTTCAAAGTGTTTAAATTCGATGTAAAATGTACTTTTTCTTTTTAAGTTTATTTTGGGAGAGAGAATATGAGCCGGTGAGGGGCAGAGAGAGAGGGAAAGAGAGAATCCCAAGCAGGCTCCACACTGTCAGAACTGGATGAGGGACTCAGACTCAAGAACCATGAGATCATGACCTGAGCTGAAATCGAGAGTCAGACGCTTAATGGGCTGAGCCACCCAAGGGCCCCATTTTTTTTTTTTTTTTTTTAGTTTTATTTATTTGTGGCGGGGGGGGGGGGGGGGGGTTGGGAGGGGCAAGCGGGAGAGGGGTAGAGAGAGGGAGACAACAGAATCTGAAGCAGGCTCCTGGCTCCAAGCTGTTAGCACAGAGCCTGACATTGAGTTCGAGCCCATGAACCATGAGATCATGACCTGAGCCAGAGTCAGATGCTTAACCAACTGAGCCACCCAGGAGCCCCTTCAAATGTACTTTTGTATTCTTTGTGTGTATACATCACGTATCCTAAATAGGCATATATATATATATATATATATATATACACACACAGATATATATATATATACACACACACACATATATATATATAAAACAATTGTAGTCCAGTGCTTCAGGGAATCTGACCTTTGCCTACTCTTTAAGTATTTCAGAGCATAGTTTGAAAACCACTGGACTTGATCTCTAAAGTCACTTCCAACCTAAAATTCAGCATTCTTAGAAAGTCAGGAATTTTTATCTCTTTGCAGATATGGAATTCATAGAATTTACTTGTTTTTGAGTAACATTTGGATAAAAATTATTTAAGTTTAAATTTCAGGTTCTAGTGATTGAATGTTAGCATCGTAGATATTTTGTAGATAAATTCTGTAATAATTTGAGTGTTTATTCTCTTCTAGACATTGCTGTAGCTCTGGGTATGTATGGTAGTGAACAAGACAAGTCTCTGCCTTAATGGAGCTAACATCTTAGAGGGGGAGACAGAAAATAAAAAGGTAAATAATTTCAGATAGTAGTAATTGTGATAAAGAGAATAAAGAGGTTAGATAAGGGTATAGCAATTGATTAGGGATGAAAGAAGGGGACCAATTTAAGTAGGGTGATGAAGAAAGGTCTTTTTGTCTGGAGGTAACATTTGAACAGTAGCTAAAAATAAGGGAAAGCCATTAAAAAATTTAAGTGATTGGTTTCCCAGGCAGAAAGAACAGAGGGCCCAAGATGGGGTCAAGTTTTGCTTGTTTCCTGATAATCAGAAATTTCATAAACAGTTACTTAGTGCCTTCAGCATAAATAGGGATAAACCCTAAAGGGAAAAAGATGATTAAGATGGTCTTTGTTTTTCAACCATGAAAATGTTGTGGTGGACCCAATAATTTGTATTAAATTTTATAGCAAGCTATAGGGAAAGAGGGATTATTTTTTATTAAGAGGCCATGGAAATGTTTTCTGGATTAGGTGGAATTGGGAGTCTGTCTATATTAGTGGAAAATTATAAAGGGGAAGAAATTTTAAACTTTATTTGTATTAGCATAGAAAAATGCTTTAAGAGTTTTCAGTTTTGCAAGGTTGTACCTAGTATATTTTTCTTAGAAATTCATTAGTAATGGTTTTCATGTTTAATCAGATTTTCTTGTACGGTTCAGTATACTGCCATGCACTGTTACAAGTGCTACTGAGTAATTCAAGTTCATTTTTTATGGTGCATGTTGTGGATACAAGTTAGAATAGAGTAACATTATTTGAGGGAATTAATCAAAGAGGAGATAATTTGATTTGGGTTCTAAAGGGTGATTTGGGGTTCTCTAGGTGGGATAGGGTACACAGCATTGCGAATACAGAAAGCCTGGGAGAATATGAGGATTTGGAGAATGGCACAGTAACCTCAGGAGAAGTTGGATGAAGGAATGAACTTTTTACATGATGGGGACTAATTTACCATTTTTTTAAAACAATGCTCTTGAAAATCAGATTTGTGCTTCAGGGGGGCATTGTAGGTTTCACAGTCAAATTATAATTAAAATTATGATTTGATGGTGTGAAATTTTTGAAGGAATATATTTTCTTCAGTAGAAAAATTGAGTATTTTGAATTCATACTGGCAGGATTTTTTATTAGGAACCATATGACTGAATGGGGTGCCTGGGTGGCTCAGTCTGTTGGGCATCTGATTCTTCATTTCTTCGGCTCAGGTCATGATCTCACAGCTGTGAGATTGAGCCCTGCCTGGGGCTCCACACTGGGTATGGAGCCTACCTAAGATTCTCTCTGTCTTTCCCTCTGCTCCTCTCCCCAGCTTGCACACACCCTCTCTAACCTAAACTAAGAAAACAAACAAACAAACAACAACACACCAGAAAAACAAAACAAAACAAAACTGTATGAAACTCTTTTAAGTTTCTACCAGAGAACTTTTTATATATATAAGCCAATACATATAAGCCAAAAGTTAAAAGTTTTAGTGGGTGAAATTTGTTATATGTATTTTAGGGCAGACAAAGTTTAAATGTTATTTGACATTATTTGCAGGCATGAGATTTAACATTACTTAGATAAATTAGAATAAACCAAAACTTCTGAATTAGTGATATAATTATTCATAGGAGCGGATACCTATACAGGTATCGCCTGCTTTTCAAAAGTTCACGTTATGCCTCTTTGCTTTTATGAGATACTTATGTTAGTACCTGTTTTCCCTAACAGAAAGATGAGGGTTTTTGCTCTATGAAAAAAGGTAGAAAATGAAAGTCGCATTTAGTGTTTGTTTTATAATGAGTCTCTCAGTGTGTACTGGAGCAGCAAGAGGAACCGCAAGAACTACACTTAGCATCTCAGCATCATGCCGCCGTAGTTTTGAACTGTGTCTGTGGGCATCTGTGCTTTATCTTAAATTTATTTTCTGCATTGGTTAGCAAGAGGTGTCCTAAGGTTTCAGCAAAGCCTGAGAAAAGTTTTTTGGGAGTCTGTGGGAATGTTCAAAACATTTTCCATATTGGGGCACCTGGGTGGCTCGAGTTGGTTAAGCATCCAACTTCTGCTCAGGTCATGATCTCACGGTTTGTGAGTTCAGGCCCCACATCAGGCTGTCAATGCAGAGCTCACTTTGCATCCTCTGTCCCCTTCTCTCTCTGCCTCTCCCCCTCTTTTGAGTGCATGCATGTGCTCTCGCTCACTCTCTCAAAAAGAAATAAACATTAAAAGAAATTTTTCCATATAAGTCAATGGTAATTGCTTCGTTTTACTAAAAGGTTTCATAGAAATGCTTTACTTTTGAACAGTGGAGAAACCTGTGTTATGTTACTACAAGTGCTTATTTTACAATGCTTAGATGTGTGTTTGTGTAATTCAGAATATTGCATGTGACAGTCACGCACTTATTTTAGATTGTTGGCATTATTTACTAATTCTGAAATGCAGGAGAGACAAAAGCCCAAATGTGTGTTTTCAAATAGAAAGAATTAATTCCTTAAGAATGCAGTTTGAGCAAATTAATACTTTGATAGTATGCATTATATGTCATTTTTTCGTAGGGGAAGCTAATGGATTTCCATTGTGACTTGTAGCTGCCCAAGTTGCCTAATTGTCTGTTGAGTTCATTTTTGGCTGAATAAGATGGAACTGATTATAACTCCTATTAAATTGTGCTGGAATTTTACATGATCACCATTCTATCTCTTTTAATTAGTTCTGTAACTTACCCTCCCTAAACTTCAGTTTTCTCATTTGAAAAAATGTGGATAGGTAGATTAGATGTAAGGGATAAAGGCTCTTGTGGGTTTTTTTGTTTTTGCTTTTGTTTTTTGTAGGGGGTTGCTATGTAAAGATGAGATTCTGTGGCAAATGAGAATTAGCCACAGTTTTTTCAGAGTGCATTATGCTCTTTTCTGTATCAAATTTGTAAATGTAAACAAGGAAGATGCAGTTTTGTTCCTAAGAGTCTATGTATGTTTTTCCTGCCAGGAATTTTGCTTAGATGTGTTAAGTATTTTGTGTAGTATTTTGAGTAACATAAATACATCTTAACATTGCTCTATCTGAAGCTCTTGGCGTGGTGTATGGCATATAATAGGTAGGCATTTGGTAATTCCTTTGGTAAACGGGTAGATCTAATAGAACGTTAGTTTAGGGCTCAGACTTGTGTCTACCTGAATTATGTCAAGTTACCTATAGCAAGTTTCTTCTCTTTGCCTCAGTTTCTGTATCTTTAAAATGAATCAAGTGTATTAGAATCATGTAGAACATCTGACAGATTTATAAAGGTATTGGTTTATATCTCTTTCCTTTTTTGCAGAGTAAATATTCCAGAATCTTGGAGGAAATTCAGAGGGAATACTTAACATAGAAGTTACCATTTATTTTTTGAAAGTTGAGAAAGTCAGGTCATTTATTTACCTTTGAGTATGTGCTCACCTTTAACAGAGAGATAATACATTGTATTGGAAAGACTACCGTACTTGGATTCAGAAAATGGGTTCCAGTCTGGGTTCCATGAATTTATTAGCCATGTGCTTGGATAAATCAATTAATACTGAAGAGCCTTAGTTTTTTAGTCATTTATACTTTCTAACGTTCCTGATGAGAATTGAGGTAAAGAGAACGTTTGGTTAATTGTAAAGTAATGTTAAAGTGTTGTGGTGATGATTCCTGATTATTAATGGTTGTGATGCAACTAGTAGTTTTAAGTTGTGTGATTTCATTCATTCATTTTATTTTACCATGTGGTGCTACTGCATTCATATGGTTTTCCTTTATTTTTATGTGATTGAATATCTGGCTTATTGGATTTGGGGGAGGAGGGAGCATGGAGAGTGTTCATCATAGTAGGCAAGTTAATACTTGGATATTTTTGCATGTGGAAGTCCTGATTCTTTCTTTCTGTAAGTATATATGGCAGGGAGTCTACCTCATGTTCATTTCCTCTTCATTAAGGATGAAAGATGGTGAATGTTCTTTGGGTTATTCCCATTGTTTGTAACTATATTTGTGTCCTTTATTACTGTTAGTCAAACATTTTTATGGTCATCGTGCCTATTTTCCTTGCAAATGAAATTCACTTGTAATTTACAGTTAGAGAATTGAGAATGTCAGTGCAGTAGTTTGAAACTATTGTGTATTCTTTATGTAATGTGTATGAATAACTTTTACTGTTTTGTTTTTTTTTTTTTAATCCTTAAATCTGTAAGATCTCTTGGGTACTGAGCCCTTTGAAGCATTAAATACCATATAAGGAAAGCAGTACTAAGTAGTTGCAGTAGCAGAGTAAGGAAAGTGAATCACAGAGTAATGAAATTTGGAAAATGATTGTTGTTCATTGAAGGGAAAGGCATTGCTTTTACTGTCACCCTTGTAAAATTGGAGTTAACTAAGAGTAGCTAGAAAATTCATTTTTCAGAATAGTCTATATCCTAAAGTGTATAGTTAAATGGCTTTTATTTTTAATCATATATGCCAGCCTTGGCAAACAGTACATGCTGAAATTTCAAGATATGGCAAAGATACGTGTTTTTGATTCTACAAAATTAAACTTTCAGTTTTAACACTATTTCAGAAATAGTTATCTTTACTTCTGATTTATCAATTTGCTCAGAAAAAGAGCAGTTAAATTCTCTTGATTTCTAACATTATTCCAATTAACATATTAAGAAATTGAACTTTATTTAATTTTATTTTGAGAGAGAGAAGGTGCAGGTGAGCAAGGGGCAGAGAGAGAGAGGGAATCCCAGGAGGGACAGAGGGGAGGGGAGAGGAGGGGAGAGAGAGAAGCAGGCTCACCCAAAGCGGGGCTCAAGCTCACCCTGTGTGGGAGTGGAACTCACAAACTGAGATCATGACCTGAGCCGAAGTCAGATGCTTGACAACTGACCCACCCAGGCACCTTTGAGAAGTTGAACGGTTTTTAAAGAGAAGACTTTTGTAATAGAAATGACTTTCCTTAAATTTTTTAATGTTTAGTTTTGAGACAGTGTGAGCAGGGAGAGGCAAGAAGAGATGGGGGGCAGAGGATCTGAAGTGGGCTCTGCTCTGACAGGCTGACAGCAGTGAGCCCCTGCAGGGCTCGAGCTCACAAACAGTGAGATCCTGTCTGAGCCGAAGTCAGATGCTCAACCGACTGAGCCATCCAGGTGCCCAAAATGATTTCCTTGTAACTTACTTGTTTTATAAGTTTGGATTCTTGAATATAGATGTTCATTATCGCAGCATACCCAGGAAGTAATACTATTATTTTAAATTTTTATGTAAAGCAAATAGAATATGAGGTCATGTGCTAAGGCCTGTGGTAAAAACTAAAATAGCAATACTTACAGGAAAGTGGAAAATAAAGATGAGAAAAAGAAGAAAACAAAAGTTACTTGGTAATCTTGCACACCAGAGAACTGTTAACCTGGGCAGAGTATGTGTATGTAATCACTTTGATTACCAAAGTGATACAGGAGGATATGGAAAATGTAGAAAATGCTGAAAAGTATGAAAGAAGAAGAATGTCTAGGGACAACCACTGTTCTTTTTTTGTAATAGAGAAATTGGGCTATACTTACTGATTTATAACTTGTGTCTTTAAAAACAAAAGCTTAGATCATAAGCATTTTTCAGCATCATTCAGTATTTATCCAAAACATGATTCCTGGGGTGCCTGAGTGGCTCAGTCGGTTAAGTGTCCAACTTTGGCTCAGGTCATGATCTCATGGTTTGTGGGTTCAAGCCCCACGTCGACAGCTCAGAGCCTGGAGTCTGCTTCGGATTCTGTGCCTCCCTCTCTCTCTTTTCCTCCCCCATCACGCTCTCTGTCTCTGTCTCTCTTTCTCTCTCAAAAATAAACATTAAAAAAATTAAAAAAAAAAAAACCAACATGATTCCTTATGGCCAGAGCATGGCTGACTTAATTCCTTATTATTGAACATTTAATTTTATTTTGATTTTTCACTTTTATAAATAGCACTGTGGTGAACATTTTTTTACCTGAATTTTTGTTTGTACATTTTATTTCAGTTTTTAAAATGTTTACTTATTTTGAGAGAGAGAGTGGGAGGGGCCGAGAGAGAGAGAGAGAGAGAGAGAGAGAGAACCCCAAACAGGCTCCCTGTTAGTGCAGAGCCTGAGGAGCAGCTCAAACCCAGGAACTGTGAGGTCATGACCTGAGCCAAAATCAAGATTTGGACGCTTAACCAGTTGAGCCAGCCAGGCACCCCTGTTTGCACATTTTAATATTTCTTTAGAAAATGTTTATAGAAGTACAATTATTATTTTTAAAGTATTAGAGGTAGCTCCAATACTTGAAATTTACTTTTTAAGCTTCATTATCCTCTCCTGTGAAGTAGGTATACCTTATAGAATTGTTAGGAGTGAATGACAGTAGGACTTTCATAAGTAGACTCCTCTTCCTGTAGCATTTACCATATAGTCATTATTTTAACAATTTTGTCTTTCATTCTACCACTAGATCATGAGTAAGGATTGAGTCAGCTTTGCTCTCGATGTGTATTTGAAACCTTGCGTAGGGCCTGACAGATAAATTGTTGAATGTTTGAAAAACTATTTTCCAAAGCTTTTAATACTTACTTTTTTTCTTAGAACAACCTTGTGTCAGTTTACATTGTTACCAGCTATGTGTGAATTGTCTTCTTAATTTTTTTGTTAATGACACTGAGTGTGGTTGTGTAAAAAAATATTGTCCTAAAATTTGAAGGTATAAACTTAAGAGTTTTAGAAATTTTTTTTTCCCAAAGTGCTTTACATGTTTTCTGTTCATAACTTTCATTCTCAATACTAAGAATAAAAATAAGAGTAAAATAATAAAGGATTATAATCCTGTTTTTGGTCCTCTCCCAAGCATCATTTTATATATCCTGGGAGAAAAGCAAATCATATTTAATACCACACAAATATGAAGAGAAGTTAACGTATTGAAGTTCTGTACCAAAATTGACCACAAAGTGGTTTAAACTGGATACACTAATAATGTAAAAGTTTAAGAGGAGTTTTGCCTAATTTAATATGCTGTATCAACAGTAAAAATGTGGCTAAGATGTTATGTTAAATGCAAAAATAAGATTGTGTTTTTACCATTAAGCTTATTTTGTCCGGAGGGCTTCAATTTGATATCCATGGGTGAATTTGAAAAGAATAAGTGGTTTGGTAGTGGGGGTTAGGCAAAGTAACATTTAAGTACTGTATTAGATATTTTCTGTATGTTACTCATTCTATTTATTCATCTGGCAAATATTTATTTATCTATTATGTACCAGGCGCTGTTCTAAGAGAATATAGAGTGGAAGTGCCTGGGTGGCTTATTCAGTTAAGATCTCAGGGTCTGAGTTCAAGTTCCATGTTGGGCTCTGTGCTGGCAATGAAGCCTACTTAAAAAAAGAATGAGAGAAGGGTGCCTGGGTGGCTCAGTCTCTTAGCGTCTGCCTCTTGATTTTGGCTTCGGTCATGGTCTCATGGTTCATGGGATTGAGCTCCATGCTCTGTGTTGACAGTACGGAGACTGCTTGGGATTCTCTCTCCCTCTCTCTTTGCCCCTCCCCCGCTCACACACTCTTTCTCTCTCAAAATAAATAAACTGAAAACAAAAAAGGTACAGGGTACAAAATAAAAGATAAAATGTGATGTGCCAGATGGTGGTAGGGGTGTGGAGAAAAAGAGACCAAGGGAGTATGAAGTTTGTATGGGATGCAGATTTAAATTGCCAGGTCACGGAAGTCCTTCCCTAGAAGGTGACAACCCTGTGGTGAGGGAGCAGTTCTCTGCATATCCAAGAGAAAGAAGTTCCAGAAGGGACAACAACCAAGAGCAAATGCCCTGAGAAAGGATGTCTTATTTTAAAAAAAAATTTTTAATGTGTATTTATATTTGAAAGCGAGAGAGAGCATGAGTTGGGAAGGGGCAGAGAGAGAGGGAGACACAGAATCCTAAGCAAACTCCAGGCTCTGAGCTGTTAGCGCAGAGTCTGATGCAGGGCTCAAACCCACGAAACGTGAGATCATGACATGAGCCACCCAGGCGCCCCTAGAAGGGATGTCTTATGATTGAAAAGTCGCAAGGAAGTCTGTGTGGCTGGAGTACAGTGGGAAAGGGGGAGAATGGTAGGCAGGTGGGTGCAGAGAAGATAGGGGGAGAGAGGCAAGTCAGGAAAGATTTTGTAAGCCATCAAAAGGACCTTGGCTTTTACTCTGTGTAAAATGATCCTCTGTATAATCTTCATAATTATTATACAGTTGATTGAATTCTACCCATTTTACAGTTGAATAAATAAAGGTTCTGTAGGGTAGTCTGTAGTTAACTTCTTCAAGGTTATATAGCTAATGAGTGGCAGAACTAAGATACGAACTTAGATCTTTGACTTCAAAGTTTATGGCTATTTCATTACACTATCATTCTTGCCCTAGCATACTTCTAGAGGCTTTCACTTTTTTTTTTTTTCCCCTTAAGCCAGGATTTATAGTGAAGCCAGGGTGAGTGTCCATGCATGTGTGTGTGACTCAGAAAACCGTTCCCTTACTGCAAAATATATTCAGATTCTTTGTATTATGTTGTAAACGATGACTTTAAGCATGCTAGTTTTAAAATGCTCTGTATTGATTTCATGGCCCACTGTTGGGAGTCCATAGTTTGAAAATCACCACACTGTTTTCGTAAAATGCCAGAAGTTCCAGATTTATCCAATGCTCTGAATTATGCTGAGTGGCTGCTTTGATCCCTTAAGAAAAATCCTTATATCCATAGAAGTAGCTCTTGGGTTGGGAAGCAAGATGTAATGCAATTAGTATATTGTAAAAACGTGTAACATTGGAAAATTCGTGTATGATTTAGATTTTCTTGCTGAAAAACTACAACTTAGGAAACTTTAGGTGACTGAATTAATAAATCTTGTATTATGAAGATGGCAATTAAGACTAACAAGCTAATGCTGCTATTACTATTATTACTGATTTCTGTTGAATGTTTATTATACTAAGTTTCTTTACTTGTTTACTTATTTATGCTTGAGATTTTTATTTATTTATTTTTAAAGTAATTTCTAAACCCAACATGGGGCTTGAAACTCACAACCCCAAGATCAGGAGTCTCATGCTCTACTGACTGAACCAGCCAGGTGCCCCAATACTTTTTTTTTTAAAGCAATTTAATATGTTACTCAAATTTTTTAGGAAGTTTTTAAAAATACGTATATCTTCTATTAAGATTTTCTCTGAGCAAGGCCCATGATCATTTGATGTCTATAGGAATAAGTACCATTTTTTAAGTGCCTTATTACTATTTTAATTTTTAAGTCAACTTTGTTAAGGAAACTTACATATTAAACAAGACGTCCATTTAAGTGTCCTTTGCAATGAGTTTTGACATATTTATATACCTGAGTAACAATCAATCACCACGATTCAAATAAAAACATTCGCATCACATCCAAAGTTCACTGGTCCAGGCAGTCCTCATTCATGGCCATAGGCAAACACCAGTCTGCTATCACTAGAGCTTAGCATTATTTTTTTAGAGGTTCAAACAAATGGAATTATACAGTGTGCATTTTTTTGTGTCTGACATCTTTCGCTCAGCGTAACATTTTAAATTAATCAATATTGTTTCATGTGTCAATCATTCATTTCCTTTGGGTAGTATTTTGTTGTGCTCTTGTAACAGGTGCCTAAAACATGTTTGTTGAACGAATGCATGTTTGGCACAGTAATATCCCTCCCTCCACAATTTTGCTGCGTTTCTTTATAATGAGGATGTTAAAATCTCTTCTAGACTGTGTGCATATGTTGCTAGACTTAACTTTGTGTGTACATATATAAAGGGATGATTTAATAGTGAAAAATATTCAAGATTTAGAGCTAAATGACGTTGGCATGAATCCTTGTTTTGTCACCCTATATGTTATGGGCAAGTTACTTAATTTTTATGAAGCTTAGTTTTCTCTTTTCTAAAATGAAAGCAATTATATTTACATGTAGTTGTTGAAGTATTAAAGAAGTATGTAAATATTGTGTGTAAAGCAAATATATTAGGCCTATAAAAATGGTAATGTAATTTAATAGTGATTTTTTTTTGAGTGCTGGTGGCTAGTGTCTGCTTTTTATCTATTGACAAAATCATGCCTACCTGTAGGGTTGCAGTTATTTATTTATTAATATTCATTAGTGGTTTGAAGAAACACATGTTTATGCCTATTAAAAATCTCATCTAGTAAAATTGATCACTTTTAGGTCTTGATTAGTTTACTTTTAGGTCACAAAATTGTAGGTTTCAGCTAATTAAAATTATAATTAAAGATAATTCATAAACTTTTTTTACAGATTGAAAGGCTTAGTGAAATATAAAGGTGAAAAGACAGCAGTAATTCTAATTCTTCATTATTGGTGGCTAATTATTTCAAAGAGTAAAATGATGGGGAGAAAGCAACCAGGAAACTAACATCTTTTTGAGTCAGGTTCTGTAGTAGTTGTTTTCCACATACCATTTATTCATTCAGCAAACTTTAATTTAATGCCTACTAGGTATTAGGACAAGCCTCAATGTGGGCTTTTAAAATTAATGCTTTTTTTTTTTTTAATCCCCTCTTCAGGCTTTGCCTGGTATTTAAGTACTACATAAATGTTTGTATATTTGTTGAATGCATTAATATTTTTATTTGGCCTTGGAGTAGAAGAGAATTAATGTGGTTTTTAGGAGATTAAATCCGTAATGTGTGCTTGTGACCAGGAGATTTTTAACTTACCTAAATAACTAAAAGGTTATTAAAGTTTATATTTTGACCATAAACACTGATACGGCTTAAGTGAGTTCTGATTATGCTTGTATCAAATTAGACTTGACTTTCAAATTAGACTTGAAAGAAAAAATTAAATGCTGGGGGAACAATAGTAGGCTTTATGCTTGTGTATGGTATATACAGAAAATTTAGAATAAGGATAATAAATTTTTAAGGGTATCTTTTGGCAGTTTATTTTTCACTACAGAAACTTACTGTATGCCAGTGTGTTACATTTTTTCTTAAATTTTACAGGTTAAGTCTAATTGATTTATTGTCTTATTGATAGCTGGTTAAACCAAAAATGCTGTTGTAACCACACATTCAGTAAGAAAAGTTACTAGATGAAAACAGAAGAATGGCTTATTCTGAAAATATATAATATAGAAGAAAAGGAAGATAGAACTTAGTAGGACAAGTAGAAAGGGGTGATTAAATGACATTGTAAGTGATGATAAAGTGAGACAGGTAGTAAATTGTGCTTTTGAAGTTAAAAAAAAATGAGTTGAATAAGATCCTTAAAAACTAGTATTTAGGGGCACCTGGGTGACTCAGTTGGTTGAGCATCTGACTCTTGGTTTCTGCTCAGGTCATGATTTTGCAGTTTTGCGGGTTTGAGCCCTATATCGGGCTCTGTGCTGACTGTATTGAGCCTGCTGGGGATATTTTCTCTCTCTCCCTCTCTCCCCCTCTCCCTCTCTCCCTCTCCCCCTCTCTCCCTCTCCCCCTCTCTCCCTCTCTCCCTCTCTCCCTCTCTCCCTCTCTCCCTCTCCCTCCCCCCCCTTTCTCAATCAGTCTCTCTCTCTCTCTCTCTGTCCCACCCCCCACTCACGCTGTCTCTGTCTCACAATAAATACACTTAAAAACTGATACTCAGTTTTTAGGCAGACAGACTAGAAACGTTTTTCTAAGATTGATTGATTGATTGATATTTTAAAGAGAGAGAGAGGGAGCACTCATGCCTGTGTGAACAGGTGAGAGGGTCAGAGGGAGAGAGAATCTTATGCAAGTTCCACACTCAGCCCTGACATGGGGTTTGATCCCACGACCCTGGGACCATGACCCAAGTCAAAACCAAGAGTCACGTGAGCCACCCAGGTGCCCCTAGAAACATTTCGTTTAGGCTTGTGGTTCTTAATCCTGAGCGCTTTACACCCCAAGGGGTCGTTGAAGATAGGGGTGCATTTGTTATTTCAGTATTTCAAAGAAAGCAAATCCAATGAAACACTTTAATTTACTTTGAGACTGAATAGTCTAATTATAATTACTTTTTGGATTTTCATAAAAAACATCAATTTTTGGTAATAGCAATCATCTGTAGAATCCCTTGTTGGTAGTTACATGTGTCTAAAAAGGTAGAAAACCCATTTTATTTAATAAAAGCATAAATAGAAAAATATTCTTGAGCTCTTGTTGAACATGTAAACCTTTATAAATATGAATATATAACTGAAATAACATCTCATCCTTCCACTGGCATATCAATTTTAATCTCAGAAACGTCATTCCCGATTACTTTTATCTGGTTCTATACGTTTTGCCATTCTTCACTGCAGTATCATATTACCATCTGGCTTAGCATTTTTCAGTATCACAGATCATTTGTGTTAATTATTTGTTAGGTAGGTGAAAATTCCATGAGAGCAGGTACTTTGCCTGCCTTATTTTTTTTTGTAGTATCTTGTCTGTGTATCTGTCTACCTAGAAGTGTTAACATTTGCACCAGCCAGGTATGATCTAGCTTTTCTACTTCCTCTCCAATACTTATTACTATGTTTTTTGTGAATGTTGCCAGTTCTAGTGAGTTTGATCTCATTGTGGTTTTAATTTGGGTTTCCCTAATGACTAATGGAAATGTTTCTCATTGTTAAAAAAATCCCATTGGGATTTTGATTGGCATTGTATTAATTGATCAATACAATAAATTTGAGGAGAGTTAACATCTTAATTATATTGGGTTTTCCAATTCTTAGACACAGTGTATATCTCCCCATTTATCTTTGATTTGACTCATCAGTGTTTTTGTTTTAGTGTACAGATCCTGCACATATTTTGTTAGATTTATAAATAACGTATCTCATATTTATACTTAACATCACATTGGGAGGAATTACTTGGAGCTATAATGGCTCTTACGAGCATATAGTAGTGGGATTTTTTTTTCATACATTGATCTTGTTTGTGACCTTGTAAAGTATAATAGTGCTTTTTTGTAGATTGTTTTGCATATTTTACTCAGGTAATCCATTCCTCAAATAGGGAAGATTTCTTATTTGTCTTTCCAATCTATGCCTTTTGTTTGTTTTCTTGCATCATTGCACTGCCTGGGTTATCCTTTACTTATTAGCAAGGATATTATTAGCAAGAATTCAGTTGCCTTATTAGCAAGAATTCAGTTTTTCACCACTAAGTATAATGATGTAAGTTTGTCAAATTAAGGAAATTCTGTTCTATTCCTGGTTCACAGAAAGTTTTCAGGACGAATGGATGTTCAATTTTGCAAAATAATTTTTCTGTCAGTTGATATGATCACTTGGTTCTTCTAGTCTATTAATATGGTAGGTTTTATTGGTTGAAACTCTTTAATATTGTAATAGCTTTATTGTTAAAATTCACATACCATACTGTATAAACTCACCCATTTAAGATGTGAAATTCAGTGGTTCTTGGTATATTCACAGAGCTTCACAACCATTACCACAGTCAATTTGAGAAAATTTTTTACCACCCCAGAAAAAAATATTACACCCTTTAGCAGGCTGTCTCTATTTCCTTCCCATCCCCACCCTCACCCAGCCTTAAGCAACCATGGATCTACTCTTTCTTTACTTTTGTTTGTCCTGAACATTTCATGTAAGTGGAATATGTGCTTTTTCATGAGTGGCTTCTTTAACTTGGCATAATGTTTTAAAAAATTGTACAAATTGAAGCATTTATCTGTATTTTATTCCTATTATTGCTGAAGAATATTCCATCGTGTGGATATACATTTTATTTATATGCATTTATCAGTTGATGGACATCTGGGTTGTTTCTACTTTTTGGCTGTTTTGAATATGATGCTATGAACATTTCTGTACAACTTTTTGTGTGGCTGTATATTTTCATTTCCCTTGGTTACATACATTGTGTAATTGTGTGGTCATATAACACTAGGTTTATTTAACCTCTTGAATTGTTGACTGTTGTGGAGAGCAGCCCTACCATTTTACATCTTCACCAGCAGAATATGAGAATTTCAGTTTCTCCAGATCCTGGCCAACTGTTGTTCTTGTTTTGTCGTTTTTATTATAGCCACCATGTTGTGTATGATGTGGTATCTCATTGTGGTTTTCATTTACATTATCCTGGTGGTTAATTACCTTAACATTTAAAAAATATTTTTAATGTTTATTTGAGACCAGGTGAGAGACAGAGTGAAAGCAGCAGAGGGGCAGATAGAGGGAAACACAGAATCTGAAGCGGGCTCCAGGCTCCTCACTGTCAGCCCAGAGCCCGATGCAGGACTCGAACTCACGAACTGTGAGATCATGACCTGAGCTGAAGTCGGATGCCTAACCGACTGAGCCACTCAGGCACCCCCCCTTAACATTTTTTGAGTGTACATATTTGGTCACTTCTTTGGAGAAGTAACCTGATCAGAACCTTATCCTGTGTCTGTTTTTAGTTTGTCTTTTTATTAATGAGTTCTAAGATTTTTTAATATATTTTAGATGCCAATTCTTATTTATCATTTATTTTTAAATTTACATCCAAGTTAGCATATAATGCAGTAATGATCTCAGGAGTAGATTCCAGTGATCCATCCCCTAAGTATTACACCCAGTGCTTATCCCAACAAGTGTCTTCTTCCTTAATGCCCCTTACCCATTTAGCCCATCCCCTCACCCACAGCCCCTCTGGCAACCCTCAGTTTGTTCTCTGTATTTAAGAGTCCCTTTGAAACAGCACACCTGTATCCCTTGGATAAATACCTAGTAGTGCAATTGCTGGGTTGTAGTGTAGTTCTATTTTTAATTTTTTGAGGAACTTCATACTGTTTTCCAGAGTGACTGCACCAGTTTGCTTTCCCACCAGCAGTGTAAAAGGGTTCCTTTCTCTGCATCCTCGCCAACATCTGTTGTTGCCTGAGTTGTTAATGTTAGCCCTTCTGACAGGTGTGAGGTGGTATCTCATTGTGGTTTTGACTTGTATTTCCCTGATGATGAGTGATGTTGAGCATTTTTTTCATGTATCTGTTAGCCACCTGGTTGTCTTCTTTGGAAAAGTTTCTATTCATGTCTTTTGCCTATTTCTTTACTGGATTATTTGTTTTTTGGCTGTTGAGTTTGATAAGGTCTTTATAGACTTTGGATACTAACCCTTTATCTGATATGTCATTTACAGATATCTCCTCCCATTCATTGGGTGCCTTTTAGTTTTGCTGATTGTTTCCTTTGCCATGCACAAGCTTTTTATTTTGATGAGGTCGCAATAGTTCATTTTTGCTTTTATTTCCCTTGCCTCTGGAGATGTGTTGAGTAAGAAGTTGCTGCGGCTGAGGTCAAAAGGATTTTGCTTTCTTTCTCCTCAAGGATTTTGATGACTTTCTGTCTTATATTTAGGTCTTTCATTCATTTTGATTCATTTTTGTGTATGTTGTAAGTAAGAAAGTGGCCCAGGTTCATTCTTCTGCGTGTCGCTGTCCAGTTTTCCCAGCACCACTTGCTGAAGAGACTGTCTATTCCATTGGATATTCTTTCCTGCTGTGTCAAAGATTAGTTGGCCATACGTTTGTGGGTCCATTTCTGGGTTCTCTATTCTGTTCCATTGATCTGTCTGTTTTTGTGCCAGTATCATTACTGTCTTGATGATAGCTTTGTAATGCACCTTGAAGTCCAGGATTGTGATGCCTCCAGCTTTGGTTTTCTCTTTCACGATTGCTGTGGCCATCCGGGGTCTTTTTTTGGTTCCATACAGATTTTAGGATTGTTTGTTCTAGTTCTATGAAGAATGCTTGTGCTATTTTGATAGGTATTACATTGAATATGTAGATTGCTTTGGGGAGTATCGACATTTTAACAATATTTGTTCTTCGTATCCAGGAGCATGGAATATTTTTCCATTTTTTTGGTGTCTTCAATTTCTTTCATAAACTTGCTGTAGTTTTCAGTGATTAGATTTTTCCCCTCTTTGGTTAGATTTATTCTTAGGTATTTTATGGTTTTGGTGCAATTGTAAATGGGATCAATTCCTTGATTTCTCTTTCTGTTCCTTCATTATTGATGTATAGGAATGCAACCAATTTCTGTGCATTGATTTTATATCCTGCAACTTTGCTGAATTCATGGGTCACTTCTAGCAGTTTTTTGGTGGAATCTTTTGGGGTTTCCAGACAGAGTATCATGTCATCTGCGAAGAGTGAAAGTTTGACCTCCGCCTCACCGATTTGGATGCCTTTTATTTCTATGTGTTGTCCAATTGCTGAGGCTAAGACTTCCAATACTATGTTGAATAACAGAGGAGAGAGTGGACATCCCTGTCTTGTTCCTGACCTAAGGGGGAAAGGTCTCAGTTTTTCCCCATTGAGGATGGTATTAGTGTTGGGTCTTTCATATATGGCTTTTATGATCTCGAGGTATGATCCTCCTGTCCCTGCTTTCTTGAGGGTTTTTATCAAGAAAGGATGCTATATTTTGTCAAATCCTTTCTCTGCATCTACTGAGAGGATCATGTGTTTCTTGTCCTTTTATTGATGTGATGAATCACATTGTTTTGCGGATATTGAACCAGCCCTGCATCCCAGGTATAAATCCCACATGGTCGTGGTGAATATTTTAATGTATTGTTGGATCCGGTTGGCTAATGTCTTGTTGAGGATTTTTGTGTCCGTGTTCATCAGGGAAATTGGTCTGTAGTTCTCCTTTTTAGTGGGGTCTTTGTCTGGTTTTGGAATCAAGGTAATGCTGGCTTGATAGAAAGAATTTGAAAGTTTTCCTTCCATTCTGTTTTTTGGGAACAGCTTCAAGAGAATAGGTGTTAACTCTTCCTTAAATGTTTGGTAGAATTACCCTGGAAAGTCATCTGGCCCTGGACTCTTGTTTGTTGGGAGATTTTTGATTACTAATTCGATTTCTTTACTGTTTATGGGTCTCTTCAAATTTTCTATTTCCTCCTGTTTCAGTTTTGGTAGTTTATATGTTTCTAGGAATTTGTCCATTCCTTCCAGATTGCCCATTTTCTTGGCATATAATTGCTCATAATATTCTCTTATTATTTTTATTTCTGCTGTGTTGGTTGTGATCTGTCCTCATTCATTCTTGATTTTATTTATTTGGGTCCTTTCCTTTTTCTTTTTGGTCATACTGGCTAGTGGTTTATCAATTTTTTAAATTCTTTCAAAGAACCAGCTACTGGTTTCATTGATCTGTTGTACTGTTTTTTTGGTTTCGATAGCATTGATTTCTGCTCTGATCTTTATTATTTCTTGTCTTCTGCTGGTTTTGGGTTTTATTTGCTGTTCTTTTCTAGCTCTTTAAGGTGTAAGGTTAGGTTGTGTATCTGAGACCTTTCTTCCTTTAGGAAGGCCTGGATTGGTGTATACTTTTATGACTGCCCTTGCTGTGTCCCAGAGGTCTTAATTTCATTTTTGATTGTTCATTGTTAGTATATAGAAGTGCAATTTTTTTTTTTGCATATTTATTTTGTGCCCTGCAACCTTGCTAAACTGTTATTAAGCTAATATAAAATGTTATTAAAATCTAAGTTATTATTTAGTGTAAAATAGTTTTTTTAGTAGCCTTTTTAGGATTTTCTATGTACAAGATCATGACATCTGCAAGTAGAAATAGTTTTCTTCCTTTCTGACTGGATGCTTTTTATTTCATTTTCTTACCTAATTACTCTGGCTACAACCTTTAGTAAATACAGTGTTGAAGAGAAGTATCAAGAGTTGACAGCCTCACTGTAGTTTTTCTTACATATTAGTTTGAGGAAGTTTCTTTCTAGTTTTAGTTAGTTGAGTATTTTTATCATGAAAGGTTATTGGGTTTTTTTTCTAATGATTTTTCTACATCTATTGAGGTGATCATGTGTTTTTTATCTTCTAATAATATAGTGTATCACATCATCACATCATTTGATGTTTGATGTTGAACAAGTCTTAAATTCCTGGGATAAATCCTCCTTGGTCATTGTGTGTAATTCCTTTTATATATTGCTGGATTTGATTTCCTAGTATTCTGTCAGTGTATTTTCTCCATAAGAGATGTTAGTATGTAGTTTTCATTTCTTGTGATGTTTTTGGTATTAACAGAATAAATAATAGTCCTATAGGATGAATTGGGAAGTCTTCTAATGTGCTTTTATTTTATGCTTTAGAGGATTTTGTGAAGAATTGTTGTTAATTTTTCTTTAAATGTTTGGTAGAATTTACAAAGCCATTTGGGCCTGGGGTTTTCTCTGTGGGAAGTTTTAAAATTACTAATTCAGTCTCTTCACTTCTTATGGGTCTATTCAGATTTCTTGAGACCATTTTGGTAGTTTGTGACTTTCTAGAACTATGTCCATTTCCTCTAGTTACTTAATTTGTTAGCACATAGTTCATGTTTACCTTTATAATCCTTTCTATATCTGGGAGTTTAGTATTGTGCCCTTTTCCATTCTTGAGTTTAGTACTTCTCTTTTTCTTGCTTGGTTTAGCTGTTTGTCAGTTTTGTTTATCTTTTTAGAAAATCAACTTTGGTTCTTCCGGTTTTTCTCTTTTGTCTTTCTTTTCTCTATTTCACTTATTTCTCAACCTATCTGTATTATTTTCTTTCTTCTGTTTGTTTTTGGTTTAGTTTATTCATTTGCTAAAAATTTGTTAAAGTAGAAGGTTAAGTTATTATTGATTTAACCTCTTTTCAAATGTAGGTGTTTTTATATCAGAGCTATAAATTTCCCTTTATTGCTTTCAGTGCACTCTATAAATTTTGGTATCTCCTACTTTTGTTCTCATTCTTCCCAAAATATTTTCTAGTTTTCCTTGTGATTTTTTTTTTTTTTTTCTATGCTCACTGTTTATTTAAAGTGTTGTTTAGGGTTGCTGGGTGGCTCTATTGGTTAAGTGTCTGACTCTTGATCTCAGCTCAGGTCTTGATCTCAGGGTTGTAAGTTCAAGCTCCTTGTTGGGTTCTGCACTGGGTGTGAAACCTAATTAAAAAAAATTAATTTCCACATGTTGTAAATTTCCCAAATTTCATTTTGTTGCAATTTGTTTTTTTAATTTTTTTTAATCTTTATTTTGAGAGAGAGACAGAGTGTGAGCAGGGGAGGAGCTGAGAGAGAGGGAGACCTAGAATCAGAAGCAGGCTTCAGGCCCTGAGCTGTCAGCATAGAGCCTGATGCGGGGCTTGAACTCAAGAACCATGAGATCATGACCTGAGCCGAAGTTGGATGCTTAACCGACTGAGCCACCCAGGCGCCCCTCATTTTGTCGTTATTTCTAATGCATTACATTTTGGGTGGGGAACATATTGTAGATGCATAATTTCAATCTTTGAATATCTATTAAGATTTGTTTTATATCTGGTATATGGTTATCCTGGAGAATGGTCCATCAGTACTTGAGAAGAACATCTATTTTGCTGTTGCTTGGTATTCTATGCGTATTTGTTATATCTAGTTTTCAAGTCTGTTACTGGGTTGTTGACCTTGCTTCATTTCTTCATTACTGAAAGTAGGGTATTAAAGTCTCCCAACTACTGTTGTTGAATCGACTACTTCTCTTTTGTTCTTTCAGTTTTTGCTTCATTTATTTGGGGGTCCTGTTAGGCTCATATGTTTATATTTTCTTGGTGATTGACCCATTTATGATAGGAAAATATTTCTTTATCTCTAAAATATTTTTAGGTCTATTTTATGTGATACAGTTTATTAAGTCTGTTATATGTGACATATTTTGTGAATTCTGGAGTAACTACTCCAGAATTCATATATGAAATAGCAACCATATGCCATTTCATGATAGATTTTTTTTTTAATGTCTATTGAATGACCCCATAGTGACAGCTGCTATTTACTGAGCTTAGTTTACTGTGAGCAATATATTATGCTAAGCATTATATGAGTACTATCTCATTTAGTTGTCTCAACAGTCATATGAAGTTATTTACTCTCCTAGTTTATAGATTCAGGAACTGGGGTCTGGAGAAGGTGAATAATCTCCCCCAATTTCCCCAGCTAGTGGAAAAGCCAGCATTCAAATCTAGAAGGTTTGTCAGATTCTTTGGGGTCTTCTAAGGTTTCTAAGAGAGCTATGGACTATTGCTTTAGTTCAAAAGAGAGAAGAGTAGGTTGATAGATCACATTATTTTTCCACCTGCCCTCCATTCCACACCTTTTGACGTGTGAGTGTACAGTACCTACCATGAAAGATAGAGTTTATTTTTTGGCTCCCTTGGTGTTGAGTTTGGCCATGTGATTTGCTTTGACAAAAGGAATGCTAGTGGATGGCAAGTGAGCATGGCTTTTATTTTTTCATTTAAAATAAGTCTTTAAACTAAAAACAGAAAACAAAAACAGTTCACCCACAGAGTGAGCATAGACTTTATTTAAATCCATTGGGGTAGAGGTGGGCATGTTCTTTGTGCTCTCACTTTTTCCCACCAGAAGACCATTAGGAAACCGCTGATTTGAAGAGAATGAGACACAAATGGAATAGCTCTAATCCAATCGGCAACTTGATGCCATTCTAGCTGAGGTCAGTCTAACAACTCACAAGTGCCAAAGCAAGAAACTAATACTTTTGTTATATCACTCACTGAGATTTAGAATTGTTTATCAGGCAGCATATTTTGGGCAATAGCTGATGAATACGGTTAAAGTAATTTTAGAGACATAAAATATAGTAATATTTTCTTTCAGTGAATACTAAAAGAGAGCCTCTGTCTTTTAGATACACAGGAGTAAGAGTTTATTGACGGTAACTATGTTTTCCCAGATTGGTTAATTGGGGAACTCTAGAAAATTTTTTTCTATAATTGCTTAATGAAGAGTCATCATTTTCTAGAGTCATTTCTTGCAGACTCAGATTTGGTAAGATAATTAACTAGAGAAATCTTCTTAAATCCCTTAAAATCCTGCAGATTTTGTTGGCCTGTAACCATAGAAAAGGGGTTAAAAGTTTTTGAAGACAAAAATACTTTTATTTTTCTTATGTTACTCACTGCTCATCAGGTTAAGTGTACTCTTAATTCCCTCTATTTCACCTATTCCTCCACCAGTCTCCCCACTGGCAACCACCAGTTTGTTTTCTGTATTTAGGAGTCTGATTTTTTTTGGTCTCTTTTTTCTCTGTTCATTTGTTTCTTAAATTACACGAGTGAAATCCTATGGTGTTTGTCTTTCTGTGATTTATTTCACTTAGCATTGTACTCTCTAGATCCATCCATGTTGTTGCAAATGGTATGGTGTTCTTTTTTTATAGCTGAGTGGTATTCCATTGTGTATGTATACACCACATCTTTATACATTTATCTGTCACTGGACACTTGGGTTGCTTCCATATCTTGGCTGTTGTAAATAATGCTGCAATAAACATAGGGGTGTATATATCTTTTTGAAGTAATGCTTTTGTTTTCTTTGGGTACATACTGGAATTATTGGATCATACGGTAATTCTGTTTTTGAGGAAACTCCATACTGTATCCCACAGTAGCTGTACCAATTTACATTCCCACTGGCGGTGCAGGAGAGTTCCTTTTTCACATCCTCTCCAACACTTGTTACTGTGGTTTTTATTTTAACCGCTCTAACAGGTGTGAGGTAATATTTCATTGTTATTTTGATTTGCATTTCTTTGACTAGTTGAAACCTGTATGATTATTCAGGTTCTCTGCCCATTTTTTAATCAGGTTATTTGTGTTATTTTGGTGTTGAGTTGTATAAATTTTTTAATGTATTTTGGATATTAACTTCTTATCAGATATATCGTTTGCAGGTATCTTCTCCCATTCAGTGGGTTGCTTTTTGCTTTTCTTGATGATTTCCTTTGCTGTGTGAAAACTTTAATTTGGCTTAGTCCCAGTAGTTTAATTCTGCTTTTATTTCTATTTTATATTCCTTGCATGAGGAGAGATACCTAGAAGAAAAAAATGTTTCTAACCACAAGGAAAGAGAGTAAGAGAAGAACAGAGAAGAGCCACAAAAACAATTGTACAAGTAACAGAATAGCAATAAGTACATATGTAACAATAATTACTTTGAATGTCAAAGGACTAAATGTTCCAATCAAAAGACACTGGATGACTGAATGGATAAAAAAGCAGGACCCATCCATATGCTGCCTACAGGAGACTCTTTTTAGACCAAAAGACACATGCAGATTGAAAGTAAAGGGATGGTGGGGTGCCTGGGTGACTCAGTCGGTTAAACATGAATTTGGCTCAGGTCATGATCTCATGGTTCATGGGTTCAAGCCCTGCATTGGACTCTGCACTTATGGGTGCAGAGCCTGCTTGGCATTCTCTTTCCCTCTCCACACGCTACCCACTTGCCACATGCTCTCTCTCTCGAAATAAATAAATATACTTTAAAAAAAAGTTTAAAAAAATGAAGTTAAGGGATGGAAAATCATTTATCATGCAAATGTAAGTAAAAAGAGAGCTGGGGTAGCAATACTCATATTGGACAAAATAGACTTCGAAGTAAAAACTATAACAAGAGATAAAGGCACTACCTAATGATAAAAGGAACAATCCAGCAATCCTCTTGGATGTAACAGTTGTAAATATCTTTGCACCCACCGTGGGAACACCTAAATTCATAAAGCAGCCATTAACAGACATAAAGGAAGAAATTGACAGTAATATAGTAATCATAGGGAACTTTAATGTTTTAGTTACATCAATGGATCATCCAAACAGAAAGTCAACCAGAAAATAGTGGCTTTGAATGACCTCTTAGGCCAGGTGTACTTAACAGATACATTAATTCAGTATATTCCATCCAAAACAGCAGAATATACATTATTTTTAAATACACAGGGAACATTCTCTACAATAGATCACATGATAGGCCACAAAACAAGTCTCAGTGAGTTCAAAAAGGTTGAAATCGTAACATCTTTTCCAACCACAGTGGAACTAGAAATAACACCACCAAAAATCTGGAAAGAACACAATGCATGGAGGCCAAATAACATGTTACTAAAGAATGAATGGGTCAACCAAAAAATCATTGAGAAAATCAAAAAATCATGGAGACAAATGAAGATGAAAACAAAATGGTCCAGAATCTTTGAGACGCAGCAGAAGCTGTGCTAGGAGGGAAGATTATAGTCATAGGCCTACCTCAAGAAACAAGAAAAAATAACCTAATCTTACACATAAAGGAGCTAAAAACCAAAATAAAACAGAACAGAAAAAACAAAGCCCAAAGTCAGTAGAAGGAAGGAAGTCATAAAGATTGGAGCATAAGTAAATGAAATAGACATGAGGATGTCTATTCACACCACTTTTGTGCAACACAATACTGGAAATCCTAGCTACAACAATCAGACAAAAAAATTTAAAAAAAAGGAATAAAAAGCATCTAAATCAGTAAGAAAGAAATAAAACTTTAATTATCAGCAGGTGACTTGATAACTGTAAATGGAAAACCCTAAACATTGCACCAAAAAACACTTAGAACTGATAAATGATTTCAGTACAGTTGGAGGACCCAAAATTAACATACAGAAAGCTGTTGCAATTCTATACACTAATAAAGTGTATAGTGTAATATACACTATGTATACAATATATCTCAAGAAAGAAGGATAAAGCTGGAGGTATCACAATCCCAGGTTTCAAGAGATATTACAAATGTGTGGTGATCAAAACAGTATGGTAATGGCATGAAAGTAAACACATAGATCAGCGGGACAGAGTAGAAAGTCCAGAAATAGACCCACACTTCCATGGTTAATTAATCTATGACAAAGGCAAGAATATGTAGTGTAGAAAAAGACTGTTTCTTCAGCAAATATGTTGGGGAAATTGGACAGCTATGTGCAAAAGAAAGAAAATAGACCACTTTATTACACCATACACGAAAATAAACTCAAAATGTATTAAAGACCTATTTATTTTTTAAAAAATTATTTTTTCAACTTTTTTTTTTTTTTTTTTTTTTTTTTTTTGGGACAGAGAGAGACAGAGCATGAACGGGGGAGGGGCAGAGAGAGAGGGAGACACAGAATCAGAAACAGGCTCCAGGCTCCGAGCCATCGGCCCAGAGCCTGACGCGGGGCTCGAACTCACGGACCGCGAGATCGTGACCTGGCTGAAGTCGGAGGCTTAACCGACTGCGCCACCCAGGCGCCCCTAAAAAATTTTTTTTAACGTTTATTTATTTTTGAGACAGGGAGAGACAGAGCATGAATGGGGGAGGGTCAGAGAGAGAGGGAGACAATCTGAAACAGGCTCCAGGCTCTGGGCTGTCAGCACAGAGCCCAACGCGGGGCTCAAACTCAAGGACTGCGAGATCATGACCTGAGCCAAAGTCGGACACTTAACCGACTGAGCCACCCAGGCGCCCCTTAAAGACCTATTTAAATGTGAGATCTGAAACCCCAAAACTCCTAGAACAAAACAGGCAGCGATTTCTTGGACGTCGGCTGTGGAAACATGTCATGGTATATCTTTTCTACCCCTATACTTTCAGTTTATTTGCACTTTTAAATGTAAAGCATGTCTCTTGTAGATAGCATGTAGGTTTTTTCTGATTTGTTGCAGTCTGACACTGCCTTTCATTAGATTCTTTATATTTAATATTGTTATTGATGTAGTGTAACGTGTATCTGCTGTTTTGTTTTGTTGTCATGTCTTTTGTATCTCTCCTTTACTTCTCTCTTTTACGTCATGTGTTGGTTGTGTTTTCCACTTAGTGTAACCTTTAATTCCTTTTATAGTATTGTCACTATATTCTTTTGTTTTCTTAGTTGTTGCACTAGGGCTTACCATATACATCTTACCTTATCAGAATCTACCT
Source organism: Panthera pardus (assembly GCF_024362965.1). NCBI lineage: Eukaryota > Metazoa > Chordata > Mammalia > Carnivora > Felidae > Panthera > Panthera pardus. The sequence continues at coordinate 46,868,349 of NW_026526991.1, read as the reverse complement.
TAGACTGACACTAATTTAAGTCTGGTGAAATGTAGACATCTTGTTCCTGTGTAGCCTACTTTTTTTCTTCTCTCTTTTCATGCTGTTGTTATACATATTACAGATCTATATTTTACAAGCCCAACAATATATTGTTATTGTTTCATATGATTTCCTGTTATTTAAAGAAACAATAAAGGAGAGCAAGTATATTCCTAGAATAAGCTTTACTTATTCATATTTGAATATTTTCAAAATTTAATTGGATAATATTTTGGGATTTTTGCATCTATGATCATGAAGAATATTGGTGTTTAAGGTTTTTCTTTGCTTGTATTATCTTTGATTTTGGTATCAGTTGTAATGTTAGCCTCGTAAAAATGACTTTGGAAGTAATCCCTCATATTCTGTTTTCTGGAAGATGTTGTCTTGAATTGGTATTCTTTAAATGTTTGATAGAATTCACTGGTTAAACTGTCTGGACCTGGAGGATTTTAACTGAATTCAGGTTTTCTCAGTGAATATAATTCTATTGTGTGTTGATTTTGGAGGTTAGAAGTCTGAAATTAAGAGGATCATATTCCTTTTGCTGGCTCTAGAGAAGAATCCTTTGTTGCCTCTTCTAGCTTCTGGTGGCTGTCACCAGTCGTTGGTATTTTTTGGCTTATAACTCTTATCAATTTCTGCCTTGTCTTCACTTACGTATTTTCCTCTGTGTTTGTCTGTGTCTACCTCCCTTTTCTTCTGAAGATACCAGTCATCAGATTTGGGCCCACCCAAATCTAGTAGGACCTCTTTTTTTTTTTCTTAATGTTTATTTTGAGAGAGAAAGAGAGAGGAACAGAGACCAAGCAGGTTATGCGGGGCTTAGTCTCACAACTGTGAGATCATGACCTGAGCTGAAATCAAGAGTCAGATGCTTAACCTGCTGAGCCACCCAGGCACCCCTAGTATGACCTCTTTTTAACATGATTGCATCCAGAAAGACCTTATGTCAAATATGGTTATATTTTAGGGGTACCAGGGGTTAGGTGTTGAATATATCTTAACTAGGTACACAGTTAACTCGCTACATTTAAAAGTAGTATTTTAGTACTTTAATTAGAATGTGGAAATTTTGTCACCGTGTAGTTTCCTTTCCTTGCCCTCTGTGTTGTATTACATCTGTGGTTCAAATACCCCTTCAGACAGTGATGTAAATTTTGTTTTCATTTATCTCTTATATTTTAAAGAATTTGAGGAGAAGAAGAGCATAGTATATCACTGGGATTAGCAGACTGTTACTGCAGGCCAAATCCAGCCTGCCACCTGCTTCTGTAAATTGTATTGGAATACTGCCATACCTGTTAATTTATTTATTGTCTTTGGTTTTTCTTGCTCTACAATGCAGAATTGATTAGTGACAACAGAGACATTTGGCCTGCAAATCCTAAAATAGTTACTCTCTGGCTGACCCTTTTACAGAAAAAGTTTGCCAGCAACTCTTGGTCTATTTTGTATACTCACATATTTGCCATTTTTGTTGTTCATGAAATTCTGGCCTTATTTCTCGCAGGTCTGATTATGATGAATTATCTTTGTTTTCTTTCATCTGAAAATGTATTTCACTTTCATATTTGAAGGAAACTTTGTTCCATTTAGAATTCTGGGTTGGCAGTTTTTGTAGCATTTAGCTAGAGTTGAGCAGTAGTGACTACCTTCTTTAGGCAGGTTTATAGACCCCTGTTTGCTATAGTTCCTGCTTTCTGTTTCTCTGACACTGATTCCAACTGTTAGTTGATATTTACTGTTGTGCTTTTGCTGTTGTAATTTTTACCATAGATCAGAAAGGAAGTAAAATTTTCACTCTACCCAGTTCTCTCTATAAAGTGGCAAAACAGAATGAGAAGTTCCTGTCTCAGGAAAAGTGGGAGAGACAGTGTATTTTAATGTTTAGTCAGGTGTTCAGAATATTTCTATGCATTCAGTATGCAAAGGGGGTCTTACCTATTCATTTTCTGACTACTTTTTTTCAACATTCGAGTCAAGGCATGTCATGCTGTAGAATTGTTTTTAAAATGCTATAGTACTGGGACACCGGGGTGGCTCAGTCAGTTAAGCGTCCGACTTCAGCTCAGGTCATGATCTCACGGTTCGGTTCGTGAGTTCGAGCCTGCTGACAGCTCAGAGCCTGGAGGCTGCTTCAGATTCTGTATCTCCCTCTCTGCCCCTCCCCAGCTTGCTCTCGCTCTCGCTCTCGCTCTCGCTCTCGCTCTCCCTCTCCCTCTCCCTCTCCCTCTCCCTCTCCCTCTCCCTCTCCCTCTCCCTCTCCCTCTCCCTCTCCCTCTCCCTCAAAAATAAACATTAAAAAAAATTAAATAAGTAAAATGCTTTAGTACCTCATACCATCATTTTCTTTTTCACACTAGCTTTTATTCCTATATAATTCATTTCTTTCCTAAAACTTTTTGTCATGTATTTACAGAGTTGTCTTTACCTTGTCTTGCTTACTTATAGCCCAGTCACATCAAAGTTGGTTTAACCTTAGTTTGTGAACCAGAAAACATAGATTCTGTTTTCTCTGGCTCTGTCACAAAATAGCTGTGTGTGTGACCAGAAGAAGGCACTTAAGTTTCACCAGGTCATAATTTCTTGATCTCTGAAATGAGGAGTTCAATTAAATATGCTCATGAGGCTTTTTTCATTTCTTAAAGTTCTTTGGCGTTACTCTCTGCAATCTAATCCATATTCTGATATTCTAATCTAGGTGTTATTTTCCCATTTTGGGCCATGAACCCCTTTGCTCTCTGTGATACATGTGGACCCCTTCCCAGAGTAATAGCTTAATCATGCAAAATTAAATGTGTATGCTTATGAGGATACCAGTTATGTATTAGAGTATGTCTTTTTAATATCAAAGAAATTCAGTAATGTGCTTATCAACAAATTCTAGTGGTATACAATAAATTTTAAACTAATGAGTATAAATGATAACCTGAGATTTGAAACAAAGTAATAGAAAAATATCTGTCATTTCTGATGGTAACAAAGTCACAGGTGTAACTAATACTGTTACAGCTTGTTGCTTATATTTTTAATAAAGGAAATACTGCCTTGCAGTTAGAGGTTAGTAAAATAAAGATGTAATTTTTTTTCTCATTCAAGTTTATGCACCCTCTACATTTCATCAGCGAACTCTGAGGATTTGTAGAACCCAGGTTAAGAATTCCTGCTATTAGCTACCAGGACATTTAAGTTATTGTTTACTGTGTTAGGTAAACACAAATTATGTTTAATACATATTAAGTATATTACTAGGTCAAGGAATATTACTACTAAGACGTGAATATTATTGCCATTTGTAACTTTGTGTTACTCATTGCTTTATTACTCCATGGAGAATAATTTGGAAACATGGTTTCTGACCCCAGGATATTTACAAGTGGAGTTTTATTACAGAAATAAATTATCTAGTATTATGCATATTTCTCATGGGTAGTTCTCATTCAATTCTTTTTTACTGTTACTGTTTGTTTACTACCTGGCATATTATAGAACTCAGTAATTATTTTTGGAAGGAAGTTAGAATTCTGAGTATGATTATTATCAGTATCAAGGATCTTGACTGTTATAATGCTGAATAATTGTTTCAAAGTAGTAAATTTCTATTTGAAATAGTTTGGTTAGTATGTCTTAAAAGGGAATACAAATATCCCTTATAAATGGCAAACTGCTATAGTTATTCTTAACATAACACATGATAAAATGAACTTGGCTCTTAAGCACATAAAGCAAATAGAACATTTTGTCTGTATTGCCCGAAAAAATTGAGTTGCAGTATTTTGTCAGTATGTTCGATTCATTAGCAGTAAAACTATGTATTGGGGTAAAGGTTCTGTATAGTTTCTGTGTTCTCTTACTACTGTGCTGGTTGATGGAGTTGACACTAAATAGACTCATATTCTTCTTTGACTCTAGATTTACTCTACTTTTAATTTCTCTCCTGGAAACATATGTCCCAAGTTTTTATAGGGTTTCTTAGTTGTCCCCCTCCCCAGAGAGAATATCTGTTTGTTACATACCGTTCCTTTATATACAGAAATGTGTTTGTGTCCAATGTCTTTAACAAAACTCCACTTAGCTGGTATGCTCTTTTATTTTATTACTATTTTTAAAAAATGTTTATTTAATTTGAGAGAGAGCACAAGTTGGGGAGAGGGTTAGGGAGAGAGGGAGAGAATATCCTGAGCAGGCTTCATGCTCCACGTGGAGCCTGACATGGGGCTCGATCCCACAACTGTAGGATCATGACCTAAGCCAAAATTAGGAGTTGGACGCTTAACTGCCTGAGCCACCCAGGCACCCCTGGCATATTCTTTTAAACCATTGCTTCTAATTCCTCTAGTCCAGAGTATTCTGAGCACTTACAGCAATTGATCTACTCTAGTTTATTCTTGTAACTTATCTCTTGTCGGGTTAGTTATATGCCTAAGAATCTGTTGATTTTATACCCATATTAATGTAATTTTTAGTTTAAATATGATCTAAGCTGCTGAAACGTAAGTGTAGAAAGAATTGTTTTAATGAAAAGTAAGGTGGATGCTTTGGAAAGACTTTTTACTTTTTAGTGCTTTAAAAATTACTAAAGGATTAGGTTTAGGTAAGCCTAAAGGTTTAGGAAGCTTTTGGTTCAACTACCTAAACAGGAAAGAAAATTAACTTTTTCTCCTCTTTGGAGGAATGGCAGTTTTTGTATTGGTTAATGCAGCAGCTATGTGATTAACACCTGGGCCAATTTCTTTCCATCTTACTGTTCGCTATTGTTAGAATGCCTTCTTCTCCTTGAGCTAACTCTAATCATGTTTACAAGATGGCTACAATAAGTAGTTTTAGAGGTGGTATTCTGACATGGCAACATCCAGGAGGAAAAGGACACTCCCCGCCCCCCCCCCCCCCCCCCCTGCTTCTTAACATCCTACCCTTCTTGTCCCTGTGGCCAGAATTGGTTCATAACATCTTCCATAAATCATTTACTGAGACATGGGTAGCTTTGTTATATTGGCTTAGACTAATCAGCATTTTCCCCTACTACAAATGGGAAAGGTTGGACATTTAAACAAGTATGGCTGTCACAAGGGAGAAGGACTGTTAGGGAGTCAACCAGGAGTGCTATAGTGAGACAATTACTAAGAAACTAGAAAATATTATAAAAATTCAGAAAGATTCTGTTACTTAAGAACCTCTAAGATCTTGTTCAACTTTACACCAGATTAAAACTGGAAATCTTAAGATGTGTTACAGATGTAGTTTATACAAAAAGATCATATGACAATATAGTTAGTAATCCTAAACTTAAAAGGCCTAGTCCTGCATCAGAATATTAAGGGGAATAAATATACATTATATTTGAAAAGTATGTAATTTTTTGGATGATATTTGTAGCAACTAACTTAAAATTCATCTCTGGTTACTGGTCTTGTGATGCTTTTACTGTAGTTCTTTTAAGGAAAAATGTCTTCATAAAATTAAACTTACTAAAGGATTTAGTATATTTTTGTGGTTGATTTATTGGGTAAAGTATCTATTATGTGACACTATTTTAGGTACTAAATAGTAAGCAGAATAGACAGGGTTCTTCTGTTTAAGGCGCTTACTTACATTCTAAAGTGTGGAGACAAACAAATGAGAACAAAATTCAGATAGTGAATGCTCAGAGGTCTCTCTGAAGAAAGACAGTTAAGCAGAGATGTGAGTGTCAAGAAACTGGCATGTGAAGATTTAGGGGGAAGATCACTGAAAAGGGGCAACAAAAGTTAAGGCCCTAAGATGAGAACTGACTTGGTGTGTTGAGAATCACAAAGAAAGTCTGTATGGCTAGAATTTAGGCAAATGGTAAGATATACCCTCACCTCTTTTTTTTAACCTATCATTATGATCACTGTTTTCCCTGTACCCTTAATCTCCTTTCTTTTCTTATGCTTCATTGTACTCCCTAACTTTGGTTAAATTAACCTCTACCAACCACTCTTCGTGCACTCTCTGCAGCTGCATGTGGCTGGAGAAGAGCACAGCGAGGGACACCCATGTCAGGTGGGCCCTTAGTGCTACTTGGTGGTTCTGCTCGGCAGTATTACCTCTGATCTCTTCACTCTCCCACTTTCTTAGAAGACTATTTCATACCTTTTTCTCCTTCATCAAGCGTGTAATACTTCTTTCTATATCCTCACATTGAGTTGATGACCTTTCTTATTTTACTAAGAAAATGGAAAAATGGAAAACAAAAGCCACCAGATGAGAAATTCCATGCTTAGTGAGAGGTTTACCACAGACCTGAATCTGTACCCATTTACTATCTTCACTCTGATGATATTGATGATAGGACTTTTGCCTATCTAAGGTCAGTATCTCTTACAGATTCCATCCATACCATACCTGTCATTCTAGTCATTAGTCTAGTAGGACTACTCCCTCTATCTTGTGTTGTAAGTTTTTCTATGTTGCAAAAGGCTTCTCTTGCCTCCACGTTTTCCTTCAGCTAGTTCCCACTCCCCTCATCACTTTTATGGCATAACTCCTTGAAAAAGATATCTGTATTTTGTTTCCAGTTTTTCTATTCTTTCTGAACCTGATCCAGTCAGTGCTTTTATTTCCACCATTCCACCAGAATTATTCTTGTCGTGATTACCCAGTGACTTTCATGCAGTTAAATCCAAAGATTAATTTCCATCTTATTTTATTTTTATCAAACAGAGTTTGAAACAATTCTCTGTGCTCTTCCTTGAACCACTTTTCCCCTGTAAACTTCTAGCATATTTATACATACTCCTTGGTTTTCATCTCCCTCACTGCTGCTTCTCCATTTCCTTTGCTTGTTGCATCTCATCTGACTGCTGGATGTCAAAATGCAGTGATACCTAGACCAAATTGGCTGTTAGATGGTTCTTAGAGGAAATAATCAAGGGAGACCAATTAGGCAAGATACAATTGTGGCTTGAACTATAGTGGTGGTAATAGAGATGGAGAAAGTGGATTTCTGAGGGCGCTTGGGTAGCTCAGTTGATTAAGCGTCTGACTTCTGCTCAGGTCATGATCTCCTGGTTTGTGAGTTCTAGCCTCATGGCAGGCTCTGTGCTGACAGCTCAGAGCCTGGAGCCTGCTTCGGATTCTGTGTCTCCCGCTCTCTGCCCCTCCCCCCTTTTCTCTTCTCTCTCTCTCTCTCTCTCTCTCTCTCTCTCAAAAATAAATAAACATTTTTAAAAATTAAAAAAAAAAAAGGATTTCTGGAGGAATTTTGAAGTCCCCTTCATAAAGAATTGTGTAAAGGTAAGCTACATTGGATGTATTCATTTCTATGACTGAGACAGACACAAAGACCTTAGTTGACAAAAATAATCTGCCAGTCTTAAAACAATTTAGCTGTTTGTCTTTTGGTTCAGGGCCTGTTTTTTCTCTGCTTAGGTTCTGAAGTTGTATCTGAAATGGTATTGCGGGTACTTCCTGATCAGAGTCTTCCTGAACTTTGAATCTCCAGTTGAGTAATGTCTGTTACTTCCGCGCCCCCCCCCCCATTGCTAATTTCTTTATTGTAGCAGAAGACTGAGACTTTTGAATGGAAGTATTATTTAACAGCTAGAATTTCTTGGAATGGTTTCATGGAAAAAAATAATTTTTCACGAAAATATACATGAGAAGTAGTAAAGCATATTGGCTAAGACTTGGATTCAAGTCAAGTGGACATGAGCTCAAATTTTGGCCTTGCTACTTCAAGCTAACTTACTCCTAGCTCTTGACCTTGTGTAATTTCCTTATTCTCAGTTGTTTTCTCATCTGGACGAAAGCGATAGTAATATTTACCTTATTGAATTATTTGTGGGATTGAAGGAAATTGCACAAGTAAGGTATTTAGTGCACAGTACCTGATACTTGGCAAATTATAGATAATATTACATTTCTAGGAAGGAATGTTAAGATTGTGGACATATTTTTAAAACCTAAGTACAGAGGTACCTGTGTGGTTCAAGCCCCACATAGGGCTTGCTGTTAGGGCAGAGCCCACTTTCAGATCCTTTGTCCCTCTTTGCCCCTCCCCTGCTTACACTTTCCCCAAAACAAAACAAAAGAGACAACAAAAGCGCAGGTTTTCCCTGCTGTCTGAAGTAGAGCATTCCTATGGAACCTTACCTAAGCCACAATGACACAAAGTGAAGAAACAATTACCTTTTCCTAAAAATAAAAATCCTCTTTGGATTTCTTTCAGTTAGGAAAACAGATACTAATGTAGGTGTTTTGTAAAAGTGAAGTGGTGTAATGCAAACTTTGAGATATCGGGGAAGCCTGTACTGACTGTATAAGAGGAACTTTATTAAAAATTTCTTCTAACAAGGTTTATTGTAATGTTTGCATCTACTTTTTTGTATTACCCACTTCTGAACTTAATAATCCATGTATTTCAACCAAAGAAATCTTGTGCTTGTAAAACATTTTAAGAAGTAATGTTTAAGACCTAACATTAGTTTTCAGAGGTAGGAATAAGACCTGGCAAGGAAAGGGCACGTGGGCATGCAAAAAAAACGAATAATGCTCTTACATTACCTTCAGTTTATAGTGTTTGTTTTTACTCAGTACTTAGGCTGAAATGAAAACTTTTGATTTTCACTTTCCTGTACAGTCTTAGCCCCAAAAGTCTTATTAACCTTGGCTGCACATTAGAATCATCTGGAGCACTTTAAAAAGCACCTAATGAGGGGGTTCCATGCCTGCCCAGTTAATGAAAGTAGGGGCAAGGGAGGGGACATCAGTGTTTTTTAAAAAATCCCTAGATGATTCTGTTTGCATCCTGTGATAAAAAACTATAAATCCTTTAGCCTATCTCTGTCCTCTCTAAATATGCCCGCTTCTTTTTCTGATGGTGTCCTAGACAGTCTTGTACCAGGGCTCTGCCTGGTACCTCTGGCCATTCCCTTGTCCATCATACAAAAAATAGTGTAACATTTAACTCTTTCATATAAAGACAAAACTTTGAGGGGTTTGGAAAATGTTCATTTAGTTAGTGTTCACCCACGATAACCCACTTTTATGTTATCTTCTTTAAAGGGCAGCTGTAATTATTTTCTGCCTTTTTTTTTTTTTTTAACTTAAGCTGTATTTAATACTGTTATGAAAATTGGAAAAATAATTAATTTTGAGAGTTAAAAATATATATATAATTGACTTGTTAGATTTATGTCAAAAGCAACTTTTTAATTACTTTTTGTAAGAAGCCACATAATTTCCCTTTATCACTTGATTATCATTTTTTCAGAGATAATTTTGGTAAGCCTAATCAGTTATGACAGTGGGTATAGACTAGTCAGTTTTTGTTATCACCTTATCACTAGTATCAACAGCTTGTATAAATTATTATGAGAAAAAAACATTGCCTATAAAAATTTTTATATTTTTTCAGATTTTTGGTTCACGTGTGGTATTTTTTAATTGCTGATATGAAATAACAATATTTAATGACCTTACAGCCATTCTGCAAGGAGAGTAACAAGGGAGTTGTTACATATTTTAAGGAGTTTTAATTAGAGATTATAATTTTAGCAAGTTCTTTTGTTAAATTAATAGAACTGTCCATTCCACAGTAGATTATGAGGCTAATATGACTTGCTCTTATTTAAAAAACATTCTTTGGGGCGCCTGGGTGGCGCAGTCGGTTAAGCGTCCGACTTCAGCCAGGTCGCGATCTCGTGGTCCCTGAGTTCGAGCCCCGCGTCGGGCTCTGGGCTGATGGCTCGGAGCCTGGAGCCTGTTTCCGATTCTGTGTCTCCCTCTCTCTCTGCCCCTCCCCCATTCATGCTCTGTCTCTCTCTGTCCCAAAAATAAATAAAAAACGTTGAAAAAAAAAATTTAAAAAACATTCTTTTAAAATGTTTGTTTATTTTCGAGAGAGAGCAAGCGAGCTGAGGAGGGGCAGAGAGGAGGAAGACACAGAATCCAAATGAGCTGTCAGCACAGAGCCTGACACAGGGCTTGAACTTGTGAATCCAAGATCTTGACCTAACCAGAGTTGGGCGCTTAACTGACTGAGCCATCGAGGCGCCCTGATTTGGTCTTGTTTTAGAGGGACTACTTTGGCAATAGCTACTTCAGTCCTTGGAAGCCTTTGTGGATTTTTAGCTAAAGGTTCTAAAACATTTATTAATTTTAATACTTTCTTTAGCTCTTAATTAACATAAAATTAGTAAGTACTAAAAATTTGGCCTTTGACACATTTTGTTGATCAATTAATTCAAACAACACAGTTACTTAAATGAAGTTTATGTATCATAAATCTGGTTTATAAATTTACTTGATCCTAGTCATGAGCTAGATTGCATTGATCTTGTATGAAGAAATTGAATCACGTGGAGGCTAACAACTTGTATAAACATATGTAAGTTTTCAGGTAGCAGGAAGCTTAGAACGCCCTTGATTGTCCTGAGTTGGGATTTTAATTTCATTTAAGCCTAAAATAACAGGTTTTAATTCCCAAGCCTGTGGTTCAGAAATTATTGAACTTCTGTCATTTAATAAATTCATTGGGGCTGTCTTTATTGTATTTCATTTTATTTGGGACTTTTAAGACTTGGTAGTAGGATATTTCTGTGTTGAGATGCTGGATGTTTTAGACAGTTGTACTGGTTTTCTACTCTTAGTAAGTTCTATGTATGTGGTCCCCAGAATCCTCTTTGGCATATATGTGAGAGAACTACACAGGTATATTAGAAGTAGTGCATCAGGAAGGCTACCACTACAGAAAATAGAAGATACACCAAATTAAGTTACAAAATATGAAATGATGACAACCATAGAATATATTGATTTAAAGAGAATATGTCAATTTATTTTTATTTGTGTTCCTTTGTAAATATGGGCAGCTTTTCACTTTACATGGTAATTCTAGACCCATGAAGCATGGAATATTAAAACATTCAGAAACACTATTTTAATTAATGTGGCAATTTTCCCACATTCCATTTGTTATGAAACTGAAACTCCTCTGAGTTTTACTTACATCTGTTTCATCTGCTCACGTTTCTTGTATGTACAAGTCATCAACTCAGACATTTTGAAACATTTATCCATGTAATTGAACCAAAAATTGTTCAGCAAATAGGTTCTGGGGCGCCTGGGTGACTCAGTTGGCTAAGCATCTGACTTTGGTTCAGGTCACGATCTCACAGTTTGTGGGTTTGAGCCCTGCGTTGGGCTCTGTGCTGACAGCTCAGAGCCTGGAGTCTGCTTCAGAGTCTGTCTTCCTCTCTCTTCCCCTTCCCCTCTCATGCTCTGTCTCTCTCTTTTTCTCTCTCTCTCTCTCAAAAAAAAATAAAAATAAATAAATAAATAAATAAATAAATAAATAAAGAAAAATAAAGAAAATAAGTTCATAACGTTTTGTAACTACAATCTACCTATTTACAAGAAGTTGCTTGACATAGTTCTGGAATTTAAGTAACCTTGAGATTTTAAAGATAATGGCTAAGTGCACTTACTTCAGCTTTTATTAAGCTCCAGTGAAATTGGTCCTATCTGGTAGTCTGTTCTAATACTCAACCTGGAATGTAATGTCCTCCTTTTTCTTTCTTTCTCTTTTTCTTTCTTTCTTTCTTTCTTTCTTTCTTTCTTTCTTTCTTTCTTTCTTTCTTTCTTTCTCTTTCCTTCCTTTTCTTTCTTTCTCTTTCTTTCTTTCTTTCTTTCTTTCTTTCTTTCTTTCTTTCTTTCTATTTATTTTATTTATTTATTATCAAATTGGTTTCCATACAACACCCAGTGCTCCTCCCAACAGGTGCCCTCCTTGTAATGTCGTCTTTAAAAAAAAAAAAAAAAAAAGAGTAAAGCTTATCCAACTGGTTCAACTGTCTTAACTTGGCTAAATTCACATTGTAGCTTAGAAGTTGAGTTGGTAATGACTGCCAAATTACAGATGTTTTAGATACAATTCCCAAACTCCTTAGGAAGCTGAAGCCAGAGAGAAATTGATTAAGCTAGTACTAGAATTCAGATTTTCTGGTTCTTGGTCCATTCAGGATATATATTTTTATATGATGATGTCACATCCAAAATTTAATAGCACTCAGAATAAAGCTAATAACTATTTTCACTCTCCAATAAAGTATTTTCTAGAGATTTTTCTCTAGATTCCTGACATTTGAGTGTTACCAGTCTGTTAAAAAGAGATAAACTTATTTAGCTTAATTGCAAATTAAGAGATATTAGAGATAAACTTATTTAACTTAATTATAAATATTAAATAAAATTTTGAGCCTTCTAGAAATTAGCTTTGTTTACCTTGTTGAAAAAATCTTTTAAATACTCTTATATCGAGCTTATCTTTCAAAGTATAATTTTGACATACCTGTTAATCACTTGACATTTTATCAACTTTTAATTTATTTTCAATTGACATATACCAGTGAAATGATCTGTTCTGTAAAAATCTGAATGATTAATATTTAAAGTGTTTTATAATAAAGAACAAATTGATATCAATAGAAGATGGCTCTGACTCTAATCCAGTACTACATAGTTTCTCATAGGGAGAAACCTGGCTCTTGCCAACCATCATCTATTTTACTTATTGTTTATCTCCACTATACATACATAGCAGTTTCAGAATTATTAACCCGTAGCTCTGTGATGAATCATTTTGCCAACTAGAATACATTATTTATGTAGAGTTTTTCTCCCTTCTTACAGTTAGCAGTTAAAACATCATTTTCCAAAGTTACTTAGGTCAGCACATTTCCCATACTCCTTTCAGCGTGGCTGGATCATACATTTAAAATACTATTAGTCTTTTTCCAGGTCTGTATTTCTAACCGCTTGGTTGATTTTTAAAATTTGCATACATTACTGTTCACTCTCTATGTTGTGAAGTTCTGTGGATTTTAACACATGCATAATAGCATCATGTATCCACCACTCCAGTGCTATATGGAATAGTTCCATCTCTCTAAAAGTTTCCATGTGTCCCCCTTTGTAGTCAGTCACTTATTCCACCCCTTTCCAGGCCCCTGGAAAGCACTCATTTATTTTCTTTCCCTGTAGTTTTGTCTTTCTAGAATGTCATATGACTAGAAACATGTAATATATAGCCTTTTTGATCTATATTCTTTTCTTTGTGTTGCATGGAATAATAGCTTGATCTTTTTTTATTGTTGAGTGGAATCCTATATAGATGTACCATTTTGTTCATCCCTTCATCTGTTTGAAAGGACGTCTTCATTGGTATAAACATTCGTGAACAGGTTTTCAAATGAACATGTTTTTAGTTTGCTTTGGTAAATACCCAGGGGCACAGTTGCTGGGTTGTATGGTTAAGTGTATGTTTAACTTTATGAGAAACTGAACTCTTCCAAAGTGGCTGTATTTATCTTCATTTTTGAAAGGTATTTTTGCTGGATTTGGAACTCTCAATTGATGGGTTTTTTTTCCTTCTGTAGTTTAAAAATGTTGAACCTGCTTTGCACTGTTTCTTAATGAGAAGTCGACTGTCATTCCTGGTTTTTTTCCCCCTCTGTTTCAATTTATATATACTTTCCCTCTTCCATCTCCTTTAAGATTCTGTTTTGCTGTTTTTCATCAACTTGATTTTAAAATCATCATGAGGTTTTTGTTGTTGTTATCTTTCGTGGTTGAGTTATTGACTCTGTGAGTATAGTTTTCATAAAATTTAGGAAAAATTTGACCATTTTCTTTCCTTCTCGCTCTTTCACTCTTTCTGGGACACTAACTACATTAAAATTAGCTGTTTGATATTGCCCAGTAGTTCACTGTCTCACTTGGTACGGTCTCACAGTTCTTTTTTTTCTCGTCTGTTTTCTCACTGTTTAATTTTTTATTTTTTTAGTTGCCAGCTGTGTCTTCAATTCACTAAACTTTTCTTTGAAGTTTAGAAAAGACTGCTGTTAATCTTATCCAATGCATGTTTAATTACAGATGTTGAATTTTTAGTTCTGGAAGATCAGTTTGAGTCTTTTATTTTATTTTGAGAGAGTGCATGTGTGCATGAGCCTGGGCGGGGGGGGGGGGGGGGGGGGTGGGTGGAGGGAGAGAAAGGGAAGGGGGAAGAAAGAAAGAAAGAAAGAAAGAAAGAAAGAAAGAAAGAAAGAAAGAAAGAAAGGAGGGAGGGAGGGAGGGAGGGAGGAAGGAAGGAAGGAAGGAAGGAAGGAAGGAAGGAAGGAAGGAAGGAAATGAATGAATCTCAGGTATGCTGCATGCCCAGCATGGAGCCCAGTGAGTGGCTGGATCCCATATGTGCTTAACGGACTGAGCCACCCAGGTGCCCCCCAGTTTGAGCCTTTTAAAAAAGCTTTTTAACTTTCAACTAATTATAAACTTGTAAGAAGATGCAAAAATAGTACAGAGAAGTCCCATATACACATCACCTATCTTCCTCCAATGACGTCATCTTAACATAACTACAGCACATTATCGAAACCAGAAATTGGCACAAGCTCTCACTTTTTTTTGGTATGTGTTTATCATTCTGTGATGTTTTATCAAACATGTAGAATCATATAACCACCACCACAAGCAAGATACAGAACTTTTCTGTCACCATAAATTCCTCTGTGTTGCCAACTTAACCTCCTTATCTAATGATTGTATCACCTGGATCATTGCTGGATCCTTCTATGTTCTATTTTACTTTGTTTGGGGTGTATTTCCTGCATCTTTGCATGACTGGTAATTTTCAATTAGATGCCAGATATTTAATTTTATATTATTTAATACTGGAGTGTGTTGTATTATTTTAAATATTGTTGGGTTTTGTTTTGGGTTTCAGTTATGGCAGAAATAGCTTCATCCTTTTGAGGCTTGGTTTTAACTTTGTTAGTGCTGGTCCATAACATCCTTAGTCTAAGGCTTCTTTGGTTTCATTGTTTAGGCATTCATTACCTTCTGAACTCTATTCAATACCGCGCTGTGTTAAAGCCATCCTACTGTAATTGATGGGAACATAAGTTCTGGGGATTGGTTTGATTACTTTTCAGAGGCTTTTTCTCTAGAATAAGTAGTTTTTTACATGTGTGCACAGATAATTACTCAGCTAAACCCTGAGGGTGATCTGTCTTCAGATCTTTGAAGCTCTTTTTCTCTGCAGCTTCCTTCTTTTCATTTGCCCTACAAATTGTAGCTGGCTTGGTGTCTCCCCTAACTTTGGATTCTTTTCGTTTCCCTTAGCTCACTGAGACCGTTAGGTTTTGATTGGGTTCCGCCTCCCCCTCCCATGTTTTAGCCTCATACCTCTACAGGCTGCAGTAGGGCTTTACTTCATTTGTTCTTTTTTCTTGATGATCTCTGTCCTGAGATGAAAATCATTGTTTTATATATTTTATCTAACTTTCTAGTTATTTAAGGTAGGAGAGTAAGTATAGTCTCTGTGTTCCCATCTTGGAAGGCATTCTGCCTTGTAGAAAATTTCATGGTAGTTTTATAAATATTTGTCTTTTCTGACTTTTTGAATGTTTAGGACCTTGTAGGAAAACCAGTGTATAAACTTTTTATATATATAGGAGGCTAGAATGCATGTTTTCTCATACTTTCTCCTTTTCACATACTCTGTCTTACATATATACTTACATCCTTTTTCATCTATTATGCACTTTTCATTCCCAGTGAGTATCGACACAATCTATTAGTGAACATTTTTGCTTAATATAAGATAATGGTGACAAATGTTTGCTTTTTCATGGTTACCCAGAAGAAAATAGAGTGCCTTCCTTCCTTTTTTCCTTTGTTTGTCAAAAGGAGATGATGATTCTTAGTTATTGATCAATATAGAATATTGATTCATACATTGCTTAGAGCAAATAGTGGCTGTTGACTGAAACCCTAAGACATGAAATATTTGAAGTTATCCCAAGAGGGAGAAACAAAAGAAATGAACAGAAACAAGTTTTCCCTTTGTGCTAAAATCCATAGTATTCCAAAGTTAATATTTGTCTTTTAACTGGTAAGTTTACAGATTAAATAACTTTTATCTTTAATTAAGGTTTATTTAGCATATAAAGTTCTCATCATAGTTTTTTTTACATAGTTAGGTTATGTTAACGTACATTACATTACTTTGAAAATTGCCTTGCCTGATTTTAGATTGCTAACATCTTTTGATGAAACTAGTATAATGTGATGGTAATGTATGGGCTTTAATGTAAACATAGCTAATTTAATAAGGAAAAATAAAATTTGCCCTGTAAGAAAAAACTGAAATTTTACATTATTATCCATTGAATTCAGAGTTGCCATGAGTAGATTAATAGTTTTGGCAAGTGTTGTTTTAAATTATTATTTTTATAAAACACTAACATTAGGTGCTCCTGGGTGGCTCAGTTGGTTGAGCATTCAGCTTCGTCTCAGGTCATGATCTCACAGTTAGTGGGTTTGAGCCCTGCAGCTGGCTCTCTGCTGTCAGCACAGAGCCGGCTTCAGATCCTCTGTCTCCCCCTCTCTCTGCCCCTCCCTCACTCATGCCTGCTCTCCCTCTGTCAAAAATAAATAAATATTAAAGAACACATTAAAACAGGATTAGGTTTTTTTTGGTGGGGGGTAAAAATACATAATAAATAGTTTTGCTCCCATTTTGTAACAATCATGAACATTTAAATTGGAGCTGAATGTGTGTCACTTAACTATTCTTGAACATCAGTTCACTTGATAATTTTATTTTATGATTAACCTAATTCCTTGCTAGATGATAAAGATTACATTTATGGCAGTAAATATACCTACAGTTTAAAAAATCTTTCTCATTTGTTATGTTTGAGAGACATACTTAATATCACTGGTACATATAAATTGGTAATGGCAATTAACATTTTTGGCCTAGAGTCAGGCATCTTAAAGTATTTCAGCCAAACATACAGTGTAAGGTGGTCCACATTAAGTAAAAGTATAGCACCCACTAGCTTTGTATTTGTGATTAGACATAAAACCAAAGATGGAATGTAGGTTTTCATTATGTGAATTCTTTTATGTAATAATACTAATTTTTAGTGATTTATTTTCCTTGAAAATGTTTTCTGTCCTTATTAGATTGCTTTTTGGAGGTAATCCATAGGGGTGTGTTTGTGTGTGTTGATTGGTTTTAATAAAATTGATTCATGCTTACTATGAATTTAAATTAAAGGTTTTTATTATCCTCTCCCAAAGCAAATTTCGTGTGATGTTAAATAATTGTTCTAAATTTGAACTTTTAGTGGTTAGCAACTATTATATATTAATTCAGTAGGATATGTACCATTTCCCTAGGGTAAACATTTTACTGAAACAGGTGAGAGACATTTGTCTCGAAAAGATAATGTTTACAGCTTCTTTGTAGATACCACTTTTGAGTTTTTGATCTTTTAATTTTCAGTTTACAGTTTACATTTTTGAGTTTACATCTCTAGGGACTCTCACCTCTGCTTCAATGACTTTTTTTTTTTTTTTTTTTTTTTTTTGGTACCTGAGGTGCTTAGTGCCTCATCATTTTGGATTTATTTATCTCTGTCCAAGTTAAGAAATAAGCTCTATTATTTCTCTGCTTTAATGTAAAAAAATAAATAAATAGAGCATTATGAAATTAGAGTATTGAAGGACAAAGGCATCCAGAAAGTTGGCATATGTTGCTACTCTTCCTTGGAGTAAATTTTAAATAGAATATTGAGTTAAGTTTGCATCTATTAATCATCCTGAGAATATATGATATATTCCAGTCTTACGGCATAGAAATAAACCTCATAAACTGAATGAATAACAGTTCTGATAAACAAACCTTAGGAGGAGAATGATTTGAAATTACACAACTGCATCTGAATTAATTGGGTATTTCTGAGACTAATAGAGTATTTAAAAGAAAAAATATATCAGTTGAAGGCTGAAATTTTTTTGTCCACTGTTTTATTGACCATAAGTGTCCTCTTTGTGTGTGAGGTCTGGTGTACAGTTTTAATTGGAGAGAGTATAAGAGTTTTTTATATTTAATAATTTTTTAAAGTATCTACCAGTCTAGCCCTCCCTAGATGGTTAAGAGAAAGATGCATTATGATATTAAAATAGTACTTTTTGTTTCTGTTTTATGTGTATCATATTGGATATTTTTGCTGCTGTTCATATGTTTACATGTTAGTAATTTTGACGGCTTTTGGATAATTCCACTCTAGAGGGAGAACTGGTGGGCGGTCCTTCCTGTGACACGACCCTTGAGTGACAGTTCTATTTGATTGCCTCCAGTACTGTGAGGAAAGGACACGACTCTATGGTGAGGACTGATGGACATACATTATCTGAGAAAAGAAACTACCAGGTAAGATCAGTTTTTTTTTTCCCCCTTTTTGTCTTTTGATCATATTGCTACATTGAACTGTTTAATATGTTATATTTAATTGAAACCAGCAAATTGGATATACTCCAATATGAAAACTTTGGCTTATAATTTAAAATGCATGTGTTGGCTTTGACAGCTGAAATAGTTGGGAACATTTAAATCATGCTTATGGTAAATGTATATTTTGTTAGTGTCAACGTAATTCTTTATGTATATGTCAAAACTTAGATTATCTGGTACACAATTTATGACTCCATGGCTGGGTTCAGAGCTAGTATTCTGTAAAACAAAGTGCTGAGTGTGTGTGTGTGTGTGTGTGTGTGTGTGTGTACATATATATATGTACACATACGTACATATTATTATTCCTGGAGGAATAAACCTGAATTCTTAGGCTATATTCAGGGTTAATAGAGCATCACAGATGTGTAGACAAAATTGGTTAGAATATAAAAGAAATAGAAATGCAACATCCCAGGGTGCTCAGAGACCCAAATTCTATTGAATTTCTCATTAGCTTGCTATCCTTATAATGTTAGATTCTTGTTTTGTCATTTATTTTTTTTAATTTTTTTTTTAACGTTTATTTATTATTGAGATACAGAGAGACACAGAGCGTGAGCAGGGGAGGGAGACATAGAATCTGAAGCTTGAGGGAGCAGGAGAGGGTGTGGGGAGACATAGAATCCGAAGCAGGCTCCAGGCTCTGAGCTGTCAGCACAGAGCCTGATGCGGGGCTCGAACTCACAAACCGCGAGATCATGATCTGAGCCGAAGTCGGTCGCTTAACCAACTGAGCCACTCAGGCGCCCCTTGTTTTGTCATTTATTAAGCTGGTTAATAGTATCCATTCCCTACATGTAGCATGTAAAGATGCTAAAAGGTGGTTGAAGTGTAATATTCCTCTTTCTGAGGTTTTAAAGGAAGGTGAATTTTAAAGATAGTGGTATGAAATAGTGATTAAAAAATTTTTTTTGAATTTCATTTTTCAAAGAAACTCTCCTTTTTTAATAATAACATTACCAAATTATGCAGTAATTCAGAGTACAGAATAGTTCAAAGCTCAGGTAAGGATAAGCTGTAGGCTTTCTGCATGGGTACATACATGTTCAGCTTCCCTCACACCCTGCCACCTACCAGTTTTGTTCCCTCTAGGCTGTTGAAGGCAACTCAGTGTTATAGCAGCAGCTTTGATTCTAACCATTTCTCTGCTAATCATTTATTTTAGCTCAGTTAATCTTTTCTTCCCTCAAAGTGGAAAGGTAAATAGTGGAAAAAATTGTGAATGGGTCTTCGTGGTGTTTATAGCAAAGATCCTTTGATTACAAGATTTAGATTTACTTGTTTTAGGTTCTCATTTGGGCACTGTGCCTAATAAAAATAGTGTCCAGTTGTTCTTCCTGTCACTTGCTATCTGAAGTTTCTTGCCAGATCTTTATGATTTTAATAAGCCGTAGTTGTGGCTCTGCAGACACAGTTCTCCCTGTAACCTTTTCTATCTATTCAGGGTTCTTACAGACTTGACCAACATGGCCTTTGCTCATTTTCCTACTTGCTCTAGCTCCTCCGGCCTCACAACCACTTCCAAGTACCTTGACTCATAAGAGTTTAAGTGGTCACACTGCTTGGGCTGTTGCATCTTTTGATAGGTTCTGCTAAATTATTTTAAGAGTATTGTGATTCTAGGCTATGTGGCTTTTTGGTGCTCATAATCAGGTTGGTAAAGTGTAAGTATAGAACTTTTGTATGGTTATACAGTATGGTAATTTACTTCATGGAATCATTTTAATATAGAATTCCAAAATTTTCATTAAGAAAGGAACAAAATGACATTGTATTTTACACATGAAGAGATTTTCTAATTCCTGCTAACTCTACTCAAAAAATACTATATTGTTCCAGTTACATTATTTACCAATAATCCAGGTTCTTTAGCTTCTTTGAAAAAATTCTTGGTTAGAGTTTTTCTGTCTGAAAATATTTCTCCTTTTTTATTGTTACTTAGTAACACTTAATACATGTTGAAATATTGTTGGAAACAATTGTTTAAATCTCCATTGCATAATTATTTTATTTTTGAAGACTCTTGGAAAGGACATATATAGAAATATAATTTCCCTTTCTGATGTGATGATGAGTATATTAAAAGCACATGGGAAATTCAAAATAATATCAAATAAATCACTTGTATTTGTATGGGTAGCACTAAAAGTTCATATATGCTGACACGAAATGATTTGGATTTTTTTAAAAATTCCATTTTGAGGAATTTTGTTTTTTTCATGGATAAGATAGGATTTCTTTGTACCAGTGTTTGCACTCAGTTCATCTTTCGTGGGGTTTTGTTTTTGAAGGGCACTTGATGATTTATAGTGATATTTAGATATCCTGATAATAGTAGGCTAATATTCCAGAGTTTAATAAGAAAGATCTCTAATTCTCATTTCCTTGTAGACCTGATAAAAAGCCTTAGGAATTTAGCTTAAGAAAATGTATTCCTTCACCTTTGTGCTAAAAACTAATGACTTTCAAATGGGTGTTGGTTGAAGTACTGATTTTTATACTGGTATTTACTTTGTTTCATTTCTTTCTATAAATTTAAACCCAGTTAAGTTTTTGGAGTTTGAATCAAGTAGTTGAATTTTATTTGCTTAGACTGCTATATTATTAGTTCATGTGAGAATTTAATTATTTAAATGGTTCATAGTTCATTCAGTTTTGAAAGGATTGCCAAGCTTTTTTCAGGAAAATATAATCCCCCAGTTTTGCCAGTATTTACTTATCTTCCTTTAATTTCTACTAATTTATTTCAATGATAAGTATGTACAAATCCAACCATGCTAATTACTAATTTAACTCATCACTGGCTTTCCATCTCATATGTAATAAAACCAAACTCTTAAACTTTATACAGTATTTCCATATTCTGACCCCAATCTGCATTTATTTACCCTTCCAATGTCTCTCCTCTGACTTCCTAGTATGAATTTTTTTCAGTTAGGAATACAAAACTGATTTTAATCTCCCTACCATACGCTTTTACACTTAAGCCTTTACTTGTTTTAGTTCCTCTTCATGTAATGCCTCACCTTTGTTTCACACGGTTCAAGAATTAGGTATTATTAGTACTTCCAGAAGTACACTTATATGAGCTCAGTGTTCCTTTTCTTTGCTCTCATAACCTTTGTAGATACTTATAGTTTAGTGTTGACCGAATACATTGTAAGCTATCTATTTGTCCTTGTCTTCCTGTAGACCTGTGCTAATACTGTAGGCACTAACCACAAGTGGCTATTTAGATTTAAATGTATTTGAATTAAAATTTAAAAATTTTAGTTTTCCAGTTGTATTAGCCACATTTCAAATGCCTAACAGCTACTTTCCTTTAATGGCTACCATATCAGACGGTGCAGATGTAGAAATTTTAGGTCATTTCAGAATATTGTCTTGGACGGTACTACTGTATGAGCTAGAGCTGTATTTGTTCATCGTGGAACTGCCAGTACCTACCATGGTTTTGGGTAAATAATAGTTGTTTAATGAATGTTTCAGTAACGTTAAATAAAACGAATTAAGTGAAAGAAAGAAATTGTAGAGTGTGCTGGGTAACATAACTACTGATATTTCCAAGATTTTTAGATGTTACTCTGAATGGAACTTTTTATAATATGAGGTCATTGATAATGTCATGTTGGTTAGTTCATTGTTACCTATAAACTGAATCTAATGCATCCTAATCCGTATGTTCCTGAAGAATACTTCACAGTTGAAACTGCTGCATTAACTTTGTGGGATATAACATGCCACAGAATTATGGCAGTGATTGTATTGTCATTTCCTTCTCCCTCCCCCATCATTAAATATTTTATTTCCTTTTTATATTTTAAATCACAGAAGTTACAGGTATGCGTTGCAAAAACTTTGAAGAATAATGGAAATATAAAATAGGCTGAAAGTTTACCTTAACTGTTTAGTGTATATCTTTTCAGATCTTTTCAAATAACGACGTAAGTGCAAATGTTATTTGTTGTCTTTGTTTCTAACAAATTAGCATTTTTCTGCAGCTTGCATTATTACACTTAATGGAGAAGTTTCCATGTGCCACCCTTCCCTTGCCTCCTTCTCAGAAGTAATCACTAGTTTGAATTTTCTGTTTCATTCTTTTTATTTTTACAGTTTTGTAACATGTGTGTTTCAGTGTATACAGGTGCATCTTTATGTATTGTGAGGTGACTTTGCCCATATATTTCATTACTTGAAATAGGAAAAAAGAACGTATTTCTAGCCCACCCAGAACAATTTCCCAGATATGGCCAAAACACTAAATACTTATCTCTCAAGTATTCACTCAAGTATTTCTGCATAATAGAAAGCATTTAAAATACAAGTTGCTTAATTATTTTAACACAAATACATCAGTAGATATGTTTCCTTTTGGTGTGCAAGACAGTTATACAGCACGATATACAAATTACATTTTTATTTTTTTATACTGCAATAAAAATGTAATGTAAATAAGGAATGATGTACCCTGTTTCTTTTATTCTGAGTTACATTTTATTGAAAATTTATATTTTTCTGCTGTCAGGATACATCTTACAACATGGTATCTTAGAGTCATAGTTGTAACATAGTAGCTTGTAACCATTCATTGATACCTTCTAGTATGATTGAAAACAGCACCAACATCAAAGCATCTTAGAATCTGTAATATGTTAAAGTGTGTTAAAAATGCATAATGAATATAAAGAACACCTAATAAAGTGAACAAGAATTTTCTTTCAAATGGGTACGTAGCAATTCAAGAGTCGTCAGAGTAGATCTGATACCTAGAGCAGAAAGATGGAGGCTTTCATCATTGTTGCTGTTTGGCACTGCATTAAGGTAAACAGGAGTTAGCTGAGGAAGGAATTGGTTCAGAAATCGATGTCTGAAACCAATGAGCTGGTTCACAGTTTATTCTTCCTTTCTTTTGAAACTCTTGTAAACAAATGGCTGTACCCTATTGTTTGTGGCCAGAGATGAAGCAAGGGTATAGAAGACATTCAAAATGGATGACTATTAAATTCACTTGCAGTTACACAATGAGGTTAGTGCCTATAATTACACTTTTGAATGTGATGCTTCTGCTTATGTCATGATCACATTATCAACAACAGAAATCCTGTTGACTCCATGACTTGAATATTTTTTTAATAAATTTTGACATTTATTTTTTATTTTTGTTTCCTCCTTATTTTTCTTCCCCTGGCCAAGAACATAAAGTTAAATGAATTCCCAAGGCACTCATCGTTGGCTCATAATTACAGGATGCTAACAATGTTAGCCTACTTTCATTGCATTATATCTTCTGATACTTCTTTTCCATCTTCTGAAATCATCAAATGAGGTGATTTTTTCCAGAAAGCAAGTTTCATCGAGATACATGGTATATGGTACCCTTAGTGTCTTAATAATGTTTTCACAGTGCCCCTAGGCCAAAAGAAGTAACTGAACAGCTCTGTTGAGTAATTAGGTCTAAGCCACTTAACAGTAGTTAGCATAGTATCTTGACAGATAACTGCTGTGTTTCCCCAACATTTAAAATATCTGGCAGTATCTGTATTCACTGTAGTGCTCCTGTTGGGAAATACATTCTCTTTCGGAAAAAAAAAAAATCTTCATTTAAGTAATTTGCTTCATTCATAAATATTAGTATGTGTTCATCATTAAGTCATTCATCATTAGGAAAATTAAAACATGAGTGCAGATAATTCTGTGAATCAGAAAAAATACAGAAGTAAGCAAAATTAATTTTCAAAATATACTCTAAGGCCTTGCTTAGATTCTGGGATGAGGGCAGGTTAGTTTTTAAAATCTTTCTGAATTCCCACATAAAAGTAGATCAACTGGGTAGCAAAACCCAAACCATGAAAACATTTATAACAAAACTTGGTGATGTGGTATCCCCATGAACCCTCCCAAATGTAAGCAGATGAGAAATAACCAAAAAACCCACGTGTATCTGTTTCAGTACATAAGAAGGTAGAGAAAAGCACTGGGGTATCTTGACTGAGAATAGAAGCACCTCCGAGTGGTGAACAACCAATTTGAAAGTGATTATCCAGTTTGAAACTGGGAGAGATGTTGCCCACCTGTATATTGGATCTGTGTAAAGGACCTGTAGTGAGGCCTAATGTGAGCAGCCTTGCTCTGTCATCTCTCAAGATTGGCCTACCAGTGCTCCCTTCCAGGATTCTGCTGAGAAGTTTCTGGGAATAGAATCATGATTGAGCAGGATAGAGACAGCAGAGACAGAGTAAAGAGAACCTCTAGATAAAAATGAGAGAGGAGGACAGAGCCAGAAAATCTCAGAAAACAGCCAGATACACACACACACACACACACACACACACACACACACACGTGTGTGTGTGTATATGTATATATATATGTATATTATATGTATATACGTGTGTATATATATGTATATAAGAGAGCTTGAACAGGGGAGAGGGGCAGTGGGGGAAGGGAGAGAGAGAGAGAGAGAGAGAGAGAGAGAGAGAGAGAGAGAGAGAGAGAATGAATGAATATCCTAAGCAGGCTCCACGCTGAGCATGGACCCCAGCGTGGGGCTCCATCCCATGACCCTGAGATCATGACCTGAGTCAAAATCAGGAGTCTGATGCTCAACCCAGTATTTTTAAACGTTACATGAAAACAACTGAAGAGGGAGCTTGATGAAGTTAGAAGAGTATTTTGAACCAAGCCATGTTCTCAAAATTCAGGAAACTTAAATTCACAAAAGCCCTTTCAAGAGTATTTTTAGGAGTGTTTTTAATAATTTTGAGTACCTCGACAGTGTTCATACTGATACGACATTTGACGTCAAAGTTTTTTTAAAGAATTTAAAAAACTGTGTAAGACATTTCCATATTGAAATCAAGTAAGTGAAGATATTTTCCCATATCTTTAAAAAATTTTTTAATGTTTCTTTTTTAATTTTTGAGAGAGAGAGAGAGACCGAGAGACCCTGAGCAGGGGAGGGACAGAGAGAGAGGGAGACACATAATCTGAAGCAGGCTCCAGACTCTAGGCTCTGAACTGTCAGCGGGGCCCGAACTCACTAATGGTGAGATCATAACCTGAGCCAAAATTGACACTCACCAGACGGGCTGAGCGACCCTGGTGCCCCTACACTCAATTTTTTGTAGATTGATTATTGTATCCATTAATGTTGCTAAACTTTTTATTCTTATAATTTATCTGCAGGTTCCTAAGGAGTTTTCATGTAGATAAGCATATCATCTGGAAATTGCAGTTTTGATACTTTTATTATTAAAACTTGATTTCTGAACTCTATAATATTTCTGATACATTGTTGAAGTGTTAATAGAAATCTTTTGTCTTATTTCTTGTCTTAAAAGCTTTAAGTTGTCACCAGTATGATATTTGCTGCAGTATTTTTTTGTGCGTGGATATACTCTTATCAGGATAAAGAGATTTTTTTCTGTAGCGCCTTTTTCATATTTAAGATTGTTGACTATATCCCTTTTCTCTTTGTCAGCCTTGCTACAGATTTGTCATTTAAAATTTTTCAAATCTATGAGATTTTTCTAGTTTTCTAGTTGTTGCTGATTTCTCACGCAGTTTCACTGTAGCTAGAGAGTGTAGTTAGTATGATACCACTTACCTGTTTATGAACTTGGAACAAAATGTGTATTGATCGATTGGTGGGTGTATTGCTGTTTTTCCCATTAGATCATATCTGTTAATCTTGGTGTCTGTGTCTTCTTTACCCACATATTTGCCCATTATTATTCACATATTATCATTATTCATTCCTTTGTTAGATCTGGATTCTATCATATTTTTTCTTTAATTATTATATACATTCTTGTGTTTAATGTGTGATAAATCCAGCAATTGGAAATTGCTACAGATCATTCTTTTTTTTTTTTTTAATTTATTTTTAATGTTTATTTCTGAGAGAAAAAGAGTGTGCGCGCATGAGTGGGGGAGGGGCAGAGAGCAAGCAGGAGACACAGAATCTGAAGCAGGCTCCAGGCTCTAGGCTCTGAATTGTCAACACAGAGCCTGATGTGGGGCCTGAACTCATGAACTCATGAACTTGTGAGGTCATGACCTGAGCTGAAGTCGGTCGCCCAACCAATTGAACCACCCAGGTGCCCATCTGGCAGATCATTCTTAATGTCTTTTGTTTCTGCTGGTTTTCACTTGTGGTACCTTGTTTCCTTGTGTGTGTGTTGTCACCATTTCATGTTTCTTAGCTGTGGGAATTTGTTGAGGACTAGGTGGAAGGACATCCCCCAAGGGGATTTGATTTGCATTTGCTTTTGCCAGTGCCTAAGAGTCTACCAGTCCAGGACCAGTTAAAAATAAAATGTTACCTTAGGTTGCAGTCCATATAGGTAGTGTGAATTCAGGCTGGTTTATGGCTGTTGATTCTCAGAAGAGCTTTCCTTTACCTCTTTCTGCCTAGCATCAAAATCATGATATTCAAGTGCTTTCTTCACTAAGAGGTTATTACAATTATGGTATACCCGTTTAAGGTACTTGCTTTTTGAGAAGGTCTTTTAACAGCTTTTCTACCTTGGGCAAATTCTCCTTTGGGGATATAAACTTGTGTCTTCTCTGAACTCTAGCTTTTACTTTGTTTTGAGGTGCTGAATTTCCCTTTCTCCCTTAACAATTCATTTAAAAATAAAGATGTAATCTCTGTGTTAGTTTTCACTGATATTTTGTTCACACTGTATCTGCATTTGTGAATAAGGTCTGGCATATGCTTAGTGAATATTTGTTGATTGGCTGAACCAATACTTCATGGAACATTTTTAAGTTGGTTTTGAGTGGAGCATTTTGGTTTTTGTGTATAGTATATCCTAGTACCAGAAACATGATCTTAATCATTTTCTAGATCTCAAGTGAAATTTCACTTCTTACGGGAAGCATTTCTTGCTTCTATTCTATATTCTCATTGTTCATTGTAATTTGAGGGGGCTTATTATTTCTGCTTCTTATCATCATCCATAATTGAAAACATCCCTTCCCATTCTTTCTTTTCTCTTTCCATCCTATCTTTCCCCTTTTTTCTCTTCTTACAACTTTTTTTTCTTCCCTTTCTTGTCTGCCTCCTTCAGTTCCCTTTCCTTTTCCCTCCTTACCTTTCTTTATATTGTCATTTTCCTTTTACTTGGAGAACTTTAAAAAAATTTTTTTTATTATGTGTAACCTAGGCAAAATTATTTAAAGTAATTAAATTTTTATTTAAGGAATGACACATGTTGTGGTTCCTTCCACAGCCTATCATCTTGATTCTTCCAAAGTTTATAATCTTCAAGATAGCCCTTTTAAAAAGAACTTTTGCTTAACCCACAATTGTCATGTCCGTTAGCCCACAGTTCTTTTAGTTGGGCTTCTTTGATCGCTACTTGAATATGAATATCCTCATGACATACTACAAAAACTTCCAACCTATAATCTTTGGGACCCAATTTCATCAAGCAGTTTATTTTAGGGCCGCATTTAGAGTCAGAGTAAATGGATATTTCTGGTCCTCAATTTCAGACATCCTGTACACATGCATAAGTTCAAATTGTATTTACTCCTAAACTATCACACCCTAGAATAGTACAGATCTTTATATCTTTCTAGATACAGATACAAAGATCTTACATCTTTCTAGATATACCAATTACTAAGATAAAAAAAAAAATAGGGGGACCTGGGTGGCTAAGTCGGTTAAGCACACGACTTTGGCTTAGGTCCTGATTTCACAGTTTGTGGGTTCAAGCCCTGCATCGGGGTCTGTGCTTACAGCTCAGAGCCTGGAGCCTCCTTCGGATTCTGTGTCTGTCTGTCTGTCTGTCTGTCTGTCTCTCTCTCTCTCTCTCTCTCTCTCTCCCCCTTTCCCTCTCATGTTTTGTCTCTGTCTCTCCAAAATGAATAAACATTAAAGAAAACACTCTTTTTTAAAATTGACTGTTAGGTCTTTTATAGTATCTCTGTCAAGTACCTCTTTCCTACATATCTAACAAGTAGTTAGTTCTGTGCTTATAGCAAACCACATTTTTACTCTTTGAATTGTTTCTGACAATGTGAGTCTACAGGATAAAGAGCTATCAGAAAAGACCTTAACTAAAAAACATTTTTGTGGGGCGCCAGGGTGGCTCAGTCGGTTAAGCGTCCGACTTCGGCTCGGGTCATGATCTCATGGTCTGTGAGTTCGAGCCTCCCGTTGGGCTCTGTGCTGACCGCTCAGAGCCTGGAGCCTGTTTCAGATTCTGTGTCTCCCTCTCTCTCTCTCTCACTCTCCCCCGTTCATGCTCTGTCTCTCTCTGCCTCAAAAATAAATAAACGTTAAAAAAAAATTTTTTTTTAAACACATTTGTGATGCCTTTCTGATAGTGATGGATTCTTTCACATTTTTTATGTCTGTAATAGTCTTTATTTGATCTTCATTTTTGAAGGATTTTTTTGCTGGGTATGGAATTAAAGATTGACAGGTTTTTTGTTTTGTTTTTAGTATTTTAAAGATTTTGCTCTAATGTCTTCTGGCTTAGATAATTTCTGACAAAAAAAAACCTGCCATTTTGTTTTAAGTTTATTTATTTATTTTGAGAGAGAGAGAGTGCATGTGCAAGTAGCAGAAGGGCAGAGAGGAGGGAGAGAGAGAATCCCAAGCAGGCTCCACACTGTCAGCACAGAGCCCAATGCAGGGCTTGAACCCATGGACTGTGAGATCAGGACTTGCACCAAAATCAAGAGTCAGATGCTTTTAACCAACTGAGCCATTCACCCCCTTGTGGGGGGGCCTTTACATAATCCTCTTTATATAACATAACTTTTTCTTTCTGGTTAGTATTAAGTTTTTTTTTTTTTTTTAATGTTTATTTTGAGAGAGAGAGAGAGAGAGAGAGAGAGGGAGAGAGGTTGCTGGGGAGGGCAGCAAGAGAGGGAGAGAGAAAATCCCAAGCAGGCTCAATGCTGTCAGCCATCAAGAGTTGGATGCTTAACTGACTGAGCCACCCAGGTGCCCCAGTATTAAATTTTTTTTTTTTATCACCGGTTTTACAGATTTTGATTATGCTGTGTCTTGGTATAATTTTCTTCATGACTCATGTGTTTGAAATTTATTGAGCCCCTTGAATTTGTGTTTAGAGATTTTATCAAATTTGGGAAATTTTATCCATCACTTCTTTAAATGTTCTCTCCCTGTTTTACTTTGGTGACTCCTGTTATACGTATAGTAGATCACTTGAAGTTGTCCCACAGCTTACTGATGTTTTAAATTTTTTTCTTTCCTCTGTGTGTTTTTTTTTTTTAGTGTTTTATCTAATTTTGAGAGAGCACAAGTGGGGGAGGGGCAGAGAGAGGTGGACAGAGATCCGAAGCAGGTTTCACTCTGACAGCAGAGGGCCTGATGAGGGGCTTGAATTCGTGAACCGCGAGATCATGACCTGATCTGAAGTTGGACATTCAACTGACTGAGCTACCCAGGTGCCCTGTTGCCTGGTAGTTTTTGTTTGGATGCCAGCCCTTGGAAATTTTACCTTTTTGGTGCTGTATATTTGTATTTTTGCTAATATTCTTGCGCTTTCTTGATGACAGAATGTAGTTAGAAGCTGTTTGGGCTCTTTGATACTTCCTTTTTTTTGTCTTTTAATTTTAAGGTGTTTTACACAGAAACCCAGTAGCCTTTAGTCTAGGTCTAATTTTTCCCAACTGTACTCTTCTGAGTATACTGTACAATGCCTTGTGAATTATATTTTAATACTCTGACTTGTGGGAACAGCCCTGTGTGAGCCCTGGAGGTTGTTACCACTCTTTTTCTAGTCTCTGGTACTTTGCTCCATGCATATGTTGATCAGTGCTTAGCTGAAGCTTCCAGAGACACCTTGTTTGGGTCTTTAGAACTCATTTTCGTTGCAGCTCTCTTCTGTCTGGTACTCTCTAGCCTTTTGACACCAGCTGCCTTGGCCCACCTAGACTCAGCTACACTTACTCAATTCGCGGTGGACATTTCTGAGTTCCACCAGGGCTCCCTCTCACTGCACTGCAGCCCAGAAACTCCTCCAGTCTATAAGCAAGGCTGTTTGTAAGCCTCACATTTACTCTTTTCTCTTCTTTCAGGGGTTGTCTTGAGCTGCCTTATGTTCTATGTCTAAAAACCATTGGTTAATATATTTTATCCTTTTTTAAAATTTGTTTCAGGTGAGGCAGGAGAAGACCATGTTCCTACTACTACATTTTGGTTAGAAGTACAAATTACAAGATTTCATTTTTTTTTTTTAATTTAAAAAAAATTTTTTTTTCAATATATGAAATTTATTGTCAAATTTGTTTCCATACAACACCCAGTGCTCATCCCAAAAGGTGCCCTCCTCAATACCCATCACCCACCCTCCCCTCCCTCCCACCCCCCATCAACCCTCAGTTTGTTCTCAGTTTTTAAGAGTCTCTTATGCTTTGGCTCTCTCCCACTCTAACCTCTTTTTTTTTTTTTTTCCTTCCCCTCCCCCATGGGTTTCTGTTAAGTTTCTCAGGATCCACATAAGAGTGAAAACATATGGTATCTGTCTTTCTCTGTATGGCTTATTTCACTTAGCATCACACTCTCCAGTTCCATCCATGTTGCTACAAAGGGCCATATTTCGTTCTTTCTCATTGCCATGTAGTACTCCATTATGTATATAAACCACAATTTCTTTATCCATTCATCAGTTGATGGACATTTAGGCTCTTTCCATAATTTGGCTATTGTTGAGAGTGCTGCTATAAACATTGGGGTACAAGTGCCCCTATGCATCAGTACTCCTGTATCCCTTAGGAGTAGGTAAATTCCTAGCAGTGCTATTGCTGGGTCATAGGATAGGTCTATTTTTAATTTTTTGAGGAACCTCCACACTGTTTTCCAGAGTGGCTGCACCAATTTGCATTCCCACCAACAGTGCAAGAGGGTTCCCGTTTCTCCACGTCCTCTCCAGCATCTATAGTCTCCTGATTTGTTCATTTTGGCCACTCTGACTGGCGTGAGGTGATATCTGAGTGTGGTTTTGATTTGTATTTCCCTGATGAGGAGCGACGTTGAACATCTTTTCATGTGCCTGTTGGCCATCTGGATGTCTTCTTTAGAGAAGTGTCTATTCATGTTTTCTGCCCATTTCTTCACTGGGTTATTTGTTTTTCGGGTGTGGAGTTTGGTGAGTTCTTTATAGATTTTGGATACTAGCCCTTTGTCCGATATGTCATTTGCAAATATCTTTTCCCATTCCGTTGGTTGCGTTTTAGTTTTGTTGGTTGTTTCCTTTGCTGTGCAGAAGCATTTTATCTTCATAAGGTCCCAGTAATTCATTTTTGCTTTTAATTCCCTTGCCTTTGGGGATGTGTCGAGTAAGAGATTGCTACGGCTAAGGTCAGAGAGGTCTTTTCCTGCTTTCTCCTCTAGGGTTTTGATGGTTTCCTGTCTTACATTCAGGTCCTTTATCCATTTTGAGTTTATTTTTGTGAATGGTGTGAGAAAGTGGTCTAGTTTCAACCTTCTGCATGTTGCTGTCCAGTTCTCCCAGCACCATTTGTTAAAGAGACTGTCTTTTTTCCATTGGATGTTCTTTCCTGCTTTGTCAAAGATGAGTTGGCCATACGTTTGTGGGTCTAGTTCTGGGGTTTCTATTCTATTCCATTGGTCTATGTGTCTGTTTTTGTGCCAATACCATGCTGTCTTGAGGATTACAGCTTTGTAGTAGAGGCTAAAGTCTGGGATTGTGATGCCTCCTGCTTTGGTCTTCTTCAAAATTACTTTGGCTATTCGGGGCCTTTTGTGGTTCCATATGAATTTTAGAATTGCTTGTTCTAGTTTCGAGAAGAATGCTGGTGCAATTTTGATTGGGATTGCATTGAATGTGTAGATAGCTTTGGGTAGTATTGACATTTTGACAATATTTATTCTTCCAATCCATGAGCAGGGAATGTCTTTCCATTTCTTTATATCTTTTTCAATTACCTTCATAAGCTTTCTATAGTTTTCAGCATACAGATCTTTTACATCTTTGGTTAGATTTATTCCTAGGTATTTTATGCTTCTTGGTGCAGTTGTGAATGGGATCAGTTTCTTTATTTGTCTTTCTGTTGCTTCATTGTTAGTGTATAAGAATGCAACTGATTTCTGTACATTGATTTTGTATCCTGCAACTTTGCTGAATTCATGAATCAGTTCTAGCAGACTTTTGGTGGAGTCTATCGGATTTTCCATGTATAATATCATGTCATCTGCAAAAAGCGAAAGCTTGACTTCATCTTTGCCAATTTTGATGCCTTTGATTTCCTTTTGTTGTCTGATTGCTGATGCTAGAACTTCCAACACTATGTTAAACAACAGCGGTGAGAGTGGGCATCCCTGTCGTGTTCCTGATCTCGGAAAAAGCTCTCAATTTTTCCCCATTGAGGATGATGTTAGCTGTGGGCTTTTCATAAATGGCTTTTATGTTTAAGTATGTTCCTTCTATCCCGACTTTCTCAAGGGTTTTTATTAAGAAAGGTGCTGGATTTTGTCAAAGGCCTTTTCTGCATCGATTGACAGGATCATATGGTTCTTATCTTTTCTTTTATTAATGTGATGTATCATGTTGATTGATTTGCGAATGTTGAACCAGCCCTGGATCCCAGGAATGAATCCCACTTGATCATGGTGAATAATTCTTTTTATATGCTGTTGAATTCGATTTGCTAGTATCTTACTGAGAAGTTTTGCATCCATATTCATCAGGGATATTTGCCTGTAGTTCTCTTTTTTTACTGGGTTTCTGTCTGGTGTAGGAATCAAAGTAATCCTGGCTTCATAGAATGAGTCTGGAAGTTTTCCTTCCCTTTCTATTTCTTGGAATAGCTTGAGAAGGATAGGGATTATCTCTGCTTTAAATGTCTGGTAGAACTCCCCTGGGAAGCCATCTGGTCCTGGACTCTCATTTGTTGGGAGATTATTGATAACCGATTCAATTTCTTCGCTGGTTATGGGTCTGTTCAAGCTTTCTATTTCCTCCTGATTGAGTTTTGGAAGAGTGTGGGTGTTTAGGAATTTGTCCATTTCTTCCAGGTTGTCCAATTTGTTGGCATATAATTTTTCATAGTATTCCCTGATAATTGTTTGTATCTCTGAGAGATTGGTTGTAATAATTCCATTTTCATTCATGATTTTATCTATTTGGGTCATCTCCCTTTTCTTTTTGAGAAGCCTGTTTAGAGATTTGTCAATTTTGTTTATTTTTTCAGAAAACCAACTCTTGGTTTCATTGATGTGCTCTACAGTTTTTTTAGATTCTATTTTGTTTATTTCTGCTCTGATCTTTATTATTTCTCTTCTTCTGCTGGGTTTAGGCTGCCTTTGCTGTTCTGCTTCTATTTCCTTTAGGTGTGCTGTTAGATTTTGTATTTGGGATTTTTCTTGTTTCTTGAGATAGGCCTGGATTGCAATGTATTTTCCTCTCAGGACTGCCTTTGCTGCATCCCAAAGCATTTGGATTGTTGTATTTTCATTTTCGTTTGTTTCCATATATTTTTTAATTTCTTCTCTAATTGCCTGGTTGACCCACTCATTCTTTAGTAGGGTGTTCTTTAACCTCCATGCTTTTGGAGGTTTTCCAGACTTTTTCCTGTGGTTGATTTCAAGCTTCATAGCATTGTGGTCTGAAAGTATGCATGGTGTAATTTCAATTCTTGTATTCTTATGAAGGGCTGTTTTGTGACCCAGTATATGATCTATCTTGGAGAATGTTCCATGTGCACTTGAGAAGAAAGTATATTCTGTTGCTTTGGGATGCAGAGTTCTAAATATATCTGCCAAGTCCATCTGATCCAATGTATCATTCAGGGCCCTTGTTTCTTAATTGACTGTGTGTCTAGATGATCTATCCATTTCTGTAAGTGGAGTGTTAAAGTCCCCTGCAATTAACACATTCTCATCAATAAGGTTGCTTATGTTTATGAGTAATTGTTTTATATATTTGGGGGCTCTGGTATTCAGCGCATAGACATTTATAATTGTTAGCTCTTCCTGATAGATAGACCCTGTAATTATTATATAATGCCCTTCTTCATCTCTTGTTACAGCCTTTAATTTAAAGTCTAGTTTGTCTGATGTAAGTATGGATACTCCAGCTTTCTTTTGGCTTCCAGTAGCATGATAAATAGTTCTCCATCCCCTCACTCTCAATCTAAAGGTGTCCTCAGATCTAAAATGAGTCTCTTGTAGACAGCAAATAGATGGGTCTTGTTTTTTTATCCATTCTGATACCCTATGTCTTTTGGTTGGCGTATTTAATCCATTTACATTCAGTGTTATTATAGAAAGATACGGGTTTAGAGTCATTGTGATGTCGGTGTGTTTTATGCTTGTAGCGATGTCTCTGGTACTTTGTCTCACAGGATCCCCCTTAGGATCTCTTGTAGGGCTAGTTCAGTGGTGACAAATTCCTTCAGTTTTTGTTTGTTTGGGAAGACCTTTTTCTCTCCTTCTAGTCTAAATGACAGACTTGCTGGATAAAGGATTCTCGGCTGCATATTTTTCCTGTTCAACACATTGAAGATCTCGTGCCAATCCTTTCTGACCTGCCAAGTTTCAAAAGAGAGATCAGTCACGAGTCTTATTAGGTCTCCTTTTATATGTTAGGGCACGTTTATCCCTTGCTGCTTTCAGAATTTTCTGTTTATCCTTGTATTTTCTTAACATTTATTTATTTTTGAGACAGAGAGAGACAGAGCATGAACGGGGGAGGGTCAGAGAGAGAGAGAGAGACACAGAATTTGAAACAGGCTTCAGGCTCTGAGCTGTCAGCACAGAGCCCGACACGGAGCTTGAACTCACAGAGCGCGAAATCATGACCTGAGCTGAAGTCGGCCGCTTAACCGGCTGAGCCACCCAGGAGCCCCCAAGATTTCATTTTTAAAATTTATATTTTGGTTGAGAAGACAGATGAGAAGTCTTTTCTGACAAAGAGAACAAGCTTCTGTGTCAGTATTTAGTTAAGGATTGAATACTTACTTTCTGTTGTGTAAGTACTGTGTAGTATATACACAGAAATACTAGACCTTTTCTCAGCACTTAAGGCCACTTGGAAAGACACATAAAACATGACATGTCAGTAAATATATTACAGCTCACATATGGCGTCATCATAGCTGTGATTCTCTTTAAACTAAAGCAAACAATTGCATGATTTCTCTTGAATTCCCTTACTGAAGATTTCCTAGAATCTGATAGACCCGTAAATACAGTAGCCATTTCCCTTCTCAGGTGAGGTAATAATTTCACTGGTATTTCTAGTAAAATATGTGTTCTGTAGTATTATCTCTTTATTGTTTAACCTGGCTCAGTAAATTAAAGACAAAATAGTACATACATATGCTAGTGAAAACTAGGAAGATAGTTTTTCAAAGATAAAAGAAAAAAAAGATCTTTCTCATTTAGGGCCAGAGATGCCAAGAGAGACTGGGACATGAAATTTTAAACCTTTTCTAGTGGGATAAAAGCAATGTAATAAAGCTGAAAGAATGTGATTGTTAGAGTAACAATTTTGAGACATTGTTCGTCACTTTCTACCTGTATTACTTTCAACCAGTTAGGTAAAGTTTCTGACACTCTTGATATTTAAGAGTGAAATCTTTAAAAGTTGAATGGTTTCCTTATAGAAACATTTCAGTTAACAAACAGTATAGAAGAATGAAAATAACAAATCACCATTAGAGCATCACAATAATAGATGCGAGCAATATCCATGGATGAATGGTATAATTAGTAGGCAGAAATTTAAGGATGAACAGATACTTGCATGCTCTCAAAGAATTTCTTTCAAAACATTCATTGTTTAAAATGGGAAAATAGTAATTTACAGATGAGAAGACTGGTGGATGCACCAGCTTAATCAAGATCAGGGTTAATCACCTATAATAAAGCATATTACCATCATATGCACTCATGTATATATCCATCATATAGGATGCACTTGAGAAGGACACATTATCTCTGCAGCGAGGTGGCTTTAAATATGTATAACCTCTATCTAGTCATGAGAAAACAAGACATACCCACAATGCAGAACACTCTATGATGTACTTAATTAACATTAATGTAACTAATGACATCAGTGTAGTGAAAGCCAAGGAAAAACTGAGGTAAAGTCCAAGGTTGAAGACTGAGGAAATCTAAATGTAATGTGGATTCTGGGATAGAAGAAAAGACATCAGTGGAAAAACTGGTGAAATCTGTATAAAGTTGTTTAGTTAATAGTTAATTTCTTAGTTTTGATACTGTGGTCAAATAAGATGTTGCCACTGGGGAGAGTGGGGCATATGGGAACTTGGTACTATGTTTGCAACTGATGTGTAAGTCTAAAATTATTTCCAAATAACAGGTTTTTAAAAAATGGTGACAGTGTTTGTGAACAGAGCTTGTTAACATGTAGTTGTTAGTCTTTTTTTTGATAGGTGGGGACCTCATTTTGATAGTGTGTGACATTCTTTTCTGTTGAGCAGTTTCATTTTTCCACAGAAAATACAAGTTTGAAGGTGGGGTAGAGGGCTGTTCTTACATTTGATTGGTAGTGTTCTGTAAACAGGTTAAGGAAAGAAAGCTGAGGATTAAACTTACAGTTACAAAACGTAAGTCTTTACTTCATCCTTCATATTTCAGGTCCATGTCTCACCTTTTACCTGCACTTTGGCTAAGTATCAAAATTTAGAGCCTATCCACTTGGGTTTTTTCGGGAGAACAAACCTTTGGTAGCTTATTGGAGTTGCAAGTCCTGGGTATTCTTCATGATAACTGCGATACGGAAATATCTTTGACCTATCTAGATTCTATAGACTCCACCCTCTGTGCATCAATTTGAGGTAAAAGTAATCATCTTATGGAGGTATTGTTCTGATTAAGTGAGGAGGGAGACACACACACACACACACACACACACACACACACACACACAGTGCTTTGAACAGTATTTATCATTCGGTAAGCATTCAGTACTTATTAGTGCTTACTTTGTAACACGCCCACTGTAGTAGACTGTTCAGGCAATGCACTGTTTGGCTGACTCCAAGGAGTTATATTCCCACGGACTACAGTGCAACCCAGTGGCTCTAAGTAGTATAATTCTTCCAGTGCAATTTTGTGATACAAAAGAGACATGCCTTATCTCTTGATATTAAACTGTAAGTCTCAGATACTCTCAAAACAGCTTTTAAAAAAAGGTAATCTAACTTGAGAAAAAAAATGAGGAAATGGAAAAAAAGTGTTTTATTCTCCCAGTCCTTATCTAGTACTTCTCATTGTATGGCACTCTAACCACTGAAGGTTTCTGGTAGTCTGTTAGATATTTTGGAGGTAGTTGTCAATTTCATTGTGAAAAGGCATAAAAACAATTTCATTCATGTTTCACAAATGTAAGTTTTAACAGTTTTTCAACATAATCCTGTTACTTTTAAAAGTAATTGTTGTGTTCATAAAATTTTTGCCCTGTGCTGTAAGCACTGCATTGGTCTGTTAGTGTCAAATAACACTCAGGTAATGGCATGCATGGATTAAGATGAGGACATCTTCGTGTTCTTTGTATTCATGTGTAAGGCACAATTCCAGATCTTGAGACAAATGAACAGACAATTTCTGTTCTGATGGAGCTGACATTTTAGAACATAGGAAGACATTAAACAAAATAAATAAAATACGTTATATATTATTTGTTGATAATGTTATGGAGAAAGAAGAAGAAGGGAGATAGAGAGTGCTTAAGAAGTTGGGGAAAAGGGTAGTGCAATTTTTTTTTTTTTTTACTTAGAGGTTTTTGGTTTTTTTTCTTTTTTCAAATTTTTTTTTAACGTTTATTTATTTTTGAGACTGAGAGAGATCGAGCATGAATGGGGGAGGGGTGGAGAGAGAGGGAGACACAGAATCTGAAGCAGGTTCCAGGCTCCGAGCCATCAGCCCAGAGCCCGACGCGGGGCTCGAACTCACGGACCGTGAGATTGTGACCTGAGTCGAAGTCGGACGCCCAACCGACTGAGCCACCCAGGCACCCCAGAGGTTTTTTTTTTTAATGTTTTTATTTATTTTTGAGAGAGAGAGAGAGAGCGAGAGAGCGAGTGAGTAGGGGAGGGGCAGAGAGAGAGAGGGAGGGAGACACAGAATCCGAAGCAGGCTCCAGTCTCCCAGCTGTCAGCACAGAGCCCGACGTGGGTTCGAACTCACAAGCTGAGATCATGACCTGAGCTGAAGTCAGACGCCCAACCGACTGAACCACCCAGGTGCCCCGGTCGTACAATTTTAAATAGACAGGGAAGTCCTCACTAGATGACTCAATACCTGAAGTTGGGGTGGGTAGGAAACCATATAGATACATACCTAGGGGAAAAGCATTGCTGAAGATAGAAATGCAAAGGGCTGGAGACAGGAGTGGGGAGTAGTGTGGCAGGAACACCACAAGAGAAGGGGAAATGATAATAGATTTAGAAGTAAGGGTGAGTTAACTAAGGCTTTGGAAACCATAGTAATGGTGCAGAAAGCCATTTTAAATGTCTTTCTACCTCCATTCCCTTTGATTTCTGATGTTCCTTTATTCTGGGCATCAAATGGATAAAGTATATAAGAGTAGAAATGTGATATCTAGCACATAGTAGATGCTTACTGAATGTTTATTGAATTAATTTATAGGGCAAGGTATTTTAAAAGTATTTTAAAGGTCTTATGTTCCCTTGCTGAAGGAGTACTTTTTCATTTTTAACTGCTTCATATAACATCATTTTTCTGATACTTCTTTATATTTAGCTTACAATTTCAAAATATTTGTCATCTTCAGTAATGTTATTGAATAGGTGTTATCTTTAAATAACTTAAGCATCTATTCATCTTAGATATTAGATATCTAAGATATCTAAGATATTCATCTTAGTATTCATAATAGAATCTAGCCTTTTCTGAGTCAATAATTCACTTATTATAAAACAAAGATTCACATTTTTAATGTGAATAAATGAGTTCATTGTGAATAAATCATATTTCTTTTAAGTTCTCTATTTAGATTGATTTCTTTAAGTCTTTAAGTTTTTCTCTTTGTCTAGTTTGTTTCAGGTTATTTTAATTGAAGGTTCCTTACTTGTTTTTATCAGAGGGGGGCATTTTTAAGAAATCTGAATTTATTGAGACTTATTTTGTGGCCTAATATATGTGCTCTCTTCTGGAGAATGTTCCATGTACATTTGAAAAGAATGTGTATTCTGGTGTTTTAGGATGGAATGTTCTGAATCATTTCTTCCCAAGGAATATACTTCTACCAAAAGGTATCTCTGGTTTTTAAAAAGTTCACTGATCCACTTGCAGGAATTTAAATACATCCATGTAATCTAGCTGTCATTCTGCTGGTTGATGGTGTTAATGTGTATGATAGTCTAAGATTTAATGTTGAGTGCTTAGGAGAACAAGAAAAAGTATACAAGGAATGAATAGGCAAAGTATTTTCACATAGTGTCTTAGATGGTTTCATGATCATCAGGTGAGCCCTGTCCTTTCATTTTCTGAAAATGTGTGTATATTTATAGAAAGCTTTTTTGCCCCCTGTCCTTTTGTTGATTCATACTTTGAATCAGTCTCAGAGATGATTCTGGGGTTGGGAATAATGAAGGTGTGAACCAGGGAGTCATAATGTTGAAACTGGACATTTAGATATTTATAGCAGGATTTCCTAATTTTTCAAAGAGCAGAAGAATCCCATTGTTTATCATGTTCTGGTTGGACTCCTTTCTTATCGTTTGCTGGAGTTTGAACTTCAGAGCTATGGTGTCAACCCTGCTGTAGTATCTCAGGGGAGCTCCTAGTGTGGGGCTGGTGTCATGGTTCACCCTCCAACCTTTCCTTCTTCACTTCAGCTCTGAGCTTTCCAATGCCCAGAGTAGCAAATGTTGAAAGAAGTTGCACAGGTAAGTATGTGGTGAGCAAGTC
This sequence comes from Panthera pardus, assembly GCF_024362965.1. Classification (NCBI taxonomy): domain Eukaryota; kingdom Metazoa; phylum Chordata; class Mammalia; order Carnivora; family Felidae; genus Panthera; species Panthera pardus. Next base: position 46,828,078 of record NW_026526991.1, on the reverse strand, counting down.
TGGAGGGAAAATAGTACTGTCATCAGTATTTTGAGGGTGGAGATTGGGCCATTTCACCAGTGAATCATTTTTGTTAGTTTAAAAATTTGATGTTTTTATAAATTATTTTTCTCATAAATTATTAAAATAGTCTAATATCCTAAGAAATGAGTTTGCTTTTTGCTAGTTAGATGTGAAATAGAGAAAACCTTAGATTGAATAAACTATTAATATGATAATATAGAGGAAGTTATTAGATTTTTTTTTAGAAACTTCATAATTTCCATAGTGTATAGTAGAACCAGAAAATTTATTTTCAGAAAAGAAGGTAAGTGGGGGAGGCATAAATTCATAGACTTAAATTTTTGCTACATGTAATTTGGTCTCAGAATAAGGCAAGTTTTAGTTTCCTTTCCCTAGCTTTAGACATGCTGTTCTTCTGATTGTCAAGATTTTAGGCAAGTAGCTGTATTTTTTAATATCTGTAGGAATAGAAACTTCAAATATCTTATTCTCTGAAATTTAGACAGGAAGACTGGAACATTTCTACTATCTATAAGTTTGAGATTAACACAAATGAGTATAGGAGCATTGAAGGCATAGTATGCTACAAAAGTTCAGCAAAGATTTGTTGAATGAATAAGTTCACCATATTTTGTGTGTGTGTGTGTGTGTGTGTGAAATTCTAATACTTTTTCTGCCTGCATTGTACTGAAAATCATGATCTAACATTACAGATTTTTTCCTCTTAATGTATGATTACTAGAAATAATGTTATAGCAATGTAACCCTAGGTCTATACTACTCTGCTTATTAATACTTACATCCTTTTAGGCTCTTGCTTCTCAGAAAGCTTACAAAAATTGTTTCTTTTATTCCCCCAGATCAGTCCTGTATAAGTCTTATTCAAGTGATTTGTACATTCTTTTGCACATAAACAAGATACTCAAAATTATATCCAGGAAAAATAGACTTAATATGGCCTATGGTTACTAACAGTTCTTCAGAGAAAGTGTGTCAGGCTTACAGAGATTGAGACACCCAACTATTTGGTACTTCAGGTCCTCAAAATACAGAACCCCCAGCAATTTATCTCCCCTTTTCTTTCCTTAAATTCTAGAGTTGTTTGTTTTGGTTTTTTCTTAAATTTATTGGGAACCTTGTAGAAATACAGAGTCCCTTAGCAGAGCTGACCATATATCCAGTTGCTTCCTGATTTCCCTTCCTACCTTCTTTATTTGACTGATCCTCCCTCTTAAGGTTTAAGATTGGTTTAAGATAATCATTCTCATTCAAAAGTTTCCTTTATGCTTAGAGGATTTGTTTTGTATCCTAAATGTAAAGATTTTTACTGTTGTATGCCCTTTCACTTGTACGTGATAAATTTACATCCTAATATTTGAAGATAAAATACTGCTTATTTTAATTTTAGGACCTATTGTTTCTTCTGTGGATTAGCACTTTTTGAGTTTGTTTTACGATGATGCACTTTATGTTAGTGGTTCAGTTTTCAGTCTGTATAAGGCATATTGATAATAGGTGATTTTAAGATTTTGGAAAACCACAAACTGTTTTTTCAGTTTGATGCATGCACAACATATTCTCCCTAGATCAAAGTCAAACTGATAGAAGCATTTATAGACTTTTGGTAACACTCTTTAGAGAATTTGTGGGATTTGGGGGGTACATTGTAGGAGATGGTGTTACATGGGTTTTGGTAATATCTGAGCAAAGCAGCTTCAGACTCCAGATTTCATTAGATAGGTTTTGGTTTAAGAAGAGTGATGTGTTCTTTTCTCTCTCTTTGCATGCCCTCTCCATTGTTTTTTGGATATGAGCTTACCCTGTTTTTTGTTTTTTTTAAATCGTGTTTTTTTCTTTCCTTTTTTGGATGAGACCTCTTACAAAATATTCCTGTAAACCCTGGAAGGACTCTGTGCCAGAATATTTACTTAGTCTCCAAAATAATGATTGTGGATACATTCATATAGGCCCCTGGTTTTTTGCTGAATCACATTTCCAGCCAGGGTCGTATGTACCCTGTGCATCTACCTGTTAACTGCCTTTTCAGTATTCGTTAAGGCTCTTACTGTTCATTTATTGGGCATTCTGCATTTGCTGAAACAAATGAATTGCTTTTATTTATTTCCATGTTCTTGGTTCAAGTTGATGAATTTAGAAATTCTACCTTTGAAATGTATCTAAGCCTTTACTTAGATCCATCCTAAGCAGATTCATAAACTATTCATTATATATTTGTCATATTGTAAATATCAAGCCACAGCATTCTAAAAAAGTTTTTTTTTTATTTTTTTAATGTTTATTTATTTTTGAGAGAGACAGAGTGTGAGTGGGGGGTGAGGGGGCAGTGGGCAGAGAGAGACGAAGACACAGAATCCGAAGCAGGCTCCAGGCTCTGTGCTTACAGCTCAGAGCCCAACACAGGGCTCGAACTTGTGAACCGCGAGATCATGACCTAAGCTGATGTCGTTGCTTAACCGACTGAGCCACCCAGGCACCCCAAGCCACAGTTTTCTATAACTAGTAAGAATTCATGAGTAATATGTTTCTTTATTTTTAGTTTTTTTTTTTAATGTTTACTTTTGAGAGAGAGAAAATGAGACACAGAATCTGAAGCAGGCTCCAGGTTCTGAGCTGTCAGCACAGAGCCAACATGAGGCTCGAATTCACGAACTGTGAGATCATGACCTGTGCTGAAGTCTGATGCTCAACTGAGCCACCCAGGTGTCCCGAATAATATGTTTCTTATATGAGAAGAAAAAGATATTTGTTCTTTTCCTAAAGATATTCAGATACTAATTTGTTTTTTGAGAAGATAGATTTTTTTTCCAGTGTATATCCTTTTCTCCTTTATTTAAGCCCATTTCTTTTTTTAGTGTCTTTCAGGAATGAAATAAAGATTATTTATAGTAGTTGTGAAGCAGGATTGGGAGCTCACAATCCTGTTACCAAAAAATATTCCTAAAACGAAAATTCCTTGGGTTATAAATATTTGTAGGTTTTCACCTGTAATATTTGATATAGGAATATTCTAATTTCATAAAATTTAAGCAGTCTCTCAGTGAGATTTGACTAATAAGCTTTTCTCTCAAATGGGTGATAGTAAAAATACCAGATTATTTTCAGATATTATGGCTTCTCATGATTGGTTTCAAATATTGATTGACTATATCTTGATAAAGTAGGTAAATATTAATGGAAATTGTGATTTTTATTAATTTCTGCTCACTTTATAGACAACAGAGAATTTGTGTGTATATGTATGTGAAGTGTTTGATGCTAGTGAATACAGAATTGGGAGGGAAATGTAAAGAAGTCAAAGTCTGTATTCAGCAATCAGAGTGAATTAGTAAAATCTCCATTAGGGAAACTACAAGAAAGGAACAGTCTGTCCCACTCTCTTCCCCAACCCTCCCCACCACGGCACTGTATGACTTACATTTGGCGCACATTATCCTTTATAATACAAGGTAGGAGCAATTCTGTTGCTAGAAATAAAAAAAAAAAAATTCATGGCTATGGAAAAGTCACCATACTTTAATGTTGTGAAATAGTTGATTCTATGATGAGACACATGGATCAGCATGTTAAGCAAAACTCCTGGCTACATTAGAGAGAGAATCCACAAGAAAAAGTTGCCCTTAGGGATTTATTTTTATTTTAACCCACTTTATACATGTTTTCTACACATTTAATGCTACAGTATCTATTTCAGTAGTTTATAGTGAAATTTAGAGATATAATCCTATTTCCTTGAAGGGTTCACTGATTTAGAAAGTACTTAAAAATATTGGTTCATTTGGAATATGGAAACTGATTACTTTTTAATTGGTGTCATAGTGTTCTTTTAAGCATAATTTTATTTTAAAATTAATTGAACTTTCTCTAAAATAGGTGCAGTCAGTTTGGTAGTGACTGGCTTTTGTTTCATGTACCCCTAGTCAGTTCATCCTCATTTTTCTGCTAAAGAGATCTTTTTGACATGCACAAATATTTAATTGTGGCATCCTCCACTTATATTGTTCTCTGCAAAATAAGCACCCTCCCCTTTTTGCCCCTTACTCCTTTTCCCATGATGAAGCTTACAGTTTGAGGAGAATACTCACATTAAACTATTAGTTGTATATGTGAATGTCAGTGTACTATAGTGGTTAAAAGAGGAAACTCTAGGAGAATGCCTGGATTCATATCCCATCTCTGTCACTTATCAGAAATGGAACCTCAGGAACATCAGATATGTGACCTTGGGCATATTATCCAACTTCTCCACTTCTCAGTTTTCTCATCTAAAAATGAGGACTACTCAAGTAAATACTTGATTACATAAGTAGATACATTTTATAGCATTTAGAATATATTGCCTGGCACATAGTAAGCAGTCAATAAAAGTTATTTTTATTATTGTATGATTATAGTTATGGTAAAGTGTTTTCAATGACCGCATATCAGGAGCTAGATCTAACTTAGTGTGAAAGTTTCAGACGGGAGAAAAACGTTCTAAATAGAGCATATACAAAGACGCTGAGTTGGAAAACATCTTGTGTTTGAGTAAGTGAAGGTGTGGCAGCAGTTTAGTGGTGACCGGGACCTGTAGAGAGAGTTAATGTCAGGGAGGTTACATAAGACCTTACTGTTATTATTTTAGGAAGCTGTTGAGACATTTCAGTTAGTAGGGCTACAACAATTAAGTTTTTATTTTAAAAATCCACTTGGAAAAATAAATAAAAATTCACTTTGGCTGACTTGGGAGACTAGATTAGAGGAAATAAGTGGATTAATAAAGATCTGTTTGGAGGACGTTGGAGATGCTTGTGCTAGGAAAGATACAGATAATTTTAATAAATATTTAAAAGTTAGTCTAATCATGGGGCGCCTGGGTGACTCAGTCGGTTAAGTGTCTGACTTCGGCTCAGATCGTGATCTCACAGCTCGTGGGTTCAAGCCCCGCGTCAGGATCTGTGCTGACAGCTCAGAGCCTGGAGCCTGCTTCAGATTCTGTATCTCCCTCTCTCTCTGCACCCCCGTTCCCTACTCACGCTCTGTCTGTCTGTCTCTCTCTGTCTCTCAAAAATAAACATTAAAAAAAATTAGAAAAAAATAAAGTTAGTCTAATCAGCTTGAGTTTTAATTGTTGAAGATCATAGAAGTTACAGATGGTAGTTTTCAGAGGTGAACATGAGTGGGAACAACTGAATAACTCAAATTAGCCTGAGGTGTAAGTTTAGTTTGGGCTTTTGAGATCATTACTGCTGCAAAGTTACGTTAAGATCATGATCTCAGGAATCTTGGTCTCTGTCCTCTAGGTAGGGGAAATTAGAGATGAGAACAGGAGAGTGGCAGTCAACATACTGGTTATTAGTATGATACCATAATAAAGTGTTAGTCTAGAGAAGTCTAGCTTAGTTCATCACTTAGATTTTTATACCTGGTTTTCCTGTGTACGCTCTTGCCCTCTTTTTTTTTTTTTTTTTTAATTTTTTTTTAATGTTTATTTTTGAGACAGAGAGACAGAGCATGAATGGGGGAGGGTCAGAGAAAGGGAGACACAAAATCCGAAACAGGCTCCAGGCTCTGAGCTGTCAGCACAGGGCCCGACGCGGGGCTCGAACTCACGGACCGCGAGATCATGACCTGAGCCGAAGTCGGCCCCTTAACCGACTGAACCACCCAGGCGCCCCACGCTCTTGCCCTCTTAACCTGGCATTGAAGTCCAGCCTACTTTTCGTTGCTACCTATCACTATCCTTCCAGACATCTTCTGTGTTGGCTATATTGAAAATTTTGTTTCCTGGGCTTTGTCTCACTTCTGAGCACTTGCACATGCTGTCTCCTATGCCAAAGTTTGCTTCTACCTCCCACCCCACACACTTCAACTTTAAAAATTTTTTAATCAAGTCTTTGTTCCAACAGTAGTTCTTCTATAATGAAATCTTTGTTTCCCTCAGACAGTTAGATATCCCCTTGTGTTCCCAAAGTACCTGTGCAGATTTTCATATTGTAATTGTTTACTTACAGGTATATCTCCCATCTAGACTATGAGCTTGTTTAAGATTTGGAACTATTACTTATTCAGCTTTTGTGTTCATTTGCACAATTTTTGGTATAATTCGTATAGTATTCCCTCAGCATGTTTGTTGAAATGTGAAAGCAGACCAGTCAGGAGGTTAAAATGAACTAGTCCGGAGCTTAAACCAAGATGCTGATAGGAAGAATGTGAAATCCACTCTGAAGGAAGGCTAGAATTTGGATGTACAGAACAAAGGAAGAGAAACTGACTTGGAAAATCAGTTTTAAGTATTACTGATTTAGTTGATTAATTGTACTCAGGGAGAAATGTCTAGGGTTACTTTAAAATTGGCTGCTAGAACCTTGAGTTAAGCCTGGAGATAGATTTTGAAATCAACCTACATTTGTTTGCTGTCAAGAAAAGGACCACTCTGCCATGAATGGGTTTCTGTCCCTGGGAATAGGATTTCATGCCTGGGCCAACATTTGCCACTATTATAGAAACAATAAATGATTTCAGAGTAAGTTCCTCTCCAGAGGCCTTGCTGAAGGAAATTTGTGTAAGATTAAATATCATCCTGCCTGGGATATGATCGGAGTCTATTTTTCACCCTTTCCAATGTTTTTTTCTTGTATATGCATATACACATACATACACACATTTATTTTCAAGTTTTCATTTATAAAGTGTCCTAGTTTTGTTTCCCTGACTTTTAAAAAAGCTACAGGCCTTTCTTCTTATTCCTTCTGTCTTTAATTGTCATTCATCCCACCTGGGTCCACTTTGCTAGCCTTTAAAGTTACTGTTTTAGATTATCTCAAGTTTGGGGTTTTGTGAATTCCTTTTTTGTGATTATTCTGATTTTTACTGCATTTGACTTTGAAGTACTGTATTTAAATGTTGAGAATGTCATACCTTAGGACTTCAGAGCTAGTCCAAAGTAAATTATGAAGTATACTGGGAAAATCTAGCCAACCTGGTGCTTCCATTTTGCCTGTCACTTTAATCCCCCTCTCTCTACTCCTACATTTTGAGACCAACTCTTTTGAGGGGTGGGGGTGGGTGGGTGGGGAGGTCTTAGGCTGATAGAAAGGATTAGTGTAAGCTATTCTGTATATACTTTCTGATTAGTTCTTGTGGAATCAAAGGAAAAGATAAAATAATTAAATGTTTTAGATGTGTGTTCAGAAAGGCTTAATAAACTGCTTTTGCTGAATACATATGTCATATCATATTCTTTGTTGGTAAAATCTCACTTTTTACTTCTTTGCTGTAACATCTGGTATGAAAGTCAGGAGAAAAGAAAGTAGATGTAAGTCTGCGATATGTTTACTTCAAAACTGACAAATTGTATATACCAAAGATTCTAACAAATGTCATATAATGTAAATTGTAGTATGATTTTATTTTACATTATGTTTTTATTTCCATTTGCCAAATGAACTCTAATATATATGGCATTACTAATAACTGCAATGGAGTGTTAACATACCCTCTTTGAAATTGATAAAAATTGGTTTCTGGATTACTTTGATTGATACTTACTCTCTTCCAGGAGATAACGTGAATACCTTACCCTTTGATATCATCCATTCATTCATCCATTAGTGTCAGGTTTCTCTCAAAATACATCCTTTATCTGACCATGCCTCTCCACTTCTGCCACTACTCCCCACCTGCTTCCCTTCTTCACTTTTGTTTCCTCTTTTGTTTATGCCTTACAGAATAACTGTAATTAAATATGCCAAATTATGTTACTCTTAAATTACTCCCAAGCCCTTTTGACTTCTGTCTCACATGGAATAAAATCCAAAGTCCCTCAGAGCCTGCAAGGCACAGCATGATTTGGGTCCACTGACTGGTATCTTGGACTTTGGTTTCTGTGTTCTCTTCTGTGTTCCTACTGCTTGAGTCACACTACTGAGGATCTTGCTGTTCCCTCTGTTGAATGCTCTTCCTACAGGTCTTTGCCTAGATGGTTCTCTTATTTCTATGCCTGATTGTAATCTTCCTAGTTTCATCTTTCCTGGCTATTCTAAAATAGTTTTCCTACCCTATTGCATCATTCTATGTGGAATAAAGGACAGGCCCTTAAAAATGAAATAAAACTAGCTTTTATGAGAAAGTTACTATGTTATTCTTTCCTTTCCTCCTCCCTCCTTTTCCTTTCCTTCTCCTTCTCCTCCTCCTCCTCCTCCTCCTCCTCCTCCTCCTCCTTCTCCCTTCTCCCTTCTCCCTTCTCCCTTCTCCCTTCTCCCTTCTCCCTTCTCCCTTCTCCCTTCTCCCTTCTCCCTTCTCCCTTCTCCCTTCTCCCTTCTCCCTTCTCCCTTCTCCCTTCTCCCTTCTCCCTTCTCCCTTCTCCCTTCTCCTTCCTGTCCCTTCCCTTCCCTTCCTTTTCCTTTCCTTCCCTTCCTTTTCCTTCCCTTCCTTTTCCTTCCCTGACCCTGTCCCTTTTGCTTTTGCATTTGCGTTTGCTTTTGCTTTTCTCCTGCCCTGGATCAGATAATTTTTTGTTTCATCGTAGTACCCATTCCCAGACTGGTGCTGCATTTGGAGAGACTATTAACGCTCTTACCTTTGTTCTTTTGCTTAAGTCATGTAAGAATAATTAGTATTTTCACTGATGTGTAATTTCTGTGTTGAAGCACACAAAACAAAAATGAAATTCTACATATTCATGTTTTCTTCTCTCTTTCTCTGACTGACCACACACACACACACACACACATTGAGTGTGGGAAAATCTTGTATTAATGAGTGCATTTCTGTTTTCCTTTGAGGCATTTCATATATTTAGTTTTGCTTTCAAACAGTAAAGCCTCTTAAACAATATTAGCATATTTTTTATTCTGTACAGCTAATTTCAGTTTTGGAATTTTAGGAGTTTGTAACTGGTTTTGATGATAAATGTTATACAAAACATGTCAAAATTAGACTTTGCTTTGTATGCATTGAGTTGATTTATGTGTGTGTAATTCGATGAGAGGTAACCCTGGTTGTGTCTGGTTATCTGGTTATTTTCTCCTGAAATTTTATTGTATTGTCTAGGTTTCATGCCATTTTCCCATGTTTATCCTTTCTTAGAGTTGGAATTCAGTAGTAATGGTCCTTTAAAGAGAATTAAATGTATTCTTCTTAACTTTTGCAAAACAAACTTTAAAAATTTCATCTGTGGAGTCATAATTTGCAGACTAAAGTGCTTTCTTCCACAATTACTTTTCTATTATAAAACTCCCCCCAAAAAACCACTTCTTCCTGTTAAAGACTACTTAGGGGTTTGGTGGATAGGCATGTGAGGTTCTAGTCCCTGAAATTACATTCAGAATTACAGAATAGCTTTTATGAGGTCCACCAGGGAGTGCATTACTAAAGAAGATTAAGTATGTTCTAACAAAATAATAAACCCTTTAAAAATATCTTTCTGTATTTCACACCTACAGAGATGAATAGTCCCAAAACATATAGCAAAACAGTGAAGCTGTCATCAGAGTGTTGTTCATTTTTAACTAAATAGCTTTTTCTCAGACCTCAAAAGGAAGAATGGTTAAATAGTTGAGTTTCTTAAAAATTTAACAGGGAACCTCAGATATAAAGCAATTATTAAATAAATTTGGTTATTAAAGACTGCAGCATGTCAGTTTACCCTTTGCTGATAAACAGTAGTAACTACAGTATTTCAATTTGAAATGAGAAGTAAAAGAAATTGTTTATTTCTTATTTATAATTGAAGAAAATACCCTTATTTGTAATGAGTATACAAGACAGATGTCAAATTTGATGTCTTTCCCCAAAATTTTTGCAAAAAGATGTAGTCACCATGTATTCAAGTCTTCACAAATGTCTTCCATCATGACATTTCAGTTTACTTTGGACTACAAAGTACCACTGGGGGAAGACACATTGACTTTAAATAACCTAGTTAGTTGATAGCTGTGGAAACTCCATAGAGGTCATCCTAAGGAAACAAAATTAGCATGGGGGCGTCTGCCTGGCTCAGTCAGTAGAGCATGGGAATTGATGCTTGATCTCAGAATTGTGATTTTGAGCCCTATGTTGGGTGGAGAGATAACTTAAAAAATAAAGAATGGGGGCGCTGGGGTAGCTCAGTTGGTTGAGTGTCCAGCTTCAGCTTAGGTCATGATCTCCTGGCTTATGAGTTCAAACCCCACGTCGGGCTCTGTGCTGACAGCTCAGAGCCTGGAACCTGCTTCAGATTCTGTGTCTCCCTCTCTCTCTGCCCCTCCCCTGCACACGTTCTGGCTCTCTGTCTCTCAAAAATGAATGAACATCAAAAACTTTTTTAGAATAATAATAGTAATAAAAAGAATGAATTGTGAAGACTATTGTCTAGTGCTGCCTTCAAAAAAAGAATTAACACAAGGGTGCCTGCCTTGCTCAGTCAGTAGAGCATGTGAGTCTTGATATCAGGTTCGTGAGTTTGAGCCCTATGTTGGGTATAGAGATTATAAAACTTAAAAAAAAAAAGAATTAGCACAGACTTAGTAATTATTTGTATTGGCATGGGCTCAAAATTACTAGCGTTGGAGGTGATCAAGATTTAAAAAGCAAAAGAGTAATAATAATAATCAGATTATATAACAAAAATCATAAATTTACACCAGGATGATGACTGAAACAATTATCTTACTGTTACAAGAGTGGGTACTTGTGGCTTGAGATAAAGTTTCCAGTTTGCCATTACATACTGACTTAAATAGTGCTGTATCTCAAAAAATTTAGATTGTGAGTGAAGATGATATGCTCTGGAAAACAGATCATTTACACAGTGGATACAGTGATGACAGAGACAATAAGATTGAAGATGGATGTGAAGATTTTTAATAACTAAGCCCAAAGTTGAATTTAAAAACAATCTTTGTATGGGAAAGTATATATTGGGTTGTAATTTTTCAAGAATAAGTGATGTCTATTTCTTTTAAAGTAAGTGGAATTATTGCATAAGATTGGCTTTATTAAATTTCTCCTCTTATTTTATGTGCCTGGAAGCAAAAATTTAATACTGTAATTTTATAGTCAGATTTCCGACTTTTTCACATGCCCTGTTAGCCCTTCTGTAGTCAATCTGTTTCTTTATCTTAGCATTGCTTCCTTCATTTTCTTTTTTCCTCATAGGAGTTTGGTAAAGCGTGACATTTTCTAAAATATTACTCTTGATAAAAGCAATATTTTTGTTTAGGTGACAAACAGCATGTTTGGTGCTTCAAGAAAGAAGTTTGTAGAGGGGGTCGACAGTGACTACCATGATGAAAACATGTACTACAGCCAGTCTTCTATGTTTCCACATCGGTCAGAAAAAGATGTAAGTTAATCAGTTATATTGTGTTTACTTACCAGTGTATGTCTGTGTCCTTCTGGTTCCTGAAAAATAGTATATGAATTGCAAAATACCGTCTTTAATCGAGTGGCTGTATTTTAGGCCCAGTGCTACCCCCTGGGGATGCAATGGCCTATGGGAGCTTACATTCTAGTGGGAGATAAAATGTCCTATAATTCTTAAGTTGGGATATGGTAATACTGTGGTAGGAAGTACTCAAAATCCTCTGGTAAACATGGTATTCTAGATTATCAGTTTTTTTAACTTGTGAAGTAACTTGTTTTAATATTAAAATATAGACATAGAGTAGAAAGCAGATTTGCACAGATTTAAAGATGTAATGGCAAGATTTAGTGAAACCTTACCTTTGCTCTTTAATCTTCAGGGTGTAACCCTAAGCTTCAGTTAGTAAGAGTATCTCCTCTGTTCATCCGTAGAGATGCTACTACAGAAAAATTTTGGAAGAACTGTATTCGAACATAGATGTTATGTTATAGAGGTGTGAATTAAGTGCTTTGGAAGGCTAGTAGTTCAGTAATCCCGTTTGGAATGAAAGGATTTCACACAGCCAAGTCATAATTAGCAAATTGATAAAATATTTTTAAATCAATTAATTGTTGTTTTCAAATTCTAGTAAGCCTCTTTAAATTATACACTATATACTACAGTAGTCAAACCAGTTGCATTTTTGTATTTGTACCCACCCACCCTTTTTCTCTTTTCAACCCTTTATAAACTTGGCTATTCCTAATTTCCCTACCTATATAACAATCTATTCTAGTTAATAACCTAATGGGATTGTTACTGATATTTAAAGCACTGATAAAATTCTAAGATCTGTAAGAAATGCTCTCATTTTTCATTAAAGTCGACCATTAGTAAATTAATTCCTGTGTCTTACAATCAGTTTTTACCCCCTCCTATTTTGATGCGACTCCCCTTTATTTTTGTTTGAAAATTGTGTCATTTTGGCAACAGTGTGTCAGTTGTGTTATTAGGACTCTTCAAAATATGTGGTGACTTCATAATTAGTGTGCAGTTTAAGAGCTGATAGAATAGTGTCATCTCATTAATTTTCTGTTACTTTACTGCTCTTCTGTTTGCTCTTGGATATAAATTATAATTGAGTTACGTTTTACTTAAGTTTCTATGTTTATGTCTTGGTCTTGTAGTTGAAGAATTTGGAATATCTTCCGGCTAATGTTGGTTGCAAAAACTGTAACACTAATCCACGTGTATATTACTATGATTGTATAGGGAAAGTTAAGTCTGATGAAAAAAAATGGTAGTAGAATATTACTTATTGAAGAAAAGCACTTATTCTGATTAGGAAGATATGAAGCTTTCAAACAAATCTGGAATAAAATATGTACAGAGAATGACAAAGATGTATGTCTTCCAGAGAACAGAAATGCTGTATATCCGAGGTTTTTAGTCACCATTATTAAATACACTCACATATGTTGGTTACCATTCCTGTTTAGTCGTTTGTCACAAAAATAACACAATGATTTGCTTTAGAAAACTTTTTTTTTTAATTAGGAAGGTAATAAGACATAAGAAATTAGGCTCTAAAGCCTAACACTTATATGTGTTTGGATCTTGGCTTTGCCTGTTACCAAGGACTTCTCCAAGCCTCTGTTTTTTTCTCCTTTAAGCTGGGACAAATTTCTACTGTTGCTGATACTTTTTTTAATAACAAAATAGTACCAGAGGTATTATACAGATTTTTAAAAACATGCATGAGAAGGGAGAAGAAAAATTACCCATAATTTTGCTGATCAGGAATAATTTTCTGCTAAAATTTTGATTTAATACATTAAATATTTTTACTTTAAAAATGTTATCATGTAAATCTCGAACATATTAACATATTTTCCACTAGAAAGTTTGTACCAGTTTTTACTCTGAGCAACACTTTCCATGCCCTCAAAAATACCAGCTGTTACTTACCTCTAAGTCTTTGCAGTATACAGAAGAAACTTACTGTCTTAAAATATATTAAGACATTGTTAAATTTACACACATAGGCATGCACACACTCAAACACACATGGTAACATGTCTTTTCCACGTAGTTACTGGCCATTTGTATTTCTTCCTTTGTGGATTACCTATTTTTGTCCCATTTTCTATTTCTCTATTGAGATGGTAAGTCTTGTTTATTTGTTAGTGTTCTCCATAAATTAAGATTAATAGACCCTTGTGCTCCATTACAAATACTTTCCCAGTTTTTTTGGCTTACAGTTTAGGGAATGGTTTTTAAATGTAAAAATATCTATCATCATTACTGAATTTGACTCCTCAGTGTTTTTATTTTTATGCTTTTATGTTTTTGAGATCATACTTAGACTTTTTCCAGCTATTTTCTTCTGGCATTTTTGTGCTTCATTATTCACATGTAACTTAGCTCCCTTAGAAATATATTTTAGTTTGAAGTGTGAATATTGGTGCCTAGATCTCCACCCAGCACTCCTCCCACCCTTTCAGGTTATCCAATATCCAGTTGTCCCAACACCATTTATAATTTAGATCACAGGTTAGAAAACTTTCCCATAAAGGACCAGATAGTAAATATTTTAGGGTTTATAGGCCAAGAGGCTAAATAAAGAATATTATGTAGGTATTTATATAACCATTTAAAAAGTAAAAAAAAAGTTTTTTTTAGTTCACACACCCTACAGATAATAAGCTTTGTGCTGGATTTGGCCTGCAGGCAGGAATCTGCCCAACCCTGAGTTAGACCATTCATTTAAGGCTAATTGAAATCCTCCCTGCATATGTATTAATGTCTGATTGGGCCTGTTTCTAAACTCTTGTTCTGTTTCTCATGCTGATTCTGTGGCAGAACTGCAACATAGTTGAATTGCTGTAGCTTTATAGACAATTTTCACATCTTAGTCAGGTAAGGTCTTTCACATCCTTCTTTATAAAATATTTTTGACTATTGCACATTTATGCCTATGGTTACCTTCTTTTAGAAGTCTGGTGTCTGTCTTCTGTTGTTCTGATGCCATTTTTTAATAAGTAGGGTTTTATGGTTGCCATTTTTGTTACATTTTTCTCATTGGTTTTTACTGATAGAATAGTTTGTATTTATTTTATAACCAACTACCTTACAAAACTCTTACTAGTTTTTGTTGTTTGGGAACAGGGGCTCTGCAAGTCCTACTGTATGATTTTATATCTCACTCACATGATTTACTAACCAGGTGTCCTTGGGCAAGTTAGTCTCTTTGTGTCTCAGTTTTTTCATCTATAAGATAGGAATAACAGTATATGATTCATAGGTGGCTATAAGGATTGAATGAATAAACATGCAAAACTTTCAGAAGACCAGATAGTAAATATTAAATAAATTTTGCTACTAATATGAACAATAATAATATTATTATTCCATTTGATTGTCTTGGGTTTTTTACATAGTTATGTATATCATCTGCAAATAACAATTATTTTACTATAAAACTATTGAGGAGAAAGCTTTTAAATGTAACAACGTAACAAATAGATGAGATAATTTTGTAATTTTTTTCTCTCTGGGAACAGTGAGAAAATAATTTCAAATTCTTGTTTATGATAAAGAAAAACTGACCAGTGATTGAGTGAATCTGTATGCCATTTATTTAAAAAAGTCCTGGGGCGGCTGGGTGGCTAAGTCGATCCAGTGCCGACTTCAGCTCAGGTCACGATCTCACGGTTTGTGAGTTCGAGCCTCGTGTAGGGCTCTGTGCTGATGGCTTGGAGCCTGGAGCCTGCTTCAGATTCTGTGTCTCCCTCCCTCTCTGCCCCTCCCCTGCTCATGCTCTGTCTCTCGGGAATAAATAAATGTTAAAATTTTTTTTTAAAAAAGTCCTAATGTACCTATCCATATAGTATAAAATGTAAGTATCATATGCATGGTTGTAGAAGTATTTGGGAAGCTGTTCTTTATGTGATTGTGTACTAATTAAATTGCTAAGTAGTTCTTCAGGACTACTTATTTTCCAAGGCCTTTTATTTCAAGAGATGCTTGTGTATGGATATGTCTTTGTATAGAATGCTGAATTTGCTATTTTGATGTATAAACACCATTTTATAAATATTACAGATATGTTATTTAAGCGTTTTCATAAGATTAAATAAATTAGAGGTAGATATGGGCTTGGTTTCTTTTTTATTATAATTATTTTCTTTTTTAAAAAATTATTTTCTATTTGGGGACATTATGGAAGATGAAAAACATTCATATAAGATGTCAATAGACAGCTCTTTAGGGATAATATAATCTAAACAGCTTAGAGTTATTGTTGTTTAAATATATTTGTATTTGAATTGCTAGTCTATTTTCTAGTCCTGTGAGTCTGTGCACTCAATTGATAATTCTTAAGCATAATCATTTTAGAAGCACAAACTCACGGGAACTCCTTTTCCCTTGCTTTAATATATGCTGTAAAGACAAGAAATGTGACACCTGTTCCTTTTTAAAAAGCTCTTAAAACTGATAAGAGTAGGCCACTTTCTTATTTTGACAAACAGCAACCATTTTGAACTCATACCTAGCTTTTGTACTTGTGTTAGCCTACAGTAATTATGGCTGCTAGGATTTCTTTCAGACCAATTAATAACCAGTATTTCATTAAAACCTATTTATAAACTTGTATTATTATAAAATAAATTATTGTTGTCATCATCATTATTAGTATTAACTACATGTTGGAGTCCTGCTTGGCTGACTGTCCAGTTCATTAATTACACTCACATTCCTTTCTACCCGAAGACCTTGGTGTCCTTTTTTTTGTTTTGTTTTGTTTTGTTTTGTTTTGTTTTGTTTGTTTTTCGGATCTTCACATGGTTCTGTCTATCATCTGTCACTGTATCTACTAAAATGCCTTCCCTGAGAAGAGGCCGTCTCTCTTTGCCTAAGTAGCTTTGTGTATACTATCAGTACTACTCCCACTGTATCCTTCAAGATTCTTTCTTGCACTTTCATAATCATAGCATCTCTGTATCTGAAATACATCTTCATTAATTGTTTATTATCCTCTCTACTCCATTAGAATTTAGGTCTAGTTTACTGCTGTGTTCTTAGAACACATATATAATAATGCATATGAGTTAGTAGGCTGTCAGTGAGTTTTTGTTAAAGAAAGGGAGGGAAAGGAGTTGATATTGAAAAATAGCAGTTAAGATTATTTGCAGATATTATTAGCTAAAAAAACTCAAAAATCACCTTTAAAACTTTAATTGAAAATATGAATGTGTATAAATGTGTGAAATTTTTATGACAGTGATAACCTGATAGAGTTAAATTAAGTAAATAATAAAAAAATCAGACTATACTCTAAAGAAACTGGAATTAAATATCAAACCATTTGAAGGGAATGCTCTAAAACCCTTTACATTCATGGGCAGTCACATAATCTTCAAACTCCATATTTTAAAGATAAAAGCCTATTATTAAGGGGGGGGGTTAAAATGATATACTTACAAGATATATCAAATTGTGATATATGTACAAAAAGAATCACAAAATGTTTCATCTCAATAATAATAATAAAAATTCATGGAGGGGTGCCTGGATGGCTCAGTTAGGCATCTGACTTCAGCTCAGGTCATGATCTCACAGTTTATGGATTTGAGCCCTACATCAGGCTCTGTGCTATCAGACTGCTTCAGGCCTGCTTCAGACCCTATGTCTCCCTCTCTCTCTGCCCCTCCCCTGCTTGTGCTCTCTTTCTCCCTCTCAAAAATAAATAAACATTAAAAAATATTTTTTTAATGTTAAAAAAATTCATAGTTAGAAAATGATATTTTATTTCTACATACTAGTAAGGAAGCTTTGTTTTTCATGGAAGAATAGCCAGTCTCTGAGGGAGTATTGAAGTAATTGCTGTAGAACTATATAATTAATTCAAACTTCATAGAAAACTATTTAGAAATGGATATTTAAAAACCTTTTAGAAATGTGAACATTTTTTGAATTAGTCATATGCCTTCCTATATATTTGGCTCTCGTCTAAAATTCAGATAATATTAAGATGTTCATTGCCATACTTTGAATTTGAATATTAAATGTTCTGTAGGAATTTACATTGACTCTTGTAGCATGCATTATACTTTTTGTAAATGCTCTTTTTAATATTTTTTTTATTTGAGAAAGAGCGTGCAAGCAGGGGACAGGCAAAGGGAGTGAGAGAGAGAGAATCCAAAGTAGGCTCCACACTCAGCACAGAGCCCAATGTAGGGCTCAATCCCCTGACCCTGGGATCATGAACTGAGCTGCAGTCAAGAGTCGGACACTCAACCAACTGAGCCACCCGGGCGCCCCCAACAGTGCTTTGTAAAACTTAATGTTTTAGTCAAAATTATTTGAAATAACTAGTAAACCCATAACTTGTTTTTATCTGATTCATAAGGTACAAGGTCCTGTGACTTATTGGCTATTTTAAGTTTTTCTGATTATTCCCTCTCTTCTTCCTTCTTATTTTGGTCTTTTGTGTTATCTTTTTACAGTTTTTCTTTTTGTGTCTGTTTGCTAGATTTCGCTCTGACTTCAGTGGTTTCATTTTTTAAACCGTACTGTTTTTAATTTTAAAATGTTCTTCAGATTCTGTCATAGGTTGAGAACTTCTTTTCTGTTATGTTTTTTTCCTGTTTGTAGATATATAGTCAAAGTTATACTTCTTTGTTACTTTTGTGCTGGATTAATAGCAGCATGTTAGGAACTGTTCTGTCCATACCTTTACGTATATTATACGGTGAATTTTTTTTAAGGATATTTAAAAACTTGTTTCAATTTTTAATTGCTTTTGTGATCAGGGAATTTTTATTTAACCAAAATTTCTTGCATTTTGAAGACATTTGTTATTAGAAAATAAATTCTTGACAAAACTGATTTTAGTGTTTAATATGTTTTGTGAGTGAAGGTACATTTATTGAAGGGAATAATGGAGAGGTGGTCACTGTTGAGAAGCAGAGAATAATTAACACCTTTGTGTTGTAATGGATTACTGGCAGGAGCCACATTTGTTTATTATTAAATTTTTAACTATCTATCTATTTTCATATATATTTTTAAAACAAAAAATTTTTAGACTTTTTTTGGTCATGGATTTCAGAGTTGTATCTAGTAAATACAACTGTATCTTTTAAATACGGTGTCTATCGATTTTCTTAACATTGTATATAATAAAGGATTAAATGGGCTTTTTGTTGGGTCACGGAAATAATTAAATCACATTACTATTTCTTCTAGCTGCTTCCTGGTTTTTGTTGTTGTTTGACTGCAGTGTGTTTTATAGACTGAAAAATGAGAAAGACTGATTGAAATGATGGTTTTGGACTGGGAACATGGTAACCTTGTTGGTTTCAGCATTCTACTGATTGTGTGACATTTAATTTTTTTCTACCATTTCCCCCATCTGTGAACATAAGTTCTTATTTTGCCTGATTTGTGATGATGAACTTCTTTCTTTAGCTTCTTAGACAAAAATTAATATAAATGTAGGGTACTTTTCAATAAGTTCCCCAAAGGCTGAATGACCCTCTGCCTGCTGTTAAAGGGAGTCCTGCATTAGGAGGAAAATTAGATTATTAGCAGCAGTTGCTACCATTTACTGAGCACTTACTATGTGCCATATCTTATCTCATTTAATCTTCACTTCAACTCTATGAGGTAGGTAGTGTTACTTCCATCTTACAGGAAAGAAACAAAGGCCCGGCTCTCCCATAGGTAAGTGACAGAACCAGGATTCAAACCTAGATTTTTTTTTCTGACTCCAAAGCTGGGCTTATGTTGCATTCCCTACTGTAATGTGCCTATTGATCGAAAGTTTCACATTTTTCTAAGAAATTTATATTATTAACTTTCAGCATTTAAAATATATGTAAGTTTTCTGTTGTCTGTTAATTGTAGTTCTTGCTGTGCCATGGTACATTTCTTACACATTTTCTTTGCCCTTATAAATAGCATTTCTATCCATTCACATTCCTTTATTGTGTGTTAATACATTTTTAGCACTGACATATTTCATGAAGCATGCTCTCAGAGTTTAAAAATACATACCATTAGGGACCAGTTTTATAAGAAATCAAACATTTGTATTTTTGATGTTTTGAGGCAGTCATTTTAATATCTGTTTGCATAGCTAATTAATGCTTATTTTACATGGATGTTTTGAAGGTTATAAACTCTTAAGTTTAATAAAACTACTTTCCTATTCCTGTAGAGTATCGTTAGTGCTAACTTTCTTCATGTTCTCTCACACATAGAGAAAATGGTAATATTTATTATGTCACACTGGTAAATGGGTCACCCTACTGCTCTTGGTCTCCAGTACTTGACTCAGGGAGCCATGCCCCTCTCTACCTTCATGCTGTGCCTCCCTCCCTCAGCCTCCTGCTGTTGTGAGGGCTGATATCTTGGCACATCTGTAATTTCTGTGGGTATGTAAACTTTGTGAGAAAGTGGACGAAAATGTCTCTTTGGAGTTATGTATTTAGTAAACATAATTTTATATTTAGTAAACAAATTTCTGGGAAAAGTAAAATTTTTAAGAGGTCCTTCTAAAATGTTCACATTGTGGATCATTCTGAGACATGTATTCATATTTTCCGATCTCTTATATTTGAAGCTTTTGGAAACTATTCTTTTACTTTTGTTTGTACATTGATAACAGAAAATCATGATTTTAAAGATTTTATATAAGCCTTTTATCTTCTGTCACCAACTAAAGCTTTATTATATGTTACACATTTTCTTTGATTTTTTTTTTTTTTTTTTTTTTTTTTTTGTAATTTGGAAATGAGCCTTTTAAGGTGCTTAAAATATTTCCAGTTAGTTGGCAACAGTAATGATGATGGTATCTAACAAAAGAACTTGATCAGGCATAAAATGCATATTCTTTTAGTTTGATTGGTTAGATGGTGTACCCTCTGGATTTGAGAAGGAATATTTATAAGGTTTGAGGCTTTGTAAAAAAATTTTTTTCTATATTTAAATACTATTTTCTGAGTAGTGTGTTACTCAGCCTTACCTCAGGAGAGTGATGTATATCATTAGTTTAAAACTATTGTATGAAAGTTTTTGTGAATTTTTGAATAATTTGAACACCTCAGAATTTTGACATGAAAATAGCATGAAATGTGCATTGTAAATTCTCTATGTAAGTATTTCTACTTCTGATTCCCCTAATGTAGTCGATACCAGCACAGTTCTTCACTGGATACCAGAGTGGCCTGATAGTTCCCTGTCTGGTGACTCTTTACCCTCTTCCTTTTCTCTAAACCTCAACCATTTCAGCAGTTGCTTCTGCCCCAGAGTGCCTCTCTTTTATAGTCCCACTTCTGCTCTTCTGGCTTAGTAACTTATGTCTCCATACATTTTTGCTGTTGGAATTATCATCCTAGGGCACAGTTTGATCAAGTCACTTCCTTGTTTAATATTATTTTTTCTCTTTGTTGCCATAGGTGGTAGTCATCTGGCCCCAGCATATTCTTTTATTTTCCATTCTTCTGTGTATGCCCAAATGCGCATAGACGTATAAGCCCTACCTCCCTTCGCTAATTACATGTTATGAAATCACTGGTGTTTTTTATTTTGTTTGTATTCTAATCCTGTCACTAACTTTCATCATACTTTTACTCACTGCGTATTCTCAGCCTGGAAGATCCTTCATCTGTACCCACATCAGATGTTACTGCTCTATAAAATATTCCTGTTACCTCACCCTCATTTAGAGTTATCTTCCTCTGGTGATACTTCAGAGCATTTACTGCATTGTACCTTAGAGTATAATTAGGTGTATAATTCATTTTCTTCTACTAGAGTGTAACTCTTAAGATGATATGGCCCAAGGTTTATATAGTTAAATTATTTTGGTGGTTGCTTAATATAAGAGAATACACAAACATACACTTAAGTGTACACATTTTTATTTACTCATTTTATCTACTTTGTGTATAGCACTGCCACATGCAGTGCCCAGTCTCTGTGAGGAAATAAAAAATGAATATATATAACATGTTCCATGAATATAACATGCCTTCAAAGAATTTATATTCTACTAGGAAAAAATGACACTGATGCAATAAATCG
The DNA here is from genome assembly GCF_024362965.1 of Panthera pardus. NCBI lineage: Eukaryota > Metazoa > Chordata > Mammalia > Carnivora > Felidae > Panthera > Panthera pardus. The sequence continues at coordinate 46,806,660 of NW_026526991.1, read as the reverse complement.
AAAGACGTTGATAAGTGCCAAAGTCACATCACTCACTCACTGTATACATTATATACTATGTCTATATATAGTATATGTAGTATATGTATATGTATATGTAAGTATTTTGTATATGTAACTTATAAGTTACATATACTTACAAGTCTATGTAAGTAATTTTGACTTGTCCTTTGGTGTTAGGCCCTCTGCCCACTTACTATATGATTCTATGCGTGTTTGTTACATTTTTCTACCCATTTGATACACATCAACTATTTGCAAATATAAATGTTAGGAAATATTCTTACAAAATATAAAACTTTCCTACTTAGGTAATTTTACTTTCAACTTTTAATAAACTGAATTTAGAATTTAGCTTTCTAAATTCTAACTTTTCTAACTTTCAACTTTTAATAAACTGAATTTAGAATTTAGCTTAGTATATTATCTAAGAATCAAGTAATTTCACTGACAAATGTATAGAGGCTGACTTTTTGAGATGCTGCCTTCATGGTTTTGTTAGCCTAGTTTTTTGTTTTTGTGTTTGTTTTAAGTGAAATGATGATGCTGCTGTAGTTTTATTTGGAGTAACTTGAAACAAAACTTGTAGTAATCAGAAATTGGTTTTATAGGTACATTTTGATTTCATCCAGTTGTGATATTTTCTCTAGAAACATGGAATTCATTATGTAATATTTGTTTTGTGATGTTTTGAAGAATGAGAAATGTGTTTTGACTCTCCCATTATGATATATTGTATAGATTTGTAAAGTGTAAATGCATTGCTCTGTGTACTTTCTTTATGCTCTAATATAATTAATTTGTTTCTAGATGCTGGCATCACCATCTACGTCAGGTCAGCTGTCTCAGTTTGGGGCAAGTTTATACGGGCAACAAAGTAAGAATTTTGTATTTATTCTGGGATACTTGATTTAAGACAAAAATAACTACCAAGTAAAGAACAACCAGTGCTGCCCTTGTGGGTCAGTTCTAGGATTTAAAAGAAAAGATTTTTAATTTTCAGTTTTCCTTATTTCACTCACATAGCAAAACTTATTATTTCAGACCTAATTCAAAATTTGTTGTTATCTGGATATAGGATAGATTGAAATTTATTTTTACATCTTTTGTATCTGTACATTCCTTTGTTAGTACAGTGTTTTTTGAAGAAAATTTTGCTAAGCAAATAAATAATAGACATTCTCTGTGTTTTCAGTTAGAGGAAGTTAGAACATTTTTTGTTTGGTCAGTTGAGTGGATTGTTTTGTTTGTGTTTTTTGGCTTTTTTATTAATGAAAGACCATAACAATTTGTGAAATGTTCTCTTTGTTTAGCACGTATTTCTTCTTTCACTTTAGCTCAGTCTGGATATAGAACATATGTTTTTGACTCACAGTTCAATGCTTTTTCCAAATATAAGATTGAATTTCTTTTTAAGTACGGTAATGCTTTTATAGCGCTTAGCACAGTGCCTGGCGCATAGTAAGCGCTCAATAAATGTTAGCTATGATTATCACATAAAATTTTTATAAAACTAAGTAATAAAATCTTCCAATTTTTTTCAAATTAATTGTCCACACTGTTAAATATTAATAAGATTTTATTATCTCTAATTTTCTAAGATTTTATTATCTGATTAATGTCAGAGACTGATGTCTCATCTCTCTTAATAGAAGGGGAGTGTTAAAAGGGATATAAATTCCCACCAAAGATTACAGAAATAAAGTAACTGGAGGAGACAGTATGCTCACTGAGGATCTTAAGCAGCTTCAAATAAAAATCAGTTATTTGATTTGGGACCCTTTCCCAGTATAATAAAAAGCAAAATTTTGATAGGTATCAGAATAGTTCATCAGACCACTTTATTGTTCAAATTTATTTTGAAGGTTAGCAGAGGGAGGAACTTATTTTGTTAGACAAATATAGTTTCCATCTACTTTATTCTTCCTTCCTCTTTTGCTGTGGGGTGCCACTTTGTTAATACAGAATTAGTAAATAAAATTATTAATTGCATATAGATATTAGCACTTTTCCTGTAGTCATGTAGAAAATATTTTTTAAAAAGCTTTACATTGCATAAAAGAGGTGTTGCTTATTTATCCACAAATGTTCATTCTAATTGTTGAGGGGATGTTATTAGCTAGTAATTTGTTTCATTTAGCCTGTGTTTTAGTATGAAACCTACTTTCACTGTTCTGGCAGTCTTTACCATGAAAATATCTAGTTATTTTAAAGCTACCCTTATCTCTATAGAGTAACTGCAAAGAACTTGCTTTGTTTTCTTTTTAAAGCCCACAATTTATCACAGCAGAAAGTAGATATGGAATGGAGAAAAATGATACTTGAGAAGCTAAGGTTATTTATGAAGGAGAATGGCAATTATTTTACAGTATAATCAGCTATATGGACTTCTAAAATCTGCTGTAATTTTTTACCCTGCAAATGTGAAATTGTAATTGGGTTAAGATATGGAATGGGTTAATGTTTGAAATATAGTTTTTTATTGGTATCAGATACTTAATTAACGTCTTTATGTGTGTAAAATGGTTGTGTTAATTATTAAGAGTATACAAAGATTAATGAATGAACAAAGTTGTTTTCATTAGATAAAGTATTTTGTACTTGGTCATTTAAAAAGAAATCACATATGACAGGTATTTCCTGTTGGAATTTAGTATAGTATATGGCTGTATTCCTCCTGTAGCATTGGCGAACCAGCATTTTCAATGCATGGCTCAGTCTTTTAACTAAGACATTGTAGGTATTAGTCTACAGAAAAATCGACCCTTAGGTCAACTGGAACTGAACTGTCTCAAGTCAGGGTACAGTTATTCCTTTCCAGGGTACAGATCTAGAAGGTACAACTAGTGAAAAAAAGACGGGCTGGATTCCCAGTCTCTGTGCATTAGGATAGACCCGAAAGGGCCAAATATGTCATTTAGCTGCTAAGTAGTCTGAACACACACCTTGTCAGAGAGAACACCAGCTACCCTGTGGGACTTGAGGCTCTGGGTTTCAGTAGTATAAATTAGTCAGAATGTTAATACTTGAGAAGCTAACCTCAATAAAGGATAGTGAGATAGAAGGAATAGTAGGTGGGATAGATTAGTGACATTCTTCTTATGGTAACTAATTCTAATTGTGCATTAGGCTTGATATAACTTGCCTCCAAAGTGTATTAAATACTACCATTCACTCTGTATTCAGATTGGCAAAGTTCAGCAGGAATTTGTACCATTAAAATGGAGGTCTACCATCTGTTTTGTGTTCTTTTTTTAATTTTTATTTCTTTAACATTTATTCATTTCTGACAGAGACAGGGCATGAGTAGGGGAAGAGCAGAGAGAGAGGGAGATGCAGAATCGGAAGCAGGCTCCAGACTCTGGGCTGTCAGCAGAAAGCCCAGTGTGGGGCTTGAACTCATGAGCCATGAGATCATGACCTGAGCTGAAGTCGGACATTTAACTGACTGAGCTACCCAGGCACCCCGTGTTTCGTGTTCTTGATGATTACAGAGGTTAGAGGTGGAGAAGGAAGAGTAGCCTCCAAAACTGACACTCACAGAGATTAAACAAGGGAGGACGTTCCTCTTGGAATGGATACAGGCCTGGTGAAGCCTACATTTTGCCTGATTTGTGTGGAAGTAATTGTGTAGTACATAAGGGTACCTAGAAGATGTTGGACTAGGGGCTTGTATGGTCACAGGTTCCAGTATAGTCTGACTGTATCCAAGTAGGTAACTTACTTTTCATCTACGAGTTCATGTGAATACTGTGCATTAAATGATAGCTATAGAAGCTATTGAATGGAATCTTGTGTTCAAGTTGCATAATGTTCTCTACTTGTCATCTTTGCATGTGTAAGATTTTGGGTATGCCTTATAGGTTTAAAGACCCCCTTGGGCTTCCCAAAGCTACCAACTAGTTTGGAATTAACAAGGAACCAGGAATTAATCTCTCCGCAATATTCAGTGCATTGAAATTAAATTGTAGTAAAGTTGGAGTGACTTCTTCTTTCTTACCAAAAAGATTTAGAGCTTTGGAGAATTGGACAGAAGGGAAACTACTATTTACTGAGTGCTTCCTATATGCCTATTATCTTATAGGCACATAGGTTAACTAGCTCTCAGGATGAATCCATGATAAATATTTGTATCTGAATTCTCTGAGGACCTGGGTCATTTGCTGGGGAAAGAAATAAATTTGTCTTTCTGGGATCTGGACTCCTGACTTGAGAGCAGTTGGCACATTCTCATGCTTTGAACAATATCCTCCTGTTTTAAGAACACCTAGATGAAGGCTGTTTTGTTTTGTGGAGAACCAGAGCACAGGTGGGTGATTGAGAAGTGGTGCTGTTGACAGTGTATTTAGGCAGATGACACATTTCAGAAAATTATAGGACCATTTAACAGACACTTGAATTAATACTGAATGCTCTGGGAGTTCTTGTTCTCAAGCACATGTTATAGTTGGGGCGGTCAAGACATTTATATGTAAAATGTTACATAACAGCCTACAATGCTAATACATAGGTTAAAAAGTATTGTGTTGAATGGTATGGACAGATTTAGGGTTTAGAGAGAAAAAAGCACAGTAAGCTTCAAAAAGAAGATAGGAATTGAGTTTAATTGGAACTTACTGAGTGCCTACCATAAAATGAATGGCATAATGTTGCCTAGTGCAGATGTGTGGTAGAAGAGGTCATTCTGCTGTATATACACTGTATGTACAGTGTACCTACTGCTGTGATGTTACTGCCTTTATTTATTACATGTCTTTACTGCCTTTGTATCCTCTGTATTCTGTACATCTCAGGCACTCAGTAAATGTTTATAGAATGCATGTTGAGCAAGCTATAGTTAATCTGGTAGATAAGTACACAAGGTATTTTATTACAAAGCAGAGGAGGAAGGACCGAGTTTTCTAGCTATTTCAGAGGTGGGAGTAATCACGTATCTTGGAGAATGATCAGGAAAGCATTTACAAATGAAGTCATGTTTAACATTGGCCTTAAACAGACTGTGGGGTAAGGTTGTTCTAGTGGTGGGAGCAACACCTACAGCATGGGGTAATTTGGGGGCAGTCTAGTTTATCAAGGCAAGGGAAACCTCTTAGGCTATTACGTTGGTTTCATTCAAGAAGTATGATCTTTATAGTTCTGTGGGATATATCTCAAGATCTTTACCATTTTTCAAGGTCAAGAACACAAGCATACAGTTTTCCTGCAGAAAACAACGATTTTGTGAAAACCATTACTTCATTAGACTGTAAGTTTATTTTCACCTTTAGGACCACCTGTTGACTTTTTTTTTTTTTTTTTTTTTTTTTGCATAGGTGTGTTTCACATCCCACCTCACCCACCCCCAGAAAGTTAATACTTACTGCATATTTACTATGTGTATGGTGCTATTTTAAGTACTTTATAGGAATTAACTCATTTCATCTTCACAACTATCCCAAGAGAGGTTAAGGGATTTGCCCAAGGTTTTACAGGCAGTAAGTACTAGAGCCAGGATTCTATTACTTAGTAAGTGTAACTGTGTGAACATCAGTTGAGAACAGAAGTTTCTTTGAATCCTGGATGTTACATATTACTTACTGAATGTCATGACCCTAGATAGTGGGCTATTAGCACATAATAGAAACAACAAATGTTAAATCCACAGATTTAAAGAGTTTTCTGACCAGGGCATGGTGGTAGTATTTAGTTGGCTACTTCTACCATGGGTGAAATATTATTCCAGGATGTAAGAGTATGGCAAATAACAAAGATCTTGTTTTCATGGAGCTTATATTTTAATGGGGAAAAAATAATTGTGCAGACAACTAGGAAATAACATGATTCTGGTAGTAAGCACTATAATAATTAAGTCAGGTTAAGGGATGAGTGGATGGAATTAGTATTTCACGTGGAGCAGTCAAAGAAGTTATCTCTGAGGAGGTGATATTTGAATGGAAACTTGAATGTTGAAAAAGGGACATCTTTGGAAAGATCTGGGGGATCTTTGGAAAGATCAGGTACAGACGATAGCAAATGGATCCTCATCAGAATGTAAGAATGAACTTAATGAGTTAAAGGAAGAGTGAGAGGGCCAGTGTAATGAACAAAGAAAGTAGAAGATTAATGGGGTAGCAGGTGTCAGATCATGGAGTCTTGTAGAGATTTTATAAAGACTTTGGATTTATTCTAAGTTTAATGGAAGGATTTTAAGATACAGTTTCATTTTTAAAAGATCACTTTGCTCTGTAGCAAAGGGACTGAGTGGTGAGGGCCAAATGATAAGAAGAGAAAGACAGTGCTACTGCTGCAGCATTCCAGGCAGGAAAATAGGCTTAGGCCGGGGATGGAGATGTTAGGAAGCGGTCAGATTTGGGATATTTTGGAGATAGAGCTAATATGATTTGGTGATGTAGGATGTGAAAGAGACAGATCAAAGATTTCTAAAGTTTGAAACCCGCATTACTTTGTGAATGGGTGTCATGAATCTAGAGTGGGAACTTAGGTTGAGGAGGAGTAAGCCAAATGTTGTCAGGTACTCTCAGCTGGTTCCAGTATAGCAGCAGCTTTTCATAGTTGAGAATGTCGAAGCCAGTTAACTCCATCCATGTTTCTTTCTTGTTCCATACATCCTTAGTACCCAGAAGCAAGCCCATTCCTCCTCCACGCTATATATCACTTGTCTTCATTTTCATACATCTTATTGTTTTCTCATACTGAATTGTTACAATGTTTTTACCCACCTGACTCATCATCACCACCATCAAATACCTGACTAGATCTCTTTCACTATTTTAATTCATGTTCTATCTCCTCCAGAAAATATTTTCTGATTCCAAATCCATTTAACTTTCATATCTGAGTTAGTGGTCCCTCCCATATACATCAGGGCACACTGTGTATAGTGTAAACACCTGTTTTGTGGCATTTAAAAAAAATCTATACTTCAGCAGAATAAGAGAAGGGAAAGTATTCTAGGTTGGGAGATGGATATGAATAAAAGTTCAGGGACAGATTTGGAGAGAGGACCAGGGAAAAAAGGAAGATTGTTCAATGAAGCTGTGGGGGGAAGCAAAGATTAGAAGAATCTTTTGGGTCATGACAGAGAATTTTAAAAGACTAAACTGTGATTGGATTTAATACAATAGGACAGTGATTCTCAACTCTGGCTCTACCCCTAAAAACACCTCGAGAATTTTTAAAATCCCACTGGCCATGAATTGCCTGGATTCATACTAAGTGACAATTTCTGGGTAGGGGACCCAGATTTTAAAGTTCCCCAGGTGATGTAAGCGTTAGCAACTACTATAAGAAGTGGAAAATAATTGGTTGAAAGTAAGAGTCAAGAAATTGAATCATTACATTCTTCATTATTTGTGATCTTGGGTAGGTAACTTAATTCCTAATGTTCTTTATCTGTAACTTTGTTGGATGATCTCTGTGGAGACTTTCCTATTTCTAAAATCCTTTGATTTTAATGAAGGAAAATGTATAACAAAATTATGTTGCAGGGAAGATTAATCAGCTAAGTGCAGGGCAGACTGGAGGTAAGAAGATATGAGGACAAATTGGAGGTTAGAAGGTGGTTATTCATTGTTAGTGTGGGCAGGACAGTGAGTTCCTAGGAGAAGCTAGTTGCTTTGTAAATGGAAAAGGGGGCACATTAAGCCCTCTTGCACCAATTAATAGATTTTCTACCCTTTCCTTAATAAAGATTTCAGGAGACTTCATTTAAGTGTGAGTGTTCAAGGGTTTGGTTGCTATGACTAGTTTTTTTTCTTGTAACTTGTATTATTAATATTTGTTTTTAGCAAAATATTGAATAAAGGATGGCATATTTTGCCATAAAGTACTTAACGGATGTGCTGTTAACCAGTTTGTGCAGTGGAAATAATTCATAGAAACATTTCTTAGATCATATTCTCTTGGATTTCTGAAAAATGATCAATAAAAAATTGAATTCATTCTCTGTTTAGCACCCTGCCAAATTAGAGGTAGGAATCTACTTGGAGTATGTTCATATATTTCTCCTAATACTGTATTATTCTTTATTAGCAATTTGTCAAATTGAAAGAAAAATTTGATTCAGAACTATAAAGTTTTTAACTACTTTTTAAGTTTTTGTTCATTCTTTTATACCTCATAATATTTTTTACCTGTTGTAGTTATTTTATGCCAAATTTTTTATGAGATCTTTTTTCCCCCACTTTTTCTTTTAGATTACACATCTTCTTCTTGGTATAGCATTTTGGAGAAGTTTTTTTTTTTGTGATTGTTTCTAATTATATCATTAAAAGAGTAGTTTTCCCTCTTTGACCTTACCCAGTTGTAATTGACTCACGTTACTCAAATTTAATGATTTAGTATATTTTGTTTCCTAAAAATAAGTCTTTGTATGTTCTTATTCAGTGATACTCTTTCTGTTTTAAAAGAATTCAGTTTTTAATTGAATTTGAAATAGCTTGATTAGTAAGTTATTCAAAGCTTGATGATCCAGTTTGAAAATGATGCACTCCTCTTATTTCTCATAACTACCTCGTTCAAAAAAATGCAACTCAGACTGATTGAACTTACCTGTTTTATGAAATTCAAGAGTGTTAAAGGAAAAATAAAAGTAAACACTGATCTTTGAGTTTATGTCATACTGTCTTCCTCCATTCTCAGCACTATAAATTAACTCGTGTGCCAGTAGCCAGTCGACTAAATAAATAACCATAGCCATTCTTGTTTCTGTCTCCAAAAGTTTTTTGGTAATGTTCAGATAATCTGTAGTCTCTAAGATATTTCTGAAGTTCTAAATTTTCATAATACAGCGTAGAATATGTATATGAAGGATTGAAGTAAACAAATCTTAATGAGTCTTTAGTAAGGTATACTGATTATTAGAAAAGAGCCAAAGGATACTTGATTTTTTTAGAAAATGTATGTTTATTTATAGTGCTGAAAGTGTAAGAGTGAAAAAGAAAGGGAAAGTAAAATTAGAACTAAAACTTGACAGGTATAAAGACAGGAAGAAAGAAGATGGAGGGAAAAGACGAAGGGATGAGGGTTTAGAAAAATTTTGAAGAGAGGTAAATATTTTGGGGGGGGGGTAAGGCAAAAGAAAACAAAGTAGAGGTGTCTCAAATTGGTAGACACTCACAAAGAGTGTTCACTTAGTGTTATACTGGGCTCGCATAGGGTTTCCATGAAGAACGCTAGGAGTTAAGAGATCTAAATTCTAGTCTTGGTTCTTTGTGTCACCTTGGAAAAGTCAGTTAACTCATCTGAGCTCAGATTCCTCATCTGTAAAATGCGAACATTGGACTAAGTGATCTTTAAGGTCCCTTCTGGCTCTAAAATTGTGTGATATTTCTTGGTGGTCAGTAATTGTGTGAAACACATTCCTGTTGTTAATTCACAGCTATTGCTGATTTTAGGACAGCATATTTGGGGAGAAGGATGTAAACTCCCTAAGGGTAGGAGCCTTTTCTGTCTTGTTCACTGCTGTATCCCCAGCAGCTAGCACAGTAGTTGGCACATAGGAGGCACTCAATAAATGTTTGCTGAATGAGTGATATGAAAAGTATCACTTTGGTGGTTCCTTATGGGAGCATCTAGAGGGCCTAGAGGGAAACTAGAGTGGATGAAGAGAAGGAAAAGACTGATTTCTTCTGAAGAAATCTTATATGGCTGATTTTTAATCTCTTGTTTTTCCTTATTTTATCCTGATTCAGAGAAAGTGTCTGCAGCTAGCGGTATATTAATGGTCACAAAACTTTTAGTGACCAGACATACATATGGTGAACTACACCAACATATAATCTAAGCCAGTTAGTTCCCTTCATGTCACCTAAAGAAAAACAGAACCAGCCTCTGTTCCTCATGGAACCTGTCTGAAAAGAGTACACATAGAATATATTGAGTTGGATTTATTGGCTTCATTCACTTGGGAAGCCAAGTTAGGCTATAAGCCAAGTACTGAGGCCCCCAGATTCCAGTGAAATCTTTGTGATCCACTGGTATCCTTGGGATAGAAGATAGTACATTGTTATGCCAAAGATAAGTTTTGCAAAAGTTCTTGAAGTAAAACATTCAGAAAATATATTTACTCTAATTTTTTGGAGGTTATAGTTTCAAAATATTCAGGTCCTTGAAATTCTGGCTCCTGAAGTTAGACCAAAAAGGGAAGAAAAGAGTCACTTTAAATCCCTAGCACTAAAGCAATCTGTGTATTCATTAGCTCTCTCCATCTTATCACTTTTATTTAACTTCCAGTTCAGAGTAAGTTTAGTTGACTGACAGGCAATTTCACAGCTGACTAGAAATAGAAAGCACCAAAAAGTGTGGGTCAGGAAGATGGAAGCATTCATAGGCAGATGTGATAACTGGTGACAGCAGGACATCCTTAATCTGAATGGGGAAAGGGCAGAGAATCTAAACACCTAGAATATCAGATATCCCTGATAACTTCTGAATCATTAAGAAATTAATAATTTATATTTCACATTAGCAGAAGTTAGGAAATCTGTCAGACGTTTCTGAAATAAGTTTATCCCAGTTAATTTTTTCTGTTTTGTAGCTAAATGCTAAAACTTCAGTAGTCTGTAAAATGTACCTGTTGGAATACATGCATCCTTGCATCTGGCCCCAGAAGTACGAGATAATTATATACAGGGTCATTGTACTTTGGAAACTTTTAAATGTTTTAAATTCTTGTCTCTTATATCAGTTTGAGTTTTTTTTTTTTTTAACAGTTGCTGACATTTTATGTTAGATTTGTAAAAATTGTAATGTTGAGAAGTATGTATGTATAAATAGTAGAGATTTCTTAAACGCGTTTTAAAAGGATCATATAAAAATTAAAGCTACATCAGCAAGGTGGGGTTAAATGTCTGTGTTCCTCAGTTTTGATTTAAAACATAAAAACATAAAACTGCAAATTTCTTAAAGCCATATTTGTACAAAATGTTTTTATTGAGACATAAGTCATCTAATTTGTTAAAACCTTTGGCAGACGTAGTCTGTTGTAAAATAGAAATATGAAAGATACAAATATGAAGGCGATATCCATTCATAATATTAAATTTCAGACTAGAACCTTTTTGTTAAAATCAGATTCCATTTGGAGTGAATTGAATATATCCATTTAAAACTTGCATATTATATTACATGTTAGGTCATTTAAAAATGTTTTAAATTGCCAACTCCAGAAGATGGATAACAATTTCATTCCTGATGGCAATGAATTTCCTTCTTCTGAATTTTTTTAATAGGTGCACTAGGCCTTCCAATGAGGGGGATGAGCAACAATACCCCTCAGTTAAATCGCAGCTTATCACAAGGCACTCAGTTACCGAGCCACGTCACGCCAACAACAGGGGTACCAACAATGTCACTTCACACGCCTCCATCTCCAAGCAGGTATTTATTGATGGACCAGAATATTTCTCAAAATGTATCTTTGTAGAGTAAGCAACTTTCTAGTTTTTAATAAGATAACTAATTATTTGATTTTTCTGGTTCAGTGCCTTTCACTGAGGAAAAGAAAGTTAATACCCTATGCTCCTTTTATTTCATTGCAAATTGATAAGTATAGTGTAAGATGTTCTTATCCTGCATCTAGCATACTGGTTGTCAGCTGGGTGGGTATCAAGGGTTAATCACCACCTGGGGAGCTTTATCAGAAGCCAGCTCTCTTCCTCAAAAGACGATGTGTAATTTAAAATCATTCCTCAGATAATTCTGATTATTGCTCCCCCAACACACATTCATTGTTCTAGTGAGTAAAACAAAACAAGATTACATAGATGATGCATATTAGCACGAAGAGGATAGAATGGCATACACTTCGAATGAACTTATTTTAAATGTATGTGTGAAATACATTTGTATTATTCTATATCATAGTCACAGCAATAATTTTCTCCTCTTAAATATCACCTTATGTTAGTTCTGCCGTAATTTACCCAATTTCTTGTTGGTTTTACTTTTCTTTTCAAAGAGCTAGAATGACCAGACAAAATAAGTAATGAAAATTAGCAGTGTAATTTGAAAGTGTATTTGAGGTTCTGGGGTCAGGCTGATTGATTATTTACAGAGAATTTTAATGAGTGATTGTAGAGAGCTTATTTAGTATAATGGACTTCTTTTTCAGGGGTATTTTGCCTATGAATCCTAGGAATATGATGAACCACTCCCAGGTTGGTCAGGGCATTGGAATTCCTAGCAGGACAAATAGCATGAGCAGTTCAGGGTTAGGTAGCCCCAACAGAAGCTCGCCAAGCATAATATGTATGCCAAAGCAGCAGCCTTCTCGACAGCCTTTTACTGTGAACAGGTAAGATGTTTATTGATAATGTGTATAATTGTCTTTCTGGGTGTTTTCAGATTTGCCTTTTCGTATTCAACATTCTGTTTCTTGAGTCTTGGCTTCTGTCTCATAAGTATGTTTCATCGTATTTTTATGACCAAAGATTCTCTTTCTGTTACACATTACAACTTTAACCTCCCCAAACTAAAGGCATGTTCTTTTGAAAATCAGTTTGATTGTAGAAAGCACATTAAAGCTTTTTGATGCTGTTAGAAAAGAATTGTTCTTAAGTTGCCACCAGGCAAATTTTTATTGATAGGTCCTTCCTCTGTTAAATGAGGCTGGCCACTTAATGTGGTAAGAGTTCCAGACTTACGAATAGTACCAGGGATGTGTTTGACTATTACTGCCTTGCTTCACTTATGCTTTGGTTCAGTACCTTTTCAACTAAAACTCAGTTTGGTGGTTTGGAGACTTAGTAACCAGAGACTTTTTAAGACTACATCTACAATATTTGAAAATAGTGTCATGTCCTGGGGTTTAAAACAAGATGAGCTGTGTACTTTACACACCTTTTTGTACTGTCCATTTGCATGTTTACTATGCAGATAATAATGACATTATGAGGACCAGTTGTCCATCTTGTTAAGATTTTTAAGCTGTTCAGATAATTTATATGAGAGTGATGACTACAGTATAAGGCTTTGTATCTTGCAAAAATAGCATTTAAGTCTGCCATTTTTTTTAAAAAATGGGGAACTGTGGGAGGAAAAAGGATCTTGACCTATTTGCTATCATCTTACCCATTTAATTCACTTTATCTGTTACTTGTAAAATCTGGATTCAAATAGGTTATTAGCACATTTCCTGTTTGATCTTCATCCCATAAACTCCAGTTCTTTTATTTAGATTTATGAGTATTTCTCTTAATAATTTTACTGCTTTTACTTTTTTAAAAAAATTATTATCGTAAAGGGTTATCAAAATTCTTATCTCCTTGATAGCTTCCTAATCATACACTTCTTGGGCTTTATCACATCTTTTCTTACAGTATTGTTCATTGAATGTATGTTTATATTTTTGCCTTTCCATATTTTTTCACATTTTAATTGTTTTTTAAAAATACATTGCTTATAAATTGTCAATGAAACATGGGTTTCTAAAACCCTGCTTACTAGTTTTGGTAAATTGTATTTGTTACAGAATGTTTTCATCCCTTAGTACTTATTCAATGTGTGAAGGTACCTAGGTCACCAACATTGCTCACTTGCTATGAAACAAGTATTTTTAACAGCTCCAGATTTTGTGAAAATACTGTTTGGCCATAGTTACTTTTACAGATTTAGGTGAAAAAACAAAAACAAAAAACCCTGTCATCTTCAAACACTTTAACCCTACTCATAACACTGATACACTCTTTTATCAGATTATTTGATGGTAAAGATGCCTACTGTCATTGTAGAATTTGCATTAACAGCTCTTTTTGACATTCTTAATTACTTCTGGCCTTGCCTTAAGTTCAGACTTGTTTTTGTTTTCTCATGTTTAGTAAGGCTTGTGCAAAAAAGGGAGGCGTTTGTAACTATTTACCATGTACCAATTGTGCACTGCTTTAGAATGGAGGGCACTATGGAGAGATATGGTTTTTCTTTTAAGTAGCTGAAAGATAAACTATATTTAGATAAGAATGATGTATTTTAGAGCACTAAATTCAGTTAAAGAAAAACATCGCTTAATTCAGGTAAACTAAACCTTTATTGAGTGCCTGTTGTGTATCCTCCTGAAGACTAAAGGCAGAGGATGCCAAGATGACTGTGACACAGACCCTGTCTATGAGGAGTTTATATTCTAGTTGGGAAAGACTGTGTTGTATGAAAGAAGATCTTTTATGGAAAGCAATAATGGCACACTTTACCAGTAGTGGAAGGAGAACAAGTATTCAGGAACAATGGTTTTACACTAAACTACATGTTTTTGAGATCAGTTACTTCTACCAGTGTATCCAGTAAGTTGGTTCTCCAAGCACATCAAATAGTGCCCTTAATCTCTGTTTTCCTCCAGACTTATGTGTACATTCTTTGCTTTTTGTTTTTTAATTCATCTGTTTAAGACATTATGGTTCTCAGTTATTCATGGAGGGACTTCAGGAACATTTTCAAATAAAGGTTAAACTCAGAAAAATGAAAGTAGTGTTTGTTTTTAAACATATTGTTGTTTTATATGAGGAGGTCAAAAGTATACACTTCTGTTTTTCTTCATCTGGAAGTTAGTGTTCTCTTACTGTATATCTAAAATTATTTTCTATGTACCCAGTATGTCTGGATTTGGAATGAACAGGAATCAGGCATTTGGAATGAATAACTCCTTATCAAGTAACATTTTTAATGGAACAGGTAAGCTTATTCTGGAGGTAGTACCCTATAAAAAATATGGTAGATCTTTGAAATATGAAGCAATTCAACATACTGGTCTTAAAATATTAATAGATTTTTGTGTTAAACTGGTAGAATTTAATTTAGTGAGAATTTGACAGGAATAGGGTTTAATTCAAGTGAATAGTTGAGAGATATTTAAATATATTTTTTCACTTGATGTGGTAATAGCATAGTGTTATAACTTCAGAATTATTTCCTTAATACCTAGAGAAAGCCCCTGAACATTACCCTAGTCTGTATTTATGCTTCAGAATTTTTTTTGCTTCAAGAGCATTTCCTATCCTCAGTCCTGTCACTACAGTCTAATTTAGGTTGAGTGTTACAGCATTCTGGTTATAGGGACCCAGATTGAAGAAACCTTTAAAATTTTATTGGAGCACTTAACAACTTTTTCTTAATAATTTTAATAATACTAATTTTGGCATTTAACCCTTGGATTTTTTATCCAGTTTTATATGTAAAGTTCAGAATTTAATTACAGAGAAATCTGATTTTGAAATCCTGCAGTCCATTGGTTTCTTTCTTTTATCAACTGCTTCAGAGAGAAGAGAACAGGAGGCTTAATTGCTATTCTGCTTCAAATTTTACCCTGTTCCATCCTTGCCTCCAGACCCTTTCCAGAGAAAAGAAATAAAGGACGTTGTTACGGTCATAGGAGCAAAAATGAATTGATCATTCAGAGAGAAATATATGTGAAGGAAGTGGAAGGGAAAGAATGATCAGTGAAATGAAGCATATGTGGAAGCATCAGACAAGATTTAGTAATGAAATGTCATTTGGGACTATGAGCTTTTAATTTTATGTGGTATTATATGTGTAGCAGCATAGATTGATCAAATTAGACTTTAAAATTCCAAAATGTAGCATTTAAAACTTACAGTTTTATGTTCAAGGTGTTAAAAATGATATGAAGTACCATATTCCCACTGTTTCTGAAATGTTCCAATTTTTTCATATTTTATTATCTCTGAAATCAGACTATGTATCATAGTTTAATTGGCAAGTTATTTTTTTTTTCCTAAATGGACCATAAAGTAACAGTGTGTCTGACAATGCCATCTTATATTCTGAATTACGCTTTTCCACACTTCCATAAATTTTAAAATTATTTTTAAAATTCAGTTTTAACTAAACTTTAACTATTTTTAGGAAAATTGTCTCCAAGTCTTTACCTAAAAATTCAAATTTGGGGGTTTATTAAGTATTTTTTAGGTTAAAATTCTCAGATAGCATGGCAATTTTAAATTCCATCTTAGAGGACCTGAAGATGTGTATTGAAAGTTAATACATATTCAAAGTTTTTGGTTAATTTGTAACTATATAACTAACTATAATAGAATAATTCAAGAAAGATAACTTTTGTAGATTGAAACACTATAAATTTGTCCTGTTGGTCTTTTTATGTAGTAGTACCTTTTTTAAATTAAAAATTAATAAATTGCTGTTTGTTTAGAAACAATGGATATGATTTTATCATTTACTCTTCATAATTTTAAATTATAACCTGAGTTGGATTGTTATGAGAGTGTGTTGTTTTTCTGTCAACAAAGTAATCTTGAGGTAATTAGTTTCTGAGATTTTTCTAATTATGAAACTTGGAGAAAAATTCAAAATTAACTGAAAGGCCACATAAATTAAAAATGCTATAAAACATGAAAACATCAGATGAAACAAAGTTTTTAAAAAAACCCTATAGTTCAGGCTAAAACTAAGGTAGAAAATTAAATTCTTCAAAAATTAAGCATATAAGATTGTAAGAATAATAGAATAATAAAAGTTGAGAAGAATAAGGGGATGATTAAAATTGGCAACATAGAGGGGCCCCTACCTGGCTCAGTTAGTAGAGCATGCAAGTCTTGATCTTGGGGTTATGAGTTTGAGCCCCATGTTGGGTGTAGAGATTACTTAAAAATAAAATCTTTAAAAAATAGGCAAAGTAGAAATATTAGGTTAAATTTCAGGCTGATCTTTTTCATTTAAAATGAACAAAAATTAATTTTATTCATTTAATATATTTATTGAGCGCCTACTGTGCAATAGGTAATATAATCTTCTGGGCTTTGCATCATATTCCCATGCTTCCCAAACTCTTGCCAGACATGGGAACCCTATTTATATTGTGTCTACCCCACCTGGCTATACTCCCCAACTGCAGAAACAGACACACACACGCTTGCACACACATACGTGTGTATGGGACAAGTAGATCACAGGACAGAAGTCCTTAGAGTTTCTGCTCCCACTGCCTGTGTTTCAGATATGATTCTGGTCATTTGCAAGAGGCACTGTCATTATCACACCTGTGTGTAACTAAAGCTCCAAGCATCCAGATACTATCTCTGCTTTTGGATATAATGAAAAGAACAGTTACATCACGATAGTCTCTCTCTTGTTAGCTAACAAGAGAGCTATAACTTTAGAGTACCCTCCTTCACAGGGGAAATAATGTACCACGTTAACTCCTTATTGTCTATCTTAAGTCTCTAGGATTTGGGGTTTTTATTATGCTAGCTACATATTGTTTGCTGAATTATTCATGAAATTCTTTTGCATGAAATAAGTCCACAAGTGTTTAATGTACACTTATACATACTTAGTACAGTGCTGTGTCTTTAGGAAGAACGTACTGTCATTTCAAATTATACGATGGTTGATGTTTAATAATCCCTTTAAAATGTTTGTACAGAGTGCCTGGCTGGCTCAGTCAGTAGAGTATGTGGCTCTTGATCTCTGGGTTGTGAGTGCAAGCCCCATGTTGGGCCGAGAGCTTATTTAAAATAAAATAAAATGTTTGTAGAACCAATAATGTTCTTTCTCATTATTTAGATGGAAGCGAAAATGTGACAGGATTGGACCTTTCAGATTTTCCAGCGTTAGCAGACCGAAACAGAAGAGAAGGAAGTGGTAACCCAACTCCATTAATAAACCCCTTGGCTGGAAGAGCTCCTTATGGTAATTAAGCTTTCTAATAATGGCTAATGGAAACTTTTCCAATTGTGCACACACACACAGACATACACATTTGTGTACATATGCATGTTCATGTCTGTACACACACACACAATATGTTTTCTAATCAGAGTAGCATAATTTCGTCAAAGCTGCATTTTCCTTCCAGAATACCATGATAACAAAGTTAGATGGGAAACAGTTTGTACAGAAACCCAAAAGGAAATGTTCATTGGTATTCAGAGGTTTTCTTCTGGCATTTCTGCCTTAAGTGTACCATAATGATTAAGGTGCCTTTTCTTAATTCATCACACATTTTTGAAGAATACATTCCTACATTCCTGGTGATTAGTAATGACTGACCTTACATTGAATATTTTTCCTAAGCCAGTTTCTCAACCTCCACACTACTGACATTTGGGTCAGATAATTCTTTGTAAATGGGGGGGGGGGGGGGGGGGGCTGTTCTGTGCATTAGAGAATGTTATAGCAACATCCCTGGCCTCTGCCAACTTGATGCCAATAGTACCTCTCCCCACCATCGTTTTGACAACCATAGGTGTCTCTAGAAATTGACGCATGTCCCATGGGAGAAAAAATTGCCTTCTGTTGAAAACTGCTCATAGGGTCATGGATAGTTCATGTAGACTCTTGGTCACAATTAAAGCCATTTCTCACTATCTCTAATAATTAAGAGATTTGGCTAAATGAAAAGGAAGGGCGTGAAATGTGTGCAATAACAATTTAGACGTGAAAATTATGTAACAACAATGTAGCCATATTCTCTTTACCCATTGCACATAGTTGTTTCCTTTTGGGAGAATCTGATAGAGATCAGTAGCAGAAACAATGAACTTAGAAGCATCAGTTCATAACTTTTTTAAGATAACGGTTTCTCCCATTTTCATCCAAGAAGGATTTCTGTGCCTTTCAGAATATGAATATAAATAACAGTGTGTGGAGAAGGGAGAGTATATATTGTTAGTATTCTAAAGTTTCCAAATTAGTCTTCCAAAAATAACAAAAAAAATGATCTGCCCTGGAAGTTGAGTACCTAGCTACTTGATTCTCAGTTCAGACTCTAATGTTTTTAACCTTTCCTCATAGGTCCATTTTTTCATCCCTTTAATCATTCCCGTTGCTCTCCTTGGACCAACTCTAGTTTCTCCATATCGTTCTTGAATTGTGGAGCCCCAAACTGGATATTGTTCTCCAATAAGGGCCTGACTAATGCCAAGTATAGTGGGAGGATTACTTCCCAGTTCTTGCATGTTTTACATCTATTACATGGAGTCCAAGAAAATCTGAAATAATATGGAGTTGTTTTATAATTGATTGCAATTTGCTCACTCTGTAAGTCACTTTCAAGTAGAATACTGACATGTTCTTTTAAAATTTATTTTGTTCATTTGTATTTGACAATTAACTGGTGTTTATAATAGCTAGCCAAATATTTAAGTCAAGCTTTAAACCAAAAATTTTAATAACTATTACCAATATCAAATTGTTTTTAAGCATCTATATATGACATTAGATTTAGAATTATAGGATTACCACTTACTTCCCTTGTATTATTTTGTATATTGAGTTATTAATCAGTATATAAAAATATAGTTCTTCATTATTATCCTGAATACTAATTTTTTGAAGTGTGCTTTCATAGTGTAATAAAAAATCCTTTTGGTATGTTAGTATGAGGAAACTTTAGTTTTTTTATAATTTGTAGTAAAATAGCATAAATATGAATTAGAATTTTCTGGATTATTTTCATTACATAGTGGGAATGGTAACAAAACCAGCAAATGAGCAATCCCAGGACTTCTCAATACACAATGAAGATTTTCCAGCATTACCTGGTTCCAGCTATAAAGATCCAACGTCAAGTAATGATGACAGTAAATCTGTAAGTAACTGAGAATTATGTGTGTGAGTAATGTAGTTTTTTCCCTTCAGACTTCTCTTGTATTAACAGTTTTATAGACTATATTAAGGACTTACTAAGTACTGTTACAAAATTGTTTATCTTGAATATCTGTAATAATCTAACTTCTGAAGAATGTGGAAAACCTTTATAACTTAGAAGATAGCCTATTTTTTTCCTATTTCGTATAGGTTTGCAAATTTCTGTTGAACTTCTCAGAGTTAATTTAGACTTTTATTGTAGTCCCTGTCAGCTGGATCCCATGAAGTTTGATATTATAGCCTTCTAAGGAGCTGTGTTTTTCTTGAGTAAGTTTTCTCCTTGAAGAATCTTTATACACATTTTTATTCCTGTGTTGATTCAGCCAACTCAGCTTCCTCTTTCTGACTTAACGAATGTGTTTTATTTCTTCCACATTTCACTGAAAATAGCTTTTAATTTTTTTTTTTTTTTTTGTGATGGGAGTTTGTATGTATTATTAAAATAGTTGATAAAGAAGATTACTGGGTAAGAATTAAATATGAATTTTAAAAGTTTATATATTCTAACTTATCCTGGAGGTTTTTATGGTGATATCATAGGCAATGTACTGTAATATTTCTCTTCTAAATTAAAGTGTTGAAGAGTGAAACTTGAAGTATATCCCAAAGCATATAGTTCTGAGATAAAGATTATTTTTCTGTGACTGAAGATCTGAGATATATAAGAATATCTTTCATATATTTTTGTCCTTTAAATACACAAATGTGTAAAATACAGGATTTATTTGTAAACCGTGGGACAGTTGTGGAAACAAAAAGTTTCATGTAGAACTTGAAAAACAGGTAATAATATACTACCAATTTAACTATAATAAAGAATGAATAGAAAGGTAACTAATACGTGTACTCAATTTTTGCACTTAACAAATTTTAATGTCACATTTAATTTTTTCCATGTTAGAATTTGAATACATCTGGCAAGACAACTTCAAGTACAGATGGACCCAAATTCCCTGGAGATAAAAGTTCAACAACGCAAAATAATAACCAGCAGAAAAAAGGGATCCAGGTGTTACCTGATGGTGGGACTCTATAAAATATGTCAAAGATATTATAGAATTCGTTTCTTTACTTTTTCCTTAAAGATAAAATTACTATGTTCTTCTTATCCAGGTCGGGTTACTAACATTCCTCAAGGGATGGTGACGGACCAATTTGGAATGATTGGCCTGTTAACATTTATCAGGGCAGCAGAGACAGACCCAGGAATGGTACATCTTGCATTAGGAAGTGACTTAACAACATTAGGCCTCAATCTGAACTCTCCTGAGTAAGTTTTTTTCTTTTCTTCCACATTTGTGTATAATACTTCCTTGTGGATTTCCAGTTTTTAATTTCATGTGATCACAGTGTATTACCTGCAGCCACTCGTTGCTGTTCTCTCTTGACTCTTTGGATCATTCCCTCTCATGTTAGCTCCTGGATCACTGTCATTTGACAGTATCATTCCCTTATAATTTGGCAGTTTCAAAATACACATATTTGATCTTCCAAAATCCTGAGATCTTGGCTCCTTGAGTTTCTCACCTCCAAAAGTCTTAACCCTCCACCATATCTCAGCTACTTACAAAGTTATCCCTTTGACCTTGGCATTATCAGTAACTTCAGTTTCCCTGTAATTTTAAGTCTCTGCTCCCATGCCACTTCCCATTTTCCGTCTTTCTCCCTCTAGTACTGACTCCAATAATCATTTGACTCCTTGGGATCTTCAGTCTATTGATTCTTCCACCTTTTACTGTTCTTCAACATCCTTCTCTTTGCCTGAGAAGATTTCACTTTCTTCTTACCCAGTTAAATTCTTTAGTCTTTCGTAATGGCTTTTTACATACACGCTTGACTACTTTGCCCCTCTCTTACTTTGTCATGATTTCATGGCAAAAACTACAACCCTGGTTATACTTCAGTCATTCCATTCTTGATCTGTGCTATTGAACTGGTTAAAGAAAAGCACACAACTTCACTGCCTAGTCCTCACTTCTAGGAACCTCAAAAGCAGGCTCATAATTCTGCCACCCATAATTGTAAGTGGCGTGCTTGGTCCCTTCATTCTTTTGCTCTCCTATGCAACTATTCCACACTCGTTTCTCCTAACATCTGATTACCTTTTTCCCAGTCCTTACTCTCAGATGGAGACCTTGCTTTTTTTTTCTTTCCTGAGTTTTTATTTAAATTCCAGTTAGTTAACTTACAGTGTAATACTAGTTTCAGGTGTAGTAGTAAGACCTTGCTTTTTTAATTTCTACTTTCCTAAGAAAGCTGGAAGTAATCAGAAGAGAATGTCAGCATAGTCCTACCACCAGATCTAACTATCTGCTACCATCTGCACCCACCTTATTCTTGTCTTTCACCCTGTTGATCCATGCTTTCTACTTAAAGTCTCTCTTGAAAACTCAAGGACATAGCTCTAACAATTTTTGCACATTGTTGGATCATTTCCGTCAGCGTACAAGTAATGCTATTACTTCCTCTATGTTAATAAAGTACATTCTTTTTGTCTCATCTCTTCCATGAATTACTGCCTTTATTTCTTTATTCTTACTTTTTGAAGAGCAAAACTCTTTTAAAAAGCCATTTTTTATCTTCCATTTGTCTTCTCCCATTCTCTGTTAAACCCATTTCAGTTAGGATTTTGCTCCCTCACCCCTTCACTAAACCTGCTCTCATTGAGGTCATGAAATTCAGTGGTCTCTTGTAGAAACTTGACCTGACCTGTGAGCAACGTTTGACATAGTGGATTCATTGCTTCATGCTTCTCATTGCTTTTAACTGCCAGCACCCTGGTTTGAATCACCATCCTTTCTTTCCTAGATTATACCATCAGGCAGTCCCCAGGTGTCCCTGATGCTCTGTGTGCCCCTCACAATCTCTTTATGTAGCAGCCAGGACAATCCTTTCTGAATAAGTTAATCCTTTGCTCAGTGCCCGATAAAGGTCTGTGGTTTCCTTATGATTAAAAACCTAAAATCTTTACAGGCCTACTCATCTCCATAGGCATGGTCTGTCTCTCTCCTGCCGCCACCTCAACAGCTTCTCCCTTTGTTCACTCTGTTCCAGTTTCACTGACCTTCACTGGCTTGGCTGTACCTCAGACATGTCAGTCACATGCCCACCTTAGTTTTGCTAAGTTGCTTAATTTGCTCTAGCAGTTCCCTCAGACTAGAATAGTCTTCTGCCAGGTCATGAATATGGCTGACCCCCCTCACATCTTTCGAATTTTTGTTCAAATCCTATCCTATCTTCTAAATGGAACCTAAGCTGGCTACCTAATTTAATGCAACTGATATCCCCTCCTTACCCCTCCACCAACACAGAATATTATTTATTATGCACCTCCTCCTAATCCACCATCCTAACCAGAAAGTAAATTTCATGTTGTCAGTTATCTTTGTTTTGTTCGCTGATGTATCTCAAGCACCTGCAACAGTGTCAGGCATGTAATAGGCACTTAGTAAATATTTGGTGAATTTGAACTTTTGTTTTTAATACTTACTGATTTTTTCTGGCCATGTAAATGGGAAAGTAATTTTACTGGGGGCATGGTATTAATGAATTTAAAGCATTCTGAGTTGAAGTTACGTATATATGTGAATATATAACTCGTAACTTAATGTAGACACTGAGTATATATACAGCTATTTAACCGTGTTTCATTTTTCTGCTGTGTAAGTTGTAGTAAACACATGAAAAGAAATTAGAAGTAAAGATACTCATTTTACTTTTGAAGTCATTTTTCTTGATTTCCTGAATAAAATTAGAAATCTTTGATTCTACTTTGGACTTCAGAGTGGTTTTTTTTTTCCCTCTTATTCAGAAATCTTTACCCCAAATTTGCATCACCCTGGGCATCTTCACCTTGTCGACCTCAAGACATAGGTAGGAGAATCTATTTGTGTTCAGACCTTTTAAAAATATTTTTTAAACTGAGAATCAGTTAATAAGGCTTTTTTCATTTTATTATCCAGACTTCCATGTTCCATCTGAGTACTTAACGAACATTCACATTAGGGATAAGGTGAGTGTAGTTTATTATTCTCCTCAGTCAGCATGAATGTATCTATTTTCCAGGCACTGTTTTTCAGTTTAGACAGCATAAAGTCTTTTGAAATAATTAGCAGTGATCTCAGGGGTATGCTTTCATGTTGCCAATTCAATTATAACAGTTTTATTCCTATTTTAATGTTTTGATGAGAATCCTGGGTTATATTTAAAGAATATGTTTTAAAAACAAAACAGTGGTAGGTCTGGTCAAATATTTCTCAGAGTTCTTAATAACAGGTTATAACCATGGTTGATGAGAATCAACTATTTTGGAAAATTTGATGAATTTCTTTTTGATATTCTCATTTTATGCCCTTGTATCAATAAGAAATATATTTTTACAAATATTACAGTGTTTTCAGTGGAACAGTGTGTACATTTAAAAGCTATGACATTGGCTTTAAAATTTTTTTTAATTACCTAAAATTCTAGCTATAAAATAACTATTAACAGATTGAAGTTTTAACTTTTTTTTTTAATCAAAAAAAGAAAATGGTAGATACTCTTGTTGAGGGGAAAGAACTAAAATGTTCATTTCTGTTAGAAATTGTATCCCTAGATTTTGGCGTTGAGGAAAGATACGATTTATTAAAACTTACGTGTTACACATATGTATATAAATATGTATTGCATTATATATTTATACATAAATATAAAATATTATATATATATGTGTGTGTACACACACACACACACACACACACACACAGGTGTTCTGTGTCTGTACCATGCAATTGCATGGTCAAATGGATGTTGATTTTGTGGACAGGCAAGTAAAGAGATATTTCTCAATATGTCTCAATACTTGAATAGATGGAAGACAAGAAGTATGGGATAGAGCTTATTTTTTCTGTTTTGTGGATCATGTGATTTTTCTGCTACTTCTGTCATAGGGCTTTTTTGCTCCAATTACCTAAGGGCTCCCAAGCCTTTTCTTACGGCAATTTAAGAAATACTGATTTGAGAGAATTTGTCACATTAAAAACTGCTGCTTGAATGGGGATAATAAGGAGAGGAAAATTATATTCTAAGAATGTATAACAGTTAAATAAACATTTAGATGCAGGATTAGGTGAAGAGAGAAAAGTTTTTTCATTTTGGTGAGAATAAAGGCTTTTCCTAACACAAGAGTTGGAGTCTATTAAACTCAGTGTTTTAGAGTTTGGTTGGTGGTTAATGTTTCTGCTTTATGGAGGGACATGTGAAGCAATCATCTTTTAGTTATCCATTTAAACAAAATAAAGAGCTATCACTTTATGATTTTTGTATTTACCATATGTGATTTGGTAAAAATACATAACCAGTTTGTGAATCACTGTCAGATACAGACTGAGCTAACATTTCTTACAGGTTTCCTATGTATCAGGTCCTCTTTAAGGTGCATTCGTATACAGGCACTTTATCAATTTTACTTACATTCTTAGTAACCTTGTAGGTCTCATTTCTCCATTTTATGTGGAAGTTCAGAGACCTTAAATAACTTGGACATGGTTCATATTAGTAAATAGTGGAATCAGGATTTGAATATAACTCCTGCATCTCTGAGCATCGTGTTCCACTATTGTTACTGTGTTGGGTATTAATAAACCCTCGTGTAAAACAGCATTTGGTCTTGCTGAGAAGTTTTTATATAGCTTTTTATTTTATTATTATATAAACAGATGTACCAGAAATAGTTGTTAAATGACTCTAGTTATTTAAATGATAAAACTCCCCCTTAGGATTATAACTACCTATGAAATCATGTAATAACAGTTATCTACTACAGAGAAGAGGGTTTGTTTATCTTGTTATTTTTACTATCGTGATAGCAATGTTAGGGTTTTCAAACTTATTTTACACTTCAGAATAATTGATTTCTCTTTTCCAGCTGGCTGCAATAAAACTTGGCCGATACGGAGAAGACCTTCTCTTCTATCTCTATTACATGAATGGAGGAGACGTATTACAACTTTTAGCTGCAGTAGAGCTGTATGTTCAAAGTATTTTCAAACACTTTTGTATTATAGTGGATCTTGTTTATTCTGAAAACTTTTTTTTTTTAATGATGGCTATAGTCTGTCTTTTGTTTTTAAAGCAGAAATATTTCCATCAAGAAATAATTTGTTTTTACATTTAGTAAAATAAAGTTAATTTAGATTGAAAGTTTATATTGCTATGGTTTCATAGTCATTGTATACATAAAAGGAATTATTTCAGATTTAAATAATCCTAAATTTGTAAGAAGACAGGATTGACTTCATGAATTTGGTGAATCTGATTTTTATAAATATGTGAAGTATAAGATCTGGTCGCTTCCTAACTGTGGCTCATCTTCTTATGGAACCACATAAGACAATGAATTGAATGACAATTGAATTTCATTTGACAATGAATTTCATCATTTATCTGTTGAGTATTATATGGGCAAGGCACTGTGCATATTTCTTGTGTGTTCTGAAGTATTGATAAAGTCCACATTCATTATCAGAAGCTTGTTGGCCAACTTAAATAAATTAATGTTAAGTAGTTGGCCCATTGGATACATCTTTTTTCCTGAGCATTTCTGTTTTTGCCCCATGCTCTAAGAATAAAAATTTTGTGTCATTTCTCATATGCCCAATTGGTAACATTTTGTTACCAATGGACTGTTATTATAATCATGTTTACTTGAGTGAATTGTTAGTTAAAATTCATGATGTTATGGGGCACCTGGCTGGCTCAGTCGATGGAGCAAGTGACTCTTGATCTCAGGGTCCTGAGTTCAAGCCCCATGTTGGGGATAGAGATTATAAAAAGAAAATCAGGATGTTGTGATTGAGAGACCTAATTTTTTACAGATTTAAATATTTTATAATATTCCTAATAACATTTCTATAAATGACCTTGGATCAGATACTTAAAATGTAAAATTCACTGTGTTGATAATAAATTGTTTTTTTATTTTTCTATTGAGAATTTGTTTTCTCCCATGTTTTCCCCTCATTTTTTGTAACGTAGAAATTGTTACCTGTTACCCTTTAATTTATTCATAAGTAAATAAATTCATTTAGTCATTCATATATCCATTACTGGCAGTTCTGTCTCATATCTCTTTTATGTTGAAAAATTACCTCACTGTATTAGTAGGAAGGTATTTGTTTATATGGAGGTTTGTTCTACCAGAGATGTTTTTTGTGGCTCATTTACCTCCTTTGGATGTTACTTCCCCAGTTTACAAGTGATATAAATCCTCATTGATTCTTGCATGAATTCTAGTGGATATCGTTTTGGCTTTTGAGAATTTAGGATCAATGAAATTTAAATAAAAAATAAAAGTAATACATTCATGAAGAGTTTTTTGAATGGATATTGTTTCCAACATAGTTACAAAATTATGTGAATTTGGATAGTTTAATAGACTGTATTTAGTTCCTTACAAAATAATACAGTAGTTGGGATTTTTGTTTGTTTTAATGGATGTCTCAAGTTCTGTTGAATGTTAAGAAGAACAAGAAAGGAGTGAAGTTTCTGGAACACAAT
Organism: Panthera pardus; assembly: GCF_024362965.1. Lineage (NCBI taxonomy): Eukaryota > Metazoa > Chordata > Mammalia > Carnivora > Felidae > Panthera > Panthera pardus. Next base: position 46,779,507 of record NW_026526991.1, on the reverse strand, counting down.
GTATCTTTATTTGGTCTAAGTTTTTATCACATTGCTCATAGAGCTTTTAAGATCTCATTTTGTTTGCATGAAAAAATTTCTTTAGTTAAATAAAGATGTGTATGTTAATTAAAGAGTGTGTTTTCTGGACAAATTAAAATTATTTTCCTATATTTCACTAGGGTTGTATTTAATAACAAAGTCAGGATAAAGAAGCATCTATATTTATGTATTTTAGGTGAAACTATTTTCTGAATAAAATTTTACAAAATGTAGAAAATGTTTGATGTGAGCCACAGGAAAGAATTAATTGTCTTTTTCTCTTAAAAATTGAAGTTTTAACCGTGATTGGAGATACCACAAAGAAGAACGAGTATGGATTACCAGGGCACCAGGCATGGAGCCAACAATGAAAACCAATACATATGAGAGGGGAACATATTACTTCTTTGACTGTCTTAACTGGAGGAAAGTAGCTAAGGTATATTTTTTTCCATGTGTAAATGTATAAATCTAGATTTTAAAAAGAAGTATCCTCTTTTATCTGTTTATATGTACCAAGACATCCATTCCAATAATGTGCCACATGCTTGCTAAATAAGTCTTTGTCATCTTCACCTTCTTGGCTTGATTTAAACTAGGCAAGTGTCTGGAAACAACTCCTTTCACCCATAGTTAGGAAAAGGATTGCTTTACAATTTTGTAATTTTTCACAAGCCATGATAACATTTGAGATATTTTTGTGTCTACTCAGTTGTAAAATAAAGATAACCCTCTTGCAGTCCCAGTCATGTATTCTTATATTATTATTACTTTGAGCAGGTAGGAGATTTTCCTAAAACTGGTATATAAACAGGTAATAGGCTTTTTAAAACACTTACACTCATTGCAGGAAAGATGCTTGAGTTTTTATTTACAAATGATATAAAGAAAGAAAATTGTAAGCATTAACCATGATTGTTCCTATGACTAGTGTGCTGAGTGTTGGAGGGAAAAGGGCTGTAGAAAAAGTTGGTTCTTTTGGTTTGCAACTTTTCCTCACAAAAACACCTTTCTGACTGTTCCATGTGCAAAATTTTCATCAGTGTCATAGCATATTTCACTTGTATGGAGTGTCTCATGTATGTACTTAGTCTACCTAGTAGAGAATATAACTGACATTATCTGATTTCATAACTCCAGGATTTCTTGAATGCCTTTTCCACTGATGATTCATAGGATTAAAAACTAACTCTTTAGTTTTGTTTTTTCTCAATAAATTTAAACAGAAGAAAAGTATTTCTTGACAGTTCATTGGAGGATTCTTTAGTTGTTGGTTTGGGCTTTTTTTTCTTTTGAGTCGACCTCACTAAATTAATAAGGTAAGACATTTTAAGAAGACAGTGTAAAATGCTTACCAGATATTTATCACAAGAGTTTTACTTCGCAAGATTTCATACAAATCTTGACAAAAGAAACAAGATGAGCCCAACTTAAGACACCAAACAAGACACACATATGAGAGGTTAAATCTTTTTTTATTATTATTATTAATTTGGGGTGTTTGTCAGTGATGAGTGTTAGTACTTCTCAGACCAAGTCCATATATCACCATACACTGTATTCAAGTTATTTTAACAGTTCTAATTGATATGCATATCTTGATTCAAAAGGAAGATCCGTGACCTAACCTTTTAAGTAGCAATAATTACCTTCATTACAAAATACAAGTGACATTGTATATGTTACTTGTTAAGAAGTACAGTATAGTAGAAAGCTAGATCCTTTGTATCATAGATTTGAATTTGACTCCTATTTCTGCTAGTTATGCTTTGACCATATACAAGTTTCTTTTCCATGCCTGATTCCTTATCTTTTAAATTGAAATCATATTTGCTTCTAGAGTGTCATGAAGATTAAATGAGATTACGCGCACACACACACACATGCGCGCACACACACACACAGTAAGGACAATGCTTGGCATATATTGGGCATGAGATATGTGGGACTACCTGTGGTAGTTTGTTACAGTTTTTATCATCATTGTTCTTACAGCTTATTACTATTCTTCCAAAGATGGAAAAATAGTAACTGTTGTTAGGTCAGGTAAGTGATTCTCAAACTTTAGCTTGCATCACAATTACTTGGCAGCCTTATTAACAAGTTGCTGAGCCAATAACCTCCATTGTTTCTGATTTAATAAGTCTGTAGATGGGACCTGAGGATTTGCATTTCTAACGAGTTCCCAGGTGATGCCCATGATTTTGCTGGTCTTTGAAGCCGTACTTTGAGAACTTCTCTGTCAGTTGATTCTATAGGAGAGAGAAATGTATCTTTAGAGGGGGGAAAGATTCCATTAGTAAATACCTGAAGTTTTCTCTGTTCCATTTGAAGTTTTTTGTTCAGTACCATTGTAAGTTATTCCAGACAAATATACAAAAAGGAATGGTTGTTTGCAGTAGATGGATATGTCATTTTACCTAAATTTTATTAGTGCAGTATATATGACAGATCAACTTATGTGTAAAAGTTTAGCTTCCAGAACTAAGCACTTTCCACAAAATTAGTCAGAAGCAACTTAAACATTAGCAGGCCCCTTTTATTTTCCCATAAAACAATTAATTCCCCAGTCAGGTAAATGCCATTTTTAAAGAAAGTGTGTGTGTGTGTGTGTGTGTGTGTGTGTGTGTGTGTGTGTGTGAGAGAGAGAGAGAGAGAGAGAGAGAGAGAGAGAGAGAGAGACGTGTGTAGTGTGCCTATATAAAATAACAATTTTACCCAGCTTTATCTGACTTCTACAGTTGAGCTTTAGTCTTAACCTTTACCTTTAAAAAATTTAGCTCTGAAGTTGGAAAATAAAGTTTGAGAAGTATCATTAAACTGTTCCTTTAAAAAATCTCTCTTGAGGTGATTGCTGGCCACTGGCATGGACACTTTTCAACAAAACTATTTCCATAGTGATGAAAGCAAGCAGAAATACTGGTTTCTACTAAGTATTAATACACAGCTCACTTCTGTCATATTAAAATACAGAATCATGAACTTAAAACAGTTTTAAGTTGTATTCACAGAATAAACTTTTCACAGTGGCTTTTGGTTTTTTGTTTTAAAGAAGTTTTCAATGTTTTCTCAGAAAATGTTGAGGAATTAAGACATTTAGTTCCATTTATGAGAGTTTATCAACCACAGAAAATCTCTTAAAATGCCATGTCCCAAGTTAACCTCAAAGTCCCCACCTATAAACGTGGGTATGGTTTACTACTCACAGGTAAAGAACATGCATTATTAAACAACTTCAACTCATTGTTAAGAAACCTGCAGTATGAATTAGTATTATAAGTGATAGCTTGATGTTACCATATTTTGAAAAGTATTGATAGGTCTTGTATGCAGTTCTTTCTCTTTTTGCAAATCATATTTCCAGGGAATTGAAGAATTATAAGAATTGAAAGAATTGATGATTTAAATCAGTAGTATTTCTTACCCCTAAAAATTCTGTGACTCTGAGTTCTAGGATCCAGCCCATTATTTATTTAAAGTATTTGTTGTATGTCAGTAATGTTACATACAAACTTTTGATACTGTGTATATTCTCCCCTTTTAAGTAATCTTGACAGCAGGCTATATGGTCTGTCCTATGTAATTTAACTAGAATTATTTAGTATCTCACTAATTTAAAAATAGTGGTCATTCAGATAGTATATATAATCTTAATGAGTAGAATTTTTTAAATAATTTCATCCACTGAATCTTTAGGTGATAGAGGCTGCTCCATTATTAATACCTTTCTCAAACTAAAGATTTAAAAATTGAAGGGGTGCCTCAGTGGCTCAGTCGGTTGGGCATCCAACTTTGGCTCAGGTCATGATCTCTTGTTTCGTGAGTTTGAGCCCCACATTGGGCTCTGTGCTGACAGCTCAGAGCCTGGAGCCTGCCTCAGATTCTGTGTCTCCCTCTCTCTGCCCCTCACCCACTTGTGCTCTGTCTCTCTCAAAAATGAATAAACATTAAAAAAAATTTTTTTTAACTGAAGGATTCTTTCAGCCTGACTTCACCTTGTGGGTCCAACGCTGAATAGGATTCTAATGCTTAGAATTTATCATACCATAGCCTGATATAACATGTGGTTTGTTTTTTTTTTTCCATTAACTTCACGGTACACATTAGTATTAGTATATCATCTTTATATTTTAATCGGAAATACATACTTTCCTTCAAAGTAGTAAAGATTATTTCTAATAAGTGTATTTAAGATAGTTGGCAACTTCCTAAATTTAAGTAGAGGATTTATCTTAGTTAAGACAAGCTGACATTTTTGAGAATTTGAGAAAACATTCCTGCAGTGTATGTTTCTCTATGTAATTCGATCAGTGATGACATTAATGTGTTTGTAATAATTTCATTTGATGGTCTGAATCCAGTGCATATATTTCCATTCTACTTTACAATAACCTTTTGAGAATATGTAGCCTGATTTTATTAATAGAAAAACTCAGATTTAACTAAGTTGTTTTAAAGTATCTAGATAAGTCTGTCTAGCTTTTTAAATCATTAAACTAATTTAAACATCTTCTTTTCGTTTAAGGCAAATACATAGTTCTAATAATACATAATCTTTGAATATGTCAAAAATTAAGTGTTTTATTCCTAAAACAAATGAAAAAAAACTTGTGTTTTCATATCAGCCATTCATTACACACCTGCCAGGGGCATTCTGGCCAGTGGGTGGTGGTGTGCACAACAGCCCTGTCCCTGCTGGTTAGACACAGACGTGGGTATGTGTTGTGTGTGTACATGGAGCAAAAGTATGAAAGAGGTGTTACCAACAATTAAAGTTGGGGAACAAAGAGACACCAGTATATATTGTAAGACTTCTGTATTTTTGGAAGAATAAAAATACATAGAAGACCAAAACAAAGATTAAAAAAAAAAAAAAAGCAAAATTTGAGCTGTTTAATTTCTGAATCTCTGCTATATGAGTTTTTAAATTCCATTAAAGTGTTTATGCTCCCTGAGTTTAAACTGACCTTTTAATACATAGGGTGGAAAATAGGTGCATTGGTGGAAGTTATAGTTTAAATTCTAATAATACTTTGTAGTTCACCAGTGTACAATGACAAGGACAGGACGACTGAACGAGGTTTAACTTCTGTAACTTTATGATTTGTTACAGTTACAAATAGACTTTTTACCCCCGCAACTACGTGTATTTTGGAACTAAATTGCCGATTTTAATTTCTAAAGAATGATACAAGAAGAAGACATTTTCTTCTTAAGCCAGGCAGTAACTGGCTTTAAGTTTTTAAAACATGGGGAGAGGGAGAGAGAGAGGGAGGGAGGGAGAGGTGCTTACACATTAGGGGGCTGTGGTGATGGCGATGGTGGCTCTGAAATTTGCTAGTTTTAATGATAAGCAGGCAGCCTGTGTGTCTTAGTTACTCTGTCAGTCCCTATTTATAGGTTTACCAGGTGAACCATTTTAAAGTCATTGCAGAGTCCCTTCTTTATAAACCTCTGTCAGTAGGCTGAATGTTTTCAACATTTCTGCACGGGGGGTGTAATGAAGTAAATCTATTTGGATCTTGGGCTAAAACTATTAAAAATAATGTGTTAACACCAGAGAGTCATGGTCTGGATTCTAATCCTAGATCTGCCACTTCCTATGTGATTTGGTCAGGTTGCTTGTGAGCCTCATTTCTTCAGGGTACAAAGTGAAAATAATGATATTTATAGAGTTATCAGAAAGATTACAGTAAACTTAGCTGTGCCTCTGGTTTGGGCACATACTAAGCTTTCAATTGTTAATGTAATATTCTTAAATTGTAAATACATGGTTTGGTATCTCAGAGTTTAATCATTATGGTCTAGGTTTTCATTTTAGTTTAATAATGGAAACATCCATTTTAGGATCCATTTGAAACAAGATAGGTATGGTAAAATATGTTAACCCATAGTGCTAACTTGCTGGCTTTCTTTAATACATAATATATATTAAGGTTCATAATTTTTAAAATGGGATTGATTTAGTTTGTACTATAATTGAACCCAAATTATAGAATTAGTAATTTTAGAACCTCTTGCTTTTTGGATTTGCAAAGGTACGTTTTGTTTTTTTTTTTTTAATATACACAATTATTTTCTGCATCTCTCTTAATCTTAGGAAGTGTCATGGAATTACTTCATCATTCTTAAATTTTAAAATTCATGAAGTTAATGTATTTTGAAAGTTTAATTAAAATGAGCTATATAGTTTGTCTTGAGATGTGCCTACATCAAAATCGTGGTATAGTTTTCAATGGCATCTACATCTTATCAGTGCTTTGGGTTTGAAATGGGAAGTCTGGAGATGTGCAAGTTACAAGTTCATTGTTTTCCCCAGATTTTAATGAGGTTAGAATAACTTTATGTTTGTTTGTTTTTTTCCTAAAGTATAATAATTACAAATTGGAAAATCATTTCTTTTCTCAAGGAAAAACAAATTTTTCAGTTTTATACTTCATTGAAGGTTGGCTTTATTTTAAATATCCAGTAATTTTCAGTGCTTTTTATTGGCCACACAGTAATTGCTGCTCAAGCTTTTATTTTTCAACAAAAAAATGCTTGGAGTTTCAGTGGTTATAGAATAGATGTTCATGAGTAGTCTTTCACACAGAAAGGCTGTATTGTTGTACTTATCAGATAGAAACTACAGCACATTACTTTTTCTTCAAGCTCTATTTTACTCAGTAGGAAAAAGGAGTTGGCACATCTGTGTCTGTGTTCATTCTCATACATGTAGGTATTTTATCTAGTAAAATATATTTTGACAAAAATCTGAGATCAGAGGGAGAGGAAATCATCTAAATTCTTGAATTTGGTTTTATAGGAGTTTCATCTGGAATACGACAAATTAGAAGAGCGGCCTCACCTGCCATCCACCTTCAACTACAACCCTGCTCAGCAAGCCTTCTAAACAAAGACTTCCCTTTTCTTGGGGTATGGCTGTCTCAGCACAATACTCGACATAACTGCAGAACTGATGTGGCTCAGGCACCCTGGTTTTAATTCCTTGAGGATCTGGCAATTGGCTTATGCAAAGGGTCACCATTTGAGGTCCTGCCTTACTAATTATGTGCTGCCCAACAACTAAATTTATACTTTGTTTTTCTCTAGTTCGAGCAGGGTCTGAATTTTTTTCATTTATTTTCTTTTTTGCCAGCAGACAGACTTGGGTCTGTAAAGACAAGCAAGTACACTGACAGAAGTTTACCATTTAGTTTCTAAAATGTAAAAAAAAAAAAAACCCACAAAAGACTCCACAAAATTAGACCACAAAATTTGCATTGTTCATTGTAGCACTATCGGTAATAAAATAACAAATGTTTGTGCATTTTTATGTGAAGATCCTTCTCGTATTTCATTTGGAAAGATGAGCAAGGTCTGCTTCCTTCATTTTACTTCCCCTTCTGTTTTTGAAAGGCAGTTTCGCCAAGCTTAACGCAAGAATATCTGACTGTTTAGAAGAAAGATATTGCCACAATCTCTGGATGGTTTCCAGGGTTGTGTTATTACTGAGCTTCATCTTTCCAGAATGAGCAAAACACTGTCCAGTCTTTGTTACGATTTTGTAATAAATGTGTACATTTTTTTTAAATTTTTGGACATCACATGAATAAAGGTATGTATGTACGAATGTGTATATATTATATATATGACATCTATTTTGGAAAATGTTTGCCCTGCTGTACCTCATTTTTAGGAGGTGTGCATGGATGCAATATATGAAAATGGGACATTCTGGAACTGCTGGTCAGGGGACTTTGTCGCCCTGTGCACTAAAGGGCCAGATTTTCAGCAGCCAAGGACATCCATACCCAAGTGAATGTGATGGGACTTAACGAAGTGAACTGAGACAATTCACTCTGGCTGTTTGAACAGCAGCGTTTCATAGGAAGAGAAAAAAAGATCAATCTTGTATTTTCTGACCACATAAAGGCTTCTTCTCTTTGTAATAAAGTAGAAAAGCTCTCCTCACTGCAGTGTTGACTTTGATTTGAAATTGTGAAATTATTTCTTCAACATGAAAAATAGACCCCCCCGCCCCCAAAACCCTCAAGTTTTACAAATATCTAACTGAATGGCGTGACTAAACAATTTAAAATGTAGTCTTTTTTTTTCAGCTTTTGACAAGTAATTTGATGGCACCATATACCATTTTACTTGTAGCTTAAAAATGCAGTTGTATTTGTAGTTATTAACCAAGTTCAAAACAGAAACTTTTTTTTAAAAGAGTTAACGGCTGCATTAGAGATAAAGTTTGCTGAACACTTGTGGGACCAGGCAAAATACTTTTGGGAGAAATTTAGGAGAAATGTCTTGATAGACCTTTGAGATTTACCTTTAAGAAGTAATATGCAAATTAAGGTAAGCCAAAAGCGGGAGTGAGGTAGACTTTACCTTCAGTTTGGATATTTCACATTTACAAATTGATGGATTCTTTTCCATCTAAAGACAAATACTGTTTTTAAAAATGTCTGAAGACTGCAGCTACAGACACTAGAGATAGTAAGAAAGGCAGTGAATTTTGATTCTCTAAATTTTCATTTTTAACCTATTTTTCTATGAAGAGTGAAAGTTTATTGTCATTTACCAAATCATGTTTGAAAATGAAACATTTATGACATTGCTGTGTTTGTGTATCAGGAATATAAAATGACTTAAGATTTACCTTTTTCTATGTATTTTGAGATATGGAGAAACTGACATAAAAATACCAGGATTTTTTAATCTTTCAGATTTAAACCAAAGCATCTCCTCTGTAGGAAAGACGGCACTTACATCACTGTAGTTTTAACTGTTGTGCACAAAACCTTCTCAGATCATATTTGACATAAACCGGAGTCAAATCCTAGAAATTGATTTCTTATTTCAAAAAGGCATTACATTTTTTCATAATAATTGACTTTGTAAAATGTAACTTTTCCTACATAACCATGAGAAACAGGTTAAAAACAAAGGGTGGGGGGGGAGTGGAGGGTAGGGGGTCTTTATTTCTGTGAGTATAAACATAACAGTGTAGCGTGTCCCTGTGATCATGATTGGGACTTTTGTGAATGCCTCAGAAAAGCAAGACAGCTCCTATCAAGTGGTTTGTTGTCTTGGCCGTATAGAAAGTTTTACGTGCGCACTTTGCCAGTTTTCTAAGCTCTTTTTACCCTAAATCATCAAAATAAGAAAACTCTTGCATGTAAACCAACTTTTTATAACTTGTTAATATCTGAAATTACCGTGCTCTTGACTTCAAATCCAAGTTTTAAAAATCTATTTGAAATCTTTAAAGTACTATATTAAACTCTTTAACATAACACACTGTTACATTCTTTGGTTTTATAACTTGTGGTTATACATGTACAGAAGTTGGCCTGAACTAATATTTCACATTTTCTTTCATAGGTTTAATTCTGTTAAATTTTCCCTATATAACTAGTGACATAGATGTGTACGTTGTTAAATAATTTTTGTAATTATACTATAATTGGCTCTGGGAGAAAAAAGCTATTTAGTTGCAAAAGAAAATTCTTTCACCTATTTAGTTTCAAATATCTATTCTATGCTTCTTGTGGTCATACTATAATTTATATGATAAAACTCCATTTTCAGGGATTTTTTTCACTGCAGAAAGTTTTCCTTAGATATAAAAAATTTTAAGAACTGAAAGTATATTTGAATTCTTACAGTATAAGATTAAACCAACCACTTACTTGTCTTTTCCGTTTTGCCACTGAACTTGGGACACCACAGGTGCTTGATAAATACATGTTGGTTGAATGGTATAAATTGATATTTCAGTTTGAAAATAAAATGTACAAATTAAAGCATTGGGCTTTGAAATAATTTACTATCTTTTTGCTATAATTTCATTTTCAAAAGAATTCTTTTTAAAGCATTTTCAATTAACTTCCAAAACTTTCAAATTTTTCCCTCTTCACTCTTTCTAATTGACCCTTCCTCTCAATCCTTCATTCAGAAACAGATCTTGCATCCTGTTACACCTCGTGCTTGTAAAATATGTGGCATCTGAGCATGCCTGCAAAGAAGGGCACATTTATTTAACTTAGATTGGCTTACTAGCATCAATTTTGCGGAAAGTTGCTAAAAACCTAAGTGTGCACATACATACATAAAAGGTATGTTCATATTTAATGTTCTCTTAACTAAGTTTGTGTAGTTAAAAAAGAAGACCTAGAAATACTGCCTAATTGGTTCCATTAAGACAGTCTGTGGATAAAAAGCCAGACTTCTCTCAATGCCTTTTTCAAAGCTAGGTCCTAATAGCATGTGAAAAGGCTGTTTTCCTTGCCACTAGCATTGCCAGTGAATTGGATCACATTATGAATACATGACAGATCTAGGAGATGAAGCAAATAAACACAATGCAAGTCAAAATTGGGATCTAAATCTAACCCAGTAATTTTGTGTGTTAAATTGCATAAAATAGGATACATTGAGTCAAGATAATTGCTTTTGCACTTTGGTTGCTAAAAAAGTAAAGGATGGTGGAATGTAACATCTTAAAAGTGGTTCATATGTATGTAGATCAATGTAAATTGTAACTGGTTCCAAAAATACTGATGTAATTTTCAGCTACTTTAAGAATAGTGCTCATAGGGCGCCTGGGTGGCTCCATCCCTTAAGCATCCAGCTTCAACTCAGGTCATGATCTCAGAGTTCGAGTTTGAGCCCCGTGTCGGGCTCTGGGCTGATAGCTCAGAGCGTGGAGCCTGCTTTGGATTCTGTGTCACCCTCTCTGTCTGCTTCTCTCTCCCTCCCTCCCTTCCTCTCTCTCTCTCTCTCTCTCTCAAAAATAAAACATTAAAATTTTTTTTTAAAGTGTAGTGCTCAGAACAAGGTAGGAAGTCTGCTGGAAGGCAGGAGAATAGAATGTGGCATGCCGTCTAGCTGCCAAGCAATATACTACATGTTTGACATGCATTATTGTATCTGGTCTTTAGCATAGCGTCATGAAGTACTTCATTTTACATTAAATTTAAAATGTACCAAAAAAAAAAAAAACCCAAAAACCAAAACCATGAAGTAAGAATGTTTACATTAGAGAATAAACTCTAGATAAACATGGTATCTGTCTTCAGGTTTCAAATTCAAGAGTTGTAAGTAAAGATCCTGTGTGACTGAAGAACAGAACTCAGACTGATGAGAGAAAAAGATTCTGGTATAGTATTAGAAGTGAGGTAATTAAGATTTGGGAATGAGGTGCTTTGTAAGGCTCAGAACATAACCAAAAAGAGACTCTGGACAGTGTTCTGTGCATAAGGTAAGGATTGGACCGGATAACCATGAATGTTCTGTTTACTGAAAAAGTGTTGAAGTGGGATAATTACTGTATTTTAGCAAAACTAATTGCCAACCATTGTAAAGTACACCATTCTGCGTACTACTAAGGAAGAAAGAAGGAGCTCAATTAAACTATGATAAACCATGCATTACATAAATGGCATACCAATTTCAAGGATGTCATACATGGGAAGAATGTGCATCTTAGAATTGATGAGATGTGGACCTCGAAGAAGAGATAATTACTGGACAACTTAAGGGGAGACATGACAGCTGCTTCAAATGTAGGAGGGACCTAAGAGGGCAAGTCTCAACCCAGCAGGTGGAAGTTGGATGAGTCACATTTGGGTTCTGTATAACAAGGTGCTGGCCCACAATACCGTTACATGAAGGACTCCCATCAACAAAAATGTCCAAACAAACTGGATGACTGTCAATTGCTATTGAGAGGACTGCCTTTTTGAGTAAAAATTTGGATTTGACAATTTCTAGGCCTCTTTCAGCTCTTCAGAAGATGCTGATGCCGTGTTTTGACCTGAATTTGAGGAATATGATGTATTCAAGGGCTGGAAAGTTAAATACTTAGTATTTAAATGCTAAATACTTAAAGCATTGACCTAGTCCAAATGTGCTCTTTTGTGAGTCCTAGAGAAGGTTTACTTACATTACTGCTATATCTTTGGAAAGATTTAAATAATAATAATAATAAAAAAAGAATTACAGAGTGCAACTTTATTCAACTTTTTTTGTTTTTACTTTAGGAATAAGACTATGAAACAGTTGTAAAAGCACACAAATAGTAAATCATATGCATGTGTATGTTCACCAGATTTACTTATATATTCTAGTGCTACATTAAAGGAGGGAAGAGACCATTTTTTTGATAAGTTTTGAGGTAAATATTTAGTCTGAAATTGTACATTGCATTAGTGTTCAATCTCATACTTTCTGCTACAGTAGTGATCACAAAACTTAAGTAGTAATCCTGTTTCTTATGTAAAGAGAAAACCGATCATTAAATTTGATGTGTAAAAAAAATCTCAGTTTGGATGGAGTTAGCTCCAGGAGCTCAGCAGAGGCAAAGTTATCCTCTAGGTAATTTTCAAACTTTATGTGCACCTGAGGAGCATGTTCAAAATATTAGTTATAGGCCTCCTACTTCATTCATTCATTCATTCATTCATTCAGAGCAGGGGAGGGGCAGAGGGAGAGGATATCAAGTAGGCTCCACACTCATGGAGGCTACACATGACCTGAGCTGAAATCAAGAGTTGGACATTTAACTGACTGAGGAAACCACCCAGGTACTCCTAGGTCTCCTATTTAGATACTCTTGACTCAGATATCTAGGGAGAGGCCAGAAATACATACTGTAGTAAATACAAGTCATTTCCGAAGCTAATGAACTAGAATTTACACTTCAGCTATACTTTGCCTTTGTTGTGCAGGTACTAACTAGAATAAAATCTAAAATCTTAAAGTTTAGGTGAAATCCAACTAAGTTAATAACTGGGATAATGTATTCCTCTGTTGTGGGGCCATTCATTTTTTCCTGTATCATTCAAGTTCTAGTGCAGAAACCACATTATTACAAGTTCTAGTGCAGAAACCAATTCTAAGTAATAGAGCAGAGTACAAGGAAAACTAAGTCTGTTCCTGAGTATAAAACAGCAAGGATTGTTTTTTTTTTGTTTGTTTGTTTTTTGTTTTTTGTTTTTTTTCTTTTAAAAACCGTTACTATTTCCTGGGGACATTTTTGCTAGATGTTGGGTTTCAGCTTCAGTTTGTATGCATAAAAACTGCTAAGGGCAACTATGCATTATCAGTTCTGTGTCCATCAACTGAACGTTTTTTCTTTAGTCCAGTCATCCTGTTGTATATATACTATGACCTAACAAGAATTTAATGATGTATTTCTTTATCGTAAGAATTCAGTGTAAAAAGCTAATCATTTCCAGATGTTTGCCATACAGCTTTCCTCCAGTCACTTAAATGACTTCATGAAACTCATAAAATTCACAATGGTAAGTCTTCTTCATTGTAATAAATTTCCTGTCTCTGTTGAAAACTCACACTGCATAGTCTCATAGTTTATGCTCACCATTTGACACATGCCAAAATAGTTTAGCTACTATTTACCTTTTTAAAAAGCATTTTATTTTTGGTAATCTTTCACCCAATGTGGGGTTTAAACTCATGACCCCAAGATCAAGAGTCACATGCTGTACCAACTGAGCCAGCCAAGCACCTCTAAGACTACTTCTATATAGCAAAACTCATTTTTCATTCATGATGTGATTTATCTTAGTTTTTATTTCCAAGGCCTGATAGGCCTCTACCACACTTACAAATGTGTTTTGACATTTTGTTAAGAGAAGGTGAAATAAAACTGGCCCTACTTACGCCAAAAAGTGGTAGGTAGTTCCTTCACACAATAGAGAAAAGTAGGTAAGAAAAACAATTTTTCACTGAATCAGCTAGTCTCTAATTTTCATAAGCATATCCTGAAAAGTGATAGTCTAGTAATTTGTATTTGCCTAAGTAACATTTTAACCACATAATTTATAAAACTTTGAACAGGTGATTTTTTTTTTTTTTTTCCACCAAGCCAATCAATTCTCTAGTATATACCAAAGGTAATTGTTGTTGTAACACATGAGGTTCCTCTAAACATTTTGGAAGAAAGCTACCAAGTTTCAAGGGTGATATGATGTCAACAAATGGCTGATTTTGCTTGATTCTTAGGATCATCTCTATGGATACTCATTTATAATGAAAATACATTTTAAAGAGTAAACATTGATTATTCTTCAAAAATATACAGCTCAATGAGAAATTACATGTGGGAATGCCATGAATAGTTTCATCTTTTGTATAAAAATAAAGATTTGGGGCAGCCAGAATGTTTGGAAGCTACCTTTAAATCTGTTACATACTGAACATCTATTTTAAGATGTAGTTTTAATTATCATATGTAGCAGTTGCATGAAAACTGGGCTGTCTTTTTTTTTTTTTAAGATTCTATTTTTAAGTAATCTCTACACCGAGTGTGGGGCTCAAACTCACAACCCCAAGGTCAAGAGTCACATGCTATACAGACTGAGCCAGCCAGGTACCCCAAAACTGGGCTATTTTAGAAGAAAATGTGAGCTATTAAATATTTCCCTCTTAAGAGAGTCAGACATGTTTTGATGTTTTATTTTAAATATTTTAAGTAACTTATTGTCTTCAAATGGTTAATATTCTTTAAATATAAAACCAGTCGAATGAGAATATGCCTGTTTTTATTTACTAATTTATTTATTTTGAGAAAGCAGGGGAGGGGCAGAGAGGGAGAGAGAGAGAATCCCAAGCAGAGCGGGAGCTGTCCGTGCAGAGCCCGATGATGGGGCTGGATCCCATGAACCATGAGATCATGATCTGAGCCTAAATTGAGTCCATTGTTTAACCAACTGAGCCACCCAGGTGCCCCAAAATATACCTGTTTTTAAAATGCAGATCACATGTCACTCCTCTGCTCAAAAAAAGTGTTATTTCCTGGGGTGCCTGGGTGGCTTAGTCCATTGAGCATCCCACTCTTGATTTCAGGTCAGGTCATGATCTCTAGGTGGTGAGATCAAGCACCTCCACTGGGCTCTGTGTTTAGTGTGGAGACTGCTTAGCATTCCCTCTCTCCCTTTGCCCCTCCCCAGCTTTCATGCACTCTCTCTCTTAAAAAAGTTATTTCCAGATTTCCTTTTTAAATGGAAAAAGGAATGGAAAAATTATATAAAATTTATATAATTGTATATAATTTTATATATATTTTGTATAATTTATATATATTTTTTTCATTTTACTCTAAATGATTTAATATTTGAATATTAGTTGACTTGCACATCACTATTGGGAATCCAGATTCTGTCTAATTAAGATGAACCAAAATCATTTTCCCAGCTTCTCTCTGCATTTGCAATGATGTTGTTAACGAACAACAAAATCTATCATCCTAGAAGTGTTTGTAGGTTGGATAGCATGGAAAAGAAAGATGTAGACTTTTGTTTTAGAGAATGTTAAAACTAGGTATCCTTTCCAACTTTGAACTTTTTTTTCCTTTCTTTAGCATTTGAGGGTAAGGACACAGTCCTAGTCTTCTAAACCATTAACCAAAGGAAATACCGAAGAAACTGAAGATTAGCAAAGAAGAAAAGGCCTAGAAGGGAAGAGGATAGTTGTCTTCCCACATCTGAAGTGAGATCATTTGGGTTTTTTTGTTTTGGTTTTAAAGTAAACTCTATGCCCAGTAGTGGGGCCTGAACTCAGGATCCTGATCCTGGGATCAGAAGTAGCATGCTCTACCAACTGACCCAGTCAGGTGCCTCTGAATGAAATTTTTCATAAAGCAGATTATCTTTATCTTACTTACATAACACCTGAAGGCAAATAAAAAACCTTTACATGGATATTATGGCAAGGCAGATTTCAATTTGCAAGAAAATGCTACTTCATATATATTTTTAAAGGTCCAAAGATCAAATGGGCAGCATTAGGAGTTCATGAATGTTTCATCACTGGAAATGTCCAAGCAAAGGCAAGAAAGCTATTGGAAATATTAGATGATTTCCTGCAGTAAGAGGAGGGTAGGCTCTTCTTCCCTAGAACTAGTGTTTTATTAACATCCAGTTGTTCCTTGTGTTTGACTTCTACTTTGAATCTAGCTTCAATTACTAACAAGCTTATCTGAAACCTAAATATTACACTTAATCTTCCTCTTCCACATAAAGCCGTACTACTTATATTTGCTATGCATCTAAAAAAGAGCTATTTTCAACACAAGTGATTCAGAGCGAGATTAAATTGGAGGAGCTGGTTAAATCACTAGATCTTCCATCCGCTACCCACGTCTCCCTTCATAGGTTTCACAGGAGGGATTTGATCAAGCCTAACTCTACTCAAATGTAAGTATGCACATTTTAAATCCATTGGTATTACCTACGTTTTTTACTAAATACAGAAATTTCTTAGATGTTTCAGAGTATAGCAGAAAATGGGCCTTGTAATCTGGCACTGTCAGTATATGTGTAGCTTTACTGGATCCCTCGTTCCCTCTTCATCTCATGGGAAGATTAAATTAGGGCATTTGTTTATATTAGGTACTCAGTAGATGTAGGCGCATTTTCCCAAAGACAAATGCTGTCTCTGTTAGCCACTGTGCTAGGAGATGCTGTCCATGTTTTGGAATTATTAGAAGACCTTTTGACTTGACTATGTACTGTTAGATAGCAATAGCCAAGTTTCTGAAGAACAAGGCAAGAACAAAGTCAATTTGGAATCAAAATCAAAGTCAAGAATCTTCTAGTCCAACCCTTTCACAAGAGGAGGAGGAAACAATCTAAGGACATGAATTATTTATGTCAAATTATTTACTATTAAATGTTGGGACCAAAACCGCTTCGCTTCTTGCTTTCTAGTTCCAAAGCTTCTTTCCTTTTTACTACATATGTGTATATATTATCTCCCATAGAAGTTCACTCCCATTAACATGAAAGATAACAGATGATAAGAATTTAGGAAATCTAGCTACACTTCTGTGTTACGAATGTACTAATATGACGTGATTGTGCTTTTTGCTTCTCTTTCTCAATGGCAAACATAAAGGTTATATGCAAACAAATCTGAACTTAAAAAATACTTTAATAATCATTCTCTGCTACTTCAAACAAAATACAGTCTTTGGGAGCATCCTTTCCTGCTTAATGTTGAATTAGGTGATACTTAAGATTCCTTCCTGTTTTAATATGATTATAAATATAGAAAATAGTAAGTAGTGTTCTCAAAAATTATATGTTCAATATAATAGGTAAAATTTATGGGCAGGAAAAAACAAAAATTAGAAAAATAGTGGCTTCCCAGGAAATTTTGAATTCAAAATTCTGAGACTAATATTTAACATTCACCATGAAGCATGGCAAGAAAGTTAATTTCTTGATATCGGCAAGCTGGAAATGACTTACTTAGTTCAACTGTAAGTCATTTAAGTCAAGACTAAATAAAGCAGAAACAGTTTTCTACAACAAAATTGTCAATTGCATAAACTGAATGAAAAGATAAAATTTTCTATATAGTGTTCTTTGTTGGATCATTCATGCTTTCATTTGTTTATTACGTACCTAATTATTCTAGTTGCAAACATCTAAAACCCATCCAAAAGGTGAATTTTAATGAAAAAAGGTGATGATACAATATTAATTTTCTGTTCTATGTACTTTAGTTATTTAAGAAATGTATAGTAGCAGTTTGTTGTTCAAAAACTTCACAATGTGCCAATTTTTAAAACAGTGTGTAAACATTTTCCCAACATGCTCTAAATTCCTCTCTACTCTAGGATACCGAAGCTCTCCTTATGATAATTCTTTTTGAAATCTTTTAATAAAGGTATGTATACATGTGGAATTGTATATTGCAGCTTTAACATTAGTCACAGGACTTCTGTGAATACTGAAGAGAACAAATTATGAATAACAATGGTTTTAATGTTCTTGCTTAGGTAGGTTTTATTTTTCTTTTGAAAAGAACATCAAGGCTTGACCATGATTCTCCTGAAAACATTGCTGCAGACAATGATGTACAGCAAATAAGTTGGTCTGGTTCTGTGTGTCACATTTGTAGTCTTTTAATTGGTGGCGAACCAGGCAAAGAACTAGCTTTTATTAAAATCTGTGCTGCCTCTGCCCTCCACAGAAACAAGATGCCAAGTCACTTCAGAGCTTAGCATCTTTTTCCCAAGGGTTGTTACCACTACTCTTAGAGAGTCGATGGTGACTCATTTTCTGAAACTGAGGGCCTGCCTTACTGAATGTTAGAAATGAGATGCGGCAGCTCCAAGTCAACTGAATGAAACTAATAACAAACACAGTGTTCCATTAAGGATAAAACAAATTTATTTAATGTGGGGAGTCTTTTGATATGTTTGACTTTCAGTAAGAAAGACATGAAGATAACGCAAGGGTTCAGAAGAACAGCAAAGCTGACTTAAAAATAGGAAATAAGGGAGAAAAGTAAATGTTTAAAGAACAGAAGGCTAGATGGCAACAGTTTCTGCAAACATTTTAATTATAAGGAAGGAGAGTGACTTAATGCAGAACTTGGGAGGAAAATGGGTTTAAAAGCCCTTAAGAATTTAGGTTAAATTAAGGCAGAATTTTCTGATACATGAAAACCATCTTACTTCAGTTTTGGGGCAGAGGGTTCACTTACAGAACTCTTTGAGCTCTGGAATCATTGAAAAATTAATCATACTTACTAAATTATCTTTGGGCATCCCCATCCCTGTGTTTTAAGGCCACTAATAAGACCACTGATAAGAGTTAATTCTGCTTCAAGGTTAAGTTGCTCAGCATACCAAGGTAGGATAATTGGCTGTTGTTATCTCCTCACCGGTGCCTCAGATCTTAGATTGGCTTGAGCGTTCTTGAAAAGGAAGATGTTTATAACCTGCAGTAGGAAAAAGATTGAGGCCAAAGATCTGTGATCTCAGGTTAAGTTGCTTCAATGATTAAACTCATTTTCCCTTTCGGATAATGTAATCACCAACAATTGTCTTCATGCCAACAGAAAGGGCAGAAAATCACATACTTCTTAGGTAAGAAAGAAGGAAATCTATTCTCTCAAAACTTGAAAGGTATTAAGTACAAGGTGTCTTCCTGATTTGGAAATCTTCCAAACCCTGTATCGTCTTAATTTTTTCAGAAAAACACTTAGGGTCTTCCTGTAATTTAAACTTGTTTTTCTCCTTGCTTGGAAATACTGTTACCTACCACATAAAGGAATGAGTACTTCAAAGTAACATATCAGAACTGCAGTTGAAAGATACTTAATACCAGTTAAGTAGCTAACATTTGAAATCCAAGAAAGAGAAGTCAAGAATTCCATGATTTGGTGTTTCCACATTCATCAGAAACATAACTGAATTTAATTAAGAGTATACCCATTTGGGACTTGCAAATCAAGAGAAAGATATGTTTACATGCTTTGCAAAGTGAACATTTTGATTCTTCAAAATGTACGTCGAGATAGTTCTCAAGTTTGATATGATAGAAGCGTGGCTTGGAAAAAGATAATCTTTAAAAAAAAAAAAAAAAAAAAAAAAGGTCATGAAAGAATAGAAGCCGAAAGTATGCACAGAAGAGGAGGGGGTAGAAGGAGCAACTACAAGAATGAAGACAGCAGAATGCAGCTCTAGAAACGGTACCTGTCCCAAAGCGAGTCTGCGCGCCGCTGTCGCCTCATACACCGCTCCTGGGTAGTTCATCTACAAATTCCGGGGTGGGCCAAGGGTGGCAAGGTTCCTAAGGAAGGAAACAACAGAAAGGATTTCTGTTCTCGGGAGTCCGGGAGCGAGGGGACCGTCCTGATGGGGAAAGTGGTGTCTCCATCCAGGGCTGCAAGGCTGTTTCCTTCGGTCCCTACTCAGCTCCAGCCTCGGGGCAAATCGAGTTGGGGTTCACCTGGCTGCCGGAGACCTGAGTTTCCGCTAGATCCAGCCAGGACCCCGGCAGCGAGTTTCCTTGGTCTCGCCAGTCGCAGGCTGCTGTCCCACGCGCGATGCCTCCACAGCAAACCCCTGAATCAGCCCGTTCCACTCCTATCCTGGCGCCCTCGGGGGCGTGCTGGGGGCCGGGGGTGCGCGGGCCCGCGCCGAGGCGGTTGGGAGAGCTAGGACTCTTCGGCCGGACAGTTTCAGCGCTCGCTGGGCGTGGAAGGGGAGGGCGGCGGGTCACGCCCCCCGCCCCGCCGACTGCGGGTCCGCGCGCCCGCCCCGGCCCGGGAACGTGTGGCCCGGTCTCCCCGGGGCGCACCCAGCGCACGCCCCTCGCCCGGGGACCTCCTCCCCACCAGCCTGGCCGGGCTGCGCGTTTTCCCGGAGCGCCGGCCGCCTGGCCGCTGGCTCGCTCTCCCTGCTGGCTGACCAATCCCCGTTCGGAGTTCAAGATTCCCGCCGCTCCACTCGCACTACGCCCTCGCTCCCTGTTTTCCGTTTCTGTTTTTAACTTTCACTCGGGTGAAGCTCGATCGATCCTCAGCTTTCATCTCAGACGTCCCTCCAAGGGGGATTTAAAGAGGATCTCAAGCGCCCGCCGCCGCCCCCCACCGCGGTGCTCGCCCGCCCCTCGCCCACGGGAGACGCCCCCGCGGCGGGCGGGGCGGGAAGGCCCCGGTCGGCGGCGGGTGGGGCCGGGCGGAGCCGCCTCCCGCTCCGGGGAGCCCCGGGGCTCGGCCCAGCCCAGCCGCGCCTGCCCTCGGGGCAGCTGCCCGGAGAGCCGGCGGGGCGGCGGCCAGCAGGCGATGGAGACGGGGAGACACCGGGCGAGAGGAGGCGGGGTGGGGGAGGCGGGGAGAGCGCGGGGGCGGAGGCTGGCAGGGGGCGCTGGAGGCAGGAGCCGCCCGTGCGCTCCTCGCGCCCGAGGGTGCAGGAGGCTCTGAAGCAGCGGTCGCACCGCGAGCCTCCGGGGCCCGGCTGGCGGCGGGGCTGGGGGGGGTGGGGCGGGGGGCGCTGCCGCCGCCGGGGGCGTCGCCGGCCTCGGCCCCTTTGTTCTCGCGCGCTCCCCCTCGCCGCCCACTCCCCTGCTGTCGCGCGGCGGCGGCGGCGGCTCCTCCCGCCCGAGGCAGTCGGGCTGGGCGCCGGGGGCGGGAGGGGGCGGGGGGGAGCGCGCCAGCCGCCGGGAGTGGGGGGCGATGGCGAAGCTCCGGGTGGCTTACGAGTACACGGAAGCCGAGGACAAGAGCATCCGGCTCGGCTTGTTTCTCATCATCTCTGGCGTCGTGTCGCTCTTTATCTTCGGCTTCTGCTGGCTCAGTCCCGCGCTGCAGGATCTGCAAGCCACGGCGGCCAACTGCACGGTGCTGTCGGTGCAGCAGATCGGCGAGGTCTTTGAGTGCACCTTCACCTGTGGCGCCGACTGCAGGGGCACCTCGCAGTACCCCTGCGTCCAGGTCTACGTGAACAACTCCGAGTCCAACTCCAGGGCGCTGCTGCACAGCGACGAGCACCAGCTCCTGACCAACCCCAAGGTAAGGACGCCCCGCGAGCGATGCCTGGCTCCTGCGGAGGTCTTGAAGCTTGGGGGAGCCTCGGTGTCAGACGCCGCGCGGGGCGGGCTCGGAGTGTCTTTTTGCTCGCGTCCCTAGGAGGCGACGGGGCGTTGGACCCGCAGTGAGCACAGCCGGGAGTCCCGGGGCCCGGGGTTCGTGTGCGGCGACCGGTAATGCCCTGAGGCTTTCTTTACACATCTCTCTTGGTCGTCTCAGATTTTGAGACCTTGGCCCAGCTCAGTCCGGCGCCTACAGGTCGGACTTTGGAGACGTGCAAGGAGCGGAAAGTTACTTTTCCTCCTGTTAAAGCCAGTGGGTAGCAGGGATCCACCTACTCGGGCGCTCGGTCAAGGTCTGAGCTCCCACGGGCCGCGTCAAGCACTGGCTTTGGGAGCTCGAGATCTTTGGGCCCCTTGGAAGATGTTAGAGGGTTCCTTGCCCTTTAACTCTAAACAGACGTTTTTAACTTGGGCGGCAAAGATGAGGGTCAACAGACGACGTGGAAATCACATGCGAAATTCCGAACAAGTCTGTTTCCGGGGTTTACAGAGAGCTCCTGGTTTTCACGAAACAGATTCTCAAAAGGGTCCGGAAGAAGCCTAGTGACTCTGTGTGTCTAGGGACGATCGGGAGCCATCTGGAGAACGGTAAAACTTACTGAAAATAGAAAACCCTTCGTGATATGTACCGAATATTCCTTCCCTGGCAACTTTCTCTCAAGCAATAAAGAAAAAACCTGGTTAGGACTCGAGGGATGGATAAGCCGAGAGAGGGAGACTCAGAAAACTGTTCCCAGTGGAGAGAAAAAACTTATAAAAAGCAGTGTCCTCAGTCTGTGAACTAATTGAGCTTTGTAGTGCGCCTGGTTCTGCAAGAAGGATTTTCTTTCTTATCTTCTCTTGGTCCGTTTTTACCTTGCTTGTCGCTTAACTATCGAGTGAAAGTGTCTTTCTTCTTTAACGTTACTGTCATTTTCCCTCTTGGTGAGGGCTCTGCTCGAAAATCCAGCAGAAAAACAAAAGGGAATGAGTCTTGTGTACACAGGAAAACTTTCTGTTAAATGTGACAAGATATATTAATCCAAAAGGGAAAAAAAATATATATATATTAGCATTTGAAGAGTACTTAAACGTTACCATTTCTCTGCAGTAAAACTCAGGGTCTTGTTTCCTTAAACAAACAGTAAATTCTTGAATTGGGGAAATTAAAAAAAAAGGAATTCCTTTACAAAATGACTTCTCTTTAAAAAAGATGCTCCTGCTGACAAACATGTATTCATTTACCTTAAAAATGAAGATAACATATAAGAAGTGAATATAAATAAATATAAAAGTACAGATTTAGATAAGGTATAATCAGTGTCCTGAAGAAGCACACTCTGGAAAACAAATATAAGTTAATCTGCTTAAAGCTCAGTAACTTCAAAAGAAACCTTAGGGTTTTAGAAACATCACTTTTTTTTTTTTCTTCAGGATTAAACCATTAATATAAAAGAAGGTGCCAAGCAGTAATAGTGATTTAGAAATTATATGGTAGTTCACCATTTAGGAGGCATTGCTATAATTGGTGAAACACTGCTAATTAGTTTAAGATAGTGGTTCAGGCACTAATAATAAAGTATATACACATATACCAATAAATGGCTAATATCTGATCAAGACATTGAGAAGTTAGAATTTACTGCAAAAAGCCTGCTTGTAATTTCCAGGCAATTTTGAAGGATCTGGCAGAAAAAGTAAATTGGGATCATTAGGACATAGATTTTTAAATCACTTGGAAGCAGTCATAATGCTTTATGTAATACTACAATTTTATCTCTCTCTCTCTCTCTCTCTCTCTCTCTCTCTCTCTGTTGCAAATAATCTATTTTCTTCCAGTGCCAGTTCAGATTCCAGCAACAATTGTTTTGAAGAAGTGTCTGAACAAAATGACATTTTATAAAGTATTCAAGAAATGACAGAACTGGAGAAAGATATTTATGTCACACACACACACACACACACACACACACACACACACACACACAAATGATGAGCAACAGCCCAGTGAATTTAGTCAAGGTTTCCTTAGCCAGACCAGTACACATCTTTATCCAAATTATGATTACATTATGGCATTTATAGAACATAAGTTTGTTCTTTTGCAGTCACCTTTCTACTTTTGGACAATTAAAGTACAATTCTTGTAAGCGATTAGTGATGGAAAAATTCAACATAACTGATATTGTGCCAGAACCCGGTACCTAAGCAGAATGTGTCCACAGTGCCCTTAGAAGTAGGCAGGCCCCTTTGCCCATTCCTGACGCCTCTTGGGTGCCTAGGTCTTTTCTTTGCCTTGCATCACCTAATTATCGAAGGCCTGGGTTCCCCACCCATTCCCTCTGTAGAATGTCTGGATTCCCTTCAGTGCCAAGGATCCTAATCACCTTCAACCTTCTCTTCTTCAGGACCCACTCCCCACAAGAAACCATTTTTAGGAAATCACTTCTTAGAAAGAAAAAGAACAAGGACTTTCCCCCACCCCTCCCTTGAGTTTGCTGCGTTAATTATAGTAAAAGGCAGGGAAAGGGAAAGAATATTGCACATGTATAACTTCTTTAGCCAAAGACTACCAAAGAAGATAGTATGAACACATGTGACCTTTGACTAGTCCTGTCTAAGATATCTTTAAGTGTTCTTCAGCTTATTTATGGTTTGAATCATATCCATATTGTCAAGGGTAATCACTCTATCCGGTCATATAATATAGTATTCAAGTCTACTAGTTCCACATAGGGCAATGACCTGCTCTGTGATTTAACCATAGTGAAATCTAAATGTGGGATACGCTCCCTCTGGGTGCTATTCCCATCACTGCATTGTTTCTGAGGGGCTAGCAGTTGTGTGTGCTAAGAGCTTTGGTTCTTAACCTTGGCTGCACATTAGAATCACTGGGGGAGGGGCTCCAGGGTAGCTCAGTCCCTTAAGCATTGGACTCTTGATTTAAGCTCAGGTCATGATCTGACAGTCTCGAGATCAAGCCCCGCATTGGGTTCTGCGCTGGGCATGTAACCTGCTTAAGATTCTCTCTCTGTCCCTCTGCCCCAGCCCTGCTCGTGGGCTCGCTCTCTCTCTCTCTCTCTCTCTCTCTCTCTTTCTAAAAAAAAAAAAAAAAAAAAAAAAATCACTAGGGAAACTTTACAAAGAAATTCTTATGCTTGGGTCCCACCCTTAGAGATTTGGACTTGGTCTTGGAAGAGTCCTGAGAGTTGGTATTTTTTAAAAAGTTCTGGAAGTGACTCTAATGTGTAGACAGAGTCAAAAATTACTGGATTAGAAAACATACTCATCTGTTGTGCAAGAAAAGTAAAATAAGAACCGAAAGGATCCATTGTGATTAATACTTGTCTTTTTAGGTTAAAAGATGTTACTGATCCTACTGAATATAGGGAACTGGCATAAAAGGACAGACTCAAGGAAATTCTGAAGGAAAAGAAGAGGATCATTTAACATTAGTGTCGAAATGGTCATTTAAAATTGGTTTAGCTTAAATGAACTTAATGCAGTTCCAGACATTTGCTCTCACATCAATATATACATCGGGTGCCAGAGAAAAGATGAATTTTTAAAACTATCTCTTGTTTGTGCAATAAGAGAGTGAGTGATTAGAAGCTATGTGTTTTATTTTTGTTTTGAGGTTTGTTGTTGTTGTTGTTGTTGTTGTTGTTCTCTGGTCTGAAAAACCTAGACACAAAGGGAAAAAGTCTATTCCTAAGAATAGTACTGTGAAAGTGAGAGAAATTCACTGAAGAGAAGAAAAACTTTAGACTTTTGAGTGTATCCTCTGAAACTGAATGTCCCTAACTGTGTTCCTCGCAGCTTACAGTTCCCTTGGTATCCTTCACAACCACACTGGTATGTCCCAAAGCCCTGTCCCCGGGCCCCCCAGTCACACATCCTGTGTAGACAGTGTGGTCTCCTGGGGTTGATTTCTGAACTGCATCCTAGAAATAAATGTTCAGTATGATACACTTTGTGCTCTAGGGAGGTCCATCACATCAAAACTAAGTAATCAAAGGCTAAACTGGATTGTGACGATTTCTCTATAATCTTTATTTCTCTATGATAAGGATGGCTTGCTGTGGTTTTTTCCTCTGGTGATTATATTAAATAACTTGGCAAGTACGTAAAATCCAATTCCTCCAATACTTGCTTAGCCTCTGTGATCAAAGGATGGAGCAAGAAACAGGAGTACGTCTTAGCATCTTATGATCAAAGGACTGGGCAGGAAATAAGGACATACAGGGGCGCCTGAGTGGCTCAGTTGGTTAAGCGTCCAACTCTTGGTTTCACCTCACGTTGTAATCTTATGATTCGAGAGTTTGAGCCCCATATCAGGCTCTGTGCTTGGGATTCTCTTTGTCCTCTCTTACTGCCCTACTCCAATGCTTGCACACACACACTCACCTCTCTCTCTCAAAAATAAATAAACTAAAAAAAAAAAGAAGAAACAAGGACATACAAAGATAAGTTTATTCATTTAACAAATATTTGTTAAATGCCTCCTCTGTGCAATGCATGCTTCCAGGTTCTGAGACTAGAATAGAGATCAAAATAAAGTCTGAAGTTTATGTTTTGGTAGATGCTGACAGACAAGAAATACACTTATAATGTAATGTCATGTAATGGTAAAGGTGTAAAGAAAATTCAGGCAGCAAAAGGGTACAGACTGGTGGAAGAAATGAAGGGCTGCCCTTTTGCACACAGTGGTTAAGTGACATTTGTACAGAGACCAAAGAACATGAGGGGGTGAATAGAGGCATAGAGGACAGAAAAGAGTCAATCATATAGCTGTCTTGAGAAAGAGTGTTTCACAGGCTGAGGGCACAGTAAGTGCAGAGGCCCTGGGGCAAGTGGCTGCCAGGCTAATGTGAGGAACAGTAAGGATGACAATAAGGCCGGACTACAGTGAGCAAGACGTGAAACAGTGGGAGGTGAGGTTAGACCTTACAGAACACTGTAAGACCTTTGGATTCTGTTCTGTGTATGATGGTAAGCTGTCTGACATTAAGTAGGACTGAGATATAATCAGACTTAAACTTCTAAAAAATGTAGATGATCCTTCTGGATGCTGGATGGAGAATAGAATTTTTGTGTATTTGTGTGTGTACATGCATATGCACATGCTCACTTGTGCAAGGTAAGAGATGCAGGGGCAGGATTGAAAACAAGGAGTCTAGTAGGGCAGGCAAATGGTGATGGTGACTTAGATCAGGGGTGAGCATTGGTGAAGTTCACTGATGGACTGGTCAAAGATGACTCAGCAGTTTGTGGTAAGCCCAACTGGGTGAAGGGAGGTGATTTTACTAGATGGGAAAACTAGAGAAGAGTAGTTTGGGAGGAGTGTGAATGGAAAACAAGGGTTTAGTCTTAGATATGTCTAACAGACATACAAGTGAGGATGAATCCATACGTTTCTGCCCTCAATGAGTTCATTCTCCGGCAGAGGAAATAACACAAATAACTATCAAAGGAAGTGTAATGTAAGTTCTACAGGAAAGTACAAACACTAGAGAGGAAAGATTAGGAGAAAAGCTTCATGGGAAACGAAACATTTGCTATGAAAATTTGAGAATGAATAGGATTTTCATCTTGGGAGAAAAAGTAGGGAGGAATGAAGAGAACATCAAGGAAGAGAAAATGCCAGAAGCAAAGCTGGGTGAGTGCAGGCTATGTTGGGGAATCATCAGATAGACCATGTGGTTGGAACACAGTTACAAAGAACAGAGTCTTAGGGCTAAGGTGGGAGAGTAAACTGGGATCAATAATGTGGAATTGGGTTTGGTGACATTGGGAAACCATGATAGGAAGAAGAATGCACCCCCCCCCCACCAAGATGTCCACATCTTTTTTTTTTTTTAATATTTTTTTTAATGTTTATTTATATTTGAGGGAGACAGAGGGTGAGTGAGGAAGGAGCAGAGAGAGAGGCAGACACAGATATGAAGCAGGTTCCAGGCTCTGAGCTGTCAGCACAGAGCCCAACCTGGGACTCAAACTCATGAACCCATGAGATCATGACCTGAGCTGAAGTCAAATGCTAAACCAACTGAGCCACCCAGGTGCCCCCAAGATGTCCACATCTTAATCCCCAGAATCTGTGAGTATCTTATGTTACCTGGTAAGGGGGAATTAAAGCTCCAGATGGAATTATGGTAGTTTATCAGTTGACATTAAAATATGGAGATTATTCTGGTGGGCCTAGGGTAATCACAAGCCTCCTTTAATGTGAAAGAGGCGGTCAGAGTGATGTAATATGAGAAAGACTCAACCAGGCATTGCTAACTTTGAGTACAGAAGTGGAGCCAAGGAATGTAGGCAGCCTTCTTTTCCAAGGAAGCGGGGAAAGGCAAGAAAATAGATTATCCCTTAGAGAATCTAGAAGAGAATACAGCCCCAGTTTGGTGAGACCCACTTGAGAATTCTGACCACTAGAATTTTAAGATAATAAATTTGTGTTGTTTAAGCCATTAAGTTTGTGTTACAACAACAGAAATCTAACACAGAAGCCAAGGAAAGTTTTTGAGTAGGTGAGTAATCACGATTCAGTATTTTGGGGTGCTTGGGTGGCTCAGTTGGTTGAACATCTGACTCTTGATTTTGGCTCAGGTCATGATCTCAAGCCTTGCATCAGGCTCCATGCTGAGCACTGTGAATTTGCTAGAAATTCACATTCTCAAGTCTCATCTTAGGCCCACTGAATCATAAACTCCACCCCAGTTTCTGACTTAGAAGTTCTATGTTGAAGTTCAAGAATTTGTAAAGTAAAAGAATGTATAAATAGGTGGGGAAGATGAAATAATATAAAGCAAACAGTCCAAAAGAAGGCAAGGAGAAGAAGAAATGTAGACAAGTAGAACACCAACAAAAAAATAATAAGATAGATTTAAATGCCAATTTATAAGTAATTATATTAAATGTAAGTGGATTAACTTCCACTTAAAAGACAGAGATTGTAGACTGGAAAAAAACAAACAAACCCAAACATATGCTGTTTTCAAGAGTCACACATAGAATATAAGGACACAGAAAGGTTGAAAGTTAAAAGATGGGAGAATATACATACAAACATCAACCAAAACAGGAAAAGAAAAGCTGGAGTATCTGTATTATATGAAATATAGTAGACTTTGAGGCAAAAATTTGTTACTAGATAAAAAGGAGGGACACTTTGTAATTATAAAAAAATCCAATGTAATATAGCAATTCTATATTGGGATATACCTAAAAATACAGCCTCAAAATACATTAAAAAAAATAAAACACCTCAGTGGAGAAATACACAAGTCTATCATGAGAGTGAGAGATTTTAACACACCTCTGTGACTAATAAACAATCAGACAAAAGTAATATTGACACCTATATGATAGATTTAAATAAAATGTTTAATGACTGACAACTGACATATAGAATAGTATATTAAGTTGTAGCAAGGTGTACACTATTTTAAGTGCTCATGTAATATTTACAAAAACGTCATATTCAGGGTCATAAAATAAACCTTGACAAATTTTAAAAGTGAAATGGTAAAGAGTGTATCCTTAGAGAAATTAAATTAGCAATTATTAAATTTTACTGAAAAACATAGAAGATGTGGAAAACTCTTCAGGGAAAGAATGAGTCAATTAGCTGTACATGAAAAAGACAATCTGACACATACTTCACACTCATAAAATCCAGTTCCAAATGGAAGAAAAACTAAATATGAAAAGAAAACTATAAAACTTTCAGGAGGAAGCTTGGGAAAATATCTTTATGACAGAGACTTAAATATTTTCTTAAATGAGACTAAACAAATAAGAGGAAATAGTGACACATTTGAGCACGTTAAAATAACAATTTCTATATGACTAAAATTATTGTAAACTAAGCGGAAATAAAGCTAAATATTAGTGCAAGATAATGGCAAAACAGTAATAAACAAAAATGAAAATGTCTACAAATCATTAAGACAATGGTGTATGATATAATGGGAAAATGAGCAAAAGATATGTACAAGCAATTCATAAAAGAAACTCAAAGATCAATAAATGTGAAAAGATGCTCAATTCCACTAATCTCAGGGAAATTCAGAAGGCAACAATAACAGGACACCATTTCACACCCATCATTTTGGAAAAACTTAATATGCTTCATATGACCAAATGTTGGTGAGGATTGAAGAAAATGGTAAGTTTTACCCATTGCTAGGAAATTGGTTCAACCATTTAGGGAAATAATCAAACATATTAAGTGTAACTGAAGCTGTGCATATCTGAAAACCTGACAATTTCACTTCAGGGTATCTACTCTAAAGAACTCTAACACATATCCAAGGAAATGTATATATGGGGTATTTCATTGCAGAATTGTGTGTAGTAGTGAAATGTAGAAACAACCTAATAGAATTAGGATATTGGATGGGATGCTTTAACAGGAACCTAATCACAGTGACCTAAACAAAGTAAGTACTAGTTTCTTTTCTTTTCTTTTCTTTTTTTCTGTTATAAATGTCTGAGCCTGTACATAATCCATGGGGCTGTGCCAGACTTTGAATGTGGAAGGTCATCCAAAGACCCAGGTTCCTACTGTCTTGTTGCTCTACAATCTCTTAGGATGCTTTTACTAACTTGATCATGTCTTTTAGGCAGTAGGAAAGGGGAAAAAGAGAAAATAGATGGAAAGCAGCTTTCTTTCTTTTTTTTAATGGCATGTAATTCACATAAAATGATATTTGCCCTTTCAACAGGTACAGTTTTTAGTATATTCACAAAACTGTGCAATCGTTATCACTATCTTATTTTAGAATATTTTCATCACTCCCAAAAGGAATCCCGTACACATTAGTACTCATTCCCCTTTCTCCTAACTTGGTCATGGTATTTAATCCTTTTTTTATATGTTCCTAGATTTATTTGGTTTACTAGCATTTAGTTGAGGATTTTTGCATCTGTATTTATCAGGTGTATTGGTCTGTAGTTTTCTTGTGATGTCTTTGTCTGACTTTGGTATCATGGTAATAGAATTAGTTGGGAAGTGTTCCCTCTTCTATTGTTTGAAAGAGTTTGTGATTATATACCATGATCAAGTGGGATTTATTCCAGGAATGCAGGTTGGTCCAACATGCTAAAATCAACCAATGTAATTAATACATCATATTAATAGACTAAAGGATGGAAATCACATGATTATTACAGTATATGCAGAAAAAACATTTAACAAAATCCTCTCATGATTAAAAAAAAAATCAAACTAGGAATAGCCGAGAACTTCCTCAACTTGATAAAGGGCTACTACGAATAGCTAATAAATGGTGAAAGACTGAAAGCTTTCCCCCTAAGATCAGAAATAAGACAAGGATGTCTGCTCTCGCCACCCCTGTTTGATGTTGGAAGTTCTATCTAGGACGGTTAGGTAAGGAAAAAATGTAAAAAGACAGCCAGATTGGAAAGGAAGACATAAAACTATTTACAAATCATGTGATCTTGTATAAAGAAACTCCTAAAGAATCCACCAAAAACAAAACAAACAAAAAACCCATCTGTCAGACATAATAAATTCAGCAAGGTTACAGAATACAGATCAATATACAAAAATCAATTGTATTTTTATACACTAACAATGAACAATCTAAAAATGAAATTAAGAACACAATTCTATTTACAATATTATTAAAATGATAAATTACTTAGGAATGTATTTCACAAAAGAGTATTTCTAACAAAAGAGCAAAAGACTTGTACCTTGAAAGCTATAAAACACTATCAAGAGAAATTAAAGAAGACCTAAATAAATGGAAAGATATCTTTTGTCTGTGGATTGGAAGACTTAATATTGTAAAGATGGCAACACTTCCCAAATTCATCTACAGATTGATTATAATCCCTATCAAAAATTCAACTGGATTTTTGTTTGCAGAAATTGACCAACTGATCCTAAAGTTCATATGGAAATTTAAGGGATTCAGGGTAGCTAAAATGATCTTAAAAAAAAAAAGAAAGAGACTAATGGTGGAAGACTCATACTTTCCAATTTTAAAACTTACTAGAAATCTACAATAATCAAGACATATGGTATTGGCATAAGGATAGACATACCAATCTAAGGAGTAGAATTGAAAGTCCAGAAGTAAATGAGTACATTTAAGAGTAATTGATTTTTGGAAATTGTGTCAAGAGCATTCAACAAGGAAAGAACAGTCTTTTCAACCAATGGCACTGGAACAACTGTATGCATGCAAAAGAATGAAGTTGGACTCCTACCTCACACCATTTATAAAAACTAACTTAAAATGGATCAGAAACCTAAATGTAAGAGTTAAAACTGTAAAGCTCTTAGAGGAAAATGTAAGTGTAAATCTTTATGACTTTGAATTAGGCAATTTTTTAAATATGACACGAATAACACAAGCAACCAAAGGAAAAATTGATAATTGGACTCAAACACAATTAAACACTTGAGTTTCAGAGGACAACATCAAAAAGGTAGAAAGACAATCACAGAATGAGAGAAAATATTTGCCCATCACATATCTGATAAAGATTGAATATCCAGAATGTATAAAGAACTTTTATAACTCAACAATAACAATTAAAAAGGCAGATAACTAGGGGTGCCTGGATGGTTCAGTTGGTTAAGCATCCAACTTCAGCTCAGGTCATGATCTCACAGTTCGTGGGTTCGAGCCCCATGTCAGGCTCTGTGCTGACAGCTCAGAGCCTGGAGCCTGCTTTGGATTCTGTGTCTCCCTCTCTCTCCTCCTCCCCCACTCTTGCTCTATCTCTCTCTGTCTCTCAAACATAAATAAACGTTTAAAAAAATTTTTTAAAAAGGGGGGGCAGATAACCCAATTGAAAGATAGGCAAGAGGTGTGAGTAGATATTTTTTAAAGAAGTATACAGATGGCCAATAAGCACATAAAAATATATTCAGATGTGTACAGGGTGTCTTCTTGGGGTGATGAAAGCATTCTAAAACTTTTGTGGCAGTGATTGCACACTTCTGTGACTCTATTAAAAACCACTGAATTATACATTTTATTCTTTTAAGTTTTTTTGAGTTATACATTTTAGATGGGTGAATTGACTGGTATGTGAATTATATTTCAATAAAGCTGTTACCAGAAAAGAATGTTAAAAGGAGAGTTGCTTTGCAAATTTTGGCATTTCAAGTAACTCATAAAGGGGCGTCTTCAATAAATGATGTTAAAGCTTCCCTATTATTTAGAAAAATATATATTTAAAAATACTAATTTTCCAAATAAATTTTCTAGAGAACCCTGGCTAACACACAAGGCAAGCATGAGCAGGCAGTTCAGTGAAGAATTACAATTTAGTTGCAATTAGTGTAATCTCACTAATCTTACAAAGAAACTCCCAACTCAAAAATTATTTGGAAAAATGTTTAATAAAAATAAAATATAAATTTAATTTAAATAACATTATAATTTTGATGGAACAACATTTTGGTCTTTGAAAATAATATATATTATATTATATAATACATATTATTGTTATATATATATTATATATATATTATGTTATATATATTATATATATATTATATAATACATATTATTGTATTTAAATAACATTATATAACATTTAAATAACATTATAATTTTGATGGAACAACATTTTGGTCTTTGAAAATAATATATATTATATTATATAATACATATTATTGTTATATATATATTATATATATATTATGTTATATATATATTATATATATATTATATAATACATATTATTGTTATAATAAATATAGGTAATAGGTAATTATAATAAATATAGGTAAATATTTACATAATTTGGGGGGGCAGTACAAGCCTTTCTAAACATGACACTAAGGGCAGAAATCATAAATTTCTGCAGGAATGCACTGATTTGTTTAATGACATAATAAAGAAAAGCTTTAAATAAACCAACATTACAATTTATTTTTTTAAATACATGTTTATTTATTTTGAGAGAGAGAGAGAGTACTGGCAAGGAGAGGGGCAGAGAAAGAGGGAGAGAGAATCCTAAGCAGGTTCCGTGCTCAGCGTGAAACCCAAAACATCAACATAACAATCTAAAGAAAAATGACAAATTTGAGAGAATATTCACACTGGTTGAGAAATGATTCAAAACAACAAGTGAAGAGCTCTTAGCAATAAATGACCATCTCTTCAGTGGAACACGAGGTTTGATGGTTGATTTTATGTGCCAACTTCACTGGGCTAATGAATGCCCAGAGAGCTGGTAAAATATTATTTCTAGGTGCATCTGTGAGCGTGTTTCTGGAAGAGAATAGCATTTGAATCAGTAGTCTCCGTAAGGAAGATTCATCCTCACCAATGCAGGTGGACATCATCTGATCTGTTGAGGGCTTAAATAGAACGAAAAAGCAGAGCAAGGGCAAATTTGCTCTCTGCTGGAGCTGGAACATGACATTGGTATTGCTGTGACCTGGGGCCTTTGGACTTCCACTGAATTACAACACCCACTTTCCTGGGTCTCCATCTTGTGGGCAGTAGATTGTGGCACTTCTCAGCTTCCCTTATCACATGAGCCAATGCCTCATAGTAAATCTCTTATTATATGTCAGCATATATTCTATTGGTCCTGTTTTTCTAGAGAGCCCTGACTAACACACAAGGCAAGCATGAGCAGGCAGTTCAGTGAAGAATTACAATTTAGTTGTAATTAGTGTAATCTCACTAATCTTACAAAGAAACTCCCAATTGCAAATGCTTCCAGTTCAATTGTATGAAAACAGATAACGTTAATCCTATTTTAAACTCTGCCAAAGCACACAGAAACAAGGAAAACTTCTGAAATTTTTAAAATAATTTTAGGATTACATTGAAACAAACACCTACGGGAGTGCCTGGGTGACTCGGTTGAGCAACTGACTGCAGCTCAGGTCATGATCTCATGCTTCATGAGTTCGAGCCTCTTGCATCAGGCTCTTCGCTGACAGCTGACAGTGTGGAGCCTGCTTGGGATTCTCTCTCTCCCTGTCTCTCTCTCTCTCTCTCTCTCTCTCTCTGCCCCTCCCTGCTTGCGCTTTCTCTCTTTCTCAGAATAGATGAATAAACTTAAAAAAAAAAAAAACTCCTATGATAACATACATGTACAGATGGAAATTATGGGACAGCTTTGCTTAAGAATATTTATTTATGTAAAAAAAAAAAAAGAATATTTATGTAAAATCCTAAGTGAGATAACAGTGGTAATGAGTTTGTCATTGATGTGGGTCTAATTGCATAAATTTTCACAGATTGCGCTCTTAAAAGTTACATATGGCTATATAGCAAACATACCACAAATTAGGTCAAAAGAGACAAAACGAGGAAGGAAATTGGCAATGTGTGATGAAGATTGATTTTCTTCCATGTAAAGACTCTTAGAAAATAACCAAAATGGGCAGAGATCATGGATAGTCAGTTTGCAGAAAATAAATACAAATAGTTTTAAAAATATGGAAAAATCATTACCTCTATTTAAAAATGCAAATTCGGGGCGCCTGGGTGGCGCAGTCGGTTAAGCGTCCGACTTCAGCCAGGTCACGATCTCACGGTCCGTGAGTTCGAGCCCCGCGTCGGGCTCTGGGCTGATGGCTCGGAGCCTGGAGCCTGTTTCCGATTCTGTGTCTCCCTCTCTCTCTGTCCCTCCCCCGTTCATGCTCTGTCTCTCTCTGTCCCAAAAATAAAATAAACGTTGAAAAAAAAAATAAATAAAAAAAAAATAAATAAAAATGCAAATTCACACAAGAAGTCCCATATTTCACCTATCAGAATGTTTAATTGTACCAGATTATTTTTTATTTTTTAAAGGACATGGGAATAGGTACTCTCATAAACTGCTAGCAGAAATGCAGATGGCACAATCTCTTTGCAACACTATAGCCGTAAGTGTTCTTTGTTTTTGTTTTTTTAATTAAAAAAAAAATTTTTTTTACATTTATTTATTTTTGAGAGACAGAGTGAGTCAAAGTGAGAGTGGGGGAGAGGCAGAGA
Organism: Panthera pardus; assembly: GCF_024362965.1. Classification (NCBI taxonomy): domain Eukaryota; kingdom Metazoa; phylum Chordata; class Mammalia; order Carnivora; family Felidae; genus Panthera; species Panthera pardus. Next base: position 46,744,121 of record NW_026526991.1, on the reverse strand, counting down.
GAGAGGGAAACACAGGGTTGGAAGCAGGCTCCAGGCTCTGAGCTGTCAGCACAGAGCCCGACGTGGGGCTCGAACCCACAGACTGTGAAATCATGACCTGAGCCGAAGTCGAGCGCTCAACGGACTGAGCCACCCAGAAGCCCCTGTTTTTGTTTTTGTTTTTTTAATTTTTAAATGTTTATTCCTGAGAGAGAGAGCGAGGGAGGGGCAGGGTGGAAGGAGACACCGAATCCAAGGCTGGCTCCAGGCTCTGAGCTGTCAGTACAGAGCCCAAAGTGGGGCTCTAACTCATGAACTGTGAGATCATGACTTGAAGTCAGACACTTAACTGACTGAGCCACCCAGGCGCCCCTGTAGTCATAAGTTTTGAATGTAGACACACTTTGATTTTTCCTGTTCTCATGTATGTGTAGATGCCTGTAAAAGGAAGTTTGTTGCTTTTTTGGAATTGCAAAAGACTGGAAACACCTTTAATTAATAATTCTTGCATATCCATGTAGTAAAATTCAAAAAAGAATGAGATAGATCTCTATATGCAGATATGGCAGCACCAAGATATATTGTTAAATGAAAAACAAAGGGCAAAACAGAGAAGAGTGTGCTCACATTTATGTTAAAATAAAATGTAGGAAATATCAGAAGAATGTACAACTGTTAAGCATGTTTGTCTGGGGGTCAGGATCAAAGTCAGAGAAAGACATTTCAGCTTGTACCCTTTCCCAGTATTTGCATTTTTACCTTGTGTATCTATTATGCTTTTTTAAAATTAAATCTTAATCAAAATAGCAGTATGACCTTGGAAATTACTTAACATGTCTGCCTCAGTTTTTTCATCTTTAAAATGAAGACTATAATAGTACCTATCTCATCAAGTTATCAGGATTAAGTAAGTTAATATGTGTGAAACATCTAGAATAGTGCTTCACACATGGTAAGCCTTTGATGAATATTTGCTATTATTATTATGAGCATAGGCTTAAAAATCAAATTGTGCTATAACTTTATTAGTAGGGGGTATTTCTTTATTGAGATTCCTTTGTCTCGATCCCTTTTGCAATGCAGACACAACTAAATATTTTTAGTTTATTTTTTCTCTAATATTTATCTCCATGTTTCCCAATAGTAGGCTCTGATGTGTATATTTTAGATGCTATTGACCCTATGATGGAATGTGAGGATTTAGCTTTCTTACACCATCCCATCCCACCCTAGTCTTCTGCCCTTCATTCTTTAAATACGGTTCTATCCTAACTTTTGGCTACATTAATACTGGGCATTAACATATTTTAACTATGTAAATTATTGCTCATTTCTATAACTGTTTATTTTCCTTGAGCTGATAGTCCTCGTCTCCTAATTTCTTACTTTCCTATGACCCTTTCTCTTAATTTTCCCAAAGAATTGTAAAGCCACTTTTGTACACCGTTTTTCATATGGTTATTCAGAATAGGTGACCATTTAGTTACACGTTTTTCTTTTTAAAGAAATTTCCTGGGATACCATTCTGGATTCCTTCAGCCTGCTACTGCCCCAAATTGAACTGGTTACGCCTTAGGCCTGCTGTGTTTCTCCCATGTTGAGTACTCTGTTTCCTTGACCCAGTGTGGTCCTCTTTTCTTGGTTTATACTGTTGTTTTGGTGGATACATCCTCAAGCAGCTTCCTGAGAAGGGATGCATGGGAAATACAACTTCTAGATTTCATGTTTTGATCAGAGTTCTGTTTCTGATGATTTAAACACAGTCTCATTCCTTTAATCAAAACGCAGTTTGTGATTTATTTGGCAGTGTGCGTAAATCAGTGTAGGTCTGTACCTTCAACTTCATTTCTTATGAGAGAAACAATCGGAAGTTCTCCTCAGAGTTATGCTCCCTGAGGCCAGATTTCTTCATCTACCCAAACTGGTCAAAGGCTTTAAATACCCACCAGCACACTGCAGAGTACTCCTGGGGGTACGTATATCCCAGTAGTAGAAAAACAGGCCTTGTAAGCAACTGTTTATTAGGACAGGTTGGGAAAGGTGATAGTATAAAAAAGAGAAGGTGCATTGGGAGTGTGAGCCATTTGCTTATGAAACTTGTTTCCCAGCACTACCTGCTTCAGCCCTGTAAACTCCACCGTTATGTTTCAGTGGGTCAAAAAGCCCAGTGTCCAGTGGATAGCATGGTAATGATGTTCCGTGTTCAGGCATCCAGATCCTACTGGCACTCAGCAGTAAGTCAGTGGTCTCTTAGAAGGAAATATTCTCCAAAGAAAGCATAGGTTTGCTTTATGTTATCAGGGCTCTTGGTGGGCTCCATGTACCCCCCAATCTGGCAGAGACCTCATAGACTGTTGGAGGCCCTGGGCCAAAGAGGTGAATTGACAGGGCTTTCTGTAGCCTGGAGCAGCTGGAGTGGGTTCTCCTGCCCTGGCTGCCACGGAAAGCTGGTGGTATTGGGGGTTACTCAGTAAAGGGGCCAGAGTAGCGATCTCAAAAGTGGATATATATGTGTCCACCAAAATATAAGGAAGTCCACCAAACATTGTGACCCTTATTTTTAAGGGGTGAAAGATGCAGCAGTTTGTCGTTTACCTTGGAAGGGGTATCCAGAAATTCCCTAGACCACTAGCCTCCCGGAAGCATAGCTGAGGTGGCAGGTCCCGAACTTCCCAATCACTGGCACATCTGTTCTCTACCAAGGAATCTAGGGCACCATGTTCTCCCTGCTTCCAGGTCCAGTCATCAGCCTGATATCATCAATGTATACTGTTCTGTTATGTTCTACTGCAGAGCAGAGCATAAGAACCAAAGAAAGTTGAGGTAGTGCTGAGTAGGACAATCCTGAATAAGTCTGGAAAGTCTACACCATCTCGACCAGGTAAAAGTGTAGCTGTCTCTGGTGCTCTTTGTCCACAAGAATGGAGAAAATAGCATTTGCCAGATCAGTCGCCAGAGGATAGGTTCCAGTGGTAAGTTTATTTGCTGTAGTTCAATCACTATATTGTACACCTGTATGTTAACTACACTGGAATTAAAATCTTGAAAAATAAAATAAGTGTCTACCCTTTCCACACTGCACGGCTACTCTGGTAAATGTCTGCATGTTCTCTGGGGAAAGGTTAGATTTTTGGTAGGTGCTACTTCAGAGGGCCTTCCCAGCCTTCCCTTCATTCAAGGAGCTTTTGGCCTGAGGATTGGATGAGGAGCCCTGTCTTGTGTCACAGTGACCCATTAGACTACATTTCACCAAACCTCAGGTGTTTTCAGGTATGTAGATCAAGGAGAACCTTAAAGGGTGTTCACCTTTTTAGTCCTAGGGGTCCTATGATCTGTTAGCCACTGTCAAAGATTCCTGTGGATTAAATCATTTCTATTATGCTCACAAATTCTGTGGGTCAGAGATTTAGGACACAAAGGGGACAGCTTATCTATGCTTCATGACGTCTGAGGTCCCAGTGGAATACCCAAAGGCTGGACACTGGAATCATCTGAAGGTTCATTTACTCATATATCAGGTAGTTGATGCTGGCTATTGGGTGGGGCGTCTCGGTTCCTCTCCACACCAGCCTTATAGTGTGATCTCTCTGCACAGGGCAGTTTTGGCTTCCTCACAGAATAGTGTCTGGATTCTAAGGGCAGACGTTCCCAAGAGAGAGAGTTATGGGCAGAAGCTATGTCACCTTTTCTGAGTTAGCCTTGGAAGTCACACAGGATCATAGACTCATCCATGTTCTAAAGAAGGAAAGATAAAGCTGTACACTGAGAAGAGTGTCAATGTCACATTGACTTATGAAATGGCTTAGGAAATGGGATACATATTGGTGCAGCCATCTTTGGAAAACTCATTCTGCCACAAGTAGGAAACATCAAGTTTTTGTTTTTTTTTTAATTAACTTTATTTATTTTAAGAGAGAGAGAGAGAACACGCACACAAGTGGGGAAGGGGCATAGAAAAGGAGAGACAGAATCTCAAGCAGGCTCCACACTATCAGTGCAGAGCTGTATGTGGGACTCAAACTCAGAAACTGTGAGATCATGACCTGAGCCAAGATCAAGAGTCAGATGCTTAACCGACTGTGCCACCCAGGCGCCCCGGAAACATCAAGTTCTTATCAACATAATCAATCCTGGTTAAAGTGGACTTAGCATGGATAGGGTTTGTTGGTCTTTTTCAAACAAATGGTGGTTGTCATATTTCATTAAATATGTATACACACATTAAAATGTGTGCACTTTACAGTATACAATACAATACATAAATAATGCCATCAATGAGCATATCTGAATGCATGCATGAAATTTAAGAAAGTTTTATTTCATTTCAGTGTTCTGTGTGGTCATGAGGATTGGTCATCTCAAAGATTTTAAGTTACAGTCATATGCCATTGAACACATTTTTACATGTACTGTCATGCTTGTTATAAATAATAACTATTGAGCTTTTTCCGGGTTAAAACTTCTTGTTTTGGTTTGACTTTTTCTATTTACACTTAAATAGTAGACACGGTATTTTTATTTTCTAACTCTAAAGCTGAATGAACTGTTTTCTCTTGAAAGTGGAATGTTATTTGAAACTTTTCTCAGTTTTAATAGTACCACCAACCTTAACAGTCTGCTTGAATCTGAAAGTTAAATGAATATTACTGAATTACAGAATGCAGATAGTATCAACACATGACAATAAATTTGTGGGTGGGTGGGAATACTCTGCAGGAGGTAGCAAGCAGTTTCTCATTGAAGCATTTAAGGAGAGAGAAGCAATTTTTAGTGAGTAGTAGTTCAGATAATTGGGCATTTCTCAACTCCATCCCCCATGCCCTCTATCCTCCAAGCACATTAGATGACTCAGTCTTTCTGGAACATTTATGCACAAAGTCATTGCACATTCCATTTTTTCTTCTCAGAATATCACCTTCCCCACCCATTCTCTGAGAAGCAAACTCCTGTTCAACCTAAAAAACACAAATCAAAATCATCTCTTTTGCGAAGCCTCTATCATACCCCCAAAGCCAAGATCTCCACTTCTTCTTTTGTAATCACAAAGCACTTTGTGAATAAGCTACTACTCATGCTACTACTACAAGACACGCTCCTGGGAAGGAAGGGAAGAGACAAATAAAGGGTGAGTAATATCTCCTCTTTGCACACTGTCCTGTACTCAGCAGTCAAGAATGGCTTGTTGCTTAAATTATCAATCCTAAAAATGTGTCATTCCAAGGGTGAAGGAGAGCTGTTAATAATACAGATTCCTGGTCTGACTGAATCAGACTCTCGGGAGGGTGGCCCTTTTTGATGAACAATCCAGGTGGTCTTTGGGACAGACTTTGACAAACACGCTGTAGGCTGGGCACCATGTTCTCTCCGAAGAACTTACTGTAGCTTCTCCTATTCTTAGTCAGCCTTACTTTTTGTTTTCTAAGCCATTTGTTTGATCTTCAAGTTCTTCCACAAGATTATTTTCATTTAGCTTTCAGGTATGGATACAGATTCTGGAGCCACCTGCCCTAGAATTTAATTTTTTTTTTTTTTAGCTGACATGTAATTTTGTATGTGTTTGTTAAGTTAACGTGCATTCATAAGGTGTGTGCATATACACAATTAATGAAGTCGAGGCATATGGAACATTATGGAGTTTATAAATGGCTCAGTTACACTTTTTATTCCACAGTGTTTTCCTGATTATACATTTATATCGTCCCAAACTGTCATTCAAGTTACACATCATAGCTGACACATATATCTTACAGGATTTCAGAAAATGGGGAATTATAGGATAAAATATAATTAGACCCATGTTCCAGTAGATAATGTTTCAAGAATTCATTTTCGTTTTTTTTTTTTAATTAAAAACAATTTTTTTAAAGGAATCTCTCCAACGTGGGGCTCAAACTCACGACCCCAAGATCAGAAAAGTTGCATACTCTAGGGGCACCTGAGTGGCTTAGTCGGTTAAGCATCTGACTTTTGCTTAGGTCATGATCTTGTGGTTTGTGAACTCAAGCCCTGCATCCTATGTGCTTGAGCCCTGCTTCGGATGAGCCCCACTTCCCTCTCTCTCTCTCTTTCTCTCTCTGCCCCTTGCTCACTTTTGCCCTCTCTCTAAAAAAAAAAAAAAAGGGGGGGGGCGGCGCCTGGGTGGCTCAGTCAGTTAAGCGGCCGACTTCAGCTCAGGTCATGATCTCGCAGTCCGTGAGTTTGAGCCCTGCGTCGGGCTCTGTGCTGAGAGCTCAGAGCCTGGAGCCTGTTTCGGATTCTGTGTCTCCCTCTCTCTGACCCTCCCCTGTTCATGCTCTGTCTCTCCCTGTGTCAAAAATAAATAAAAAACGTTAAAAAAAATGTAAAAAAAAAAAAAGGAAAACGTTGCAGGCTCTACTGACTGAGCCAGCCAGGAGCCCCAAGAATTCATTTTCTAATCAAGTTTACTTCAGAAATTATTTAATCAGCTAAATCCATTCTAGTATTATGTCTTTCAATACTACCCTCCCTAACCAACTGAAGTCAGTAAAGAAACTGGAAGAAAAAAACAGTTTCTCCATTTCTGTTTCTTAGATAATGTCTAACATAGACTCGCTCCCCGATGTTTAAATGGATCACATGTATTGTGCAATGGTTTTTTAAATGATTCAGTAAAGGAAGAAAGTGAATTCTGCCTACTCTGCCCACATGATTGAAATGCAATCCTGAAGACACAAAAGAACACACTCAAGAGGGTACTATTAAAATATAAATCCATTGTGATAGGCTGCAAAGAATGCTATTATAAATCTTGATAAACCCTAAAATAAGATAATGGAAAAATAAGTCATAATAAGTACATAATCAAATATTCCACATCAAATGATGATTGTATCTTCCCTTAATAAACTCACTGAAGTCTTAGCCCACTCGATTCTGTCAACTTGGTGCGTAAATGCAAAAGTCAAAAAATTTTTTTCTACCAGGTAGGCATCAAACAAATATATTTTATCACATTCTTCTTTTTGTCTTCACTTTTTAAAGAAAATGATTTCATGCAAGTTTAGGCAGCAAATGACACAGACAATAGTGAAGGTTATTTGGGTGATAATATTAGAAATTGGGAAATGCTGCCTTTGCAAATGAGAAACAAAAAAGATCAGAATTGAATGAAGAAGTTTCTCCCAAGGAATGCTCATTGTCCTCTATGACCAAAGACATCGTGTCTGTAAATTCACCTAAGTGAAATTACATCCATGGCACCAAAAACCACCCCGGGAGCCAAATGGAGAGAGGAGGGAACAAGCAAAGACTTACAATGCACTTCTCTGTGAAGGTACCGGGAAAACAAAGCTTTGCCCCAGCCTGCCTTGACCCATCAGTCTTCGGGAGGGCTACACCAATTCCATTCCCAGAGAATCATTACACTGGTTCTCTGAGAGAGGGAGGCAAAAGTCAAGGCATCTTCCTTCCCCCCAAAGCAGGGAGCTCCAAAGAGAGAAAAGTGGGAAGCCCTAGAGATAGAGACACGGCGCAGCGTGGGGCAGTGGTTAAGGACACTCTGCAATCTGAATCCCAACTTTCCCATTTGCCATTGTGACTGAGGGAAAGTTTTCTTAAACCTCTGCCCTCATTTTCTTCTGTAAAACATAGGTGATTATAATATTTGCTCACTTGGATTAAAGTATATTTGCCGTGATGAGATGCTTCACATATAATCAATAAATATTAGTCATGATGATGAAAGTGATGTTGCTGATGATATGGTGGTCTACATTATCATTTGTGCCCCTCCCCTAATGGTGAGCTATTCATGGTGGACTGTTATAGTGCCTGGAAACCCATCAGGTCTGAACAGTCCAGAGAGGAAAGGAGTCTCTGACTGAATTTCCAATTTTTTCCCCCCTGGAACACTGCTTTGGATTGGTATTTATTACTTATTTTAAAATTCTTAATCTACGCTGATCCACCTGAATTGAGAAGGGATCTAGGGAGAATCTGAGTTAGGCTTCACAGAAATTTTAAAAGACAAATTAATGGGAGAATCAAAGTACAAGAAAATGAACAATAATGAGTTTTAAGAACTTAAGGTTTGAACTTAACTTTTTTGTTATTGTTGTTTTTGAATGATTATTTGTTTGTTTTGACAGAGAGAGAGAGAGAGAGAGGCAGCATGAGTGGGGGAGGGGCAGAGAGAGAGAGGAGAGAGAGAATCCCAAACAGGCTCCTTGCTAATAGCTGATGCAGGGCTCGATCCTGCATGAGATCCAACCATGAGATCATGACCTGAGCTGAAATCAAGAGTCCTGAGTCAGGCTCGCTGTTGAGCATGGAGCCTGCTTAAGATTCTCACTCTCTCCCTCTGCTTTCCTACCCCTCTCACAGTCTCTCTCTATATATAAAAAAAGTAAAAATTTTCCTTTTAAGGCGATGTGAGCTTTAGAAGTTACTAGAGTATTATAACTCATATTTTAATAGTTTTGGGTTTTTTTAATGTTTGTTTACTTTGAGAGAGAGAGAGAGAGAGAAACACATGCAGGGGAAGGGCAGAGAAAGAAGGAGAGAATCCTAAGCAGTCTCCATGCTGTCAGCGCAGAGACTAACATGGGGCTCAAACTCATGAACCATGAGATCATGACCTAAGCTGAAACCAAGAATCAATTGCTTAACCAACTGAGTCACTTAGGCACCCCTAAGCTCATTATTTCATCTATGATACTCTTGGAAAGAATGTGATGCATGGAAAAAAATACTTGAATTTTGTTTACAGACATTTTTCCCAATGTAAAAAAAAAAAAAACTTTGCTTCTAAAAATCCACCAACACTATCTCAAAGTATCCTAAAGGCAGGATGCCTGGGTGGCCCAGTAGGTTAAGCGTCTGACTCTTGATTTCAGCTCAGGTCATGATCTCACAGTTTGTGGGATTGAGCCCCAAGATGGGTTCCTCACTGATAGCCTGGAGCCTGCCTGGAACTCTCTGCCCCTTCCCCACACATGCGTGCTCTCTCTCTCTCAAAAATAAATAAACTTATAAAAGTATCCTAAAGGCAAGGAATATTTCTTTTTTCCCATATGAAACCACAACATACCTACTACACACTCTACTCACTCACTGAAAGTTTTTATCTGACCTTTCCAGAAACATGTGGATGTGACTTCTGGTCAAATCATAGAATTGTCATTTGGTGGAGGCATTTCTTTTAAACCCATCCCGCCCCCACCCCCCCCCACCCCCGAAAAAAAAAAAACCAAAAAACAAAAAACAAATAGCAAGGCTTCAAACTGAGTTAATTTGCAAAATTTAAAAATCTGCCTTAATTACATTTGGTGTTTGTTGTTATTCCCTAAAATGTTTAGTGAACCCCTTGTGTTGAGCGTAGCCATTGCAAAAAACACTCCAGTGGATTTTTGTTTCACACTTCTTCCCTTCAAAGAGCACAATCAGGTGCCACCTACTCTCACTTGATACACTCACTGACCATGGTATAGAAAAAAAAAAAAATGTTTTAATAGAAGTAAAGGAAATGTCCAGCACATTGGAGGAAGTAATAAAAACATGGCAAAGGCTGCTTATGAACACTAAGCTAAGTACAGGTCTCCAAGAAAGGACCTACCACAACTGTCCGTTTTGCTGGCTGGAATGGTTGGCTCAGTCAGGCTTCCCAGCCACTTCCCCAGTGCTCAGGATCTCTTCTGGGAAAAATACTGCAACAGTGTAGTCCTGTCTTCTGCTGGGTCCTATCTTGATGTACTTCCAAGAAGAGAATCATAGAAATATAGAGCTAGAAATTATTTTGGAGATTTTACAGATGAGAAAAAATGAAGTCCAGAAAACAGAAGTAATTTATTCCAGTCCAAACACCCAAGAGATAGTAGGACTGGAGCCCTATCTACTGGCCTCCATGGCTTCTAAGCCTAACAGCTGCTTTGGCAGAATTCAAAATTCAGGATTTCACAGAAAGCTTTAGCTTTATATGTCACACTGTTATTTACTTATTTATTTTTAAATTTACATCCGAGTTGTTAGCACACAGTGCAACAATGATTTCAGGAATAGATTCCTTGATTCCCCTTACCCATTTAGCCCATCCCCCCTCCCACAAGCCCTCCAGTAACCCTCAGTTTGTTCTCCATATTTATGAGTCTCTTCTGTTTTGTCCCCCTCCCTGTTTTTATATTATTTTTGCTTCTCTTCCCTTGGGTTCATCTGTGTTTTAAAGTCCTCATATGAGTGAAGTCATATGATATTTGTTTTTTCTCTGATTGACTAATTTTGCTTAGCATAATACCCTCTAGTTCCATCCACATAGTTGCAAATGGCCAGATTTCATTGTTTTTGATTGCCGAGTAACACTCCATTGTATGTATATACCACATCTTTATGCATTCATCCGTCGGTGGACATTTGGGCTCTTTCCATACTTTGGCTATAGTTGATAGTACTGCTATAAACATTGGGGTACGTGTGCCCCTTCAAATCAGCATACCTGTATCCCTTGGATAAATACCTAGTAGTGCAATTGCTGGGTTGTAGGGTAGTTCTATTTTTAATTTTTTTTTTAATGTTTATTCATTTGTGAGAGACAGAGAGAGATAGAGTGAGTGGGCAGGGGCAGAGAAAGAGGGAGACACAGAATCTGAAGCAGGCTCCAGGCTCTGAGCTGTCAGCACAGAGCCCGACACGGGGCTCGAACCCATGAATCATGAGATCATGACCTGAGCTGAAGTTGGACACTAACTGACTGAGCCACCCAGGCGCCCCTCTATTTTTAATTTTTTGAGGAACCTCCATACTGTTTTCCAGAGTGGCTGCACCAGCTTGCATTCCTACCAACAATGCAAAAGAGATCCTCTTTCTCCACATCCTCACCAACATCTGTTGTTGCCTGAGTTAATGTTAGCCATTCTCACAGGTGCGAGGTGGTATCTCATTGTGGTTTTGATTTGTATTTCCCTGATGACGGGTGATGTTGAGCATTTTTTCATGTGTCGGTTGGCCATCTGGATGTCTTTTTTGGAGGAGTGTCTATTCATGTCTTCTTCCCATTTCTTCACTGGATTATTTGTTTTTTGGGTGTTGAGTTTGATAAGTTCTCTGTAGATTTTGGATACTAACCCTTTATCTGATACGTCGTTTGCAAATATCTTCTCTGATTCTGTTGGTTGCCTTTTAGTTTTGCTGATTGTTTCCTCTGCTGTGCAGAAGCTTTTTAAAACTTTCATGAGGTCCCAGTAGTTCATTTTTGCTTTTGTTTCCCTTGCCTCCAGAGACGTGTTGAGTAAGAAGTTGCTATGGCCAAGTTCAAAGAGGTTTTTGCCTGCTTTCTCCTCAAGGATTTTGATGGCTTCCTGTCTTACATTTAAGTCTTTCATCCATTTTGAGTTTATTTTTGTGTATGGTATAAAAAAGTTGTCCAGGTTCATTCTTCTGCATGTTGTTGTCCAGTTTTCCCAGCACCATGTGCTGAAGAGACTGTCTTTATTCCACTGGATATTCTTTCCTGCTTTGTCAAAGATTAGTTGGCCATATGTTTGTGGGTCCATTTCTGGGTTCTCTATTCTGTTCCATTGATCTGAGTGTCTGTTCTTGTGCCAGTACCCTACTGTCTTGATGATTACAGCTTTGTAATACCGCTTGAAGTCCGTACACTGTTATTAAGAGAACACTAACTGTATGTACAGAAGGTAAAGATCCAGTTATCCAATCATTAAAATAAGATTTGCATAACATGTTGTGGATTTGTTACATATAACAGAAAGTAACCAAATTTACTAAAATTTGAAAATATTTCTGTATTAATTTAAAGAAATTTAACTATTATGAAAATGGCTTCATCATCTTGAATAAAAAAAAAAAACTTATATAAGTGTGTTATTATTAATTCTACCAGCATTTTTGAGATTTCACTATTACCACGCATGGCCCTAAGTGTGAAGATGCAGGGGGAAAAAAAAAGAGCCCTCTTCCAACTTGCCAGCAAATTGAGGAAGCTGATAGAAAACAAACCAGTGGGATCCGGTGATTACAGCTGTGGCTGCATGGGGTATGATGCCTGTGGCAGGAAAAATGAGGGGGACTTAACTGTCACGTAAGGAAGAGAAGGTTCCTCCAGACAGATGCCCCAGAGCTGCATCTTGAAAGAAGGGGACTAAAAGGAAAAGGGCATTAAAAGAAAAGAGAAGAGCATGTAGCAGCCAGTAGGTGTGATAGCACGTGGAAGATCTGGGGACTGTGTGCTTCTAAATGGCTGCATCCCACAGGAGGGGGAGGGCAGATCCTGAAGAGGGTTGTACATCATACTGAAAAGTTTTTATTTTAACCAGAAAATAGTGGGAAGGTGTTGACAAGTTATATGCTGTAAAATAATGCGAATCAAATTCTACTATAAAGTCACTGGTTTGGTTTTGTTTTGTTTTTCTTCTTCTCAACATCTGAAACTTTGATAGAACATCTGGGAGTTGAATGTGATAAAATCACCAGCATCCAGCTGTAGAGTGGACAGAAATCTCAGTTTCCTCATCTGTAAAATAAGAGATCATTTTAGGGTTGTTGTAAGAAGCACATGGTTAAAGCCCGCTAAGTATTTATTACAGTGGCTGGCATATTGTAAACACTCGATAAGGGTAAATTTGCACTGTGATCATCATTATTATAAAACTCTGAATTGGAGGGGCATCTAGCTTGCTCAGTCAGTGGAGAGTTCAATTCTTGATTTCAGGGTCGTGAGTTTTTGTCCCATGCTGGGTGTGGAGATTACTTAAAAAAAAAAAAACCAAAAAAAAAAAAAAAAAACCAAAAAAAAAACCTTAAAAAAAAACCTGAATCAGAGAAAATGGATTAGAATGCTAATGGTTAATTTTAACATCTAGAGTTAAGAATAATTTTCCAAATCTGCTGATTCTGAATTGCTTAGAGTAATTGGGTCCCTTCAGAGAGAACTACTTTGTTAGAGGCAGCGCTAGGAAAAGGCATTGGTTAGCAAAATGCATTGATTATGTACTTGGGGGAGGAACTTTTCTGCTGATTTTATTGTCCAAGAGAATGTAAGAAAAGAAAGCTTGAGTTTCAGCAGTTGAGAGCAGCATCTGAGGAGAGCCAAGTGCTTGATTTGGGAGTTAAAAGTGGAAGAGGAAAATATCAAGGTCCATAGATAGCAACTTGGGATAAAAATTAACTTTTTTTTTTTTTTTTTGCTTGGCAGGCCCACAGAAAAAAGAGAGTATATTATGCTTTTAATTTGCTATTACATTGTATCTAATTGTTTATAATCTATTCTCATACTGTAATTACTGAAAATTATTTTTTGCTACATTTTTGTTATTGGAATATTTTCTGTAATTGTTCCAAATTGAAAATTTGATATATGGTTTAACAATTTCACTTTGGTTGTATTAAAAATTAGGTAGATCAGAATTAGATTTACCATGTGCATAATACCATCTCTCTATTAAAAAAAAGGACTACCTCTCAACATTTTGTAGACTAATAGTTTTATTTTCTGTGTTCTGTTTTGTTAGTGCTCCTATATTCCTCCCTGTAAGAGAGAAAATCAGAAGAACTTGGAAAGTGTCATGAATTGGCAACAGTACTGGAAAGATGAGATTGGTTCCCAGCCATTTACTTGCTATTTTAATCAATTTCAAAGGTAAGCCGGTATTTACATGTGCATATTAAAATGGTTTGTAGCCTTTGTAGTTTATTACAAAATAAATCGTGGATTGTGCCCACCTGACAAAATATCTGGCCTGGAGATAGTCTCAACTCTTTCTATCATGGAGTTAGGGAAGCCCCTTACTCTACAGGTGGGGAGGTAAGTGAAGAATCTGCAGGACAAAGAGAGAGAACTTGTGTCATGGCGCTACCCTCTGGATACCCTCAGAATGCGCTTTCAGATTGGAACACTAGATACTAGTGGTATTTCCTGAGAATTACAGATTAATGCACATCAACTGAACCACATGTGGATTTGCGAGCATTTGGGGGCGCAGCAAATCTTTCCTTTTCCTTTCTATTCCGATGAAGTATCACGAAAATGAGTTCACACCATGAAAACTTACTTGACTTAGAGACAACTCACATTATGCCATATGACCACAGATCGCTGGACTAGAACACTATGGTACCCACCCCGATTAATCATACTAATTTATTCATTAAACATTGAATGTTCACAACTCCTTGCAGTACTCTCCTCTTAGATGTTCCGCAGTTACATTAAGCTCTCTTTTCCTCCCAGAGTCCCTCTTAGTGAAGGGCACTCCCATCCACTTGTTTACTTAGTCCTGAGAACGGTGAGTAATTCCTAATTTGCATTTCTCTTTTACACACTATAACTTATATTTGCCGTCATGCACAGTGACTCTTGTCTGCCTTCCCTCTGCCACTGTGTTACTTCAGATCCACATGATTTCTCAGCTCCAACAACACAAAAGTCTTTTAACCAGTCCTTCCACCTCCCACCTGCCCCCACTCCAAGCCTATTCCTCATGCTGCTGCCAAGGCAATTTTTCTAAAACATGAATTTAATCCGGTTACTCCTCATGGTTTTCAAAGTAAAGTCCGAACATCTTGGCATGGCACATGCATCAGGTACCTATGGTTGCATAACAAACCACCCAAAATCTAGTGGCTCCCTACCACAATGACTTATTATTTCTTACAATTCTGTGGGTTGGCTGGGAGGTTCACGTGCAGTCAGATGATGGCTGGAATAGCTGCGTGGGCCAAGATGGCCTCTCAGGCCCAGCACTTGGTACCGGTGTGGCTGAAGTGCCTCACTTCTCTTCCACTGGCTTTTCATCCTTCAGTAGGTTACGTCGCCTTCCTTACAGTATGGTAGCTTCAGGGCAGCATTTCAAGAGAGCCAGGCCCTGGCTCTGGAACTTACATAACATCACTTCTGACACATTCTATTGGTCAAAGCAAGTATGAGGCCAGCCAGATTCATGAGGTGTGAAAATCAACTCTGCTTCTTGAAAGGAGCTGCAAAGATCTTGTGGCCATATTTAATCCACCACAGCATAGGCTCCTCAGGTTCTTGCCCCAGAGTACCATCTTCCCAGCGTCATCTTTATGCCACTCTGAACTATGTGCAGTTCCCAGAATATCTTATATGTTTATATCCATGTCTCTTTATTTGTTTCTCCTGCTTCCCGACTGCCTTGATGAAGACCCCTTTTCTGAGCTGTTTTCCGTGATGTCCAAGTTTGGGTTAGTTGTATATACTTGGGATGCCATCTACTGCATGCAGACAGAAAACGGACTCAAAGTATCATAAACAATTGGGAAATTTATTTTTGCATACATTAAGAAATGCACAGGTAGATCAACATTAGGGTTGTTTGATGCAGTAACCTAACAGTGGCCTCAAGAACCCAGGTCCTTTCTGGATCTCAGATCCACTCATGTTTATGATATGCAGGCATAGCAGTGTCCAAAGGCCAAAAGAAGACTATCTCTTTTGGTATGTTTTTCTTGGAATTTGGAAAGCTTTTCTCAATTTCCCATAGCCGACCTCCCCTTAGGTATCCTTGTTTAGAATGAGTTCTCTTGCCTACTCATAAACCAGTCACAAGAAAGAACAATCAGAATGTACCACTGAGTTGGGGACCGGGCAATATCTCCCAAGCTGGATGGAGAAAGGGTGCATGCCTGAGCAGACAGGAATGAAGAAGAAGGGACGATATGTTGTGGAGCAGCCAAAAGTGCCAGTTACAAGGTGTGTTTTCCATGTTCTGTTTACACAGGTCTATCCTGGGGTTTGCAACCCTCATTTCACATGACTATGTCAGAGGAGCTTAGAAAAAAAAAAAAAAGCACCACAAACCCAATGAAATTAGAATATCTGGTGGTTGAACCTAGGCATTAGCATTTTAAAAAAATTGACTTTAGGGATTCTAATATACCACTAGATTGAGAGCTAGTGCATTATCCTTTCACTTATCACTCTCTACTGGAATCGTCTGTATACCCATCTCCCCCACGAGACTGTATACTGGTTAATGGTGTAGCACATCCTCTTTGGCTTTATATCCCCGGGACTTAGCGCAATGCCTGGCTCTCAGTTAATAAAAGTTTGGTGAATTAATGAATGAATGAATGCAATGTGCCAGATTAATAAGGAGGAATTTTGGGGGGAGAAACTGGTTCTTATGCAAATAGAAATTTGATTTCATCAGCTAGAAATGAAAGCGGGGAAGACCTTGAAGATGGGATGGCTACTCTAAAGAAACCAAGGCTTGACAATATAGATACATAAGGCGTGTAGGTTATATAATAAGGAGTGGTGAGCAGTTCTAACAAACGGGGTTTAAGTCCCGTGTCAGGCTCTGCACTGAGAGTGCTTGGGATCCTCTCTCTTCCTCTCTCTCTCTCTGCTCCTCCCCTGCTCACCCTCCCTCAAAAGAAATAAAAACTTAAAAAAATAAGGAGTGGTGAATTTGTAAGGTGGAAAGGTAGCTTGAAGTTAGATTTCTAAAGGGTCATAAATGCCATACTAAGGAGGTCGTCTGTTATATGGGCAATGACAATTTGTGACAAGTTTTTTTTTTTCTTTTTTTAATCAGAGATTGACCTGAGTGGATATCTGATTTAGAAAGTAACCTGATTTAGAAAGTAATCTGATTTAGAAAGTTGAAAGAAAGGAAGGAAGGAAGGAAGGAAGGAAGGAAGGAAGGAAGGAAGGAATAAAAAGAAAGAAACCAGTTTGATTGTTGAATGTGTATCGGAGGAGAATGATGGAGAGTTAAAGGCAGAGTGCTCTAGCTCAGAGACAGGCAGGGGGTTGGGGAAGTAAAGAGAATAGTGAATGAAAAAAAATAACCTTTATGAGTGGCTACTGCGTGCCAGCCATTGTGAATAGCATTGCGTTTAGCTCACCAAATTTCTTATAATAGTTCTAAGTACTAGCTCCATTTAACATATGAGGGAACTAAGACTTAAAGAAGTTAAATAACTTGTCCGATGTACACAGCTATTAAGTGAAAAAAATCCCCAAAAAACTGGAATCCAGTTCGTCTGATTTCCAAAGCTCCTCCTATTATCTTTCTGCTGGTCCTCATGAAGATTCTGGAGGGCCCAGATAAGGGCAGTGGACGTGGAAACAGCTCACAGAAGGGTACATCAGGAAGATGTGTGATAGTTACAAGCAATAGAACTTAATGTAAGTGCTGAGGAACAGGAAGGTGTCACATTTGCCTGGGTGTGAGAAAGGACAGTCCAGCTTTGTGCTGAATTTGAGGGACTCATATATCCAGAAGGTGCTTGAAAGAGTTAGAAATGCAGACTTTTAGTTCAGGAGTAGGAGGTCAGAGCCAGTGTTAGGTCTGGGAGTCACTGGCACAAAAGCTATTAGTGGAAGCCAAGAGAGAGAATGCACATAATAGGGGCACATAGAGAAGAGGACGGTTGACGGTCTTGAGATCATCTGCACTGAAGCTGTAGGGAGAAGGAAGGTGGAGGCAATGGCCAGATGGTGAGAGGAGAGTCAAAAGAGCGCAGTGTCTTGGAAGAGGTAATCAAAAAGGACTACTGAATGGGGCGCCTGGGTGGCTCGGTCGGTTAGGCAGTTGACTTTGGCCCAGGTCATGATCTCACAGTTCGTGAGTTTGAGCCTCATGTCGGGCTCTGTGCTGACAGCTTGGAGCCTGCTTCAGATTCTTGTCTCCCTTTCTCTCTCTGCCCCTCCCCCACTTTGACGTGCATGCGCTCGCTCGCTCTCTCTCTCTCTCTCTCTCTCCCTCTCTCCCTCTCTCAAAAATAAACATTTCCAAAAAAAAGGACTACTGAGAACTCACTGTTTTTGGCAATCACAAGTCTGTTGGGGGGGCACCTGGCTGGCTCAGTTAAGCGTCGAGTTTGGCTCAGGTCATGATCTCGCGGTTCGTGGGTTCGAGCCCCGCATCGGGCTCTGTGCTGACAGCTCAGAGCCTGGAGCCTGTTTCAGATTCTGTGTCTCCCTCTCTCTCTCTGCCTCTCCCCTGCTCACACTCTGTCTCAAAAATAAATAAACATTAAAAAAAAAAATTTTTTTTTAAAGTCTGTTGGTGATCTTTGTGAAAATAGTTCAGGTGCCGTTTCAGAGCACCAGGTTAGACATCGTTTTATATTGGCCTGAGGGAAGAATGTGAAGGCATTAATAAGTGCACAGTCCTCTTTCCAGAAGTTTGCCATGTCTGGACAAAGAGTTTGGGGAGGAAGTGATTCAAGGGAAGCAGGAATGGATTCAGAGAAATGAGACTGCTATAGACTAAAAGTGAGAAAGAGACGCTGTCCTGTTGAACATAGTAATGAGGCGAAAGTGGAACACACCCTGAAGAAAATGAGACAGGATGAAATAGAAAAGATTAAGGGAGTAGTGGTATTTTTTTCTGTGAGGTTGAGGCCCTGTAACAGAGAATAGGCACCAGCAGTCAAGATGGTTTGATTCTGAACCCACTACTGAATGAATCAAGTGATCCTTTAAGCTTCCTGCCCTGGGTGAGGAAGTAGTCTCAGAGGTCAGGAGCTTGTGCCTGAAGTTGGAGGTGGGCAGGGGTGGCCCCTCCCATGGCTGTCTTGAGCAGCTGGTGGTTGTCTTAACAAACTTCCCTTCTCAGGCATTTCTAAATTTTTTTTTAAAGTTTATTTATTTTGAAAGAGAGAGAGAGAGAGCAGGGGAGGGGTAGAGAGAGAGGGAGAGAGAGAGAATCCCAAGCAGGCTCTGCACTATCAGCATGGAGCCCGATGTGGCTTGAACCCATGAAGCAGGGAGATCATGACCCGAGCCGAAACCAAGAGTTGGGTTCTTAACCGACTGAGCCACCCAGGTGCCCCTCCTCTCAGGCATCTCTAAAGGCTGCCTCCCCCAAACACAGTTGCCTCCTGTGGGCATGAATTCTGAATATCTTCAAGTCCCCACCAGGAAGGACTATCTTCTGGAATGTTGAGAACTACCCGAGGGACCCAGCCTTACATCCTATGCTAACTGTTAACTTGAGCAACAGGAAATGTTAGCCCTTCATACTTCCTCTGGAACGGTACCCATTCCCTATCCTCACCTCCCTGTCCCATTCCCAAGCTGTCAGGGTGTAGATAGAAGTGGGGGCAGTCTATCACAACCCAGAAGCACTCGAGACATGATTTTAAACGACTCTGGGAAATCAGAAGTTGGGAGTTTGGCTCTTGCACCACGACATATGCAAGAGGAAACGAGCGATGGTTGGAGGTGTGAAAATGGCAGCTCCCCGGTGCCGTCTACTCTCAGTACACTTTTTACTACTGCTCAACATGAAATAAAAATAGATTTACTGTAGAGACTCCCAGATGCTGTCGATAAGATGAACTTTATATTTAAAGTAACCTTTAGATTTCGCTCAAATGCAGGAAATTAGGGAGAATAGTTCCCAAGAAGTTTCCATTTTCGAGAAAAGGATGGTACAGTATTTTAAAAATCGAAGACAAAGATGATTGGAGTCTCAGCTTTCACTGCTTGTCTTAATTAGGAGAGTTCCACTCAGGAGTAGAATCTGCAGTGGCCAGAGCAGCCACCAGGAACCCTGCCTGTAATGGGAGGCCAGGCCCAGGCTCACCTCTCTTCTTCCCCCCAGGAAGGAGGCCATAGAGGTGCTTGGGGGATGGCACTGGCTGCTTCCATTCATGGTCTTCCCATATAATCTTTCGGCTCATTGCTTCCCTCCGTCTTGGGGCTCATGATCTCATTCCAATGTGTGGATTTTCTTTTTACACCATTTTTACATAGATAAGGTCACATTTACCCTGCTTATACCTTTTTTTTGGACTCTCAGTCTTTCCCTGGCTTATCCTTTCTCAGGGGAACCCAACTCACACCCTCTTACCGAGTATGCTTTGAAATCCTCATTCCATTGACTGGAAACTTCTCTGCAGTCCCAGGCTTGCCATAGAATTCTCTTACTTCATCTTTGCTTGACTGGCTTCATGTTGAAGAGAGCCTATCCTTGGAAAACCATTACTCTTTCCTCAATTTCCTCTGGGTCAAAGGGCCAGGAGGAGTGATCGGTCTTTATTTTTTGAACTTTTCCTTTTAGGGGGAGCAGAATGATTTCTTTTTCTTGCCAGTTTACTTTTTGATATTTTACCCTCCTAAGCGGATAGTATTCACAGAGTGCACAGAGGAGGCACACACACACACACACACACACGCACACACATCAAACCAGTCCAGCCACACCACCTCAAAGTCTTGAATTCATTCTCTTGGTTCAGGCCCTCACTCTTTCTCATCCGGATTGCTGAAGTGATCCTCAACTATCCTTTCAGCTCTTGGCCTTTCTCACGTCCTCACCCACACTTCACAAAGCTTTGTTTTGCTTTATTTAAACCTCTGTTTGCTCTTGTCATAATTCTCGATTATATTTTTCTGCCTTCTTATTGTCATAGGATAAAGATTGTGCCCTCCCCATTACAGCTTCAACTCCTGCTATTTAATTATGTGCCAGTTGTGGGGAAACAAAAACAGAACAGCAAGGGGAAGAAAAGCCAGCCACGAGCCATACCTTCATGGAGCTTAGAGTCTGTGGCCACAGCATCAGACAGATAATGACAAAGTAGGGTAGATGCTCCAAAGGAAAAGTGAAGGTGCTACTGTGAGATATTGTCACAAGGTGGGGAGTTTCCGAGGCCTGTACGAGTAAACCATAGCTAGGTGGAGACCAGCGGATCTTCAAGAGTTAGCTAGGTAAAAGTGGGGGGAACACTATTTCAGAATGAGACACCACCATTTGTAAAGGTTCTGAGGCAAGAAAGAGGTTGGTGAGTTTTAGGAACTGAAAGCCATCATGGCAGGGAGGCTGTGAGTGAGAGGGAGCATGGTGAGTGTTGACACTGGAGAGAGAGTAGACAGAGTTTAGGTTTCTCTTAAATGCAGTGAGTAGCCAGTGATGGGTTTGGAGGGAAGTGGTGATGTGATCTGATTTAAATGTTTCCACTTCTATTCAGCTGCTCCATTTACCTCAGAGAACTTTTTGTTTCCCATGCACGCTAATGCCTCTGCCCCAGTCCCTTCCCTCTTCCCTCACCTGGGGACACCTTCATCATTTTTTCCACTTCTAGGATTCAGCAGAGCGCAGCTATGTGGAAGGAACCCTGGACTTAGCCACTTCCTAGTGTGTGTGGTCTTGACTATGTTACTTTAACCTATCTGTGCCTCACTTCCCTTTGTAGAAGGAGGAAATAATAAAGTTACTGTGAGGTTATTAATGAAAGGCCATGGGCCTTTCCTGTAAGAGCATTTGCTATTATTATTTTTACTGCTATAAATAAGATTTTCCTCAAATGTCACTGTGTAACCTTCTCTTACCTTTTCGAGTCTAATTAATTCCTTCCTCTTCTGTGCTTCCACACCACTATGGTGGCTTTTATTGCACTGTTATGGACTTAGTTGAATATGTGCCTTTCTCCCTCTATAGATTACTAATCCCTTAAGGACAGCCATGATGTGGGATCAGGCATCTGGGTTTACATTTCTCCTCTACCAGTTATTAACTGTGTGACCTTGGGTAAATTGTACAACTTTTTGATCTTGGTTTCCTTATCTATAAAGTGAGGACAACATTATCCATCTGAAGGATTTTGGGGGGTCAAGGTCATGTCTGCACATCAGTGAGTACTTAGTAAATGTATGTGTTTCTTTTTCCTTGCCCGGCAAATTTCTAACTACCAGGGTAGAAGCAACTATTCAGTGAGTTGTCTGGTTATTCACTGCATTCAGCTGTGAGGCATGGAATGAATAAACAATAAGGATTTTATTAATGAGTAAAGCAATATAGAACACACACACAAAACAACTCACAAGAAGAGATTTTATTGTTAAATAAAATAAATATCTCGTACTTCTGATACTGGACAGATAGATCCTAATTTTTAAGAGATCATTGAAAGTATGTTTGTCCTATAGTATATATGTTTAAATTAAGTTTACCCTTAGCATTTTAGAGGAAGATGGACATTATGGCCTGACCTGAAATTGAGGAGAGTGCTCTTTAGAACACAGTTTGAAAGCCATTAATATAGAAGATTAAAAGCAACCAATTAGACTAGGACTGCTCACTTACTTAGGGCTTAGTGTTCTTATCTATAAAATTTGATAGACTGATAGATTAAATGATCTCTAAGATTCCCTTAAGCTCTTGAATTTTATGGTTTTGTGATTCTCTGATTTTGAGGGCTTGTACAATTACAACAGTTTAAGATGCTAGATAAAATCCAAATGGTGAAAGAGAAAGAAAATTAGCAAAGGACTAAGTGGTTAACTGTCTGGAGCCATTTAATGGGGGAGGAGACTGTCTTCCTACCTCCACAATAATTGAGTTTCATAATTATGACACTGAGTCATTGAAAAAGGTTAAATTTGGTTCAGTGTACTCTCCTTAAAAGGTAAGGAAATGTGTAATGCATTTTTGGAAATATTTTTACCAATAATATTTTAGCACTGTTGTTAGTTTTTATTCAACTTAAAAGGTTAAACTTCAGTTATTTGGAAAACTCACTTATGTGAGTATTTACTTTCTCTCCCCTAGAAATAAACAATATCATTTTAGGGGCAACAAAGATCTTCTTGCTACAAAATAGCTCATCATTATTATATCATGATTTTACCCTTTTCAGTGTCCTAGATTTCATCCATCAAATTACCACCACTTCAGTCATTTACTCTTTCATTTATTCAACAGGCATTTATTAATCACCTGCTATGTACCAGGCAGAGGTGGTCAAAGATAAGATAATAATACTTTATAGGAACTCACTGACTAGTAGGAAAGACATTTATGTAAATAAGTCATTGGAATACAGTGTAGTAAGTTCTATAATAATGGGGAGATATCCATCTCTATCTCTATCTCTATCTCTATCTCTATCTCTATCTCTATCTCTGTCCATATCATCTATCTTATGAAAAGTTTGGGTTGAATTTTAAAGAATGAGTAAAACTTTTCCAGATGAATGAAGGCCAGGGAAAGCAATTTCAGGGAAAATGATAGCATGTTCAAAAGCATTAAGATTTACAGTATCACGGGCAACTGGAAGAATATGTAAGGAGCTTCATATGCTTGGAAAGTACACTTAGGGGGAAAGTATAGATGAACCTGAAGAGGTTGAATCATATATGCTAAGGGTTTGAGACTTGATGTGTGGTGGAAGAATGACAATCACATTTGTGTTTTAGAAAGACCCATTTGGTGGCTGTGTGGAAGATGGTTTTGTACCAGCCTGGACAAGGGGTGAAAAGAGCTTGGGCAAAGGTGAAATTAATGGAGGAAAGAAGGGAGGGAATGGACACGAGACTTTAAGGAAGTGGAATCCACCAACTTACAGATGCGCATGATGCATGGTAGGGCTGCAGGTTAAGAAGAGGAGGGAATTGGATGACTCTGGCTTTCTGTCCTGGGTGACTGTTGGAGGCAACATCAACTGGGGGTTTCTGGGAAAGCTTCTTCTTTCCTGATATAAGTACTACTGCCTCCTTTTTCCACTCCCTTTGTTCTGGCAGAAAAGTGGAGAGACGTGGCTTGATGCCAGGAGTGCAGAAACCATTGGGCAGCTTTGAGGTGATAAGCATGAGGAAGGACGTCCATGTGTTGAGGAGAGTAGAGCAAAAAGATAGAAAGAGTCAGCCTTCTGGCACCATCATTGAGCAGCTGCCCCTTCCCTGGCCTGCTGACCTCTGGATTTCTTGTTACGTGAGACAGACACCACTTACATGCATGTATACATGCCTCTACGTATAACCAATATGGTAAAAAACAATTGGTCAATTGTAAGTGAGTCTTGCAATGTCTTTGCATTTGTTTTTGACTTCTGAGGCCCTAAAACCAGATTTCTTTTAATATATTTATATGATGAATTTGTTTCACTGGCTTCTAAGTTTTCCTTTGGTTTTTTATAGGACAAATTACTAAAAGAAAAAGCCTCGTCTTTACTGGCAGATCTCTTGGGATACAGATGGGGGGAAAATGTGTATATAAAGATAGGAACTGATAATTTGAACGAATGCCATAGGGAAATTTTATTGAGTTGTGGATGAATTACTAAATACTAGACTTGATATTTGTTAAAAATGCAATTTTTAATAGAGCTTTTTACTTTGGGTTACTATTTACTCTGAAAAGTATTTCTTATAATGTACCATTAAAGAAGAGACTGGTTCTGTAGTAAAATTTTAAAAGAACATATTGGCTTTCTCTTTAGACATTGAATCCAGTGATATAGCTTGAGTCTTAAAGAACAAAACAGTGAATCTGGAATCTTACCCAAATTGAATCTTTTCCATATACATTTGTGTCTAGTTACATATTAAGGGAGATTACATCAGAATTGAAAACTCTCTCTAGTCTCAAAATTTGTACTTTTTAAAAAAAAAAAAAAAGCAGTGATTGCTGTGGCTTCTCCAAGTATGCCACAGGATACGTGTAGAATTCATCGCAGAATTTTTTCAAAGTCTGACATCCCAAAGGCTGTCCATGACTTATAAACCTGAGGGTCTGTTTTCTGATGGTCATTCAAAGTGTTTTTATACTTGCAGATTAATCTTCTAACAGCTTTTATCATGTGGCAATAAAGTGAAGAATTTGATGTTATTAAATCACTCTTCATTTAAGACTGTGGATGCAGCCATCAAACAAAGCTCCGGGGGAATCTAGGAGGAAAACTACAAGAACCATAGGACAAGTAGGTCACAGAGCGCAGTGCCGTCAGAGGGTGGAATGCAGGGCAGGGCTGTGCGTCAGGAGACTTCAGTTCTAACCATAGCTCTCTTCGTGACCGTGTGTGTGACCTTGGGCTACTTACTGACAAAGCTTGTGCCTCAGTTTCGTCTAAGATAAGATGGGGCCAGAACTAGCTTCTAGCACAGGTAGAGGGTATCCAAACCTGGGTGACAATCTAGTCATTCACTCCAACTCAAAGTGAATGCCTGCCACAACATTTTTTTGAAAGGATTTTCCATTTTCTACTTGAACATGGTGACCATGGACATCACCTCTCCCTAAAGAAGCCCATTCTGATTCCAAACATTTTTATTTTTTTTAAGTTTATATATTTATTTTTCATGGGGGGGGGGGGCGGGTGGAGAGGGCGAGAGAATCCCAAGCAGGGTCCACTGTCAGCATTCGATGTGGGGCTTGAACTCACAAACTGTGAGATCATGACCTGAGCCAAAATCAAGAGTCGGATGCTTTACCAACTGAGCCACCCAGGAACCCCTGCAAACAATTTTAATTGTCAACAACTCATTTGGGAAATATCTAGCATAGGCACCTTCATAGCGACAGAAAACAGATTAGAGGTTGTCAGGGACTGGGGGAAGGGGGAAATGGGAGTTACTGACTAATGGCTATAGAATTTCCTTTTGGAGGGATGAAAAAGTTTTGGAAATCGTTAATGGTGACACTTGCACAACATCATGAATGTAATTAATGCTACTAAACTATATATTTAAAATGGCAAATTTTATATCATATATATTTTACCACATTACCAAGATGAAAAAAATTTCATCTTGGGTAGTGCTACGGTCTCAGTTGGAACATAGAGCATATTATCCGGGTTTTACAGCAGAAGAAACAGTCTTTAAAGTCACATGGCCAGCGAGGAGCAGGCTAAGATCTGAACCGAGACCCTGACCCTCAGACAGTAGATGTTCTCCGGTCTACGCTGCCATCACTGTTGTCATTGTTTACGATGCTCTTCTTACTGTGTTTGAAGCTGGCCTATACAGGGGAGGCTAGAACATTTTTGCTACGATTGTTAAATCTAGAGACTAAAGTCAGTTAATGGGGCCTGACATAGCATTGTTTTGGCAGCCACAGCACATTGTTGGTTCATGCAGAGCTTATAATTAATCAAACTTACTCCTCCCACATCTGTTTTATATATGCTATTCTTTTTTTTTTTTTTTAATGTTTAATGTTTATTTATTTTTGAGAGATAGAGCATGAGCGGAGGAGGGCAGAAAGAGAGGGAGAGACAGAATCCGAAGCAGGCTCCAGGCTCTGAGCTGTCAGCACAGAGCCCATCACGGGGCTTGAACTCACGAACGATGAGATCATGACCTGAGTTGAAGTCGGACGCTCAACTGACTGAGCCACCTAGGCACCCCTATACATGCTGTTCTTAAAACAGGTTCCCCCTGCCCCCGCCATTTCTAAACTTGTAAGAATGGTGTTGTGGATTGAAATGCAAGAATTTAAAATCTATCCTTGTTTAAATATATATTATTGCTTTTTCTGATTGTTCCACTCTCTTGTGGTTATTTTGAATCTTGATTCTGGCACATACCATATTTATTATTTCTTTCATCATAAAATGTTATCGTAATTGTAAATCAAAATGACTTCGAGTCCCTTATCCAAGTTATTGGTAAAAATACCGGAAAGGACTGGGTCACAGACAGACACCTGACTGTTTAGCTGCTAGTCTTCCCCTGGCCTTACTCAGTAGTGACCAACACCTTCCTAGAGTGTTTACTCTGTTCCAGAAACTGTTTAAATGCTTTATACACTGAATCTCGTTGAGTCCATACAACACCCCTAAAAGGCATTACTGCCATAATCCTCACTTTAAACATGAGGGAATGAAGCACAGAGTTGTTAATCAACTTGCCCAAGTCACATGGCTGGCAAGAGGCAGAAGCAAGATTCAGACCTATGCACTGTACTTCCAGAGTCCGTATTCTTAAACACTCTGCTGTACTGCTGCCGATATCAGCCCAGGATTCCAGTCCATATGAGATAGGAAAATATAAGGGACTCGATCAATTCTGATCAATGAAACTACTATAAGATTCTTTGAATGTACCGTTGGTGGCAAAATAATACGCAATGCCAAAGGATTTGGGCCTTTGTATACACCGTGTCTTCTCCCAAGAAACTTAGATTCTAAACTCCTGTTCTTTCATGTCTTCTCAAAAGATACGTCTTTTTATTTCCCAGGCACGCTTAAGTACTCCCCTTTTATTACCTGTGCCCTATGTACAAATGTTCATTACATTTTGAAGTGCGTTTCAACGATAAGCAAACGACAAACGTTTACAGAGCACCTAGCATGCGTGCCTGGCATTGTGCTGGGTAATGGGACTACAGACATTAGCAGACAGTGTTCCTGCCGTCCAGCCTATAGCCAGCCAGCGAGAGCCACCGCATAAGCATAGCCCTGGTGCCTGCCACATTGTAGGTGTTCTGCAAGTGTTGTGGAATGGCTAACTGGAAGAGAATGAGAACCAGGAAGATCTTGTAAGATGCTCAAATGTGCATCTTTAAACGGCTCTTGTGCTTTAGATTAAGAGAGGACTTTTTTTTTAATGTTTATTTTATTTTATTTTATTTTATTTTGAGAGGGATAGAGTACATCAGGGGAGGAGCAGAGAGAGAGGAAGAGAGAGAATCCCAAGCAGGCTCTGTGCTGTCAGCACAGAGGCTGACCCAGGGCTTGAACTCAAGAACCGTAAGATCATGACCTGAGCCAAAATCAAGAGTCAAACGCTCAACCGACTGAGCCACCCAGGCACACCAAGAGAGGACTCATTTCGACCATCATGGCTGTTTACTTAATGAAATTGTAGGGTCTCTGGCCTTCATCTTGGTGTTTTGGTCAGCTTAGGCTAAATTATGCTGTGGTAACAACATGAAAATGTGTGTAGCTCATAACAGCGAGCTACCTGTCTGTCTTGGGTTATTAGCAGCTTTGCTCCATGCTTCAGGACCTTGAAGGCCTAAAGGATTGGCCCCTATCTGGGACATTAATATTAGTCTCATGGGAGAGGAAAAGAAAACAAATTTCCATAGGAATACCCATGCCTATAATTTTTAGTGATTTTCAAACTCTTTATCATGTTTAGTCCAACAATCTGATGGCTATTTACATGTATTTTCTTGAGTTTTGAATATTGCATGTTACCACAGTAAAGTCAAGTTACTGGCACATCCAAGAGAAACTTTGACATTGACTGACAGGGTCTTTTTAATTACTCAAATTTAAAAAATTCTGTTGTACTTTAAGTCATCATTGTGTTACACATATTTCTCCATACAACTTCTGTTTTCTAAATAGTGATTTATCAATTAGGAAAAGAACTTCGCAATTAATTTGACTACTTTTACTGTGTAGAAGTATTTCAGTATATGTTCAATGTACTTTTACTAAGAGAAATAACCGCTTAACAGATTATAACAAAAAAGAAGATAGAGCTATTTTTCATGTACTCTTTACTATACATTTTAGGAGTTAGGATGAATGATTCATTGCTAACATATTTCTATCTTCCTACATGCAGCAACAAAGCATATATATGCTAATTTTCTAATTAAAAACCAATAATTTGGTGCATAATACATTTTAATAAAGTGGGTTCTTCACAATTGGGAAACTTATAGAATGATGATATTGTAATAGGAGGTAGCCCTGTTTCCTTTGAGCTTTTCCCTTGAGCTTTCCTTTGAGCTTTATATAAATAAAGAAGAAACGCAATTCACTTTTCCGCCACCCAGGATACATTTTTCAGATCTTCTCTTCGGAGCTGCCAAAATAATGGAGCCATGCTGCTAGGAGAGGTGTATGAAAGAAAATAGACTGTGGTAACTGGCTAATTTTCTTCATTGAAGATCTAATTATAAGGAATTGGTCTTCACCAAATCAGACATTAATGATGATATCCTAGGAGTATGTTGTGGGATGGGACACAAGATCTTTTTCAGAGGTTTGGGGAAATACAGAAGGTCTCTTCACCTGCCTGGGCTGTTTGGTATTGACTTCACTAGGCGCTGGCTGCCTTTGCTAGTGTGCTCAATGTGGGACAGCGCTATGTGTGGGAGCAGCAGGGAAAAGCATCTAAGTGGGGGTGGGGCAGGTGAATTGAAGGAGGAACCACCAGTGACAGTAGTTAGGTGCACAGGAGCTGATTGGACAGGCTAGCGATAGATACTTAAATAACTAAGCAGGAAGAAAAGAAAGTTTAAAATGACAAAGAATAGTGAACATGGTCACTTTCTCTTAGAAATGTTCTGAAAATAGTTGTCACGATCTGTAAGAATACAAGCAGATACATATGACTGTTGATGCAAATAACTCTATGGTGTTTACAATTTCAAACAAGTATATGTAGACTTTGAAAGAATTCCTATGAAGTCTAAGATATTCCTTTCCCCCCCTCCCCCTCCCCCAGATTTGCTTGCCTAAAACTCTATGGCTTTGGATTTTCATTCCCTTCTTATTTTCTTTTAAAGTTTCTTTATTTATTTTGAAAGAGAGAGGGGGAGGAGCAGAAAGAGAGGGAGAGAGAGAATCCCAAGCAGGCTCTGCACTGTGAGTGCAGAGCCTGATGCGGGGCTCAAACCCAAAAACGGTAAGATCATGACCTGAGCCAAAGTCGGACTCTCAACCAACCAAGCCACCCAGGCGCCCCATTCCCTTCTTGTTACACTAACATTTATGGAGTTTTCACTTTGAGCTTAGCACGGTGTGCTGCTCTTCTAGGTGTGGGGAACCACTGGGTAAAAAATCCAGGCTTTGTGGAGTTGGGCAGACCCACTGAGACCACGATTCTTTCTTGGGGGTATTTGCATTTGAGTCATGAGTGGGTGAGGGGGCCCTTATTGTTCCGACCCTACTGATATTTTACTAGTTAAGGAGGGCCTGCCATCTTGATTTTACGTCAAAATCACGGGGAACATGTTTCTCAACCTCCTTTTTTAAATGCCACATTTCAACTGCACACAATGTGCCCAGTATTGTTCAGATGGTAAGAAGACACGTTGACATTTGGGGGGATTCCTTACCCGCCTTATTTCCTTGAGAACCAAATTCTGAAGCTCTTGCCAACTTTACAAACACCCAATGGAATCCCTGCTCATATGCATATTTTGGGTGCATCAGTATGTTTGTCATTTCTCCCTGGAAACGGTTTCTCACGCCCACATTGCAAGTGTGTGATCTGTGATTATATCCTCTGCTAGTTTGCAGTGTCCTCTTTGCCTGGAGCAAGGGCTGAGAACATGATTTAGCTTAGAGAGATGATAGAAAATGTGGTTGTTAAAGTGATCTTTCAGACAAGTCTTTTTATATATGTGCAGTTACTATGCTGGGTGCAACCCATGACTTCCTTCTCCTGAAACAGTGAAGTAGGTTTGAACATCAGGATCTTAGGAGCATGGTTATTGAATGGATATAGAAGACACTGGCTCAACTTTTTGAGCCCTTGGGTATCATCTTATGTAATTTCAAAGGGGAGCCACTACCCTGTTTGAAGATTTTGAGAAAAAAACACATAATTACTTTGCTCGGTGACTAGCCTTTCATTGTGTGCAGGCTTTTCTATAATTAGAGCTTCTCTCTTCTACTTTGGTTTTGGCTTCACAAAGTGAATAAGAGGCCCTGTTGTTTTGTCTTGAACAGTGAGGAGAATGTTGGGATGTCATGATTTAATTAGTGCTGTTGTTTCCAGTCTCTTTCAGCCCTAGCTTGTTGAGGAAGTCCCTTCTGTATCACCATATTCTCAGATATGCTAGATTACAGTGTGTTTCCTTGATGTTTAAGAATTAGTTCCGCTACATAAGGAATTGAAAAACAGAAGGGCATTTTGAGCATTAACGTCATAAATCAAACATTTTCCATTTTCTGGGGATGTTTCTCCAGGAATAGGTATTGCTGAGATGGAAAATGGGCTCTGAAAGACTTCCTTTGGGAACATAATGGCCCACCCTTAAGCTTCCCCACTTCTTGCTAAAATCTGATTTAATAATACATTTTCAATCTTCAAATATGAGAAAAAATAATTGTATGGGATAATGTGAGTTTTTAAATAGTAAAATGGATTAAAGAAATTATAAAACTGTTTTTATAAAATAGAAATAAAAAGATCAGAAATCAACAGTATTAAAATGACATGAAGATCTGGCTAAACTATATACTTATTACTTCTCTTTCCACATGTGGAAATTCTACCTCACTTTTTAAATTCAGAATTTAAAAAAAGATCTGAAGGATAGCTAATGGAGAGAAAGTTTGGGAAGGTCAAACTTACGATGTAGCATATGATTGTGGTTAAAATTAATACAGAGAACCATTAGTGACATATTGTTTCGTGAAAGATCTGAGTAAAAAAGAAACAAGAATCTTTGAACACTTGGTAAGGAATAAAATTTAAAAGGGAATTGCAAAGATGTACTACTAAGACAAAAAGTAAATCCTGTAGTAAACAAGGTGTCCATTCCTTAGGGAGAATTCCAGTGATGTATTGTATTAAAATTTTCAAAGTTCCATGACTGATTCGATTAGGGGCAGCAGGTAGTAAAGGAAGTAGTGGAGCTCTAAGCAGGCAAAGGCACAACGGAAGGAAAATGTTGCGGATGAAAAAAAGAAAAGTGTTAATATCTCTGGGCAGGTGTGTTTTATAGTGAATGCCTTTATCATAATAAAAGGACAGATGTTGGGAAAAGATCAAAAAGGTTAACACTCTTTAGCCTTGATTTGTATCTTTAATTGAAGTAGAGTTGACACACAATATTGTATTAGTTTCAGGGCACAACATAGTGTTCCCACAATTCTATACATTATGAAATGCTCAGCACAGTAAGTGTCCTTACCATTCGTTGCCATACAAAGTTATTACGACATTATTGACTGTATTTCTTGTGCTGTGCTTTTTCATCCTTGTGACTTATTTATTGCATAACTGGGAGTTTGGACCTCTTAGTATTTTTTTTTTATAACTCAGGTGGGGATAATAGAAAGGAGTTTATCATCTAGTGCTTTTTGGGGGGGATGCTTCTGTTGATGATTTAATTGTGAATGACTAATTAGGGCCAGGGGTAGAAGACTTGTGTTAGTAAAGAACTATTTATAATATAAGATAGCAGGTTATGGTAGTGTGGTTGTCTAAATACTAGCTCCCGAAGGTGTCCACATCCTACTCCCCATGGATTTGTGTCAACATACCTTATTACCTTACATCACCATAGATGGTAAAACAGACTGCAGATGTGATTAAGTAAAGAGTTTTGTTATGGAAAGTTACACCCTAAATGTAATCTCAAGGTCTTTATAAGAGGAAGAGAGGAGGGGTAGTGGATGTGATGATGGAAGCAAGAGTGATTCCAAGAAGGGGCCATGAACCAAGGAATACAGGAAACTTCTAGAAACTGGAAAAGGCAAGGAAATAGATTCTCTTCTAGAGCATCCAGAAAGAACAGTCCTGCCAATACCTTCAGATTTCAGACTTCTGACCTCCAGAAAAGTAAGAGAAGAAATTTGCATTGGTTTAAGCCACTAAATTTGTTACAGCAGGAGTGAAAATATACAGGCAGTAATTTATAGAGAGGTCTAACAGGTAGTAATTTATAGAGAGGTCTCAGCGTAGCTGACTTTTACAATGAATGTCTGTGAGCTTTCCTTCAACTCTTAAGCTTTGAAAATGCCACAAATTTTCAAAATCTCTGGTTCCGTGTTGTTACATTCTGTGGGTAGACAAATTCATCTCTCCCAGGTTAGGAAACTTGGATATGGGCTTTATTTAAGGCTATAATGAAAAACCTCATTTCTCTCCCCACTGTGTGTCTTTACTCCTCATACAGAACACTTCACTTCTTTTTTTTTTTAACATGAAATTTATTGTCAAATTGGTTTCCATACAACACCCAGTGCTCATCCCAAAAGGTGCCCTCCTCAATACCCATCACCCACCCTCCTCTCCCTCCCACCCCCCATCAACCCTCAGTTTGTTCTCAGTTTTTAAGAGTCTCTTATGCTTTGGCTATCTCCCTCTCTAACCTCTTTTTTTTTTTTTCTTCCCCTCCCCCATGGGTTTCTGTTAAGTTTCTCAGGATTCACATAAGAGTGAAACCATATGGTATCTGTCTTTCTCTGTATGACTTATTTCACTTAGTATAACACTCTCCAGTTCCATCCATGTTGCTACAAAGGGCCATATTTCATTCTTTCTCATTGCCACGTAGTACTCCATTGTGTATATAAACCACAATTTCTTTATCCATTCATCAGTTGATGGACATTTAGGCTCTTTCCATAATTTGGCTATTGTTGAGAGTGCTGCTATAAACATTGGGGTACAAGTGCCCCTCTGCATCAGCACTCCTGTATCCCTTGGGTCAATTCCTAGCAGAGAACACTTCACTTCTAACACTTCTCATCACCAAATGTGTAGGATTTTTTTTTTCCCCATACCAAGTGATTCTCCATAATACCAGCCGGGTGTTCTACAATGTAAATCAGTTCTGACCCTATCTACGGGAAGATAGTAATCAGATCCCACAGGTAAAGGGTTCAGTCCCAGAAGACTGCCCCCCGACTTCAAACTCCAGTTGTAAGTATTGGGTCCCTAGGTTACCCACAACTTTTGTCCAACGTGGCTACAGATTAGAGGATCCCATGGCTTCCCCCTCAGTTTGGATTAATTTTCTAGAATGGCTCACAGAATTCGGGAAACACGCACATTTACTAGTTTGTTGAAAGACATAACAAAGGATACCTATGAACAGCCAGATAAAGAAATAGAGTGAGGGCTGGGAGGGCTCCCAGTGTAGGAGCTTATGTCTTTGTGGAGATGGTGTGCGTCACCTTTCTGTTGTGCATGTGTTCACCAGACGAGCTCACTGAACCCTGTACTGTTGGGATACTTATGGAGGCTTTATCATGAAGCCATGATCAATTATGAACTCTGTTTCCAGCACCTCTCTAGAGAGATGGGAGATAGAGGGAGGGCAGTGGGGCTGAAAGTTACAAGCTTCTAACCATGGCTTGGTCTTTGTGGAGATCAGCCCAGCCGCCATCCAGCAGCCCTTCACGTGCCCTCCTAGAGTCTCCTCATTAGAACAAAAGATGTTCCTAATTCTCTTATCACTTAGGAATTTTGTAGGGTTTTAGGAGCTGAGTTCAGGAACCAGCGGCCAAGACCAATTCAGATGTGTCTTACTATCTCACAGAGGCTGTCTATGTTGTACATGGTTTTATAGAAAAATGCTTTCCACAGAAATACCCTCATTTTCTCTCCTGAGAAGGGTTTTATTTCCCATTTTACAAATGAGGCAGCTGAGGTGTAGAGAGATGAGTGATGGGCCCTAAGTCAGTGGAGACTCAGAACTCCTACCCGCTGTGTTAGGAAAATCCAAATCTAGTGTTCTCTCTGGGGACCCACAGCTCCCCCATTAGACCTGTGCATCTCTGTCTGGAGATCTCATTATGTTGAGGAAGCAGTGATGATGTGATGAAAATTTCATAGAGCCCTAGTCTTTCCACTTTAATGAGAAAAGGAAAGGTGGGAAATCAGTCCTGTTTTGGAAGTAGAAATACTTTTGCCTGTGGTTCCCCTGTAGCCAGTAGAGGAAGTCGCTTAGACATGTCATCTCTTACCATCTCCCGGCTGTCCTGGGTTTCAGCTGTCCTGGTTTGGGTCATAATACATTTTAATAATAACAAATTTGTTATTAAAATAAAATGTTTTATTTTGACTAATAATATTTTAAAGATGAAATAGAATAGAAAAGTATTTGTCGTCCATGGAGAAGAAAAATGAGAGCTGATCACTTGTGGGTTCTCTCTGTGAACACTGTGTCATTTGTCCTAAGAAGGGAGCCTGTCTGTTTTTTGTTCTGATTCTTCCTTTAAACCCAGCTCTAATCACCTTTTTCATTGTCTGCAGCATTTCTCCCTGGCTTCCTCTTGTTCCGATTTTGTCTTCCTGACTGTGTGCCTGTAGCTTCGTGTCACTGCTGTTTATTCACCCTTGGTTCTGTGCCCTCCCTTCCATCTCTCTTTAATTTTTTTAATGTTTAGGGCCAGAGAGAGGGAGAGAGAGAATCCCAAGCAGGCTCCACGCTGTCAGCACAGAGCCTGACACGGGGCTCGAACCCATGAACTGTGAGATTGTGATCTGAGCTGAAATCAAGTGTCAGACACTCAACCGACTGAGCCACCCAGGCGCCCCTGGAGTGTTTTTGGCTTACAGAAATGTTTACGTTTCTCTTGTTGGATCATCTGTCTTTTCTTAATGGCTTTTGCATTTTATTTCTTACTTAGAAAGTAGGGTAATCAGAAATTTGCCAAATTTAGCAAATTAAAATATAAGACACCAGTTAAATTTTAATTTCTGATTAACAGTGAATAATTTCTTAGTATAAGTAAATATAATAGAATACTTGGAACATACTAATACAAAAAAAAAAATTGAAACCCATTTTTTTTTCTCATTCCAAAGTTATTTTCTATAACTCAGGTGTTCTTCTAGACCATTCATGGTTTGTTTTGTACAACTAAGTTTTTGATATGTCTGGATTTTCTTTTTTTGTTTTCTTTCTCTTGTATTTTGGAAAGAAGAAGATGGGGAACAAATTTTTTTTTCTTCAAATGGCCAGTATTGTCCCAACACAATGTATTGAATAATCCATCTTTTTCACACTGATTTAAAATGGTATTGGATTTTCACTTTAAAATTGAAACCACAGGGACACCTGGGTGGTTCAGTCGGTGAAGCGTCAGACTTTGGCTCAGGTCGTAATCTCGTGGTTTGTGAGTTGGAGCCCCGTGTCGTGCTCTGTGCTGACAGCTCGGAGCCTGGAGCCTGCTTTAGATTCTGTGTCTCCCTCTCTCTCTGCCCCTCCCTGCTCATGCTCTGTATCTCTCACCTTCAAAAATAAATTAAAACAAATTTTTTTTTAAATAAATAAAATTGAAACTACAAAGTACATACACAAGGTGAGAACTATTATAAGAATTATCTTTGTCTCAAATAGAAGAATGTAGGTTTCTTCTTTTCTCCAGTATATCTGCTTAAACTCTAAATTTAAGCAGTTTGGCCAAAGAATACCTGTGGCCCTATGTGAAATAAATAATTTACCTGGTAACTCAGAGACGCCACAGACCAAGCTGCCATGAAGAACAGTAATACATTTCTTAAGAAAAGCTCACAGGAATTGCTGGACCAAAACCGTCATCTGGTTTACAAAATCCTTCACTTCTCTGATGAAATAAGCCAACTGAAAGTCATGCTCTCCATCCAGCATTCCCGGTCACTGACACAGGTGACTCTTCCTAAGCAGCTTGCGGGGGCAGGTGGGATAGGAAGGGGATTTAATATAAATTTAATGCCATTTCTTGCCTCATCTCCGAGAATATCTAGATAATTTAAAAATTCTCTTTCCATTTTTTTTTCCTGATAGAAGAACAACAAATGTTGTATAATTAAAACCTTCTTATACCAACCTGCTCTGCCTCAGAGTAAGATGGATTCATTGGTTTGCTTTTTTTTTTTTTTTTTTAAGACAACAAGTCATAAGCTTCTTCTTGGTTTGCAGGCCTTGCCAGTAACCCCTCTTTCTTTCTGAGCACTCAGGAGACGTCTTCTCAGGCAGGCAATATCCCTAATAGGCTCCTTACCTCAGGGTTCTTCGAATTAGGTTGGGAAAACAGACAGATATAAAAAGTAATTACCACACAGTGTGAATAAAACTTTAAAAGAAGTGTGTTCCTCTGGGAGCTCAGGGCTGCAATGGTTTCACCGGGCCTCTGCTTTATAAGACCTAAGACCTTGTACTTGTAAGGACAGCCATCTTAACCATCGGAAAACAGTTGCTAAACCCAATCTCCAATTGGGCAATTTAATGATGTTAAATGATGGCTTGAGAGAAAAATTTAGGGGTAACTTCTATTTGTGTTTCTAATCAAGAGATTAGTGTTGTTGAATTTTTTTCCTGATGCACGTATTAGAATTGAAGGGAATCATTTGCTGGTTAGACCTATGCTGTTTCTTCCTTTAAGCCGCCTGTAATAGGACCAGAAAGCAGACTACAAAGGTATAGGCGGACCAGGGGGAATGAAGACATCTATACCAAAAGAAATTATAATTTGATTAAAGGAATTTCCTGTGACTTCAACCAGACAGTCGTAGACTGTAGAAGATATTTGCAAATGATACATTACTGCCAACATTTTAAAATCATCTTCTGAGTTGTGAACCCCAAATTTGTAATGATAATCATTATTATTACCACCCCTTACTGAATATTAAATACTCATTATTAGGCAGTCATCTGCTTAAACACTTGGCAGACATTGTCTCATTTACTCTTCAGGATTATCCTGGAAGGTAGATATTATTATTCCCACTTTATAGATGACAAAATTAAGACCGGGAGGGATTAAGTATTTCTTTCCTTTTTTCTTTCTTTCTTTCTCTTTCTTTCTTTCTTTCTTTCTTTCTTTCTTTCTTTCTTTCTTTCTTTCTTTCTTTCTTTCTTTTTCTTTCCTTCCTTCCTTCCTTCCTTCCTTCCTTCCTTCCTTCCTTCCTTCCTTCTTTCCTTCCTTAAGTATTTTTCCTAAAATCATGTTAGCAAGTTGTAAAGCCCATATTTAAACCCAGGTTTAACTAAAGTTCATGTTCTGAAATACTCCCCTACACTTCTAAGGCTACTTAGGACTTACCATCAGGGTGGACTTAAGGCACAATCTTTCCTATTTAAAATTAATTCAACGCTTCATTGCTCCAAAATAACACACCTGCCAGTTTGCTGTATATCTGGCCAAAGGCAAATGTAAATTTTTCTCTCTAGAAACTGCAGTTCTGGGGCTTGATTTAATTTCCTCCATGAAGAATAGTCAGGCTTGAGGAACAACTCTTATACAATTAAATATTACAGCTGTAAGTTCACCTAATTGGAGAAGATAGTTAAGAAAATGTAAGTATTTATAACATTTTTACATCTATAAACAGCCTTTCATCCATTGATAAGAACCGTCTGCAGACCAAAGCTGTGATGTTGATATAATACTTCTCAAACTTTTAAAAGCCCTTATCACAGTATCATTGCTGAAATCAAGTTGGCAAAAATGCACTCATGATAGAACAAATCATCGTAAAGAATACTGCAAAGGATCTCCGTGTTCTGGTCTCCGTATTCCCACTGTAATTTATACCATAACTTGATACAGCTTTCAGATTAGCTGTTCAAGTGCCTTCCTGTGGTCATTTAAGAAGACAAGCATACTTTTCTGTTGCCAAGTTTTTATAATTGCTTCAAACAGCAACTAAACATATTGGCTAATTACTCTCAATAAGGACAGCTTTATGCCAAAACCAAATTCAATGTTTTTATCATTTAATCTTCAATGTCTTTTGGTAGAAAAAAATCTTTTGAGGTCTTTTAAAAATCAACAATCAATAGGTCAAGTCAGTATTTTCATGGGATACATTTTAATTCAGTCTCCTTCTAGAAAGCTCATAGCATAGAGTATTGCCAAAATTGAAAACATTTATTGATACCCACATCAAGGTTTTCCAGCTTAGAAATCAGTGGTCAGCAGTTCCTGCCTGAAAACCTTCTATGACGTAGTCTCCTCTTGTGGCATTTCAATTAAATATCTGTTGATACAGGCACATGAAAAGATGCTCAACATCACTCCTCATCAGGGAAATACAAATCAGCACCACACTCAGATATCACCTCACACCAGTCAGAGTGGCCAAAATGAACAAATCAGGAAACTATAGATGCTGGCGAGGATGTGGAGAAACGGGAACCCTCTTGCACTGTTGGTGGGAATGCAAATTGGTGCAGCCACTCTGGAAAACAGTGTGGAGGTTCCTCAAAAAATTAAAAATAGACCTACCCTATTGACCCAGTGCAATAGCACTGCTAGGAATTTACCCAAGGGATACAGGAGTACTGATGCATAGGGGCACTTGCACCCCAATGTTTATAGCAGCACTCTCAACAATAGCCAAATTATGGAAAGAGCCTAAATGTCCATCAACTGATGAATGGATAAAGAAATTGTGGTTTATATACACAATGGAGTACTACGTGGCAATGAGAAAGAATGAAATATGGCCCTTTGTAGCAACGTGGATGGAACTGGAGAGTGTGATGCTAAGTGAAATAAGCCATACAGAGAAAGACAGATACCATATGTTTTCACTCTTATGTGGATCCTGAGAAACTTAACAGAAACCCATGGGGGAGGGGAAGGAAAAAAAAAAAAAAAAAAGAGTTTAGAGTGGGAGAGAGCCAAAGCATAAGAGACTCTTAAAAACTGAGAACAAACTGAGGGTTGATGGGGGGTGGGAGGGAGGGGAGGGTGGGTGATGGGTATTGAGGAGGGCACCTTTTGGGATGAGCACTGGGTGTTGTATGGAAACCAATTTGACAATAAACTTCATAGATTGAAAAAAAAAATCTGTTGATACATTTGAGACTTTAGAGAAAACTTTCAAAGGCTGTCTGAAACCTAGCTCCAATAGACAAAATTATCTGGGAATGAATGCATGTCAGGTTTTCGGTTTTCGTTATAAAGTATCATTTTGTCACTTCCGTGTCAGGACTCTAACCTGACAGAAGATGCTGCTCCCTTCAACCAGCCACATAGAATGCTTGTCAGTGATTCCAGTCTTGAACAATTTGCTCTGAAGTTATTGTCAAAAACCAAGCTGATACATTTGATATTTAAAAAGCATTAAGTCACTTATTTCCAGATGTGAGTAATCATTGGCATCACCTGGAAAGCTGTTTAAAACCTCAGTCTGATTCAGTAGATCTGAGACCTTGGAATTAGTATTGTAAAAATTCCTCACATAATTTCATTAGCTAGCTTTGTAGAGCTGCTCTTAGCCTTTCAAATGTGTTACACAGATTACTTTATGTAAAAATACACACCATCTCATTTATTAAGTGTAGCCCTAGCAAAGCATTTGTTCTGATGAATTGGCATGCTTCCTTTTTTTTTTTTTTTCCAATCTAATGGCAGCTGTGTAACTCATCTCTGTTCTTTTTCCCTTGGGTACTGGGATGCTCAGAGGTTAAGTTCCACTTATGCTTAAAGCAGGAGCTTTTCTTAGCTCGGACTTCCTTTTTTTTTTTTTTTTTTTTTTCTTTCTCTCATCCTAATTACATTGTATTTGCTCTTTACTGTCAGTTTAAGGGTTTTATTGTACTTAGGTCTTGTTTTTATTGTTACCTCTTTAAGATTCTTTCAAAAAGTAGGTCATGTTATAAATAATAAGCAAGGCTTAGAGCAAGAATAGAGAGGACCTATTCAGAAGATTTGGAGGATGAAATCATTACATTTTTCATGTCATTTGGCTGTGCTTCTATGCCAGAGGCCTGGCATGTTGGACTGACATTATGCCTAAAGAATTATGTTATGGTTGTGATATAATGAAGCATTTATTGACTTTAAGATTGCAACAAAATACATACATAAGTGCAAGTTCCTGTAATGATGTAGTATATTATTTCTCATGGAAATATGGATAAAGCTGACAACTAAAAAAGTTTTTAAGGTTTATTGAGTACCTGATATGCAAATGTAGATCATTGATATATACCTAAAGGGTTTAATGAGTGCTCTAAAGATTGACAGAATTTAGCAAGATAAAATAAATTTAGCAACATGTGCAGAAAATAAGACAAAGCATGAGGGGTCTGACTGGCAAAAAAAAAGTTGTATGATCTTGCTAAGGCAGGCCAATACTTGAACTTTCTAGCAGTCTACATGAACATGAAAAGGAAAGTTCTTAAGTAATAAATCTAAAAAGATTTCTACTTCCTGTAGGATCTCATGGATCATCATCTTTTCTCTTCACTGGTACAGTTACCATCACAGGATACTGGTAACTTATTATGCAGTTCAGATTTTTACATGAACTGGTTGAGATAAGTTAAAGTTTAATTTTCCAGCCTAAAAAAAAAAAAAAAAAAAAAAAGAGGTCACATTTTTCTCTCACTGTCAGTGAACAGAACAGGTATTGAGAATTAGAAGAAATCTCATCTGGTGAGGCAAAGTCAAAGGGAATATATTTTTTATATTTAGGATGACGTATACCAAATTTTTGTCTTTTTTATCTGGTACAACTAGGTCTACTGCTAGCTGATAGGGTGCCTTTTTGCCAATTAGGACAAAAGCCCCCTCCGAGCAAATCTAGTATCAGGGCTGGATTTCTACCTCCCATGTTACCTCCATTACCCCTCACCTCACCCCTTCTCTCCTCCAGTCTTATTCCAGGACATCTTCATGCACCATACACTCTGCACAAGAGCATGTGGAGGCCATGACAATAACCCGGACATAAGAATCAGTTAAGACAGTTTCAGAAATAGCCAGATAAGTAGCTCTATGTTTCACACCAATTTTTTTTTTCTTTTAAAATATTAGAGCTTTACACAGCGCTTCCTAAACTTGATTATGTATGAGAATCACCCAGGAGCTTCTCAAAAATGCAGGTATCTGGGTCCTACAACCCCTATTCTGATGTAGTCAGCCAGGAGTTGAGATTCAGGAAGTTGCATTTCAGCAAATAGCAGAGGTGGCTTGAATTCGAGAAAAGCCAGCTGAGGGGTAAATAAATAGTACAGGTTTGAAAGTCATACAGATAGGGTTTCCGAATCACTGTGTCATTATTTTAAGTTGTGTAATCTTGAGTAAACTAATCTTTCTTTGCCTTAGTTTCTCTTATTTTAAAATGACAATGAAAAATTTGGCCATCACAGGGTTATTTTAAGGATCAAGTGAGATTAAACACTCTATCCGAGCACCTGAAGGGTAGTAAACACTTAACAAATGCTAACTATTTAACAATGTACTCACAATATACTTTCAAGGCTCTATTCAGGGTAAGTCCAACCTTTAGGAAAGTATTTCTAAGGGTACTCGTAGCACTTCTCTTGTTTTATGACACTTGTACCCACCCCCTCTTAGGATTTAAAAGTGCTTGCTATTAGTATTTTTACACACCCGAAAGAAAATACCTTGTTTACTTTTTTGAAGTCCTCAAATTCAGAGTAATCATCCTTTTTTTTTTTTTTTTTTTCCATATTGCCTTCATCCTCATCACTATCCTGATTATACTACATCGTATTCAGATCTCATCAGGCCATTTATCCAGTTTGCCAAATATTGAAAATAGTAATTTTTTTTAAAAGAGTTCCCCTTCAGTCCTACCATTATAGATTTATGGAAAACTGAATTCTAAACCCAAAGCTGCCTCATAAAATTGGAGGGAACTGAGGTAGTGGAGTGCTTTAAATTAAGACACTAAAGTCCCAGTTAAATGAACCAGACTTTAATTACATCACAGGATCAATTTAAAGATAATCTCAGTAAATCCTATTAACTGAATGATAAACTTAAGCATTACTATGCTGAGAAATCATTTTTTCCTACAGGGGAGGAAAAACTTTTCCCTCTACCCTTCTTAGATTCATAGGCTAGGGCTCTGTAAATTACACCGACAAAAGACAGATTAAGAAGAGAAAAACAGAAGTTTATTAA
Source organism: Panthera pardus (assembly GCF_024362965.1). Taxonomy (NCBI): domain Eukaryota; kingdom Metazoa; phylum Chordata; class Mammalia; order Carnivora; family Felidae; genus Panthera; species Panthera pardus. The sequence continues at coordinate 46,701,899 of NW_026526991.1, read as the reverse complement.
CATGTGCATCATGTGTACATGTGGAAGCACTCAGTGGTGCATAGCTCAAAGAGGTGGTTAGAACTTGGGCTTATATAGCATCTTGAAGTAAAAGGCAATACAGGGCACCTGGGTGGCTCAGTCAGCTAAGCGTCTGACTTCAGCTCAGGTCATGATCTCACAGTCTGTGGGTTCAGGCCCCACATTGGGCTCTATGCTGACAGCTTGGAGCCTGGAGCCTGCTTTGGATTCTGTGTCTCCCTCTCTCTCTGCCTCTCCCCTGCTTGTGCTCTGTCTCTCTCTCTCTCTCAAAAATAAATAAACATTTAAAAAAAAATTTTTAAAGAAAAAGGCAATACATATTTAGAGAAGTGATATGACAAAGGAAAAGGACTTTGAGTTTCTAGGGCAGCAAAATGTAGAAAGGTAAATATATGGGGAAACTGATGGAAAGTAAGAGCTAGTTAGGAAAATTTGTTATATAATTTACTCTGGTGCCATTTGGGGGCTGATAAAGGTCTAGAATTGTCTCCAAGGATTAACTTTTGTCCTTCCTGGAAGAGAGAGGAAGAAAGGCACCTTTATAAATGTATGTCTTGCTTTTAGGCAAATAAGAGGAGGTCAGAGAGCTTTTCTTATCTCTGTCTCTTTTCAATTACCTTCAGCTCAAAATAACCTTATGCCAAAGTGGCACATTCTGCTACCCTTCCTTCCCATTGAAGGATACTATGGGGCATCTTAGAACTGTATGAAATGGAAACAGACATTAATTATTTTTAAAGAAATATGAACATTTTTATATAATATTTCTGCCTCAAAGACTGCTTTGAAGCTGCTACGGATTCAACATAGCTATCTCCAGTGAATGATGTTTTGTCACTTGAAATATTAAAATAAAATTTTGCCCCAAGGGCTCTTATAGCAGTTGGAATGCCAAGAAGTTTCTAAATAAAACAAATATCCGGGTCCAGCATTTTCAGTTCTTATTTTCACTCCTCCTTTCCTTTTTACTCACATTCTTTTTTTATTAAATGTTTCAGGAAATATGTATAGTGGTTCCAACTACCTTCATCTGTGGCTATTTTCTTGGTTCAATTGTACAGTATTGTGGTAAAGGATTTAGTATCATTAATAGTGATTCAAGAAGGAACACAAAAGACGATACTCAATGAAGCATTTTACTGGAAAATTAACCGCAAAACACTTATGGAAATTACATGCAAATTACTTAAAATAGTGTTAAAAATACAAGTCCTTAACCCCCCCCCCCTTTTTTGCCATTTTCACCGTTTTTAAGCATACAGTTCTGTGTATTAAGTGCATTTACATTTTTATGCACTCTCACCCTTTTGGCAAAGAATGTAGTTCATCTTTGTACCAATAGATTCTGGAGGAGTAGAACTGTCCAAGAAAGAAGGGGAAGAGAGCGAAGGGGAAAAGAAGGTGGGAAGGAAGTGAGGGAGGAAGGCCATCCCAAGACAGATTAAAAAAAAAAAAAATCAGTAATACTGCAGTTTATCTTATTTTATTTTTTATTTGAGTATAATTGACACACAATGTTACATTAACTTCAGCTGTACAACACAGTGATTCAAAAGTCTATATGTTATGCTATGCTCACCACACATATAGCTACCATTTGCCACCATACAACACTATTACAGTACCATTGACTATATTCCCTAGGCTGTGCCTTTCATTCCCATGACTTCTTCATTCCATAACTGCAAGCCTATACCTCCTACTTTCCTCTACCCATTCTGCCCATCCCCCCCGCCCCAAACACCTTCTCCCTGGCAACCATCAGTTTGCTTTCTATATTTATAAGTCTGACTCTACTTTATGGTTGTTTATGCTTTTGTTTGGTTTTTTAGATTCCACATATAAGTGAAATCATGTGGTATTTGTCTTTCTCTGTCCTACTTATTTCACTTAGCATAAAACCCTCTAGGTCCATCCATGTTGTTGCAAGTGGTAAGATCTCATTCTTTTTTATGGCTGTATAATAATTTATATATTTCCACCACATCTTCCTTATCCATTTGTCTATCAGTGGACACTTAGGCTGCTTCCATATCGTGGCTATTGTAAATAATGTTGCAGTAGACATAAGAGTGCATATATCTTTTTCAATTAGTGTTTTTCCCCCTATTGGGTAAATACCCATATTGGATCATATAATATTTCTACTTTTAATTATTTGAGGAACCTCCATACTATTTTCCACAATGGCTGCACCAATATACATTCCTACCAGCAGCTCACAAGGGTTCCTTTTTCTCCACATCCTTGCCAATCCTTGTTATTTCTTGTCTTTTTGATTTTAGCCATTTTTACAGGTGTAAAGTGATATTTCATTGAGGTTCTGGTTTGCATTTCCCTGATGAGGAGTGATGTTGAGCATCTTTTCAGGTGTCTGTTGGCCATGTTATTTCTTTTTTGGAAAAATATTTGGGTCTTCTGCCCATTTTTAGTCAGATTATGTAATTAATTAATTTAATTTTTTTGGTGTTGAGTTGTATAAGTTCTCTTTATATTTTGGATATTAATCCCTTATTGAATATGTCATTTGCAAATATCTTCTCCTATTTAGTAATTTGCCTTTTTGTTTTGTTGATGGCTTCCTTTGCTTTGCAAAAGCTTTTTATTGTGATATGGTCAAGGCAATCTTGAGAAAGAAGAATAAAGCTGGAGGTATCACAATTCCAGATTTCAAGATGCACTATACTACAAAGCTGTAGCAATCAAAACAGTATGGTACTGGCACAAAAATAGACACATAGATCAACGAAAGAGAATTGAGAACCTAGAAGTAAACCCATGCTTATATGGTCAATTAATCTATGACAAAGGAGGCAAGAATATACAATGAGAAAAAGACAGTATCTTCAAGTAATGGTTCTGGGAAACCTGGACAGCTACATGCAAAAGAATGAAACTGGACCACTTTCTCACACCATACACAAAAATAAACCCAAGATGGATTAAAGACCTCAATGTGAGATCTGAAACCGAGAGAGCTTTTACTTCCTTTGCACACTCTGGTGGGGGTAGCTGACAGCTGTGAGTTCTTGTGGCTGGGAAAATAATGGTGGCAGTGCTGGGGGTTGGGGTTTTAAAGACTGTAACATATGACTTAATTATATTGTGCCCTGACTGTATTTGGACCTAGGCCTCTACTGTCTACACTCAAGGCTTAAGGTTCTTGAAATTTTGCATGGATAACATGTTGAAACAGAGACAGTTTCCCGGTCATCAGTAGCAAGTGGTTATTTAGCAACATCTATGTGTAGAGTAACAGACAATGACAAAGTCGAGGGCCTTCCAGGAGAAAAGGATATGTACATTAACATGTATCATAAGTTAATGATAGCACAAGTCTTGAAGACAATGTGTTGCTACAGGAATTCAGAAAAAAGAGTAACTTCTGCAAGCTGGAATGCTTTTTGCTTAATTGTTACAATGACTCTGCATTTTTCTAGTACAAATTTTAACTGAAATAATATGAAATAAAATGTCAATAAAAATCTCACTTAATGGGCAAAATCTTAAATGATATTATGCACAAAAAAGGGGCAAGGATTATGTAATTTCAAAGCTAAGCTGCAAAACTGTTAATGCTGCATGATGGTTGCATTATAGGTAGAAGAGAAATACCCAACATCCTTTGTCAATCTTCTGGAAAAATTGATCTTGAATTATGAAAGCTGTGATCAGTGAGAGCTCCTCAAGAAGGCATTTCTTTGTTAAATGCACTGCCCTTGTACTCTAAAGATTCTGATGTTCTTGAGGGCAATTGAATTAATTGTTCTGCATCATTTTCTTCCTTGTCTGGAGGAAGGCACTGCTACTCTAGGATAATAGAACAAACCTGGGGCGCCCGGGTGGCTCTGTCTGTTGAGCATCTGACTTTAACTGAGGTCATGATCTTACAATTCGTGAGTTTGAGCCCTGCATCAGGCTCGCTGCTGTTGACATGGAGCCCGGTTCAGATCCTATGTCACCCCATCTCTCTCTGCCCCTCCCCCACCTGTGTGCGCGCTCTCTCTCTCTCTCTCTCTCTCTCAAAAATAAATAAACATTAAAAAAAATTTTTTTTTTAAATAGAACAAACCTTCCTGGGGATGAAATGGAAATATCTCACAAAACGTAAACCTCTTGTATGAAAGCTAAAGTCCCACGCTCTCTCTCTAATGGCCAGAGATGAGAAATCATGGCTTGTGGAACACATCTCATTTTTACTTCTTGAGAATGAGACCAGTTTTGGAATTGAAAGTGGGGTTCTGTGTTGGTAAGATAGAAATATATTGCTAAGACTTTGCAAAATTTATCAAGAAAGTAGTCAGTAGTTTAAACTGATGACTGATCCCACCCAGAAGCATGGAAAAATGCACTAAATCTAACCATTTCACTCATCTGTTCATTAATAAAAAACCTTCACATAATGGAGCTGAGTTGACCTGAAGACTACACCACAGATCTTTCTGACTAAATTCAAACAGCGACTTTATTATTTTTATGAATTAAGATCATTTGGGTCCCATCTAAGTGCTGAGGTCTACTTTGGGTTTGAGAATGTCAACCCACAAGTAATTTTTTAGACTGATTCATGTCACTTTGACCAGCATTTATTAAAGGGTGAATGAGAAAATGGAATATGTTAGACAACTTAAGATGCAGGAAAATAGTAATGTAAAAGATTGCTACACTTTGACATTTTGCAACATGTAAATTATATTATAGATAATATGCAAATTTGTACCAATTACTTGATTCAAGACCTCAGAACTTTTGGTAATGGATTTGAACCTCAAAATACAGTATTTATAGCCAGAGCATGGTCTTCACTTTCAATGATTATTCCCTTTGGGTAGAAAGCAAGCTGAGCTCCAGGGTGTAGATTTATGCCATGCCAAGGCAGTTGACCACTCTTTCTTTCCCATTCTCCACTGTCTTGCAGACCAGATGATGTGCTCCTTCATCGCACGCATGATGAGATTGTCCTCCTGCATTGCTTTCTCTGGCCCCTGGTGACATTTGTGGTGGGCGTTCTTATTGTGGTCCTGACCATCTGTGCCAAGAGCCTGGCAGTCAAAGCAGAAGCCATGAAGAAGCGCAAGTTCTCTTAAAGGGGAGTAGGCTTGTGGCAAGCAAAGCACAGAAACTGCGCTCATCGGCACACATCTACCTGCGGAGGCTGTTTCCTGGTGCAGGAGATGGAAGGGGCTACGAGAGGTCTCTGAGAGGCTCCTCCCTCAATGGCAGCAGAGACCGGCACAACCGGAAGACTTGGAACCTCATAGATTGTATGCCATGTGTCGTAGCGATGGCTGAAGGGTCAAGCTCTTAACCGTATGGAGTAACCATTTCAGAAAATCCTATAAGAAGTTAATTTTCTTTGGAAAGTAACAGTATATAATTGTACAGTGTAGTATACAAACCATTATGATTTCTGCTACTTAAAAACATTAAAAGAGAGTGGTCTGTGTTCTTTTCTATTTCTTTTTTTTTTTACGTTTAGAACACCACGGTTTTAAAAAAGGGTCTTGGTTTCATTTGATTCTGCGAGATGAAACTTGCACTTAGAGATAAGGACCCCTGCACAAGTCTTGACCTCACAGTACGATCCCCAGTTTCCATTATTGAAGAATACCTTTTGACTCCTGCTCAAAAAAGGAAAACTACGCTGTTCCCTCAGTCTTCAGTCATTTCTGTGACTCTTCATCAAGGGACCCTCAAAGATTGGGAAAACATATCCTCCAACACTTCCCTTTGCCTCTCCACTATTTTTCACCAAATTATCTCTTAAGAGAGGGAGACGGTTCTGAACAAGGTGTGTCCTAGCTCTAAGAGCACTGAGCTCCTTCATTCACGCGTCCATGTTACATTCGACGGATTTCATCTCTGTGCAATAGAATGGACATGATGTGAAGGACACGTGTCAGCTTAGTTAACTGCTGTTTTCGTTCCTTTTCTCTTTTAGCTCAGAAAAAAAAATATTCAGAATCAGCTCAAGTATTTTGTTTTTATTTTCTTTGTCTTTGCCTTGATGTTTTCAGTACTACATGAATGCCGCTGCAGGTGTTTGCTTGGACAAACCTGGAGATGCAACCCAGGGTTCATCACTGCTGCTGCTGAGCTTCCTGGGCCTTTCTCACGAGGGCATTGAGGAGACTGTGCTTCTTTGCATCTGTTGACAAATGCAGATTCCAAATATCAGTCACAGGTATCGGTGAATATCCTACTTACCCAGGTAGTTACCAGACAGAATCAAACCTTTGCGTCGATGAGATGTACATTTTTAGTGAAGGAACAATCGGATGATATGGTTTCTTCTTGCTCTCTTCCATTATTCTTCAAACATGCTTCTATGAGAATAAAGGCAAACTGGAATTTAAGGACAGTACTCGCTTAGGGTTCTAGGAAAGATACATCTTAGTGGAATGATAGGCCTCTGACTTTTAGTTCACAGACTGCTCTTTCCTTAATTTTAGAATACAAGTCATTGACAGAGCCATAGTCTTCTATGGAAGGGTGTTGGATGAGTGTGACCACCTTTTTCGAATCCAGTGTTACAAGTTTCATTGTGAAAAAGGCCTTGAACGCACCATCGATGATATCCTTTGAGGCAGCTCCATCCTTTGAGACTTCAGTGCCAGTTTTCTGTTACAGCATCCCTGTTGTCTTAGCAACACCATGAACCGATCTGAAACACAGTTACTCGAATGGAAAGCCGAGAAAATCATCATCTTTGTGTTACATAGTGGGAGAGGAAGTCTGCTTTATCCATTTTATCTTAATGCAATAATCTATGATTAATCAATTACAGAGAATAGATAAAAATAGTGCATGGACATGTGTGATGTGTAGGGAAAAAGGAAAATTGATATTTATTGATCTGAGTTTTCATTTATCAGTTTGATACTCATACATTTGTGTTAATTAATGCCTCCATTTAGACCCAAAGAGTATACATGACTGTATTCTATAGATTGATTTTTTAAATATTTTTTTAATGTTTATTTATTTTTGAGAGCGAGCAAGTGAGCGAGGGGTAGAGGGAGAGGGAGACAGAGGAGCTGAAGCAGGCTCTGTACTGACAGCAGAGAGCCTGATGCGGGGCTTGAACTCACGAACTGTGAGATCATGACCTGAGTTGAAGTCAGATGCTCAACTGATTGACCCACCCAGGCGCCCCTGTAGGTTGATTTTTTGAAAAGAGAATTCATGAAGTCACATGTAGTTTTAAGGTCTTACTTGCTTATAGCCAGTTAAATTTGAGGCTCCTTATACTTGTTGTTAAAGCTAAAATCCAGAGGAAGGGGGGTGCATTTTTAAGATTATCAAAAGGTAGAGAAGCTTAGCTTCTTAATAGAAGTGAGAAAATGGTCAAAGCTGCTGTAACAGAGAACCCAAAATACCATGGCCCACCTGAGAAGTTATTTCTTCCTCACACAGCAGTCCAGAGGCAGCAGAGAAGTCCAGGGCAGTTCTGATTCATATGGTAATGGAGGGACCCAGGATTCCTCTACCTTGTTGTTCTTTCATTACCAAGAACAGTATTCATTCCATGGTCAAAATTGACTCAAAGAATCACATCTGCTTTGCAACCTGGAAAAGCAAGGAAGTTAGGAGCTAGCTCTTTCTTTTTAAGGAAATTTTACCCATCACTTTTGCTCACAGTTATTTGTAAATACTTACTACCTAGCTATACCTAGCTTCAAGGAAGGCTGGGACATGTTTTCTTCAGCTAGATGGACCTATGTTCTACTAAAACTCCAGGGGAAGTGTTCTAGTTCTAAAAGGAAAGGGGAGAGAAAGACTACTAAAGGATGGGAATGATGGATAGCTGTCAATGCCCTATGCCATGATGAAATTCTGGACAATTACAAAGATCCTCTGCCCCCCCCCCCCGGAAATAAGGTTCTTGGTTAAACCTTCAATCTGCTGTCTTGGAGAAACTTGTCCATTGTTCTCTGTGACCCCTGGTTTGATCTCTAGGAAATTCTTGCTCATTAAACCCATAGCCACATCAGAAACTTTTGGGGTTTATCACAGCTTTTGCATGTTCCTAGTGCATATTTGTAGACCTAGATTTCTTTAGGGATTGAACAAACAGGCTTTTGTAGGCCAAGATTATAGTTTATTTGGCTGTGATAAAGAGGCTGTCTCCATTTTTTATGTTTGACTGCTGATAGCTTTCATGCCTCCTCCCTATTCCCCTTTCCCCCTATGCTTGACATCTGGGCAAACTGGTTAGAAAGGCTGGGTGCCTCCTTCCAAGTGGGAAATTCAAACCACACAAGGCTGGCCTGCAAGCAGGATTATACGATAAGAACAAAAAAAAGCCAAACCAGTCTACTCATTTTTGGACCTGTGTGGGAACTGTCCTGCTCTCCCCATAAAGTCTCATGATGTGAATAACAAAGTTTGTACCCTCTTGATGTGTGAGTGGTTAATAGTATTGACATCCAAACCAAATTTGGGGTTAGGGAGTGCATCTGAGGGGTGCCCACAACATAGGTGATAAAATTTCATCCAGAAAGTTTCTATTTGCTTCCAGTTAGTTCGTGTCAAAGTGACCACTGCCAAAAGTCTCCTCTTGTTATAGTTGTTAAACCAGCAGCATTTTACTCAGTCTCTGCTTGTACCTCCAATCCTCAACTTAATGGCAGGCACCTGGAAGCTTTCTGGAACAAGTTTAAGTGGGAATGCAACAACATTTATCTGATTTTTTCTGCTGAGCTACTCCCGTTGTCTGGCCAGCATTACTTAATGGAGACTCTGGAGAAAGATTCTGCATGATAATTTCCCGCTGTTTGGGGTAAAGAAGCAGTGGGCTGCAGGGCAAAGGCACAAGTCCTGTAACAAAGCTGTGTTACCCTATTTATAGACTAGTTCTTGTCTCACTCAACTATTTTCCATGGTACTTTACTAAAAAACAGCAAAGAGCAGCCAATCCGCATCATCACCGCTTTTTCCTAATCGCTGTCTCCTTTGCTACTGGCCTGCCTTCTGAGTTGGTGCTGGTGATGATTTTGTACCTAATGATTGGTCAGAGCATAACAAGAATCTCTAGTTTTCCACCCTGCAGTCTGTTTCCTCGCTGCCAGCTGCCTGGCAACAATGCCAAAGCCACGTATTTTCGAATTTTGTTATGATGGGAGATAATTTACCTTGCTTTTCTCTAAATGGTCTCATCTGGCAAGATGTCCTCATCTATTACCTCCTGCCCTCACCTGTCCCAGGCTCTGAATGGACATTGCAATAGCTCTGATGCATTCTTAGGTCTTTGTCACAAGCTCAATGATGGGCAGACAATACAATGACAGAATGAATAATGGGACAAAATATGATCAGACAACATGGGTGGAGAATCATTTACCTGGCTCAGATAATTTATCCTTTTGAAAAATGAACTGAAATATATCAAACCATATAAAACCCTTTTCCTAATAGCTCAGCATTGGCATCACATAGCCTACAGTCCAGATGCACTGTGGTCCTCTCAGGGTCTGTACATATGGGGTCCTGTGCTGTGGCCTGAACCCCTCTTCTCACCATATTTGCATATCTGTTTCTTCTCGTCCATTAGGTGTGAGCTTAAATATTGGCCCTTCCTAGATGCCCTCCCCAACCACCCTATGTAAGTAGGCTTCTCCGGTCATCCTCTTCCTCTTGCTTTCTTCCTTTGTAGTACCTATTGTTGTTTTTGTTTATATATTTATTTGTTTACTTGTCTGTTATCTCTCCCATTAGATGATAAGCTCCACAAGAAGGTAGAATAATGATAGGATTTTTTTTTTCATCATTGCACGGTGCCCAACACAATAAGGTGCTCAATAAATATTTATTAGATGGATAAATGAATGAATGAATGAATGAATGAATGACTGCTCCCAGGATCCATTATGTTCTTTGTACATATTGTTTCTTATATCCTTTCCTGTCTTGGGAAATATTACCTTACCTTCAAGGCCCAACCTCTTCCGTGCATCTTACCTACAAAATTAATCACTTCCCTCTCTGTGATCCCATAGCAGTTTGTACATACCTCTATTATTCTAAGACTTTAGCATGTATTGTAATATTTTATCATGTATTGTATGGCTATTAATCTCTGACTCTTCCTTACCTCCTCACCTTTTGAGATGAGAAACATATTGATTTATTTTGTCCATAATGATAATAATAGTGACCTCCAACTAACACTTATTAACTGCAAACGTTTATTCTTTCATACTGTTTCTGAACATCAGGTATCAGGAAGTGGCTTAGCTATAATTCTAAATTATTCTTGGTGAAATATTGCCAATTAGGAAGATAAGTGCATGAGTTAGAGGAGTTATATGGAATAAACATAAGAAGCAAGAGTCCAGTAGAATTACAGTAAGGAAAATTTTTTTTAAATGTTTATTTATTTTGAGAGAGAGAGAAGGAGAGTGTGGGGGCAGGGGGAGGGCAGAGAGAGAGAGAGAAAGAGAGAGAATCCCAAGAAGGCTCTGCACTGTCAGCACAGAGCTCGATCTTTCGAACCGTGAAACCGTGACCCAAGCCGAAATCAAGAGTTGGTGTCTTAGAGCCACCCAGATGCCCCTATAGTAGGGAAATTTTGATAAGAACACATTATTCATTTGATAGGCATTTTAAAATAGAAAGTGAGCAAAGTCCAATTGTCTGTCTTTTTCGACTGACATGAAGAGGCTTCCAAAAGAGTCTTTGAAGGCTTGAGGAATAGACTTCACAGTAACTTTAGATCACTTTCAAGAGTAGACAGTGAAGCGTATGTGACTCTTGCTCCTTCCTCACTTTTTGTGAATAACCTTAAGTCAGAAATGGGGGAGTTAACTTGCAAACAAAGACTGAAATTGGGAATAGTCCCATTGCCAGATCTTTAATACCTCAGGGAAATGTTTGAAAGAGCCCTAGAGACCTAGGAATTGGAATAAACTAATGTCTTTACAGATTAAACTCCTAGACACATCATGGGAGAGAAACTCTGGATTGAGATGCCTGTAGGTGTTGTTAGGAGAAAAAGTATTGGGAAACAATTGTGCCAGTGAACAAACTGAAGGAAAAAAGAATACAGTGAGTGAACAATAAAGGTGCTCTGAGGGAGAGCCAAGTAATCAGCAATTTACTCTTGAATTCTCCGTTGAAATTTCTTTAAATGTTAAATGACAGCTTTGCAAATGTTTTCTTTCCTTCTTTCTTTCTTTCTTTCTTTCTTTCTTTCTTTCTTTCTTTCTTTCTTTCCTCTTTTTCTTTCTTTCTTTCTTTCCCTCTTTCTTTTTCTTTCTTTCTTCTTTCTTTCTTTCCTCTTTCTTTCTTTCCCTCTTTCTTTTTTCTTTCTTTCTTCTTTCTTTCTTTCCCTCTTTCTTTTTTCTTTCTTTCTTCTTTCTTTCTTTCCTTCTTTCTTTCCCTCTTTCTTTCCTTCTTTCTTTCCCTCTTTCTTTCTTTCTTTACCTCTTTCTTTCTTTCTCTTTCTTTCTTTCTCTTTCTTTCTTTCCCTCTTTCTTTCTTTCTTTCCCTCTTTCTTTTTCTTTCTTTCTTTCTCTTTCTTTCTTTCTTTCTTTCTTTCTTTCTTTCTTTCTTTTTCTTTCTTTCTTTCATAGTGGGTGCTACAATACCAACCTTAAACCCTGGCATTATTATATCACCACTCCCTCAGTGTCAACAAACTTCTGCAGTAGTGGGTAGCCCGAATGATCCTGGGCACTCTATGTCCCAGCCCATAACTTTTACCCTTGGACTTCAATCAAGGAACATTCCGTTATCCTTTGTGACACTAACCTGCTAATTAAATAAGACTCCATTATGCAAAAGGATCTGCAGAATTAAGTGTTCCTCTGAAGACCTCTTCCTTGAGATCCACAAGCCCTTCCCTATTCAGACTCAAGTCAAAGCTAATTTGGAAACAGACTTACTGGTATCCTTCTGTCTAAATCAAATCCAAATTGAAGGTCTTCGTGAAGTTCTGGACTCCTTATGGATTAAAAATTCTACCTAAACTGATAGAATTTTGAGGGCTGAATCCATCAAGATTCAATATTCAAATGTTATCCACACTTGCATAATAGCTTCTAAAAAAAACAATAAGCAAAGGACTGAAACCAAGAGTTGAAACCTACCAAAAGACTCATCATAAATTGTATTGGTCCTCGTACAACTTGTCCTCCTTGTCAAGAAACTCAATGGGTAACGATTAGATTTGTTCGGGACTTCAGGGTCATAAATAAAATACCCATTCCTTACTTCCCTGTGGTAGTAAGCCCAAATACTATTTTATGGGGTTATATAGTCTAGACTCTTCCATCTGTGCTATCCTTTCTTTCGTAGTTCCTTAAGTGAGATTGGGATAGGTAAACTTGCTCAAGCTTTCCTGCGAGTCAACAATATGCCATGTCAGTTACCCTTCAGTAATTTAACAAGGTTCCCTCCTACTTTTTTTTCTTTTCTTTTTTTTTTAAAGATTTTATTTTTAAGTAATCGCTACACCCAATGCAAGACTTGAACTCACAACCCGGAGATCAAGAGTCACATGCTCCACCGACTGAGCCAGCCAGATACCCCCCTCCCACTTTTTCTCACAAGGAATTATGGGCCTTAAGTTTCCCTGAAATTCTTGTTTTACCATCTTAACAGTTTTAACTCAGAAAAGATTTTATGTTAGAAAGAATGTTATAATTTTGTCAAAACAAATTATATCACCTAGACCAAGATTATTGGCAAGGAGGTAAATCTCACTTTATACAGACTCAAAGTCATTCAAAACTTTCCCAGGCCAGTCATTCATACTTAACTCAGTCTGTTGAGAGGGTGCCTGGGTCTTAGAGCTACTGCGGGCAATTAGTTTCGAGCTGTTTTAGAATTAGCACACCTCTGTGATTTAACCAAGTTATCAGTAGTCAAAACTTTTCCTTGGGAACCTACACTTGAGCTGACATTTTGTGATTTTTTTTTAAAGTTCATTTATTTATTTTTTTGAGAGGGAGCGAACGGGTGGGGGGCAGGCAGAGAGAAAATCCCAAGCGTGCTCAGTACTGTTAACACTGGGCTCCACCTCAGATCTCACGAGATGTGAGATCATGACCTGAGCTGAACCCGAGTCAGACGCTTAACTGACTAAGCCACCCAGGCGCCCTGACATTTTGTGTTTTAAAACTAGCTTTTTAACATCTTCTTACCCTAGGTCAATTTAAGTGTCTTCAACCTTTCTACATATTAGTGAATAAACAATCTGGACAAAGCTTTGTTTTTTTAACTCACTTGTATGGTATTGTAACTGGGTCCAAGGGTGTGAGAGCACCTGGCTCTGGGGTCCAAACAGACCAGATTGGGCCACTCCTGCCACTGATAAAATCCAAAGGCAGAGGGAGGAGCAGTGGGGAAACCAGAAAGGGATTTATTTCCGTGAAGCCAACGCCAGGAAGACAGAGGACTAACCTCTTCAGAGACTGTCTCCAAAGTGCTGACAATACTTGCAGGCTTCTATAAGGAAAATATGAGACAAATCTGTAGGTACATGCAGGGGGGGCTGGAAAGGTCAAGTCAATCATTATCTTGGGTTCAATCACGCAGGGTCTTGCCGGTGTCAGGGCATCCCCTATTGCTTGAGGGATAGTTTCAGTTCCCCTCTTGAGATGTTTTGCCACCTGGGCAGATCTTTTGCCTGAGTTAAGAGATAAGCTGGAAAGAACCTAATCAATTAGAAAGTACAGGCTGAGGTCAAAATGGAGGTAGTTGAAGTCCTCTTTCCGTATTTATCAGAGAAAAGCTTGCTACGGCTTTTCTCTTGACCCAGTGGCAAGAGCCCACCTTCCTAGTGTGGCAGGATTTTTTACCACATTTCCCGGGATTCGTTGTCTCACTGCTTTGAAGAATGAAGAAGTGGACACAAAATGAGCAGCAGGCAAAAGTTTATTAGAATATAAGATTAGAAAGGAAGAGTAGGAGGAAAGATCTCTTTACAGAAAGAGGGCATGTGAAAGTGAATGCCCGAGGACTATAGGCAAGGGTCCTTGTTTTGTAAGGTTCTGGTTACCCCCGTCTTGCCTTCCCCCTTGTTCCTTCTCAGGTTCTACCCTTATTAGCTTGATAGCTCTAGGTGCTGGGTTGTCCATTCCTGATTGTCTAGTTCTTGTATGAGGGGTGGTCTATGGCCATACTTAGGTCTTTTGTCAAATTCCTGAGGGGAGTAGGTGGGGTCTGTCACATTCTTAAGAGGAACCTTAGGTCTACTGTGGTCAGACACTCCCAGCATTGTTCCAAAATAGGTGTTTTTCCCCACCCTCAGACCTCAGGTCCTAATCTTTTCCTCTCTGCCTACTGAATCCTATCTTCTCCCATCACACTAGTCTCAGGGTAACAGTACCTGCAAATACATTAGTGAAGACTACTGCTAACTAGGGTCTCCCTCAGTCTTGTGGACCCTCATGGTGTACAATCTTTGTTGCTTACTAAAAAGACACTATATTTCTTAGCAGGTAGGCTTACCTGTCATGAAATTCTATTACTTTCTCCTTCGCACATTTCCTTCCCTGGTAATAATACTGCTTTCCCTTTTTTTTTTTTCCTTTCCTCTTTTACCAGACGGGTAACTCATGACTGCCTAACCTCTGTCTGAGAACAGTCCATACCCTGAACAAATATATTAGAAACTCCTCTAGAAAATCTAGAGTTACCTTGTTTGTTACCAGGTCATACCATAAGACAAAAACAATAAATTATCAGGCTGGATATGTCAAAAAAGACCTCAGTTTGTCACCATCTAGACCCTAAGACCTGACCTCTACTGCCCACTTACTTGTACTCACTGAGTATATTTTTGCCTAAGCTCTTCTTTCCAGTTCATTTCTTAACTCTGGCAAAAGACCCAATGGGCATAATATTCTGTGATGGAAATGTAAACTACCCCTCAAGCAATAACTCCAGTGGCCCAGGCCACCCAGACCAGTTTGAACTCAACACCTGACTCCCACCTGCTCAGATGGACCATGGAGTGACTGATAGTTACTTTTACCTCATTAGAATACTAACATTTCTGCCAAGGAGGAGCACAAGCCTCATTTACATAACATACAATACATGTACAGGCACGTTTCCTTCAGGCGCATGCGCGACCTTGTGCCCACCTCTACATACGATGACAAATCTACCCCCCCCCCCCCACACACACACCTTTTTTTTGCCTTCCCTATCTAAATATTCATCCTAACCCTAAATAAAAGGAATTCCATTCATCCTCACTTGGGGAGTCACAGCTTTGGGAATTATTCCTCATGATCTCCTTATTTGCTACAGATAAAGTTTACTTTGTGCGACAACTCTACCTGATGTAGTTTCTATCTGTGAGTTACCAAGGAGAGAACTCCTATTAGTTTGGTTACAAATTCACTCTTAGAACAATGACCCTTTACTGGAGGCAAAGTAACCTAAAGGCTGTATGCATTGTATTCACCAGGACCAGAACTTGTCAACTGACTAGATACAAGGGAGTTAATATCTATGGCAAGAAGTAGGGAATGTTTTGGAAGTAACTAAAGATGTAGATCTCTGCATGAAAGAAAAGTAAAGGAAAATGGTCTAATGATTAAGGAACTCTTTAAGTGTTCTGACAGTTCTTAAGGATGTGGGTTCCATTAAAAAAAAGGGGAAAGGGGGATTATGTGAAGGTTAAAGGAAATGCCCTACCTGGTCATTATGACAGAAAGGCAACTCCTTCCAAGAACCTGTTTCCATAATGTCCTAGAAGGCCAAACCTATTTAAAAATATGAGGGATTCCCTCCAAAATCAGAAAAAAAAAAAAAAAAAAAAAAAAGTTCACCCGTTAAGGACAATAGTTACATCAAGACTTATCTCACAGCCCTCATCTCATTGCCTCATCAATCCTCAACTATTATCATACAAACTTGCTTCAGTCCCAATAAATCCTTAAAGAACCTTAAAAGAACTGCCTTAAACCACCTGAGTTCCTATAAATACATTTGCCTTTCTTTCTCTTTTTTAGTACGACCAAGGCTTTGTCAGGGAGTCTCCCTTGCTGGTGTAAGTTTAATAAATTCAGCTTTGTTTGCTTCACAGCTTTTTCTGTGGAGTAGAAAAATTCATCTTGTTGGAATCATTAAGCAGTATTTGGTTTCTTTAAAGCTTGTTTTCCATTATTAACCATATTGTTTAAATCTCTTCACTGGAAGTGTGTAAAGGCACTAGGAGTATTTACTCTTCTGGGGCATTTAGTTAGGGTCATTGGTAAGAAAATGTATGGAAAGATAATATATACAAAATGCTTAATGCCAAATAGAGTTCCTGGCACAACATGGGTGTTCAATGAACATTAGCTACTTTATAATCCCCTAATTCCCCAGTCCTTCCTTACTGGGACCTCTGAGCACACTGCAAACTCCAGGTTAATTGTCTCTGAATTCAGAGTTCTGATTCATGGGTCAACACAGGTTTCTCATCTGGCGTGATTGGCAGGGACCACATGTTCTTCCTCCTTCCTTCCTTCCGTTATTTTGACTCCATTCCACTTCAGTCCCACCAGCAAGCTGAGGGAGGAATTCAATTTGTTTGCCCTCCTTATCCCTTAAGGTGACTCTCTTGGGGGGGGGGGGGACTGAGTGCAGGGTTTCTGTTCAGTGACATTCAATTTTAACAATGAAACGTGAAAACTATCTTGCCCCTGATAATTGAGCCCATTTCCTTTTCTCGCACTTTCCCCAAATAAATGAAGAAACCCAACAATTTCTCAAAAGCATGCTGGATGGGGTCGTGGCTAATGAGGGGAATCTTGATTAAGTTATACGGTTAACGAAATTAGGAGTCTAGAGGAAACCTTGGTATATCTTTCCTTACAGAGCTTCTGGACCATGAACATAAAAGGTCACCTAGGAAGAGGGGTGCCCAGGGAAGTTTTCCATAATGTCCTGTACGTCGGAGACCAGAAGACACTAAAAACACTGCAGTATTTGCATTAGTTCTTAAAATTCTCCTTTCTGAGACAGCATATCCTAAATGCCAACTCTCTGTTATTATAAAATTCAAATCTACTCTGAAATTTAAAGGGGAAACAGATGAAGTATAAATGTGTGAATAAAATCTTCCAAGCCAGAAAAAAAAAATGTTTAAAAGAAAAAAAAAAAAAAAAACCCTGCAGAGATGTTTACTTTGCCCTTTATAATTATTGGATGAAATGATGAGGTTGATGACTTCACTCCTGGATTCGGGGAGCGGGGTGTAGCGTTTGTGTGTGTTTGGGGACATGAGGTGGGAAGGCTTACTGATGGGAAGTGGTGCACGGGTAAATGTTTCACACCAGCCAGGGGTGAGAGGGATGCCCTTGTTCATAGAGTTTGCTGATTCAATCTACCCACCTGGTTGATGGCGAGCTGTCAATGTGACATTGCTAAACTTGGAGGTGGAAAGAGATTTGCAGTGGCAGGCCATTGTACCATATTCGGGTCACACAGATATAGTAGACAAAAATAACTTCAAGGGCAGAGATAATAGTCAAATGTGGGGAAATAATTAGGAAGTGATGAGTGCTGGGTATTGAATGCCTTTTTCAAAGTATAATCGATGAAGTTGTAAGTTTATATAATTTACTTTGCAATAATGGCTGTGTTTGACAACCGGTCCAGAAGAGTTAACATTTGGCTCTCATTGGCCAGGACCAAAACGCTGTGAGAGCTGAGTGTATACTTTCACTTCAGCTTCCCTAATTATGATGGATCTGTAGTTCTTGTGGGTCATGTGGTTATTTCACACCTGAAGATGTAACCTCCTGCCCAGCTTACTTTGAAGACCCTGTCTCCAAAACAAAGCATGTGATCCCATTAAATCTCAGTTTAGGGCAATGGTTTCTCTCTCCAGGCAGGGCAAGGCTGACCAGGTACCTGTCACACTGCACACTCTTCCAAAGGGGCATGATCACCTCCAGGATCTGAGAGCTGGGGTGGGAAGGCAAGAAGGAAGCCTGAGCTATTACTACTACAGCCAAGTGTAGGGACTTTTTAGAGATGATCTGTGCAAAGCCAGAGCAGTGGCACTTTTCTCAGACTAACGTGGACCCGGCTGCTCATAAATTAATGTTCCAATTCAAGTGACTCATTTTGAAGGAACATTAGGTTCACGGCCAATTTGTCAATATAAGAAAAACTATCACTTTATGTTTTTAAAAACTCAAAAAGTATTGCTTAAATTTTATGCTTTATAAATCCCATTTTGGCAAAGGTGGATTGAAATGCACAAACGTGGTGTGGGAGCATTAGTAGCACTGTGTTCAACTTGGCTGCCATATTTTCCAAGATGGTTAGAGGACTTGAAACTGTCACCTGAGGATTGGCTAATGAAACTGCTTTTACCAGGCAAAACTATAGGACATGATATCTACTTACAAATATGTGAATCACTGTCATGTAGAAGAGGGACTAGAACTTGTTTTACAAATTATTATGGTTAGTAGTAATAGAGGCTCTAGATTATAGAGACTTGAGTTCCAATTTTGGCTTCATCATGTACTACTTGTATGACCTTGGACAAATTATATAAACTCTCTAGACCTTGGATCCCATATCTGGAAAATGGGGGTATATTTGTTTCCCACTGGAGGTGTCTAGATGCTCAGTCAGTTAAGTGTCTGACTTCGGCTCAGGTCATGATCTCACGGTTCGTGAGTCTGAGCCCCATATCCCGCTCGCTGCTGTTAGCACAGAGCCTGCTTTGGATCCTCTGTCCACCTCTCTCTTTGCCCCTTCCCCTCTCGTGGTCTCTCTCTCTCCCTCTCAAAAATAAACACTAAAATAAATTTTATTCATTTCCCACTGTTCTTGTAACAAACTATCATGAATATAGTGGCTTAAACCAATTTAAATTTATTATCTTACAGTCTGGAGGTCAGACTTCAAAATGAGTCTCACTGGGCTAAAATCAAGGTATCAATAGGGCTACATTCTTTCTAGAGGCTCTAGGAAAGAATCCATTTCCTCTCCTTTTCTACCCTCTACAGGCCACCTGCATTCCAGGTTCAAAAGCAGAAATGTTGGGCCAAGCCCTTCCTACACTGCTGTCTCTCTGGTTTTCTTTTCATTTTTCTCTTCAATTTATAAGAACTCTTAGGATCATATTTGGGCCCACTCAAATAATCCAGGATAATCTCTGCATCTCAGAGCCTGCTGATTAGCAGCCTTAATTAAATCTGCAACCTTGATTCCCCTTTGCCATTCAGTCTATTATATTTCTATTCACAGACTCCAGGGGTTAGGATGTAGACATTTTTCAGGGTCCATTATTCTTTATACCATTTGGGGATTTAAAAAAGTACCTACCTTATACCATTGCACTGCAGAAGAATTCTTGGACAGAGTAAAGACTTAATAAATATTAGCACCCATCATTATTATTATCTTTAGTAACAATCTGTATTCGTTTGCTGGGTTGCCATAACATAGTACCACAAACTGGGTGGCTCACACAACAGAATTAAGTGCCGCATAGTCATGAAGGCTCAAAGTCTGAGATCAAGGCACTGGCAGGATTGGTTCCTTTTGAAGACTGTGAGGAAGAACATATTCCATGCCTCTCCTCTAGGTTTTGGAGGTTTGCTAGCGATCTCTAATGCTCCTTGGCTTGTAGAAGGATCACCCTGTTCTCTGCCTTTATGTTCATATGGCATTCTCCCAATTAGTGTGTCTGTCCAAATTACCCTTTTTTATAAGGGCACTAGTCATATTGGATTAGGGGCCATGGTACTCTAGTGTGACCTCATGTTAACTAATTATATCCACAACAACCCAATTCCTAAATAAGGTCAAATTCTGAGGTGCTGGAGGCTAGGATTTCAACATGTGAATTGGGGGCGGGGGTACAATTCAACACATAACACAATCCAAAGGATGGGAGGTATTTTGAATGAACTAATGGATGGACGGTGTGGGCGGAGCATATTTAATTGAGTAAAAGGAAATGCTTTCTACCAGAGCTGCCTAAATGTGGAATCGAGTTTCCTGATAATCATCAATAACCTAGTGAGGACAAGGATGTTGCAGAGGAGATTCAAGCATCCCAAAACTGCTAGGAAAACATAAGCTCTAAAATGCCCTCTTAAGGGGTACCTGGTTAAGCATCTGCCTCTTGGTTTCGGCTCAGGTCATGATCCCATGGTTCGTGAGTTCTAGCCCTGCATCTGGCTCTGTGCTAACAGTGCAGAGCCTGCTTGGGATTCTCTCTCTTTCCCTCTCTCTCTGCCAATCCCTGCCTCTCTCTCTCTCTCTCTCTCTCAAAATAAATAAATAAACTTAAAGATATTTTTAATAAAATAAAATAAAATAAAATAAAATAAAATAAAATAAAATAAAATTTTCTCTTAACCCAGAGAGGATAGGCTTCTTGCATAATCAGCTCCAGAAAATGGCATCACTTTTCAGAGATTTATGAGAATTCAGTTCCACAAAGCAGTGTGTCTACAGTGCAACCTCAGGGGAGCTTGCTGTGTGGGGATCTAGAACATTTGGGGAAAATTTATCCCAGATTTTCATTATAGACCATGATGTAGTCACATTCCAGCAAGTCAAAAGTGGTTGAAGTAGGGATGCCTGGGTGTCTCAGTCAGTTGAGTGACCAACTCTTGATTTTGGCTCAGGTCATGATCTCACAGTTCTTGGGTTCAGCCCCATATCTGATGCACACCGAAGTTTGAAAACCATTGGCGGAGTGATTGAGTGCACTTGCTCTGAAGCTGGATAGTCTGGGTTTGAATCATGGCTCTGCCATTTCTTGGCTGTGACTCTTGGGTCTCATTTTCTCATCTCATAGGGTTTCTGGGAGAATTGAGTCTATCAAAATGGTTAGAATCCAATGAATGATGCTGGGCACTTTGTTGAAGTGTGTATATTAGTATTACATATTACTGTATTATTATTATCATAATATCTGGAATCTGTCTCAAATTTGTTTGCTTGGTGCCTAGGAGCATCTGATCTGAAGCAACTCATAGTCTAATAGGGAAAACAGAACAAATAATTTCCACATAATGTGCAATGGACAGTGAAAAATGTCTCTAGAGATACAGAAGCAATATGGGAAAGAGGGGGAGTTTAAATGGATAAGTTAGGGGCATCTGGGTGGCTCAGTTGGTTAAGGTCCAACTTCAGCTCAAGTCATGATCTCACAGTTTGTGAGTTCGTATCCTGTGTGGGGCTCTGTGCTGACAGCTCAGAGCCTGGAGCCTGTTTCACATTCCGTGTTTCCCTCTCTCTCTGCCCCTCTCCTGCTTGCTCTCTCTCTCTCTCAAAAATAAATAAACATTAAAAAATAATTTTAAAAAACAGACAAGTTAGAGAATGGGTCAGCAACAGTCTCAGAGGTCAAGAGAGGATTGTGACCATTTTTTGAGGTTTCTGGAATAGTAAAAAGCTTTTTTTTTTTTAAGTTTATGTATTTAGTTTTGAGAGAGAGAGAGAGAGAGAGAGAGAGAAAGCACGAGTTAGGGAGGGGCAGACCGAGACAGAAAGAGAATCCCAAGCAGGCTCCACACTGTCAATGTGGAGCTCAATGTGGGGCTCAAACCCATGACCTGAGCTGAAGTTGGATGCTTGACTGACTGACCCACCCAGATGCCCCAAAAAATGAACTTTAAATTTTAAAAAATGTCTAAAGAAAATTATAAGAATTGTTTAATTCACAAAATAATAAAAATATTTATTAAAAAAATTTCTTTATAATGTGTTATAGGTAGACTGATCGAATAATGGGCCTGAATTTAAAGTTATGTGAAACATGTCTTCACATCTCATTCCTGTCTGCATCTCTGAGACTCTGCATTTAACTTTGGTAGTTAAATTAAAGGGCTATATGCTGCTAGGAATTTACCCAGGGATACAAGAGTACTGATGCATAGGGGCACTTGTATCCCAATATTTATAGCAGCACTTTCAACAATAACCAGATTATGGAAAGCACCTAAATGTCCATCAACTGATGAATGCATAAAGAAGATGTGGTTTATATATACAATGAAATACTTCTTGGCAATGAGAAAGAATGAAATCTGGCCTTTTGTAGCAACGTGGATGGAACTGGAGAGTGTTAGGCTAAGTGAAATAAGTCCTACAGAGAAAGACAGTTACCATATGTTTTCACTCTTATGTGGATCCTGAGAAACTTAACAGAAGACCATGGGGGAAGGGAAGGGGGGAAAAAGTTACAGAGAGGGAGGGAGGCAAACCATAAGAGACTCTTAAATACTGAGAACAAACTGAGGGTTGATGGGGGGTGGGGAAGAGGGGAAAGTGGGTGATGGGCACTGAGGAGGGCACCTGTTGGGATGAACACTGGGTATTGTATGGAAGCCAATTTGACAATAAATTATATTTAATATAAAAAAATTAAAGGGCTATATCTGCAACCTTTTGTGAGGATGAGGCCTAGGTTAATGACCTTCCTGCCTCCTCTGTGATATACCCTGGGTGTCAGAGAATTGGTGGCAACCATTTTAGCGGGGAGAGCGGAATGTACAAGAGCAAAAATGCACAGAACAGCAGTATGCACTCTAGAAACCACAAGGAGCTTGAGTCTGCAAAGCATAAAGTTGCAAGGAGAGGAGTGGCTACTACTAAAGCCAGGGAGAAAGGCACAGGCCAAGTCAAGGAAGGCCTTCTATAGTCCCTGAGGAGCCTGGGCTGCATGTCGAGGATGGTGGGGAGTCACTGGTCAATTTCAGATGGTCCATGGTCATGGATTTTAGGTAAGTCACTCTGGAGGCAATGTGGAGGGAGGACTAGAGTGCCAGACAGAAGCACAGAGACCACACGGAGAACTTCTGGGCTTGGCTGAGATGAGACCTGAACTCTGGCAGGACAATGATATAGAGAAGGGCTGGCTCTCTAGGTTAGTAGAAATAAGAACACTTAGAGGGACTGATGACTTCCTGTCCAGGAGTGCAGGTGGAAAAGACAACGGGTCCTTCAGACTTAATAAAGTCACATAGCTTTTACATGAATCTAGACGCTATTACTCTACCTCCAGTCCTCGGTGTGATGCTGCCCAGCAAAGTGTGTGCACAGCCTTGGGTGCTGAGGCCCTGGGAAGCTGCTGGGGGAAACTGGTCCAGGGAAATCCCAAAGGAGCCAGGAAGACTGCCTACTTCTTGGTCAATGATCCCTTTGTTGAGCTCTGCTCATTCCCTTCTAAGTATGCCACCTGTTTCCTGCTGGACCCCTGACCAGTGTATCCGTGTGGCCTTTACCCAAATGGAAGTGATGAATGAGCATTTTATCACACCTTTCTTGCCCGTGGCTGGGTTTGGGGGACATGGTAGCAGCAGCACAGTTGAGGACCTTCCTGTCCTTCATTCTGTCTCACTCTTCAGGGCCTAGGTAATGCTTGCTTTCTTTGTCTTGCTGGCTGTGAACAGAGTTCCTGTTTTCTCTGCTCTCCCCAGACAGCTCAGCAGTCACTGTGGCCTGGCCTTTACAGCCTCTAGTTGTTAGCATCCCTGTGAGTTGAGAGCTGTCTTTTGGTCCCTGTGTCTTCTGCCTTATTTATGGATTCCTCTTTGTGGTTACTTCTCTTTCTTTATGGCTCTCATTCTGAGTTCACATGCCAGTTCTGCATGGGACAATTATTGGTGCTTTGAGCTAGGAATGTCCTGTAACCTGAAGAATTGTTTAGCAGCATGTTCTGAGGCCATAGAGGGAATAGAAGCGTTTGAATTTCGAATAGGTGACTGTGCTATCACATTTAGTCTAAAATGCTGGGAGAGACATCAATATCAGGGCTAATGGATTAATGGGCCTTTTAGCAAGAGTCAATAGGGTAAGGGTGGAGGGAAGTGATTTGTAGCATATATGTGAGTCTGCAAAACTGAACTGAAAGTTGGAGGCCCCACATTGAATTTAATATAAGCCATGGAGCTTAGTCAACCTTTTCTTCAGCCCCTGATACAGGAGAAAATGGTTGAGAGTACAGGCTTCAGAATTTACTCTGTCCATGGTTGAAATAAGGCTCTGACACTTGCTAGCTCTGTGACCTAGGGCAAGATACTTTCTTCGTGCCTCAGTTTCTTCATGTGTGGAACGGAAAAAGTTGTAGTCCCTCCCTTATTTAGTTTTTTTTTTTTTTGTTTTTTTGTTTTTTTTTTAAATTTTTTTTTTCAACGTTTTTTATTTATTTTTGGGACAGAGAGAGACAGAGCATGAACGGGGGAGGGGCAGAGAGAGAGGGAGACACAGAATCGGAAACAGGCTCCAGGCTCCGAGCCATCAGCCCAGAGCCTGACGCGGGGCTCGAACTCACGGGCCGCGAGATCGTGACCTGGCTGAAGTCGGACGCTTAACCGACTGCGCCACCCAGGCGCCCCCCTTATTTAGTTTTGAGGTGATTAATTGAGATAACGCAGGTAAGGGAGTTCGGAATACTACTTGGCACATAATAATAAGAGTTGCTAACATTTGTTAAGTGCTTATTATGTGTGAAGGCTCAAAAAATATTACTCATTACTATTCCTCTTTGTCACACAGGGTCTGATAGAGTTTCTTCTCAAAGAGCTAGATCTGATTGATGAGAAACTGCAAAACAGCGAGGCTGCCCCAACTTCATGCAGAACAGTGCGCTTCTGCATAACCCAGGGACCTGTTCAAACACACGTTGGCCCCACCTCGAGAGTTTCAGATTCAATAAGCCTGGGGGATAGGAGTCTGAGAGTTTGCATTTCTAACAAGGTCTCAGGTGATGTGTTGCAGCTGGTCTGGGTAGCAAACTTGGAGATGAGCTGGCATAGAGATTAAGAGATCACATTTTGAAGCCAGAAGGATTCAAACTGGACACAGCTTTGGCACTGCGTGGCCTTGGGCAAATTACCTTGTCTCTTTAAACTCCAGATTCCTTGTCTCCAATATAAGTCTAGTAGCTAGGGTGTGCAAAGAGTTAAATTAGATATAAATTATATATGTGTACGGCATTTAGCATAGAGTTACTGATATTATGCGTTAGCTATTGTTCCTGTGCTTCTGCTTAATTTTGAGCAATGACTTGGTCCTCTCAGTGCCTCTACTTCCTTATCTCTGAAGTGGGAACATTGACTAATCTATAGTATATGACAGGTGAAGGTTCTCAGTGAGATAATAGCCTTAATGTCACAACCTCGAGTGACTATCCTAGAGATTAAACATGTAGTCCCCTTCCGTTACGCTTTATTTTATCTTAAAATTTTTTAAATTTATTTTTTGTTTTTTAAATTTTATTTAAATCCAAGTTAGTTAACATAAAGTATAATAATGGTTTCAGGAGTAGAATTTAGTGATTCATCACTTACTTATAACACCCAGTGCTCATCCCAACAAGTGCTATCTTTAATGCCCATCGCCCATTTAGCCCATACCCTACTTATCTCCTCTCCGGCAACCCTCGGTTTCATCTCTGTACTTAAGAATCTCTTATGGTTTGCCTCCCTCTCTGTTTTTATCCTATTTTTCCTTCACTTCCCTTATGTTTATCTGTTTTGTTTCTTAAGTGCCACATATGAGTGAAATGATAGGATATTTATCTTTCTCTGACTTATTTCACTTAACATAATACATTCTAGTTCCATCTATGGCGTTGCAAATGGCAAGATTTCATTCCTTTATCTTTTTTCTTTTTTTAAATGTTTATTTTTGAGAGAGAGAGAGAGAGAGTGTGTGTGAGCAGGGGAGGGACAGAGAGGGAGAGGGAGACACAGAATCTGAAGCAGGTTCCAGGCTCCATGCTGTCAGCACAGAGCCCAACGCTGGGCTCGAACCCACAAGCTGTGAGATCATGACCTGAGCCGAAGTTGGACACTTACCTGATTGAGCCACTTAGGTGCCCCAAGATTTCATTCTTTTTGATTGACGAGTAGTATACCACATCTTTATCCTTTCATCCATCGACGGACATTTGAGCTCTTTCCATACTTTGGCTATTGTTAATAGTGCTGCTATAAACATTGGGGTGCATATGCCCCTTCGAATCAGCACTCCTGTATCCTTTGGATAAATACCTTGTTGTGCAATTGCTGGGTCATAGGGTAGCTCTATTTTTAATTTTTTGACGAACCTCCCTACTATTCTACAGAGTGGCTGCACCAGTTTGCATTCCCACCAGCAGTGCAAAAGTGTTCCCCTTTCTCTGTATCCTCACTAACATCTGTTGTTGCCTGAGTTGTTAATTTTAGCCATTCTGACAGGTGTGAGGTGGTATCTCATTGTGGTTTTGATTTGTATTTGTCTGATGATGAGTGATGCTGAGCATCTTTTCATGTGTCTGTTAGCCATCTGGATGCCTTCTTTGGAAAAGTGTCTATTCATGTCTTCTGCCCATTTCTTCACTGGATTATTTGTTATTATTTTTAGGTGTTGAGTTTGATAAATTCTTTATAGATTTTGGATACTAACTCTTTATCCAACATGTCATTTGCAAATATCTTTTCCTATTCTGTCAGTTGCCTTTTAGTTTTGTTGTGTTGCACTTTAAATAGTACTCGGAATGTCTTCCTCTTAGGTTAAATTAGAAAATCCTCTGCTGTTACAACAGGTCTAAGACTCCCAACATCTCTTCTAGATTCTCTCACCTTTGATTTTACTTCCTTGTTGACTTATGCCCACAGTTTTCCACCAAAGCAGATCATTCATTTTATTTCTCTTCTGTCCTCTTTTGCCTTTATTTATTGCTAATGCGTTATTCTTTGAAGGTAGACAGTTGTTTCCTTCTCCAAACATCTGATGTGAGGGGGGAAGGAACATCTGCTTGGGTGAAGACTGAGCCAGGGATCATTGGAAAGTTCTTTAGGAATAAAATATGGCTTAAAATTTTAATTTATATGTCTTACAAATGATATTGTTTGGTGAGGTTAGATTTGGGAATGTTCCCTGGCTTCTGAACTTTTCTCTACTTTTAATGCCTTTGGTTTTTGTAGTTGTATTGTCAGCTTTTTGGTTTTGGTTTCTGTTATTGTTATTTCTTACCTTAGCTCTTTGGCAAGCCCTAAGACACAGAATCTTCTTGGCCACCGACGGCTTGCAGCAGGATAGCAGAGACAAGAAACATATTATATTGCTAGCTCTTTCTTAAAGACTAAAATGCCACATTTCTTCCTGGCATCAAGAACTCTGAGAGCAAAGAGAAAAGTAGTTTAATATTAGGATAATTTACACAAAGGTTCTTGCATCATTGTAGTAAACCTCTGAAAAAAAGGGGGCAAGCTTTACTCGGATCAACAAATTCTGAATAGTACAAGTTTCCTTTTGGGGATACTGGGTTGGGGAGATAGTAACCACAGCCTTTGGGACTGATTACCTCCTTTGGTAAAAAGGTGAATGTTACCTCCTATACAGAACCATCCCTGCATGGTTTTCTTTATTACTCAAACTTGAATTTTACTGGTTAATTTTTATCCTTCTATTATGAAAGCTTCTTTTATTGGCAACATCGAAACCTTGCCAATTCTTTCAAAATCTAGCTGTCGTACCTCTTCTGGTTTTAGGTGGTTTGAATTAGTTTCAATAATGTTTTATAATAGTATTATGTTGGAAAATCATGTCTTCTCTTTTTCTATTCAATATCTCAACTTAAGATTGTGATGGCTTTGCTAAGGCATGACTCTAAAATACAGTCTGAGATGTGTTTTAACAAATGGATGTCTTCAGACATACAAGATATAAAAATAAGAGGAATAATCAGCCAAAATGTTGACAGTTCCATTAAAGTTTTTATCTCAGTGTCGAAGGTGGCTGGAAACTGAGATTTCCTGTTTGTGTATATTTACATGTAAACAGGTCCTCCCCTGAGTGTTGGAGGAAGACAAGCTTCAATTCTAGTACTATCCTGTTTTGCTGTATCACTTTTAATGTTTTTTTAAAAATATTTATTTTTGAGAGAGAGAGAGCAAGCTAGGGAGGGGCAGAGAAAGACAGGGGTGTGTGGTGGGGGTGGGGGGACCGAGGATACCAAGCAGGCTCTGTGCTGACAGCAGAGAGCCCAACGCGGGGCTCAAACCCATGAACCATGAGACCATGACCTGAGCCAAAGTCAGACGCTTAACCGACTGAGCCACCCAGGCGCCCTTTGCTGTATCACCTTTAAATTTGGCTCCTGGTTTCCTTCCTTGTCCATCCCTAAGGGATTTTCTAGCTCTAACATTTTATGATTGTGGAAGACATAACAACAAAATTACTCAGGGCTTAGTTCAAATTCTTTAAGCGCAAATTCCATCAAACAAACAGCTACTTTAGGGGGAAAAAAAATCCAGCCTCCTAAGTCAAGTTATTTTATTAATTTGATTATTCGAATCCAGAAACTGTTGCTTTGAATTAATGGTTTTATATGTAAATGTGTTCTTGCACATTTTAAAAAAATAAGGATTTCTGTGAGTTGTAGAAAAATGAAATACTGGAGTTGTGGAGGACACTGATCTTTCAACTGAAATAGGAAAAGGCAAAGGGCAAAATAATAATTCTGGAAATAGGCACAGCAGCCCTTTACCAAATGTCACACTGCCTGCTAATGTGTGAAGTGTTTCTGAAGGGCTCACGGTGATCCAGCTGGGGCAGGGCCTCTGAGAATACGCCAACACTGCTGGTCAGGGATGACATTTTGGTTACTAATGAACTACAGAACCGAAAACAAGAATTTAGTTGGAGACAGTCAACTAGAGAGTCTCTTGTAATGTACGTGATAACCTAGGTAACCAACTCAGCACTCACAGGAATAAAGGAGAAGACAACCATGCTCTTCTGATAATGGCCTGGAAGATTTTTCTCATTTAAAAGCAGTCACACATGACCTTTCTCTTGAGCAGAAGGATGACAGAAATTGACAAATGAGAAATAGGTGAAGAGAAGACAGGACTCTTTGCTTCAACAAACAGCAGTTTTATTCTGGTACTAGTGAGAAGGTGTGTAAGGTAATAGGTAGATGTTTTTGACCAGTCGCAAATGTGAAAATATATCAAGCAAATACATAATTTAAATAGGAAGACTAATGAAGCTCTTTGTTCAAATAGAGTTGGTTAGAAACACACTATTGTGGGGAGGTGCAACAATATGAAAAAATACAATCAAATCTACTGCCATTTTAAATAACCATATTTGCAGAGAAAGAGTACATCATATTAAAAACATAAAAGTGCTCTTTGATAGAACATAATATTTTCAGTTGCTGAATTTATTTACATTGTTTCTGTAAGGTGCACGTCAATCAAGGAACAGCCAGATGAACCTCCATGGACAATAGTGTTATTAGACACTGATTAACGCCCAAAGTGTGGGGCCAGGAGCAGTTTCCACTCAAGACATAATTTCTACAAGGTAGGAATAGGGAAGAAATTAAAGACCTGATTCTTGTCTTTGTAGAATTTATGTAAGCCTGAGTCCCACATGGAAGATCAGCGATCAGGGACTCTTCAGGGAAGAACATTGGTGCAGCCGGTTGTCAGTGTGGTGGACAGTAGGAGATTTCACCAAGGCCTCTGCGGACTTTCCCACTGGCTTGCAGATGAAACTCTGTCCAACTGTTACTACAAACTCCTAAAGCCACAATCGCATACGCTCCTGTTGGGATGCTTATCTGCTCACTCAGCTATTAAAATACAGCATCTCAAATGTAACAGAAAGCTTGCTGTTAGGGTGAAGATGGTATTTCCTAAAAGAAATTCCTTAAGGCAGAAAACAGCCATAACTAACGTTTCTTGTGATGATTCTAGAAGGGGGACATTACACCTGTGTGACATTATTCAGTTTTAAAAACTTATTTTGGTAACTTATATAAGATCATTGGCATAGAGACTATAAAAATAATCTTTGGTGAAACTGTTAATAGATTCCTTTGTTTTCATTACATAAACCTCTATTAAGAGCATCCACTAACAATTTCCTTATTTCATGAATGTATCTGTATACATAACCTTTAAAAAAATAAAATGCCTTATTTTCATGGCATACATTTGTTCCTAGGGAACCTCCCTACAAGTCAAGAGTATTCTTTTAGTCAGAAATATTTCCATTGCTAGAAGCATTTTTAGAACTGAACAGATTTTTGCTATTATCATGGCTGTATCAAATGTTACCCGGCATTTTAACGAAAACGGCCACTTTCAAAGGCATCATCCACTATAAGAATCTTAGGTAGTGTGTCTGAATTCCAAGCTCAGTTTAGTCAAACACCTGGTCAATTCACAAAACTAAATGAATCAATTCAGTTGCTTAATCAGCTAAATCATGTGGCTAATGAAGTCAAAGAGAGCCCCCAAAGGATAATACATCCTCATAGAAACATGACACTTTGAAAAAACAGTCTGGACACACAGAAAGGGTGCCATTTTCTCTTCCCAATGATGTCTGGTTAGATTCCCTTTTTTCAGATATTTCCCCTTCTTTGCATCATTTCACTTGCTTTTTGTAGTCATGGTTTACAGATTTTCCTCTGATATGAAACTTCCTTTGAATACTTGATATGACTTGAAACCTCTGGTTAAACTACTCAGAAACTTAACACGGCATGTAGGCTGATAATGGCCTTTCCACTGTGGCTCTTCAGGAATGAGGTGGGGTTGAGGGCTGCTCACAGCCACGTAGGGGAGGAACAGCCATTCCTTCTTGCCACTCTGTTTTGGCTGATCACTTTCATTTCCTCAGTGAAATGGAACCTGCAAAGTCCTTGAACTACTTCCTCAAACAAGCAGCCTATTTTCTATTGTTTTTCAATGCCAGGTCAGGTTCGGTCTGGCTCACATGGGTGAACTAAAAGTCTAGAACATCCCAGAGTTGGGGACCAGGTCCTGTTGTTTGCAGTCATACAGACCCAGCCAGTGTTGACCCCAGGATTCCAACCTCAAAACTCAGCTAATTGGGAATTTAATAGATGGCCAGTAGTTTTCTTGCAAAAAATGAGGAGAGTGTTTAAGAAACTGATCCCGAGACACTAAGACAAGAGAATCAGAGTGTGAAGTATAACATGTGAGGTCTATTTTTGTATTGCTGGACATCTGCTTGGTGGTTTCATATTATTTTCACGTGTCATTTTGGGCTTTCCTCCAAGAGGTAATAATAAAATTAATTAAAGACCCTTCCAAATAAAACTGTCCCCAACGTGTCTGTGTGCCACGGCCATTTTAGTATTTAAAAGTGAAACCATGGTCATCTCTTCTATAATGTGGAGCCTGAAAAGACTATGAAATACCAGTGGTTTTAAGGAGATAAGATGAACAGAAAGTAAAATCACATTCAACTGGGAAAGCAAACATATTCAAAAAAGGAGAAGGGAACAAGTCGTGAGAAAGAGGGACTCAGAAGTGTTCAGGGATGGTGAATTACTTAGGACAAATACGTGCAGGCCCAGGCAGGGAGATGAGCCTTTGAAAAGTCTGATTCAAGAGCTGAAAAATTGGCCGCTTTCCAGAGAGCAACAGAATGATAATATGAAATCGATTTAATGAGTAGAGATTAAAGGAGTTAATTATAAAGAACTTGAGTAAATAATTATTACGATGCAAGACGGGACTCTCTCAAGATTTGATAGCTCAAAAGCCCTTTGAAGATTGGGTGATTCAAGTGTAGCACACAGGTGCGAACAGAATGCCCACAACAGGAAATGACGTGTTTACCAAGACAAAACCCATGATGGGATTAAATTAAAATACATCCAATTGAGCTGAATGTCAAGGAAACCTTTTTTTCCCACCCTGTCCTAAATTTAATAAACAGATCAAGTAGATAATGTATTTAGTCTTTGGTGGCGGCAGGAGGGAAGATAGCGGAATATTTGTTGCCAAGGAGATTTAAAATTAGACAGGTGGAGGGTAGGAATAAATATTTCCTGGATTAGACTAAAAGAACATACAGTTTCCCCTTGTCATGTCCATTTCCCTGTGATTCCACCCCCGATACGCCAGGGTATGTGGACATTATTTACTGTTACAGATGTGTCCGTGTTTTATAGTTTTAATTCCTGGTTTGTGTAATTCATTGCTTTCTCTTCTAGATCCAGTGGTCTGCTATGGAGACTGCACTAGCCTTTTCCAGTGTGATCTGTGGGAGGCTGCCACTGCCTTGGACTGCTTATTTTACCTCCCCAGAGCCCTCTTTCAAGCTTCATTGGAAATAGTAACAGCAGCCCTAACTTTACTATTGTGATGCATTTTCTTTATTGAGTACAAATGTGTTGTTTCTGGGACAGTGCCTCGTAGGTTATAGGCACTTACTAAAACTTTTCTGAATGAATGAAAGGCCAAAAATGAATTTCTCTTTCCGTGTGTTAATGTACTTTGTGCCAGGCAACATTAGTATAAAAATCTGTTGTTTTTCTCTTGCTTTTTCTTTTTAATGCAGGGAAAGTTATTCCTAGTTGACCCTACCTCTCATAAATCTCTGACCTCTATTTTCTTCCTGGTGGTACATCTGCCACCCTTACCTATAGATTGTTTCTTTTCATTTCTAGAAGATCCACCTAGTTCCCTGAGACAACCCAACACTGTTATTTCACAAGGGCATTGAGCACAATGAGACTGAAAACTTGGAATCCTTTTATTACTCTTTGCATCTATTCTTATACAGTTTTTCCCTGTTTTTATAAACTTCAAGTAGCCCTGGAAATTTTTCTGGTGTGTGTAGAAATTTACATAACTACAAATAACTATTTTGGATATATTTAATGATTTTCACTTATACCCATTATATTATTTATGGGACTTTATGGTATGTAGCAAAAATACATACTTTGAAAAGAAATGCATTTTTTCTGCAGTTGAAGCTGTGAGGTCAACAATTTTCATCTCAAATTCTTAGGTTTATTACAGAGAAATCTGTACGTGAGAAAAAGGCAAACATCCTGGCTCATTTCTCAAGTAGCCATAAGGATTCAGTACAGATACCTTTCAAATTTTCCCTGGAAAGACCCTCAGAACTGGACACTGAGGAGGGCAATGCCTACTATCTAATTCACTGATATTTGTTATAGTCAAAATAGGCACAAATACTGAAAATAAATTTGGTAGAGTATGTAATGGCTTTCATATTAAATGCACCTTCCGGTGACTACTGATATTTTCACCTCAATGACTTACTAAAAAAGTCTTTTGGAAGTTTTTATGTTAAGCACCACTGAGTTGTTTTGTTTTGTTTTGTTTTGAACTTTATTTATTTATGTTGAGAGAGAGGGGCAGAGGCAGAGAGAGAGAGGTGGAGAGAGAGAATCCCAAGTAGGCTCCGTGCTGTCAGTGCAGAACCCAATGCGGGGCTTGAACTCACGAACCATGAGATCATGACTTGCGCCGAAATCAAGAGTCAGATGATTAACCAAATGATCCACCCAGGTGCCCCAGATTTTTGTTTTTGTAATGAACTGCATATGATGTTTGTGGACATTTCTATAAAGATGTTAATATCAGGTCCTTTGGTCAGAAATGTAATCTGCCACAACAATCTTCTTTTAGTGGGAAAACCAAATACGACTGGCATAATTTTGACTTTTCCAGGAGTGCAGCCCATTAGAAATGAGACAAGGATGACTGTGTGTACATCAACCAACACACTCATTACAGTATGGGTTTGTATGTTCACACACCGAATGCAGTGAAATCATCTCCAATCACTACAGATGGCACCTTGCATGTTGATTTTGTTTCCAGTCAGGGGTACAGGAGGCATCCTTGATGTAAGGAATTCATCCCTTCTGTTTGGATTGTTCTCTAACAGAACCCTCAATCCTGCAGCCCGGACTTCTCTGCAAGTTACACGGCCCCTGAACTGACCACTTTGGCTTGAACCTCTGTCAGAAGGAAGGGGAGAGATGAACTAGTTTAGCAATAACCACCGGCTTCAGCTTTCATGCTTCCCCCCAGTTCTTTTTTTTTTTTTTTTTTTTTACTGTTACATTTGTCCAAATAGCATTTGGATCATCTTTGGATCTCTACATTCCTAGAACAGCAATGCAGCAAAGCCAGGTGTCTTACATGCTTTCTCCAGCCCTGTCCTTTATCCTGGCCGGTAAATATCAAAACAGGTCAAAACCATGGCCCATGGGATTGCCTCTGCAACCCCCTCCAGACATGTTTTCCCAGGAGTCCTGTTATACAGGTTGAATTAGTTTATGGAGAACAATCCATGAACACTTTACTGTGGAAACATAGTATTATATAAAGCTTAATATTAAACATTATGAAAAAAATACATATTTACAGAAGAAACTACAAAATACAACTATGTACAATAATATCTGTTACCTTTAAATTACATAAATTCTTTAAAATTCTCCAGATTAATAAATTATACATAGTGACAACAGAAATAGCTGGCACCTCTGTAGGGCATGAAGCAAATTTTTTAAAAAATCACACAGTGCATAGTTTTTATCCAAGAGATCTTCAGATACATTCTCAATGCCTTGAATAGCCCGTGTCTGAAAGGAAGGACATTGTAATTAGAGATGCAGCAGGGTGTATCATAGTTGTTTGTTCCATTTATGAAGATTGCAAATGAATGAGGCTGACAGAAATGACTAACGTTCAATATGGTTTAAAGTGAGACCATCCCTGGAGGGGTCAGCTCATCCCATCCTCCATGGATGGGCATGGACTCCCCTGGTCCATCCTCTCTGATTTTATAGATGTAAAGTAACTAACTTTACATCTAGTAAAGTAACTAACTCAGGGTTACACAGCTTGGCAATACCAGTTAGTTCCAGAGCTAGGACCTGAATTCTACTTTCAGACTCCTGAAGCTAACTATACCACAGCTAGCTCTTTCGGGAGCACCCAAGATAACTCTTGAAAAAGACTCTCAAGCAAGTCATAATAAGACAAAGGAAGTTCCAAGATCCCCCAGAGCTCCCTCCATCCCAGAGCTTCTTAAAGAATGTGACATGCAAAAACCTTAATTTACTATACAGATACATTAGGGGGTGATTATTTATAATACAAGAGTATTATCTGACTAAGGACTCCTTTAAATAGCAGCTCTCTCATGTTTTTGTGCTTCACAGATTATTAACTATTTAACATAGTGGCTAGGTGGGTGGGTACAAGGGGTGCAGAGAACTTACGAAAATTGAGGATCAGTTAGAAATGGAGATAAAATAAGTGAAATAATGCTTAAAGAATGATCTGATTTGGGGCGCCTAGGTGGCTCAGTCGGTTGAGCGCCAACTTCAGCTCAGGTCACGATCTCGCGGTCCGTGAGTTCGAGCCCCGCATCGGGCCCCTGTGCTGACAGCTCAGAGCCCGGAGCCTGTTTCAGATTCTGTGTCTCCCTCTCTCTGACCCTCCCCCATTCATGCTCTGTCTCTCTCTGTCTCAAAAATAAATAAACGTTAAAAAAAAAATTAAAAAAAAAAAAAAAAGAATGATCTGATTTATAGATGGACATGGGTCCATGTGGCAAGGAACTGAGACCTATACCAACAGCCGTGTGAGTGCACCATCTTGAAATGGATCCTCCAGCTCCAGCTGAGTCTTCAGATGACTGCAGCCCCTGGCCGCCAGCTTGACTACAGCATCATGAATGACCCTGGGCCAAAACCACCCAGCTAAGCTCCTCCCAAATTCCTGATCTACAGAAACTGTTAGATAATAAATGTTGAATTAAACTGCTAAATTTTAGGGTAATTTGTTAGGCAGTAATAGATAATACAGTGTAACTTCAAATTTGTTAGGCAGTAATAGATAACTAATACAGTGTAACTTCAAATTAGCCTCTGTGATACATTAGGTCTAAATGATATCAAGTCATTAGTGTCTGACCTAAGCAGTGCGTTATAAAGTTTATATATTCTTTCACTAAAATTTTTGTTTAAAAAATCGTTACATGCTTATTCTAGAAAATGTACATGAAACAGAAGAAAAATTGTATTTTATTGCTGTGAGAAATTTGTCTACTATTGTGGTATATTTCTTACCAGTCTTTTCTCCCCCACTTCCCATGTGTTGTTTTTGTTTGTTTTGCATTCTGCTTTTCTTTTTTAACTCAATATATTTATAATAATATCCATGTTATTATAATAACCTCCAAGATATCATTTTTAATGACTGCATTGTATTCTATTAAGTGCACCATGGTGTACTTAGTTCTCCATTGTAAAATATTTGGGTTTTTTTTTTCACTTAAACTTTTAGCTATAAAAATTGTCATGCATAAGACTTTTTCAGTACTAGGTGACAAGACGAGAACATATTAAGGACTTTGACACATATGGCCAAATTCTTCTTCAAAGGGACTTTTGATCTGAACCCTCAGTTGTGATTTCAAAGC
Organism: Panthera pardus; assembly: GCF_024362965.1. Taxonomy (NCBI): domain Eukaryota; kingdom Metazoa; phylum Chordata; class Mammalia; order Carnivora; family Felidae; genus Panthera; species Panthera pardus. Next base: position 46,665,665 of record NW_026526991.1, on the reverse strand, counting down.
ATCTTCCCCAGCAAAGAGCCTTACTGCTTAGAAAAGAAATGTTAAGCAGAATCCTTAAGAGAGGGCATCCTAGGCCAGATAGGAAGAGATACCCCATGCAGTTGGTGCTCAGTGGTGGGAGTCTCCTCCCCACTCTGCCTCTCCTCCCTGTTGCTACTCGCTAAGGGTCTTTGGGTGGAAGGAGTAAGGGCTGGTGCACTTTGGAAGAGCTTTTGGTTATTAATGGTGTCCAGAGGCATCATATCTTGATAGGTGAACTTGTAAGTTAATGAAGTAAGGTCCTACCTCTGTGATACTCGGGATTCACATTTTCGTAGATTGGAAACAAGGGGTTTTCTTGTTCACTCCGTAGCTTCCTTGCTCTGAGGACATCTCTTATGCACTGATGTAGGTATAAGTACTGACACTATGAAAAAGTAGAAAATGTGTCAGAGGAAGGCAAGTTCTGAAGCAAAAGAAAGACAAGAGACTCTCATAAAGCATCGTGAGTGATGGGATTCTATATGGTTAGCAAAAATTTCTTGATCATTTCACTAATAGTCTCTAGTGCATAGAAGAGTGACTGCTTTCTATTAGCACTAAAAAGAGAATAATGGTAATGAGGAGAGACGGTGGTGTTTATTCATTCTCTTTTTATGTGCATGCATATTTATAGAGTATATTCTATGAGTGCCTGGGATTATGTCTGGCACATAGTTGGTCCTCTACAAATATTAAATAGTTGACTGAATGCTAAACACTGTGCTCTGCATTTTATATAAATTACTTCATTTGATTATTTTGACAACCTCATGAAGTAGATATAAGCATCCATAAGAAAGGAGACTCAGAGAAGTTAAGTAACTTCTTACACGGACAAGAAATGGGACTTCAGAATTTGATCCTAGGGCTCATATTCATGTTCTTTTCACTATAGCAGTTTTCTTAAGTGACTTCTAATTTCATTGTATTATTTTTTTTCAAATCTTTATTTATTTTGGGAGAGCACAAGTGAGGGAGGGGCAGAGAGAGGGGGACAGAGGACCTGAAGCTGTCTCTGTGCTGACCGGCTGACAGCAGTGAGCCTGATGTGGGGCTTGAACTCATGAGCCATGAGATCATGACCTGAGCTGAAGTCGGGTGCTCAACTGACTGAGCCACCCGGGCACCCCTAATTTCATTGTATTATTCAATGAGAAAATCACTTCACTGTATACTCTTTTGTTCTCTTTCTTTAGGGAGGACAGTGAGAAAAAGAAGATAGGTGTATACAATAGACCCCACTGGACCATCAGTGCTTTGATGGCAAGGTCAGGGTCTTATCTATCTCGGTTCTCTCAGCATCTCAGTCTGGCACAAGGAAGAATCTTGAAGATGTTGGCTGATGACAGAGAACTTCAAAGGTTTACACGGTGAGAACAGACTCACCTCTGTCAACTCTCTGGTAACTACTTTTGAAATAGAAACAAAGATAGAAGAGTCAGTCAGTGTTTTGGTGACCCTAAAGACATACAAAACCTCCACTGAACACACAGGCTTAGACACAGGCAGCTAAACATGTGCATTGGGCTTCCTTCCTCACTACCTACAGAACTGTCTAGCAAGGAAATGTCCGTGTAACCTCCATGCTTGGCCTTGGGCTCCCTTAATGACATAGCAACTCCTCAGAGGGAGAGGACGCTGGAATGCTCAGAAACCCTATTTACTTGTTATGAGTATTTTATGCCATGTTGATCTTGAAAATTTGAGGCGGGAGCTGTCCTGAAAATCATTGTTAGTATAGGCAGTTTCTTTTTGCCATCATTAAGACAATCTACCAAATTGATATTTCCTGTTTCTTCCCAACCAAACCATGATTCATACTTTCAATTGTACTGGGATATTAAATTACTTTGGGACCTTAAATTCAGCTGTGAATGAATTCTATTACATCTATGGTATGCCTTACTAATAAATTCTTCAACAATGACCCACTATGGGCTTTGAAACCAGTTAATATTCATTAATTTGCCTTGCCTTAAATATAAATTCTTTTCCCAATGGAACGTCCTTTTGAAAATGATTACCACTAAAACCTTCAGACTGTTAATGTGCTTCCCACTTTATTCTTAATGGAAAAATACAGTTTAATATATGAACCTTGGATCTTAAAAGATAATTTTTGGCTCTGCCTAGCTAACTTATGAAGCCTCAATTCCATTCAATTTCACCAATAGTTGTAGTACTAGATAGTATTTATAGAATAATAGCCTTCCACGGTCCCTGAGTTCGCAGTTTAGCAGAAGGGCAGATATGTGAACAAATACCTATAAGGTTGTAAATGTGAGATAGAATTGTGTGTAACACTTCACACATAAGAAGAAACCCTCAGGTTCACTTTTGGGGGAGAGAAGTATCAACCTAAGGGAAAGGTAAAAATTTGGGCAAATAAGTAGGACCTTCCAAGTGTCATAAATAATATGACAGTGCACATATGTATTCTGGAAGCTGTGAGCAGTCTAGGGTAGCTAAAATGTAGGGTGCATGGGTCATGGGAAACCCCAAGGACAATCCCCCAAATGGGCACTGAAATGCTTATTCCTACAACATCCCACTATTTCCTCCTTAGGGGAAGCAGATGAGTTTAACAGACTGTGCCTATCACCTATCGTTCTTTAACAAGTTATTGCTTCATCTGAGTGTCTCTCTGGGAGTCAGGCTGCAAATTTCCCCAGGCTAAAGAAGAAGGGACACATCTGAAAATCTCCTGTTTGATTCCTCTTTGTTTAGAAATCCTTGCTCTTTGATCTATTTATTAAAATCTGTGAAGACCTGCAATCCCTTTGTATCCCAAATAAGGTGAAATAAAATTAAAGTTGCCTATCCCCAAGAACCCAGAAAAGTAATAAAAGGGGTCTGAAAGCCTTTCCTTCTTTGCTTCCCTTGGCTCAGCTGTGGTTCACACCCCTCTGCACTCACTCCTGGTACTGAGTGGGCCATACCAGTGCTGAGGCCGGGGCTTCTGAGACTAGAAAAAGCCCACTGTGGGCAAGGAGTTAAAACAAGACAGATATTATCTGAATATTGTTTGGGATTTCATCTGACAGTGGGAAGAAAAGAAGAGAGAGAGAAAATTTCTCTTACTATAATGTTTATTTCATTATAATCAAAAGAATCAGAGTTGATTCTGACCCAGGAAGGGAAGCCTTCCTGAATTTTGGCAGACCCTAAAACAATGGGTTATGCTGTGGTATGAAACAGGAGAAGTAAGTAGAGCCCAGTTATGAAGAGGCCTGTAGACAAGGACAAATGCACTTCATTTGAAAGCAATGGAGAGCTTGCCAAGATTTTTATGCAGGAGCTGACATAGCTAGCAAAAGTACTGTGTTGGTGGCAGTGGTGACAAAGAGCTGTTAGGGCAGAGGCTGGTGGTAGGAGATAACACTAGGAGGTTACCAAGAGAGCTGATAAATGGCTGAGCAAGGACAGTGGCAGCTGGGTGGGAGACTAGAAGGAAGAGAAGGATGTTAGGTGCTACTGACAGGACTCCGTGACTGCTTGAATGTGAGAACTGTGGAAAAGAAGTCAGAATCCTAGCTTGGGCAAACAGGTGGAAGGCAAGATGGATAGCAACACTGTCACCCGAAACTGAAATGAGCAAGAGGGGGAGAAGCGCTTTCTTTGCTTGTTTAAAGACAAATAATGAGTTCAGTTTTGAGTTTTTAAATTTGAGATGACTGTAAAGCTTCCTGGTGGAACTGTATGGTAGGCAGGTACTTAGGTCATTGCTGGAAAAGGAGAATGAGACTTGAAAACACAAGCTCGTACATGGTTCTTCAAGCCATGGGACATCACAAAGAATGAAGATCGAGAGAAGGAAGAGCAACACCTTGAGGACAGAACTGTGGGGAATCCAACCACTGAAAGGGCAAGCTAAGGAACAAGAGCTATAGAATCCTCAGAAGTTAGGAGGAGAAGGAGGAGGGAAGAGGGGAAAGAAGGAGTTATGTCCAAGAAGGAGGAAGAGTTATGGCACATGGGCTTACTCTGCCCCGGAAGTCTGCCAGTGATATTTACAATAGGAGCGGTTGCTCTTTGCCACAGTGCATCTCCAGAGTTTGGGGCAGGAGTATGCAAGTGACACATGACCCAAGAAGCCTCTGACAATAATTAAGGAGCCTGAACACTCTCTCTCTCTCTCTCTCTCTCTCTCTCTCTCTCACACACACACACACACGCCTCAAGACTACTTACAATGTAGTAAGCAGTCTTAATCCCCAGATTATAAATTAAATATGGGTTGAGTTTGTAGAAATGACAATAAATAATGAAACACTGATCCTGACTTTTTAGCAACATAGTTGTAGGATATCAGTTCATTCATTTAGCAGGCAAAAAAAGAAAAAATTGCATTTTGAGAGAAGGAAAACGAATTCCTACAGTCTTTGGAACTGGTAGTCTTATGGAGAAAGATGAAGTGTGGTATAATTCTGAAAGCCTTAATGAAATAACAGAGCTAGACAGGTATGTTCAGGTCGCCAACAGTTGCTAAAACTGTTTAAGTGAAAGGCTCATGGGAAATGTTATAATGGATGGTCATTGTCAATTTCATCAAGAGTCTCCAGACGGGAAGGGTGTCCTGATGCGATGCAACAGGCAGTACTTGGTGCCACCTGTAAAGCATTGGGGTGGTAAAAAGAAACCTGAATTTAATGGAACCTCTAGATCCAATGACCTGCTGACAAAAATTACAGGGAAGAGAGGAATATATTACCAGCATGAAAAAGCAGTCAAATCCAGAACGTGGGAAAAATCTGTGAACAAATTAAGCTGGTGTCTTTAACAAATAAATGGCTTGGAAAACAAGGGAGGGTAATTATAGATTTAAAAGAAATTTAAAAGAGACTTCGACCAAAGGCAGTATGTGGACTCTGTTTGGATTCTTATGCAAACTAAGTGTGGAAAGTAATTTTTGAGATAATTAGGGATATTTGAACACTAACTGGATGTTAGATGATATTAAGGGATTATGGTTAAAATTGTTAGGTGTGATAATTGTATTCTGGTCACAATTTTAAAAACAGTCCTTATCTGTAAAGTATCTGCATATACTTTATTTAAGGATGAAATCATGTGATAAGTAGGATTTCCTTTAAAAATAAGGTTATGGGGTGGGAGACAGTGTATGCGGGATGTAGATGAAAAAAGAGCATAGAATGCTGATAATTGTAGAAGCTGGAGTTCACGTGCATGGAAATTCACTATACTATTTTCCCTAGATATATGAATTTTAAAAATTCCACAATAAAATATTAAAAATATAGTGTAATAATTGTTACGATGAAAGTACTCCCAGCCCAGGACAGTGGTGGTGACAGAGGGTCCCGGGTGTGGCCACTGCCTATGGGAAGCAAGGATGCTAGTATTTTTCCAAATGTGTTACAGCATGAGAGATCTGCAGGATATTAATATGTGCTGCACAAGAAAAGAATCCAGCCATCAAGGTGGTTGGGAATAGTGGGTTCAACAAAACTCAAGGGGAGCCTTTGCTGCAGGATGTTCCTGTTTTGTGGAACACGGCCGCCTCCATAGTTTTCCTGTATACTATAACTGCAAGAGGGGCATGTAGGGCTTTGTATCTTTCCAACAATGGGAATATATATATATATATATATATATATATATATATATATATATATATATATATATATGTAAGGCAATGATGCAGGGGGGATAACAAGCTTGGTCTGTGTGTGAGCACAGATCTGACCCTGAGGCTGTGGGGCTAAGGGCCTGGGACTCTCTTGAATGGGTTTGAGTCCCAGCTTGGCCACTTCATAGCTGTGCAAAGCCCTCTAGCCTCTGAATCTCATTCTAGCCTGGAAATGGGAAATGATACTTCTCGTGTCTGTTTTTTTTGTGAAAATTTAATGAGGTAAAATGTTCAAAAATGCCCTACAAATGTCAAAGGACAGCACAAATGGAAGCATTTATCCTTTGCAATCAATGTGCATGCAGTCCTTTGGGGTCTTTAGAGGTGGGCTGGGGTGGGCTGGAGGAGAGAAGAGACTGTATGTAGTCTGTTTTTTTCTTAATGGAAGTTCTGGTACTCACTAGCCAGCCTATCTGAAAATAACCTTCAAGACTGGCCTGGCCTTTCCCCCATGTACACCCACGTACAATGCATTGATTTAGAACAGTGCTTCCCATCCACCTACAGAAGATGGGCAACCGGTGCAGTAGAGAAAAGGACACACATCAGCCTCAAGGTCACTGAAATACGTTTACAATGACGAGTCTGACAGAACACCTATATTCAGTTCTCTTTCTCTTCCTAATGAGTCACAGTCATTTGCCCTTGTCAGATTAAAGCCTTGGACATTTTGGGGGAGAGAGGCAGGGAAGGTGATCTGTGTCCTTCGGCCTGTAACTCTTACCTCCGTCTGGACCATGTGAACCCTGTGAAGTCTTAGGTCGTGCACCGCTCCATAAATGTCCACAGAGTCTTTGGAGTCTAATTGCTGGAGGATTCTGTCCAATGCGATAAAGGTTCCAGTCCTACCCACACCGGCACTAGGAGAGAGAGTGAAGGAAGACTGAGCCTTTTTTCTTAAATTAGCCTTTCGGGACTGCATCCCCAGAGACTCTAGGCCCATCTTTCTTTTCCCTTCCAGGCTATGAGAGAATATGGGAATCCTTCTTTCCCTCTTTTCTCTTTTTCCTTCCTTCTTCTACCTCCCCCGCCCCACTAGGGATAAGTGCTTCTCTACACTTAGTGTGTGTTTCCATGGATGTTTTATATAATTTTCCTGCATACATGTAAAACCATGAACCATATACTCATTTTTTGTGTTCCAAAAATTGACCAAAATGGTAACATGTTTTATGTATCCTTCTGCCAACTTTCTTTTTACTCAGTATTATGTTCTGAGATTTATCCATGTTGTTACATGCAGACCCACTTTCTTTTTTTTTTTTTTTTAATTTGATTCTTGTTTATTTAAGTTTTTATTTATTTATTATTTTTGAGAGAGAGAGAGAGAGAGAGAGAGAGAACCAGCGGGGGAGGAGCAGAGCGAGAGGGAGACAGAGGATCTGAAGCAGGCTCTGCACTGACAGCAGAGAACTGGATGCAGGGCTCTAGCTCACAAACTGTGAGATCATGACCTGAGCTGAAATCAAGAGTCAGACTCTTGACTGACTGAGCCACCTAGGCACCCCAAGATCCACTTTCTTTTAACTACTCCACAGAGTTCATAAACCACTGCCAATCTATCCCCTGCTAATCTATTCCCTACTGACAGGCAATGAGATCATTTTTAGTTATTTTCCTTTAAACATTGTGTTGCAGTGAGCCTCCTTGTGCACATGCATGGGGACTTCTCTAGGGTTGATATCTAGAAGCAGAACTGATGGGTCATTGGGAAGCTAGAATCCCTAGCTTCAGTAGGGATTGCTGAATTGCTTCCCAAAGTGACTGTGTAACTGGAAGTTTCTGATGCACAGATTTGTGATATAAAGAATAACAGTTCTCAAGTGGTCCCGGCAGAAATGCCAGCCATTCTTCAGAAAGCAGGAAGCTCCTGAGTGCTTCACATTCCCATTAAAAGCATCAGGGTTCCAATGACATATAAAAGCCAGGCTCCTAGGGTGCTGGGCTAACTGCGAGGAAACGAGGGCATCTGACATTTCTCTTACTGTAGCAATTCCCTGCTCTTTATTTCTTAGTGCCATTCGGTCAGGGCTATCAAAGTGTTGCTGCAAAAATTAATTAGCTAAGCATCAGGCTCCCCAGAGATGAAGAGTGAGGCATTGCTTGTTAGGCTGGTTATATGGGTATGCAGTCCAAAGCAAAGAGAAGTCAAGACAGAACAGAGATTTAAGAGCAAAATTGGGTGCTCCAGATGGCAAGTGCTACTTGACCTGCAGGGAGGTCTGGAGCAGGGATCTGGAAGGGTGCTCAGGGTTTGTACAAGTGGAGCAGAGAGATTTGGCCATTCCAAAGAGTAAGGATGGCAAGAGGCGAGAATAGGCAGGTTTGTGAAGAGCGTGGGAGGGAGGTTTCCAGGAATTTGGGTTGGGAAGTGAGACGGACCCACTTATGGAGGGTCTGGAAGTCACATAGGGACTTTGCATTTTGTACAGAAGCAAAAAGATCAAGAGGGAGAGAGAAAGGGATGGAGAGTGAGGGTGAGAGACAGGTGGAAGGTGAAGAAAGGGAGAAAGAAGACAGGAGAGAGCACAATAATGTGCTCTCAGCCTGCGCAGGCCGGTTGGCCCAGACGGACGTTCCACTCCCCGTCGGTACCTGCAGTGCACCACGGTGGGCCCGGCACCGGGGCTTCTGCTGATGTAATCCCTGACGGTTCTCACGAACTGGATCAGGGACTGGGTGGTTTCTGGGACCCCGTGGTCTGGCCACACTGTGTAGTGAAAGTGGCGGATGAGTCTGTGTGCATCGAGCTGTTCCTCCTGGAAGGCAGAGAGGATGATAAGAGGAAGGACCCCCCCAACCACCACCAAAAAAAAAAAAAAAAAAAAGAGGAAGGACCCAAGGCAAACATACAAGTCTGACATCTGATGCCACTCAGCAACTCCCATGAGCTGAAACTATGGGGGAGGAAGCGGCAAAAAGGGGATTCATGGGTGTCCTGTGTCTTTCCAATAGGGGCTGTTAGGTTAAGTCAAACAGACAAACATACGCTGCATATCCTAAATTCCCGGATGGTCCACTCAGGCAGCACAGACTCTGAGAGCATCTGCAGGATGAGGTCCCCATAGTAGAGGGAATCCTGGTCTGCTGGCCAGTAATGGTCACACTTTACCTAGAGGAAGACAGAAATATGTGAGTCTGGGAACGTGACTCCTCTATGAACCTGGATGTTTCCTCCTCAAAACATCTTCCTGAGCTGGAATCTACGGTCAGCTGCTAGAGCGTCTGACCATCTGCTCTCCATCAGTGTGCTCAGGGCCAGTGCTCAAACCAGGCTGCAGTTGCGAAGGAAGGAGAGACTTGGAGGGAGCTCTCCTTGGAGACTATCCAAGGAGCGAAGCCCCGACTTTGGGTTCACGTACCTTTCAGGCACACTGTTCCAAGGCTTGAGCTTTCTGTTGATTTCCTTTGCATTTCAATTCCACTGGCCCATAACCCACATATTACAATAGTTCTTTCTCAAGAAAGTTCTAGGTGGGCAGAGGAAGCCAATGTCTTCTTGGCCCTGTTTTGTTTCTATTTTGATATCACTGTCCTCACCCAGACCAAATGCCATGTGCCAAGTGATATTTGAAAATTCGGAACATTTAGCTAAGCTCCAATTTACATGTAGGAAGACAGGAGGGAGAATTATGAACCCATATTTATTGATCACAGATACTGGGTATTTTATATGCAATCTCTTTTTTCATCCTCAAAATAACCACGTAAAATAGAGGCTTATAAATGCATTACAAGATTTGCTTAATTTGTCCAGATAACTATTTTATTTTATTTTTAAAGCTTATTTATTTTTGATGGGGGTGGGGGGGTAGAGGCAGAGGGAGAGGGAGAGAGAGAGAAAGAGAGAGAGAGAGAAAGAGAGAGAGAAAGAGAGAGAGAGAGGGAGAGAGAGAGACTTTCAAGCAGGCTCCACACTGTCAGCTCAGAACCTAATACACGGCCCCAACGCACAAACTGTGAGATCATGACCCGAGCCAAAACCAAGAGTTGGACACTTAACTGACTGATCCACCCAGGCGCCCTAGATAACTATTTTACTTTGTGTCTGCAGCCTAAAGTTTACTTCTTCTTTCCTAAAAGTAGGGGCAGAGCCAGTGATTCTGGCAAGGTATACACTGAAGGGTGGAACAGACAAGGAGCCACCTAATATTTCTGTGTCATGGGCACTTCTGATGATCCCAGTCTTCAAATGGAAACACCTTTGCCTGAAACTTCAGACCCAGAATCAGAAGTGGGTATCACCCAGGTAAGCCTCTTGTAACTGAGTGGCTGAATTCACTAACAATGTTCTCACATGATCCCTCCTTCGTTTTTATGGAGTTTAACTCTCGGAGGTGCGGTAGAATTCCATCCTGGGGGCGGCAAGCGAAGTTCGGAAGTCAGGGAGACTGTTTACTCACCCTGCCCTTCTCCACACACTGGGTCACCATGACGATGTTGTGAACATTCTGTTCCCACGCCATTTTCCAGAAGTCATCCTTGGTGCCAGGAAGAGGTCCCTGAGTAGCAATGTATTCTCTTCTGAAGTTGTTGCCCTGTGATGAATTTACAACATGGAGAGTCAGGAACAATGGGCCTCCTCAGGACTGTAAACAGAGGGTTATCTCTGCAGACTACATGATATATAGGTCTTTGCCAGATCCCTGACTTGAGAAAAAGATACTAACACAAGTGTCAAGGCTTGGGAACAGGAAGGACAAAGGCCGGAACACTGAACTATTGTTAGGAGACTGCTTCCCATTTATTAGGCTGGGTCTATTCTAAGAGGCAATGGAGGACTCAGGCAATAATCTAGACTGTGTGTGTTTGTGTGTGTGTGTGTGTGTGTAGGAAGGGACTGTCTGAGGGACTGACTTGGATCAGGCTCTTCCCCTATTCAATGTAGGGGAGCTTTAGACATTTTGGATAGTTGACACCAGCGCTGGTTGGAGACATCGTACAAGGGAAAGTTAGGGGAAGGGAAACCACTGTTTATCGAGCATCTACCATATACTGTGGGGCAGGACTTCCACAGATCTTACTTAATCTTCACCACAACTCTATGAGCTAGGATATTTTCGTCCACTTATTCTGCACTCCAGGAAGACAGAATTACTTGCAGCTCCTAGCTGAAGTTCCTTCTCTCCTTGCCTCTCCTCGGGGCCCCTGCACTGTGTCACCTCTGCCACCCCCACGCCCGCCCACCCAAACACTGCCTCTCAGCTGGCTAGTCCATATTTAGCCTCCATGTTTCAGCATGTTGCCTGCTCTGCTGAGCCTTCCTTTATCTTCAGCTCTGAGGGCTGGTGGTCTCCTCCCAGAAGCTCCCCTGGCCACCCCTAGCTTCTTGCTCCCCAGAGACCAGCAGCCCGGTGATGACCTGGGGAGCTTGTGAGAAATGCAGAATCCCAGGTCCTACCCAGCCCTGCCGATTCAGAGTCTGCATTTTAACAAGACCCCACATGCTGTGGATGTATGTTGATGGGGGAGAAGACTTCTCTAGCCTGCTTCCCATGGCATCGCCTTGTCATTTCCTGATGTCCCGACTCTTCTCTGATGGTCAGGATTCCACCTGACCTTATCCCTGTACATAGCTCAGCATCTGACTTATAGTTACTACTTAACTGTATAGTGTTTATTGAGTGAATGAATAATTATTTGAGGTAAATATTATTTTCCTCATTTTTTGGGAAAGAAAATGAGGCCCCAAGAGGTGACATAACTTGCCCGAGGTCACAGAGTCAGCAAGGGGCAGAGATGAAATTCAAATGTGAAACTGTCTGACCTTAAAGTCTTTTCCACTGTAGTGTGCTGTGGGAAGTTGGCAGGATGCTGGTCAGAATTTGAGCCCAATAGTCTGACACAACTTTTGAGTTCTGTCTTTGGTTTTCAAAAATCCAAATAACATTGAGTCAGCTCCCCTAGCTGGGCAGCCTGAGCCATGGAGCTTCCTTGGGGAGCTCTAATCTTTGCTGAGAGCTGCAGAGAGAGGACTAGCCTTGACAATGCCTCCTGAGCTCATTATCATCTTGTGTGACTATAGCCATTGTGAAAAATGGGCTCTAGCAGTGATGGAATTGCACCCCCTGTGTTTTATGTGCTCCCAGACCTGGGAACAGTGTGGGAGCATGTGGGAGGAAAGGTATCTGCAATGTAGCCACCCATCAAAGCTTCATCCCAGGCACTATGGCTTAATGGTTCACTTACAGGGATGTAGCTGGCATTGATGTAGTCTGAGCACGGGTCATCATCTACATTGGACAGCTTCACTCGAGAGGCATCATCTGGAAGGAAGTTGATTGAGAGTCACTGGATCTTAGGATGATTTTTTCTACTGTTTGATGGAAGGCTTGGTATTTGATGTGCATTAGCTCTGACCTCCAAAACACCCAGAGGGAGGTATTCTCATCTCCATTTGCAGATGAGGGTCAGACAGGGTGACTGATTTGCCAAGTTGCTCAGGCGGCCCATAAACACACAAACAAGCCAAATGCTCTTTGAGGCCCCCTCTGCTCTTTCCTTCATAACACTATACCTTTCCCCGATGGAGTGGCCGGCTCCCTTTCACAGCCGGAATAAATACAGTCCAGAACAACTATTTTCTACTGCCTCACCTGCTAGGGTCAGGATAATAAAAAATATATAATAACTCCTAACTTAGGACTTGAAGGAAACCCACACTGGCCTTTGCTGTTAACCCCATTACTGCTCCCAGGCTTCCAAGGAGGTGCAGTAGGACCACGTGGTGACATGTCAACAGCATGAGAGGTGTCATAGCGGGTTGCAAGCTGGTTGTTACCCACTGAAGGGAAGTGCAATAACATACAAGTCATTCCTTTTTAAAGGCATTCAGAGCCTCAGATCTTCCATATTCAGCTATACCATATTTCTTTAGCCCCATTTTATTCCTAGAAAAGAGAAGAAATGGCTAGAGGAAGACAGCTGGACACATTTCAACACAAAACTCACAGGGCAATATATTGTTGTATCGATTTTTCCCTCTGTTCTCCGGCAAGAGTGCAATGTCACATGATTGGTTTCGACCCACGTCTTTCAAGTCCTAGTAAGTCAAAAAGAAGTTTGCAGGTGGAGAATATGAAATAAGAGAAGGCAAATCATATAGTCCTCGAGATACATAATGATCTAACAACATGTCCCAGTAGTTGCTGTTTACGGAACGGCTCTGATCCCCAAAGCAGAGGAGCTGTTCTCACCTCCACTCTACAGATGAGGCTCAGACTGGATAACTAACCTGCCCCAGGCCACACAGGTGGCAAAGCTGGGAACCGAATCCACAGCCTGGGCACTTTTCACCAAACCACATTGTCTCCCAGTCCAGCAAAATACCAGGTTAAATAATAGACAGAATTAGGTTTACATCTGAGATTTGTTAATTCTTTCTTAACGTCTTGTCCAAGTAGCACTTTGCTTGCTGTGCCGTTCTGGAGATCAGACTGGCCTCTGGGACCCAGTGGTGCATCAGCAGGGCATGGATTCGGGCATAAAAGAGCGGTCAGCTGAGATCCTACGGGTCAGCTCCTGAGCCTGATCAGCCTGTGACTCCACAGGAGACTCCACGTGGAGGGGAGGAGGGAAGGGAAAGGGAAAGGAGGGAGGCCGGAAGGGAAACTCTAAGGACTGGGATTGCTAAAGCATCACGGAGCCAAGTTGTACCTCGTATTCCTTGGATAGAAGGTAGTTGGAATCAGCTTGCAGCTTCATGAAGTGCCCTTCGAACTGATTTATTATTATTGGGCTATAGTTAAAAATAGAAAAAAAAAAAAAAAAGAAAATTACTGACATAAAGGGAAACTGCCATACCCAATCTGGGTTGTATTTCAAAAGCAGATAATATAGTAATTAATGAGTTCTCTCTCTTACCAAGACGTTTTCCGGTTACTGTGAAGGACGCCAAAAGAAGAAAGACCTCGTTAGCAAATCTCACATAAAACAATCAACTCATCTTTCAATACATTATGTGAAGGAAAATGTGGCGCTCACCCTTTCTGGCCCAGGTTCAAGTGGACAGATAATGGTCGATCCCGGCGAATGCTCAGGCGGGCAGAGGGCCTTTCTCGACCAAGGCTGAAACATAAGGGAGAGGGTTTATATTCTGATTATGAAACTTGATTCAAACAAAATTTTCCATTTATGGTGAGGCTGTGCATGTCTGTGCAAATATGGATTTTTCAGTATTCATGTAGATTTACACTCAGCCAACGTCTCTTTGAGGGGAGGAAGAACATAAAGAAGAAATAGATTTTTCCCACTCAGAAACGGATCTCTGCAATAGCTGAAGATTTGTCTTCTGGTTTTTGGCTACAGGTCATAATCACTTCCCACACTCTCAATAAAACTTTCCTTAAAAAAAAAAAACCCAGTAAACCTTAGATGCAAGACATGACTGCAAGAGGGAAGACAATGTGCCAAATAAAACAAATTCCCTAAGAGGAGGGGGTGTGGCTTTGGGGCCACCTGCTATTTGGTTCTTTTTGGTCCCTTCTTAAATTAGCATGGCAAATATGACCACGACATGGTGATGTCAACCATACTTTTCAGCATATTTCAGAAAAGCACTTGGGTGGGCAATTCACAGACATCTCTATCTTCAGGAGCAAAAGGAGTTATTTCACATTCAAATGAAGAAGCTACAGATGGCCCCTCAGTCATTTGGCTGGGGCAAAATTCATCAATGGTCGAGGAGGGGCTGAATAAAACGAGTCACTGTTGGAGGGTTTGACTTGTTTTTCTCCAGAAACAAAGATGATTTAGCCTGGAGAAAGGAAATTCTTTTCCCTTCTTACTTCTCAGGCTAACGGGCATTTTCAAAGGCACCTTTAAAGTTGGGAGCCCAATCACCATAGGATACTTTGTACTCACCTAGCTTTCTGTCTGCAGATGAATAAGGCAACAATGGCCACCAGCATGCCAATTAAGAACAGACCGGCACTCACACCTTCAATAACTCCAAATAAAGGCTCTACAATAATCCAGAAGGAAATAACAAACCCAGGTAGGAAAATTAGTGCTAAAGAACCAGGAAGCCAGCTACTGAAATCCTGTCTCCCTAGGGACATTATTATGGAAGAATTCAAACGATGGCCACACTGGAGTATTTACTAGATCACGGAGGAGTGTGCAACCGGGAAGGTGAAACACTGGCTCCTACACTGGAATGGCAGGTCAGTCCTTACATGTTTGAAGTTCATGGTGTTCAGCTTATAAAGGAATTTTGGACTCATTTGTGCTTGTTATGGAAAGGCCAGCAGTTTGCCACCAAGATAAAAATGTTATTTCAGGGGCTCCTGGGTGGCTCGGTCAGTGAAGCGTCCAACTCTTGACTTCAGCTCAGGTCACCATCTCACAGTTCGTGGATTCGAGTCCTGCGTCAGGCTCTGCTCTGGCATGAGGAGCCTGCTTGGGATTCTCTCCCTCCCTCTCTCTCTCTCTCTCTGCCCTTCCTGTGCACTCTTCTCTCTCAAAAACAAACTTTAAAATAAAATAAATTAAAAAAATAAAAGTTTAAAAATCCTATTTCATTCATATGAAACAAGTAATGAGTAGCACTGGGGACTTTTGCAAATCCAGTGAATTACTGAGAGCTATTTTAATGAAATCTTATTTTTATTATCTGGTATGATACTACCTCTGGGAGTTTATGAATAGGTAAAAGTAGACTATTTTTAAAACAGCTTTATTGAAATACAATTCACATACTATGCAATTCACCAATTTATTTAAAAAAATTTTTTAGTGTTTATCTTATCTTTGAGACAGAGAGACAGAGCATGAGTGGGGGAGGGGCAGAGAGAGAGGGAAACACAGAATCTGAAGCAGGCTCCAGCCTCTGAACTGTCGGCACAGGGCCCGACGTGGGGCTCGACGTGGGGCTCGAACTCATCAACGCGAGATCACGACCTGAGCCGAAGTCAGACTCTCAACCGACTGAGCCACCCAGGCGCCCCGCAATTCACCAATTTAAATTGTGTAATTCAATGCTTTTTGGTACAGTCATGGAGTCTGACAAACATCCAACACCACATTCAATTTTCTAACATTTTTGTCACCCCTCAAAAGAAACCCCATACCTCTTAGCAGTCACTCTCCATCCTTCCCCAGCTCCTGTCAACCAAAACTCTACTTTGTCATCGTGGATTTGCCTATTCTGGACATTTCGTATAAACTGAAACATAAATAGGTGGTCTTTTGTCATTGGTTTCTTTTACTCAGCATAATGTTTTCAAAGTTCATCTGTGTTGTAGCGTGGGGTCAATGTTTCATTCCTTTTCATAGGTGGATAATATTGCATGGAATATATAACATATTGTTTAGCCATTCATCCACTGATGGACACTTGGGTTACCACTATTTGGGGGTTATTATAAATAATGCTGCTTCGAACATCCGTGTACAAGTTTTTGTGTGTGCATATGTTTTCATTTCTCTTGGGTACATAATTAGGAGTGGAGTTGCTGGTTTGGGTAGATGGTAACTCTAGGTTTAACATTTTGAGGAACTGCAGAAATGTTTTCCAGAGCAGCCAAACCATTTTATATTCTCACGAGCAATGTAGGAGGGTTCCAATTTCTCCATATCCTCGCTAACACTTGTCAGTGTCTTTTGATCACAGCCATTCCAGGGGGTGTGAAGTGATGTCTTACTGTGGTTTCGATTGGCATTTCCCCTAATGACTAATGATGCTGAGCATCTGGTCATGTTCTTATTGGCCATTTGTGTATCTTCTCTGGAGAAACATCTATTCATATCCTTTGCTGTGTGACTTTCTAAAAAAATGTTTATTTATTTGGTGGGGGGAGCGAGTGGGGGAGGGAGAGAGAGAGAGAGAGAGAGAGAGACAGAGAGTCCCAAGCAGGCTTCACACTGTCAGTGCAGAGCCCGACACAGGGCTTGATCTCATGAAGTGTGAGATCATGACCTGAGATGAAATCAAGAGTTGGATGCTTAACCGACTGAACCACCAAGCACCCCTGTTGTTTGACTTGTAAGGTAACAGTTCTTCACATATGTTGGACGTGCGACCCTTATCAGATATTAATTTGCAAATAATTTCTCCCATTCTGTGGGCTGTTTTTTCACTTGCTTCATGGTCCTGTTTGAAGCACAAAAGTTTTCAATTTTGACCAAGTCCTATTTATCTTTTTTTTTTTTTTTTTCCTTCTGTTGCTTGTGCTATCGCTATCAGACCTAGGAAATCATTTCTTAATCCTAGGTCACAGATTCTTACTCCTGTGTTTTCTTTCAAAAGTTGCGTTGTTTCAGCTCTTATATTTAGGTCTATGGAGCAGCCTGTTTTCGAACTTGCACTTGAAGCCCTTGGATTTTGTTTGTTCAATGTTGCTATTCGAGATGTATTAAATCAACACAGTCTTTTAATGTGGTTAATATTCTTTTTTTGGATACATGTTGACTATCTTCCTTTGCTGGACTACATACAATTTTTGTTGTTTCCAAATAGGAAAGAATTGTGTTTACAATGCCCCTACTTAACTTTCAATTACAAGCAAACACATCTAAGTCCTCTTAACTGTGTTCTGATCCCTTTTTGGTTTGAAAAGTGGGAGATTATCCCTATATTTGGCATAAATAGACGGGAGTGTTTGTGAGGCTGAGTCATCTTTTGTCATGCAGCATGAGAGACTGTTTTAGCTAGGAAGAAGAACTTCCTGAGACCAAGCATTGTGGAACACTGGCTACAGGGAAACGCTGGGACAGAAGACCGTATCAGGGAACAAGGTGCTGAAAAATGAGGCTGTTTGCAGCATGCTGGGAATATTCTGAGGCAATGCAGGGCAGAGGTTAAGGACTCCAGCAGAAAATGCCAGAATTCCACTTCTACTATCCTGGGCAAGTTACTTAAACCTCTTGGTGTCACAGGTCTTCACCTTTGAAATAGAGATGGTAACAGTATTCTACCACAAAAGGCTATAGTAAAGATTGGATGAACTATTTCATGTACCAAGGTGATAGTAAATATTAGCTACTATTATTATTCAGGCTTTCCCTCTAGAACACTAGGGAAGTTTCTTTCATAAATTTATGCAGTCTTTTTTAAGTTAACATTTTTTTATGGTGTAAAAGTAACATAAGCAAAGAGGAAAAAAAATCATCTTATAATCCCACTACTTTGAGATATTCATTGTTAATACTTTAAGAACAATTTTTTTAATGTTTATTTTTGAGAGGAGGGGGGAAGGGGAGGGAGAGGGGCAGAGAGAGAAGGAGACACAGAATCCGAAGCAGACTCTAGGCTTTGAGCTTGTCAGCACAGAGCCCGACAAGGGGCTCAAACCCATAAACTGCGAGATCATGACCTGAGCCTAAGTCGGACGCTTAACCAACTGAACCACCCAGGAGCCTCAATATACTTTTTTTTTTTTTTTTTTTTACATAAACGCTATGCCCAACGTGGGGCTTGAACTCACGACCCCAAGATTAAGTCGCATGTTCTACTGACTGAGCCAGCCAGGCACCCCTCATTGTTAATACTTTGGTGGTTTTCCTTCTAGTCTTTTTTTTCTATGCATTTCTATGTTTCTGCATACATACATTCTCACCTATGAGCAAAAGCCTTTTGTACTTATATTTTGGCCTGTGCAAGTTCTTAATTTGAATGTTTTTCACTCATATTTTTAAAAACTTCATTTTTAATTAAAGAAATCTGATACTTCTACTTTCTTTTCAAGATTAATGCGCATTCAGTCCATTCCCCTTTAGAAGTACGAGCAATTTCTCTAATCCACATCATGCATGATCACATAGAGATTAAATTCCAAGTGAAAGCACATGTTCCCCTGTTAGCCACGTCACCAGACTTAGGGGCTCTTGTAAGTGACACAGCAGTTGGTAGACTATGTGGGTAAATGAGGAGGTTAGCCTTACCTGACTCGGTGGTGATAGGCAAAGAGAAAAATGTGTCTGAGTAGAGGGGCTTCGTGAACTCCTTCAGGTCCTCATCAAACAGCTGTGTAAAAGCCCGAATGCTGATTCTGAAAGGGAAACCGATTTATTTGAGTACAAATTAGTGTCTGTCCACAGTAAAGCTGACTAGAAAATGTGCTCAAGGAGAAACAAGGTGGGCCCCTGGTCAGTATGTGTCCAAGGTAGGATATGAAATATGGAATCAGATAGACCTGGGTTCATTCATGCATTTATTCGTTTATTCGTCAAATGTTTACTGAGCCTCTACTATGTGCCAGTTCCTGTTCTAGGATCTGGGGATACTGCCAGGGACACAACAAAGACCGTACCATCCAGAGGCTACATACTCTAGTGTTAGAAGTCAGATAACATATATACAAATTCAATATGCTGGATGGTGATATGTACCATGAAAAAGAAAAGAGGAGAGTAAGGGAGAAAAACAGCCATGGGGATGGGTATATGGACCTGCTCTATTCAGCACGTCAGTGAAGGGCTCTTGGATAAGAGGACATGTGCACAGAAATCAGAGGAGAGTCAGGGAGGCAGCCATGCCTGTGTTGCGGCAGAGGGAACCACAGTGGGGAAGGCACTGAGAAGAAAGACCAGGTGGGACCCAGCCTAAAGAGGAAAGGGAGGAATTCAGGATGGGCCTAAGATTGGAGCTCAGTCATTTGAGAGAATAATGGCATCACTGATAGGAACGGGCATCTCAACTGGGGAAAGAAGAAGAGCTTTGCTCGGGCTGTGTTGGATTTACAGTGACAGCGAGGTTGATCTCGAAGTCTCCAGCTGACATTTGGAGTTATTCCAGCCACCTGGACAGGAGAGCTGCTAAGGCGGCTGTCCACATGTCCATGTGGGACAGTGCCTGAGATTAGCTGGCCCTGAATTCAATAAGCAGCTACTAAAAGATGAAGTTGTAACCTCAGCCTGGATGAAGTCTCTTGTCCCCACCAAAAAACCTTGGTCTCATATTCTCTGGGTGAGCCAGGCCAGTCTGGATGGCCACACTCAGTTTCTGGGGACGTACCTTACTTAGAAAGGGTTTGAGATCATTTGAAGTGATTAAACAGGACAATGAGCAAAAAGACTTTGTGGGACATGTTGTTTGATTTCAGATTTAAGGGAATCTTACCTAGAAGAGGAAACAGACATTGTTATTTTTCCTCTAGGAAGGCAGAATGAAGCCCAGTAGGCTGATGTCACAGGGAGGTGTAGTTTGGGAATATAAAGTCACTTTGTAACACCTACAGTATGAGCTGCTGCACAGGTAGTGAGCTCTCAGTCATTGAGGGCATTTAAGCAGAGGCTGGAGGAGAACCCGCTCTCAGAGAAGCTATAGGAGAGCATCCCTGCACTAAGTTAAGAAGACTGCCTCAGGCCAGCTATTGAGGTCTTTCTCTTTCAAACTGTAGATGGGCTGAGACTATGAGGCTTGATTTATATGGGAAAACTTTCCTAGTGTTGATTTAAATCCTACGAAAGTGAATGGAAGTCTCTTTTTTCCTTTAAAATAAATCTAGATTTGTTTCACCCAAATGTTCTGGGCAAATTGTTCTGCCCTCTGCCCTTCCTTCTAACTCATGCCCAAGTCCAAATGCAATCTTATAAAACGAACAAGATGATATTGATCAACCACATATATAATTTCCACCTCTAAAAGCTGCTTTCCAGCCGAAAGTTGTACTTCCAGGAATAACAGACTGTTGATGGAAGCATTGTGAGATGTCCCTCACGGGTAACAAGCAGTCAGCTTGTGTTAAGTGGGAAGGTGAGGAGTTGGTGTGTGTTGCTAATGCATTGTACTTTTGGAAAACGAAATGAGTCTCTCCGGTGAAAAGAGATTCTTCTATTTGTATAGTGATTTATAAGTGAAGAAGAATCTTCACAGACATGGTTCTACCTGATCATTTCCAACTTCTCCAATATAACAAGGAAGCTTATTATTATAACACGTCAGAGATTTGGAACCTGAAGTTTGGAGAGATTCTGTGTCTTGCTCCAGACCACAAAGAACAGCAGTGAAAGAAAACCAGACCCTGTGTTTTCTGAATCCTAGTCCAGATTTCTTTCTCTTATTTTCTCTTGGCTTCATTTCAGTTTGACAGCAATGACTTCTGTTGGAGGGATGGTAAAAAGGGCCCAGGCTAGGAAGCAGAGGTTCTGAGGTCCAGCTATCACTCTGTTGCTGATTAGATGAATGGCCCCTAAAGTTTTTTATGCCTTGGTTTCCTTCTTTGTAAATTAAAAGCATTGAGTGTGACAACCTTGACATGTTCTATTCTGAAATGCTAGCTGCAAAATGCAAAATACAATGTGGACGTAGATGAATAAGAACCTCTAGGAACCCAGATAGGAGACAATGACCTAGTACAGGATTGCCTTCAATTCAATGGGTCAGTAGGAGCTCTGCTCTTAAACTCTTTCCAAAAATGGACAGCACCACCACATTAGCATTTAGCACCCATCTGGATCCTACCTTCCTGGTCTTGTCTTCCCTGCTACCCCTTTCCATGCTCTTTCCCCAATTTGAAACTGAACTATTTGCTCTTCTCTAAACAATCTGTGTATTTCTTTCTCTGCACTTTGACTCCCATTCTTCCCTCCACGTTGAATCTCCTTCTGTCCCTATCTCCATATTTTCAAATCCTTCTCTACTTGTTAATGCTAAGCTAAAATGTTACCTCCTTCAAGAAGCCTTTTGAACCTTTACAGCATTTATTTACTCTCTTATGTCCTTCAACATTTCTGCTTATATTTTACAGACCTCTTCTGTATTGCATATATATGTGTGTGTGTGTGTGTGTATATATATATATATATATATATATATATATATATATATATATATACACATATGTGTATATATATATATTCAGTGTATACACATATATTATTTTAATTAACAGATATATGATAGTAATTACTTCAACTTTATATGTGTCCACAATCAGAAATCTATAGCACAAAGTTAGAGATCATGTGTTTCAATTTCTTTCATTTGGGGAAAATGAGGTCAAGAGAAGCTGACTACCTGATCGTGGTCACATTGCTATTCCATTTAGAATAGAAACAAAGCCTGGGGAGCCTTGATGGCTGAGTCAGTTAAGCGTCCAACTTAGGCTCAAGTCATGATCTCACAGTTCGTGAGTTCGAGCCCTGTGTCGGGCTCTGTGCTGATGGCTCAGAGCCTGGAGCCTGCTTCAGATTCTGTCTCCCTCTCTCTCTCTTGTGCTGGTGCTCTCAAAATAAATAAATAAACATTATAAAAATACTCTAGAATAGAAACAAAGCCAGATCAGCACTTTATTAACTTCCAAAATGCCTCCCACCCATCATGATCTGCCCTTTCTCTTCCCATATGGAATGGAGTTAATTATACACCCAGTAATAGGAACCCAGTAGCAAATGGGAAACATTACATTCGTTGACATAATAAACTTGCAAAGCAGCTAAACCTAGCATTTCCCATTTCGTCTCAATCCTCTTCCCCTCACCCCCCCCACCCCCCCACCCCTCCCCACCCCCCCCACCCCTCCCCACCCCCACCCCGTTCTCTCTCATCTCTGGAAAAAAGATGCCTGATAGCTTTGAGGGTCACTATGGTGACCATCATCTTGAGACAGGTAGAATTCTGACTGCATTAAGCTAGGGGTCAGCAGCCATCACACAGGATACCACGTAGTGTGTGGTTCCCCCACATACTTTGAAAGGCTGTGCCTCCTCTTATCAAGCATTATCTGCCTGGCATGCTTTTCACAGGACTGAACCAAATGTGGGGAAATATAGGGAAGCTGTGTTCTAGAAAACATGTAAGTATGGCATGAGTTGATCAAGCTATAATAAGAAATGTGTAAGTACTGATAGAGCAACTTGGGTCATTCCCTTATTTGTTCACAAACATTTAATGAGTGCCTCTTTGGGGCCAGGTATCTGTCATATTGTTTTGTCTCTATTAGACTACAAGCTCTCATAGTCTAGTGAAAAGGGGTAAGTAACCAAACAAAGGGCTGAAAAGTCCTGGTAAGTGAGGATTAGAGTGATGAAGGGTCTGGGTGCTGTGGAAATGGAGCTAGGGCCAACTGCCCAGTGTGGGTTGACAGGTTGATTGGGGTAATTTGAGGGCTGAGCTGGTTTCTGAAGTGTATGAAGGGATGCACCAGCCAGTCAAGGGAGGGGAGGGCATCCCAAATAGAGTGAAAAGAATGTGTGAGGGCTCAGAGGTATAAGAGACGCATGTCACTGTCAAAGGAACTCCAAGTAAGGGTTAACAAAAGGCAGGGTGTACTTGTGACAGATGGTAGGAGGCAAAGCAGGAGAGAGAAGGTGAGGGCTTTATGTGCCCTCTTTGGAATCTTCATTTACTCCTAGAAGTGATTGGGGACCACTGGAAGGCCTTAATCGAGAAGGGACATGACCAGGTTTGATGGATCATCTACGTTCCTCCTCAGGACAGCCCTGTGTTGTTTTGCAGATGAGAGAAATGAGGATTTGGGAATTGAAATGCCATTTCCAAGGTTACACAGCTAAGTGGCAGCGCGTGAACTCAGTACAGGCTCTCCCAGGCCCTCAGCAGCCGTTACGAATGGGAAGGAGTGTGGTGGAGAGCGGTAGGCTCTGGGACAGACATGAGCCATCTACAGCTTCTCATTGTCCCTCTCTTAACTGTAGTAGTGACTCAGTCATCTTCTCTCCTTCTCTTTCAGAAAGCAAACAAACAAAAAACAGCCTCCACTTTCCAACTCACAAATCGAATAGAGCCATTGGGAGACTTTTGTTCAAATCTCCTTGAGTCCATGTGACCGAGGAGCTGAGGCATCTCTTGATTCTTACAGGAACTAAAGGATTCCAGGGCTCTGATCTCCCTCACATTTCTCCTTTGTTCTGTCTGAGATCTCACCTCCTTCAGGTAGGCTCATATGGTCTCTTCTGGAATAGAAGACCACATGAGCCCACCTCACTAGTAAGATCGTATGAGTTTACTCTGAAGATGCCAACCTGGGCTAGGGTGGAAATCACATTTTTATGGTGAGTCCTGGGCAGAGGGAGTTACACAGAGTTCCTGCCCAAGGTGAGTTTTCTGGTTTAGGAAAACTGTTGGCCTGCCTGTGTTGATTCCAGGGAGGGGCTGAGAATGTTCTCAGGTGTGATGCCATGTCATTGTCTCCTTTTGGAGAATGTAGGAAAGTCTCTGCTGAGACTCAGGGATGATATTCAAAATATGTAAGAGTCAGTAAGACCTGGACACTGACCAACCCGCCATAGAGAACCTGACTGGCTGCCATACTGGCTGGATGTCAGCTCTGCCAACACCTAAGAGAGACAGCACATTCTCTGCAGAAGTACTGATCTTGGATGCTTGTAGCTTCTATCCAAGATGGCAGCCAAGGTTCCCTTTTTCTTGAGGACTCTGGCTTGGGATGCTGTGTACTTCTGCTCACACTTGCTTTCAGGGAGCACAGTGTAGACCAAGGGCATTGCCAATTCCTATGACTGAAAGGGCCTGTTGGCTGCCATAGTGCTTCCTAGGGCCAAAGCAAACAGCTGCTCCTTTTCATCTGTCATCCTAGCAGGAGGAAAGGGTACTCCCATTCATTAAGGGGCCTTCGACTTCAAGAATTCTGTCTGGACCAAAGAGCACCTTCATCTTTTTATGCCTTAGAAGGTAAATAAATATGTGTAATTACAACCCTCACTAGAAGTAGAAGATGAAACTTCATATTTCTTGGGTCTCCCTACACTCAATTTTTCTGTTTGGACATCTTCGCAGTCATTAAAATAGTAAAGAAGTTGTTTTATTTGTACTAAAGAAGTTAGGAGAAAAAACAATCTATTAAGAACCTTCAATTCTTCATATAATGAATTAGAGCTTTTGCAGAGTGCCGAAGGCCGGCCTTCTTTACACATTACCTGTGAACGGGGGCAGGAATTCAACTTTTATAAATGATCCAGTAACATGTAGAACACTGTTGTAGTGCTGGTTATTAATCTACGGGAGCTCAAGTGCATCAGATGCCCAGACTGCTAAGGACCCAGTAGTGCAGCATGTCCCTTCTTGCAAAACAATACATCTAACCTGTAGGCAGTGCGCGGCTTCAGTGGTCCGTCACAAAATTTTTGCTGATTGGGATCGCATTTTCCACCCAGGCTCTCCATCTCTGCTCCAAGCTTAATGTTAAAACTCTTGGAGTTGCTGTCGGGACTTTCGGCACATTTGCTGGCAAAGTAATCGGTCTGATACATTCGGATGGAGGCATTGTGCCTGTATTCTAGGTAGGAGGGCAGAGGGTGCTGTTGTTCTGGCTTCAGCTCATCACTGCCTGGAGGGAGAGAACCCACAGTGAAGCACTGGCTTTCTCGTGACTTCAGTGATTCCTAACGAGGTTTCTACGTCTGCCTCCTCTCACCCACCATCACCGGTCATCTCCAAAGTGCAGACTCTTTGATCTTGAAGGAGGCTGCGAAATTCTCCTAACGAAGTTAATTTTAATTCACTTCCCCTAGAATGAAAATTAAAGTGTGTGGATACAAAATTTTATACACACGCGTACGTATATTTATGCACACACCCTGTCATTTTTCTAGGAAATAGAATGTGTGTATTTGAGAGGTGAACTCACTGCATCTGATAATAATGTGTTCCAGAACACCAGAAAGTTGGACACTCCCCACTGTGAGTCAGCCCACTAGACAAGCTCTCTACCTTGCCAATGACCATTGTAGCTGAGCTAATAAGGAAATCCCTATGACCTAGGAAATAGGGAAGAGATAAGAGAAATCAAGTTCAAGTCCAGAGCAGTCACCCAAAGGCACACTCCTCGGGCCACACCCTGTCAGATAATTGCTCCGTGTACAGCTCTCTGTTATCTTGAGTACAGTTTAATCCTGGCTCGAATTTGGCCCCTAGTGCGGAACGCTTCCCAGAACTCTTCTCTGTCCACCCAGCCTGCTGTGTGTTTTGGCATTGCAAACTCGTTTTTGTGTTGGCTGGAGGAAAGCATAATTAGGAAGATAAATATTATAGAGATAGGATACCATTTACGATGCATCGCAAGGAGCGGTATTGTGGGGGTTCACCACATCCCGGACTCTTGTTTAGTAAAATTTGCTCAAAATGAGTGGGTCTTGGAAATATTATCTTGTTGGCAGTAACTGAAAGGAATGCCGGGGCGCCTGGGTGGCTCAATCAGCTAAGTGGACGACTTCGGCTCAGGTCATGGTCTCCTGGTTCATGAGTTCGAGGCCCGTGTCGGGCTCTGTGCTGACATCTTGGAGCCTGGAGACTACCTGCTTCAATTCTGTGTCTCCCTTTCTCTCTGCACCCCTCCCCTGCTCATGCTCTGTCCCTCTCTGTCTCTCAAAAATTAATAAATGTTAAAAAAAATTAAAAAAGAAAAAAAGAAAAGGAATGTTGCCTTTAAGATGAACATATATGCTATGAATGACATTTACATGAGATGGACTGTTATCTTAGATCACCAGGGAAGCACAGCCCAGCTCCATGGACATCAATAATCAAAACCCACATGGCCTGAGAACACAAGGCTGCCTTCTGGGTTATGGCTTCTTTTTGGTCACTGCCTTACATTCATGTAGTAAAACATCACCTTCACTACATCTTCATTAAATCTAAAATCTCTCCACAGTTTGCTGATTTATCTCCAACTATGAGATGTAAAGAAATCTGGGATGCACCACTGGCCGTTGAAATTATTTAATTAGTTACGCACAACCAACTTTAGTACAATTAAATTACATGTCAAAGCACATAGACTGTTAGACACCCGGTGAGCTAAAGCACTATTTAGCCTAGGAGCTGCTCCAGCACTTGTCAGCTTTAAAGTTTCTCATTGTCCACAAATGTGTTGAAATAGAGATGCTTAAGAAACTCATGTGCAACCTTTTAAACAATTCTGAAAAAACAGAAGACGTGTAAAAGATACCACACCACTCCAGACACAAACATCCGTTTTGGGGAAATAGTGCACAAGCCCTCAGTGGCAAATACGACACTCCTGTAGGTGGTTTGACAAATGCTGGCGTGATAAACTCTAAAAATCGTACTTGAGGCCCTATGGAACGTTGTCGTAACTATTAGCCTATAGAAATTAGGTAGACTTTGAATGACTTCATAGACTAGAAAATGGAATATACTGCTGGCAATTCAGTGGAGAAAGGAAGGATGCTTTTCATGATCATCTTTTCCCTCTTTTCGGCTCTTGAATATTTCTTTGTGAATTGGTGAGTGGTTTGGAAGGGTGTGGTTCCTTGAGGTATTTGCGATTGGGGCGGGGAAGGCATTGAAGCATATTGCCGCTTAATGGCCGAACAAAACAAGTAGTGAACAGCATTGAATGAGTGTGAAGAAGGCTGTGTAGGTCAATCCCTGCAATGCACTTCCAGCAGTGCTGGCACATAGGAAAGTCTCCATAAATGATAGTTATTTGTACTTACTGCTGTGGTTGCTATGATTATCAGCCACCCTTTTAATAATTAAACCCAGTGAATAATAGGCTTTATTGTTCAAAGTTTTTGTTACATCTCCCAGCATCCAGCAGAGAGGGGACAGAATTATATAAAGATTTAAGTTTTCCACTCTTCCAAACGTGTCACAGAAAGAGCCTCCACGGTGACCTTTGAGAAAGCAGTCCCCGTGTCCTACTGCTAGCAGATAATCCGTGATCACTTACCATCAGCCTCTCTCACTACCACTGTGAAGTATTTCACAGCTCCATTGGTGTCGCTGAACCAGCTGCAGTTGAAAGTGAAGTTGATGGAAGATTTGCTAATTAGCACATCCTTTTTATTCACACGGATATGTGGAGGTGGAGGAGGGGGCCCTGAAAAAGGATGGAGAAGGAACCCAGGGGAGTCACAACTCTGCTTTTCCATATAACAACAATCAGTGAAATGAAGGTCTCCACGCACCGACCTCAGTGTGCGCGCGCGCGCGTGTGTATGTCTGTGTGGAAAGCTTGTGATCCAGAAAACCTCCTCCTCTCCAAGAGGAAAGCAGGCAGAGGAAGTGATGTGCCAGTGGCACGTTAAACCTAATGAAAGAGGCAGCACCTCAGCAGGATTTCCTGAAGTCATAGCACCAAAGTGCTTAAAAGCTCCATTATAGCTCTAACTCTATCAGGCAAAGTGACGTATTTAAAGGCTAACTCATTCAAGTACCTTAAGATCATTTAACTTGTTTGCTGCCAGACACAGAGAAATGTCTCCATTCCCTGAAGGCTTCTAGGTTCTCTTTTCCAAGTGACAACAAGGCCTGCTCATGTGGAAGCGACCTGCATGCAAGTGAGTGGCAGTGATGGGTGCGGTACAACAAGGTGTTCACTCAGCGCATGCGTCCAGAAACACTTACGGTCTATCATTGTGATAGTGCTGTCTTCAACCACCTCGCTGGTCATGCCAGCCGACTGCACCTTGATGGACACCAGGTACCTCTTATGGGGCACCAGCATCATGATGTTGAGCAGAGATTTTTCTTTCTCCAGCTTTCTGGAAAATTCAACTTCTTGAGTGTCCATTTTCCGACATTCAATGCTATACCCATCAAAGTCAGAATCAGGAGGGATCCAAGAACAGGCGATGGCTGTGGAGTTCTGAGGCCTGCAATGCAGGTTTTGTATCTTATCTGGCTCTAAAGGAGAGAAAGGAGGAGACACTTCTTACAACTCTGTGAGACGTATTTTTTTCTTCCAGCTCCTCTGGGCCCTACTTGCTCTGAGGTCTAAATAAATAATTCTCAAAATTTACTTGGATTGTTTTTCAAGAAAAAAAATTATTATGGATCTCCCAAGGAATTTCACACTCTGCGAAACATTAAAAATTAAAACGCTGTCCCTTTAGAAAATCACCAGGTGCCAAAGTGATCAGAAACACAAATACACAACTAAGTTTAGTGGGGGCACTAAAATTAAGGGGCGGAGTCAGATCAAAGGTGGGGCTGAATAGCCAAAAGATTAAAAATGCAGCTTGGCCTGCCAGAATTCAAATTCTGTTTATCAGCTGTGACTTCTTAGGCAAGTTACGTAAGGTGTCTGTGTCCCATTTGTAAAGTGGGGAGACCAAGAGTACCTCGATCCTGTGATCACTGTGATGGTTCAGGGAGTAGAACCAGGCACAGCCACCTAGAAAATGGTGGTTGGCAGAGTAATTGCTCAGTAAATACTAGCTGTTACGAGAAAATTAAGAAACGGCATTGCTTACTTGTTAACCCCCTAGGCCTTGGCTCTGTCCCCCTCTTCCACTTTTGCCTTTCCTGCTCACACACATGTTCCAGGCACCGAAACTGCTTCTGGCTCCCCATGTACACCACGCTCCTCCACCTGCTATGCTTATGGTCGTTCATTTTCTTCTGCCCAACAGAGTGCCAGACCCAGTAGGGACCCAGTGAATGGCAGCTGATCTCATTAGTTGTTGTGAATGACACCACAAGGAGTAAGAGATACAGTTGGACAGAAAGGCACTTATGTGACCTGACCGTGCACATTAATAACCAAACTCTATAGGCTTTCCCAACCAGCTGCATGCCTACATCTCTAACTACATCCTAGGAAGCTACACTGTACGATTTGGATAAGTAGTTTTTGAATTTTAATATTAGCAGCTGAGCCATTTAAAAAAGAAAAGGCCGGGGGCGCCTGGGTGGCTCAGTCGGTTAGGCATCCGGCTTCGGCTCAGGTCATGATCTCGCGGTCCATGAGTTCAAGCCCTGCGTCGGGCTCTGTGCTGACAGCTCAGAGCCTGGAGCCTGTTTCAGATTCTGTGTCTCCCTCTCTCTCTCTGACCCTCCCCCGTTCATGCTCTGTCTCTCCCTGTCTCAAAAATAAACGTTAAAAAAAATTTTTTTTAAATAAAAAATAAAAAAAATTAAAAAAAGAAAAAAGAAAAGGCCGGTGTGCCTGGGTGGCTCAGTTCGTTAAGCGTCCGACTTCGGATCAAGTCATGATCTCAGGTTCGTGAGTTTGAGCCCCACATCGGGCTCTGTGCTGACAGCTCAGAGCCTGGAGCCTGCTTCAGATTCTGTGTCTCCCTCTCTCTGCCCCTCCCCCGCTTGTGCTCTGTCTCTGTCTCTCTCTCAAAAATAAATAAACATTAAAAAATATATTTAAAAAAAAAAAAGGTCTCAGTTCCCTGACATGTTAAATCAGAGGGTCGCTGGTCCTGTGCTTTAAGCGTGCCTTGGTGGTCAGGGGTGCTCTGCTGGGGTGACCTCCCTAAGACTTTCCTTACCTTGCCCCTTGTCCCCTGGAATTTCTGAGGAAATTCTTGAAAATCTGGGTCTAGACCACCCTATTTCATTCCAGGAGTCAAAAGTCTTGACAAAATTCATTTGAAAAAGCCTGCCCATTGTTTTATTGATCCCAGCAGAAAATACAGTAACAATTTTCAGACAGCACTAATCAGTGGCATCAAAGCATCAAAAAGACTCACAAGAGCACTGCATGATGAGGGGAGGGATTGAAAAAATAAGGCTAAAGACACTTATGTTTGACCTTTAGGACACCAAATAGAAAAAAAAAAAAAAACCCTCTTCCATTTCATTGTTGGATTTTCATAGTCCCTGTTATAAATGTAATCCTTTTCTCTTTTCTCCACCTGCCCTTCCTCCCCAAATTAAAATTGTATATTGGTTCATACACCCTGTAGGTAGGACTGGCTACGTAACTTTCAAGGTCCAGTGCCAAATGCAAATGCAATGCCCCATGTTCAAAATATTATTAAGATTTCAAGATGGTGACAACAGAAAATGAGACCAAGCATAGGGTCCCTCCAGACGCAGGCCTTGTGTGCCTGCACAGCAGAAAGCTCTAAGCCCTGCTTGCAGAACAGATCACAGATGAGCGACTAGGAACTATGTGTAGACCTAGTAATCAATCCCTCACAGAGAAGCACCTGTTGCTCTGATTTGGTATTCAACCCACCTTCTCCTGACACCTCCTCCTTCGTTATAGGACTCTCCTTAACAATCATGACTTTGAAATACTCAGTATCTTTGTGCCACTGAATGAATTTCTATTACATATCAAGGTCTAAAATATCAGCTAAGTCATAACAGTTTAGATAAGAATGATTTAGAAAAAAAATCAATCTGAAGATTTTTCAGGATACAGGAATTGGCCTTTGAGGCAAGCAATAATTGTGTCTTTTAAAAATGTTTCTATTTATTTTTGAGAGAGAGAGAGTGAGAGAGGAGCTCAGACAGAGGGGGACAGAAGATACAAAATAGGCTCTGTGCTGACAGCAGACAGCCCGATGTGGAGCTTGAACTCAAGAACCGAGAGATGATGACCTGAGCCGAAGATGGAAGTTTGACTGAGCCACCCAGGTGCCTCAGTAATTGTGTCTTTTCAAACATTAACTGCTTCTTAATCTTTTGAACTCCTTCAGACTAATCACAGCTGGAAATCAAGACATCTTCTCTGTTCAGCCTTAGAGAAAGTCTTTAAAAATATCCTGCCTGATCCATAATTCTAATAATTTGCTCAAAGAATAATATAGAAATTTGCTTCAACCTCTTTCCTCAGTTCCTTCTCCCTCCTCCTTTCTGCCCCTAAATCCCACATGCCTTCTAAGGCCTCAGGTCACATCCCTATTCACTAAGAAATTAGTACCTGCTATGGGCAAGGTGCTCTTCTAGAGACTGTGAACAGTTCAGAAGTGAATAAGGCATTAGCCCTAACCTCTAGGAAGGTAGAGGAGTACAAAATAGCCATAATACGAGTTGGCAAGGAGAATGTACCAGAAGAAATGGAGAAAGAAGGCGGTGGGTGGAGCACCAGACAACTTCTCAGAGTCGGTGGTGGGCAGGAGTTGGCAAAGGTTTTCTGGCAGAGAGGACACCTCGCTGAGAATTGGGAAAGGGGTGTTTCAGGCAGAGAAATGCATGAACCCAGGCACCCAGGGGGGGAAGGTGGAAGATCAGGGCTTGCAGATTGTTCATCGTGGCTGGAGCAGATGTGTGAGAAACGGAGTAGTGGAATGATTCCACGTGGGAATGATCAACTTCTCTGTTGCTTAACCCTCTATTATGATGGGTTTTCTGTTACAACCAAACCCAGTCCTAACTAATGCAATCCTTAAAGTTCTATCAGCCCTTCCCCATAAAACACAGCACTGAGTCCCTCTTCTCGCCAGCGGCTCTCCTTGTAGGCATGCTCCATTTCGTAAATGCCACTCTTAAATCCCAGCACCCAGGACAGAATACAGTATTCCAGAAGCCATTTAATCAGTCCAGCCTCTACTGAGTTCTTACCTGAGCACCTGTTTTGGTTATACAGCCCACGGTAAGCCACTGAAAACCCATCCTGAGCTCGCTGTAAATTAAAACTCTTAAGTTCTTTTTCACAAATTTCTCTTGACATCCAACTATTTAATCCCAAACTGCTCTTTGGATACACTATGGAGTACAAGTTATAATTATTATAAGATTAATGTTTGTTGAATAGATGAAACAACTACTTGCTTAAGTTTATAATTTTCAACTATTTATTTTTATAAATAACCACTATCTGATCTGGTTGTAGAAATGACATATATAGGTATTACTGAAAAATAAATATGTGGATTGAGGTTTCTATACTGAAAACGTTTGTTCTTTGAGATTTGCTGTACCTATTACAAAGTGCCTTTGGGAAGGAACTGATATATATTTCATTGCCAAAGTATTTTTATCTTTAGGATTTACAGCGATATGTCCTAGCTGACCCCTCTGTTTCTAGTTTGCCCCTTTCAATCCATTCTCTACACTGTACCCAGAGTGACTTCTTATAGTGCAAATTTGATTATGAGATCTTGGCTGCAAATCCCTTGGTGGCTCCAACTGATTGAGGAGAAAGTTGAAATCACTGCTGTGGTTCACAAGACATTTTATGACCTGATTCTCTTAATCCTCACCTTTTATGCTCTGGCCAACTAACCTCTTCTGTTCCTCTCTCCTGCCTGGTCTTGGAATATTTTATTCTGTCTATCTAGAATATTCTCCACTTCGTTCCCCATATCCACCTGGTGAGTTCCTTAGGCTTTGATTTGGAAGTTTCTTCTTCCAGGAAGCTCTCTTGTGTTGGCTCAGATGCCCCTACCATGGGTTTCTACAGAACCAAATACTTACTTCGTCACACTTGCCACTCAAGCTCCATGAGGGCAGAGACAACCTCTTTATTGCCCATTGTTGTTAATGTTGAAGGAATGAAGACGTCTATACAGACTTATGCCTGAATTCAAACCTAACCAACCCCAAGTAAAAATGTGGATTTAAACCAAGCCTCGCTGGAGTAAGAAGTCGCAACACATACTTCCCCCTCACTCCATCTGAGAACCAAGAGTAGTAAAACATGCCATACTTGTCCTCACGGATCCAGATACTGGTTTGCTATAGGTTTTCCAGGAATCACCGCTGATAGTCTTGACACTAAACTGATAGGATCTCCCTGGACGAAGACCATACACAATGCGTCCTTCCGATTTTCTATTGCTGTAGGGGTTGAAGACCGTGATGGCATCTCTGGGGAACCACTGTAGCTCAAAGTCATCGTAGTCTGTCCAGTCTGGTGGCCCCTTCCAGGTGATGGCCAAGGATGTGTTTGTAACATCAGCAAATGAGATAAGACTGGGAGGACTTGGGGCTGCATGTAGGAGAACATGAAAAAAATCACATAAACATGTCTATGCCATAGCATAGACGAGAGCTGGGTGACATCAGATGTACCTTAAGGTGCTTTGTAGGAAGCAATAATATGAAAATCTAATAGAAGCTTCTATCTATAGTGTTTACTATGTGTCAGTTGCAGTCCTCAAGTGTTTTACGTGCATCTTCTTTAATTTTCCTAAGGAGAGATTCCTTACCAAGGTGCTGTGGAGCATGGGTGCGCCCTGAATGGGTTACAAGTGTGCAAAGGTATTGGTTCCATTAGATTTTGAGGTGTGAGGGCTACAATCCACAATTATGCCCAGTTGCAGATAGCTCTGTTCATTGATCCCAGGGTGGTGTACAGATTAATGTTATCTGTGTATGCCCGGGAGATAAAAAATTTAGGAAGCATTGCCAATAGCAATGCAATGATGACGTATATGATTATCCCCATTTTACAGATAAGAAGACTGAGACTTCGAGATGTTCAATGACCTTCCCAGCTTCACATAGGTAAGTGGCAGAGCTAAGTTAAGGACCTAGACCCTTTTCCTAGATCTTGTAGGAACAGTGGTTAAGGTCTGCTTCCTTTATCCATTGTAGCATAGTGCCTTCCCAAGAGCTAGCACGAGGTACTCCATTATTGATTTTCTTTCTTCTTATTAAAACCATAACTCAAATGTGTCTTTAGAAGCTACTTCCTACCAATAGTTGGCCTTTGGCAACAGAGCTCCTTACCTGTTCTGCTCTCCCCCATGAGCTTGTTCCTGAGGTCCCCGCTGTGAGTTACCACACACAGCGTGTACTTCCTTCCAGGAATGAGGCCATGGAAACGCCACTCTGTCAGGTTCTTGTCTTTCCAGTTTTCCTTCTTCGTGCCATTGGGGTTGTACAGAATCAGCTCATAAAAATCGAAGTCCCCAGAGGCTGGACTCCAGCTGAACCAGAGACTGTCTGTCATGTTCCGATTGGATCCCCGGAGGTTACTCACAGAAGCTGGGACTTAAACACAGTGAAAACCTTTACTAAGGACAGAGGAGTTACAAGCAAAAGCACTTGGCCTACAGGTGAGAATACGAGCTATGTTGGGCATATGGGTGAGTGGTACCCATTGCAGAGTCAGATCTTGCCTGCATTTCAGGGCACTTACGTAGAGGGGCATGTGGTCTAGAGATGTGGTACAAACGAAAATAAAAACAAACCAGCACAGGTGGTGGCTTCCATATGCTCACCACACATAGCCTGATAAACATCTGAAATGAAATCTTCAGAAATGATTAATTAAAACTCGTCAAACAGTTCATAACTTACCTTATGAATGGCCTTGAATATATTCACAAAAGGTGCCAGCCCTTTCCAGGCTGGCCCATCACACCCAGGCCCCTTATCCCATAACATCCTCCCCTGGGTCTCTCTGCTTCCTCTCCGCTCTCTTGTAGGTTCTCAGTTCCCTCATTCGTTTTCTTACCCAAATCTATATTGGTAGATCCTCACTTGGGAAAAGGGTGTTAACAGTCATGTCTACCACTATGTAACTTAGTCACACTGGCACCTGTCCCGTGGGTATTTAAGCTTCGTTATTCTCTGGGAGTGAAGACTGCTGTCTCTTGATGGAGGAACTTTAGACATTAATGAGCACATAAGGGAAGATGTGCAGAGGGCAGATTGTCCTAGAAACAGTAACATCAAGGCAATTCTATTCAGGGTCTAGGTGTATCCATATCTGTTGCTCATTTCATTCCCTTCCAAAAACACGCTGAGAACTTCTGTTGGGTGCCTGGGATACACTTCCCTCACCTACAAGGCTCACCTGAAATGCTTTCCCTGTCTAAAGTCTTTTCTTGTCCTGCCAAGTCACTCTGTCACAACATACTGTTTATTTCCTTCACAGACTTCAAGGCATTCCCAAGTCATGTCCCTTAAAAATCTGCTGTCTGGCCCTGCTCCCTCTCTGCCAATGAGAGCTCTATAGTCAGGGGCCTCATCTGTGCTGTTCACAGATTCCAGCAGTGAGCCCCGTGCCTGGCATACAAAGCACTCAAAAACTATTGTCAGATGAGAAAAAAAAAACAAAAAACAAAAAAAAAACTGAACGGGAAAATAAAATAATGGCCTCAAATTATGGAAAACGAGTGGATTCAGTTCCTTATTTGCAGCCCAGAGAGATGTCTCTTTCTCTCCTTTTCCTGCAATGCTTTGTGTGCATTTCATCCAGTGCCATGTTTCTGTCTCACAGTGGACATTGCTTGGTCCTTTCTGTAGTTGGCCCTTCTCCGGACCTGCCCTCCACTCCACGCGTGTCCTGTAGAAAGCTGAAAGGCACAGCTTGAATCAAACCACAGTGGGTTACAACCCTCTTGTGGCAGTTTGGTGGCAAACAGAGAAGCCAGAATCATTTTTCCACCAAACCCTATGAGGTCAACTAGTGGTGGCAACAGAGCAGAAGCCAGTGCAAAGGCAATTCTGATATGTAATCAAATGCCTGATTTCAGATAAAAAAGCCTGAAGGTCACAAGGTCATATAAAGCTAGACCATGGCTGGAAGAGGGAACTAAGGACAAAACAAGGAAAAGCCAGTGAATACTGAGACAATTTCCCCACAATACATTCCTGCTTGGGTCCGGGCCTTACCTGTTCTACCGAATATGAAAGACTCATTAGACAGCTCCCCACTGTGAGTTACTATCACCATTTTGTACATTCGGCCTTGCAGCAGGTTCTGGAAAGAGATACTCTGGATTCGTGGGTTGACTTGAGCTCTCTCCTGAAGCGTTCCATCTGGGTTATACAGAAAGATGTTGTACCCGTTGAGTTCCCCTTCCGAGGTGGTCCAGCTTAAGGTCAGATGTCTGGTGGAGTTCTCTACGATCCTCAGATTGGTGACAGCTGCTGGGACTGGAAAAGTTGAGCAAGAGGGTGAGACCGAGTTTTAGTACCCCCTTGACACAGCCCAGGCCTGACGCCCAGGTGGATACACTCCACAGCAGCTTCAAACACATGGTCTCGGCCTTCAGAAAATATTGACTTCATGGGGACCCCAAAACTAAGAAGACTGAATTTTGTGCATTACTGATGTTGAAACTGTCAATTCAAACAACAACAACAACAACAACAACGACAAAACAAAAGCACAAGAGAACAAAGAAAAACCAGTAACTGGGAAATTATCTACAAATATGTTTTTTGGATATAAAATAAATGTTAATCTGACCTGTGTGACTAAATGTTTTTCTTTCTTTCTTTTTAAATTTTATTTGAGAGAGAGAGAAAGAGAGAGAGAGAGAGAGAGAGAGCACAAATAGGAGAGAGGGGCAGAAAGAGAGGGAGAGATAATCTACGTGGGGCTCAATCCTACAATCCTGGGATTATGACCTGAGCTGAAACTAAGAGTAGGATGCCCAATTGAGCCATCCGGGTGCCCCAAGGCTAAATGTTTTTCTAATAATAAGAGCTAGATAAAAAATAAAAAACTATCTCTGAATGCCATTTGAAAGCTAAGGAATGGCAAACGGAAGTAAGGGCAGCGGGGAGGGAAGAGAAGTGGGAAAGAAAGAGAAAAGCAGACAGAAGGAGGAGATTTGAGTCGGGGATATGGGAAAGAGATGCAAGAGGAAAAGCCAAAACCATTAAACAAATAGTAATGGGGCACCTGGATGGCTCAGTTATTAAGCATCCGGCTTAGGTCATGACCTCACGGTTCATGGGATCGAGTCCCGCACGGGGCTCTGCACTGGCAGGCTCTCTCTCTCTCTCAAAATAAAAAAATAAACTTAAAAAAGCAGTCTTAAAAATTACTTACATTGGGATTTTACGACCCTTTCGGTCTTCAGTGGTACCTGTTGGCAAAATGATCAAGAGCCACCAGAAATGACCTGCTTCCAAACTGTTCGCACAGGTGCTGCCTAATTCCACGGATGCCAGTGGAAACAGAACACCTGCCTCAGTCTCTTCTGGGTTCTTCTCCCTCCAGTCTAAACACTTCCTGTTTTATTTTCTCCCTCTCCCTGTGCCAGATCCCTGAAAGTTGATGTTTCCCATCATTCCATCCTCTGTCCCCTTCCTACTCCATAACATTGGCTAAACAACCAACCTCATTCACTTCATGGATTGCTATGACTAAATGTTTACGTCCCCTCCACCTCAAATTCTTATGTTGGAACCTAACCGCCAAAGTGATGGTACCAGGGGCTGCGGTTATTGGGAGGTGATTAGGTCATGAGAGTGGAGTCCTCATGAATGGGATCAGTGCCCTTATAAAAGAGACCCCAGAGAGCTCTCTCGTCCTTCTACCATGTGAGGACACAACAAGAAAATGCCATCTATGAACCAGAAAATGGGACCCTACCACACATCAAATCTGCTGGTGCCTTGATCTTGGACTTCCAGCCTTGAGAATTGTGAGAAATACATGTTTGTGGTTTAAGCCACCCAATTTGTGGTATTTTTGTTATAGCAGTCTGAACAGACTAAGGCATGTATTTAATTAGAATTTTTGTCCAAATATTTATCTCCAGCTCACTTTTCTGAGCTTGGGCCATATTTTCTATTACTGATGATCATCTCTCACTGCAAGCCATTCAGACATCTCAAACTCAGTACAAAACTGAATCCTGTCTCTTTCTCCTTGACACTGCTCCCCCGTTCCTCTTATCTCAATTAATGGCATCATCTTCTTCCAGATACCCCAGGTAGAAGTTCTGGAATTTTCTGTTCCTCCTCCTGTATTCTACTTGGACACCAAGTAGCCATCTTATCTAATGAAGAAGTATTTTTTGACTGTATCTACTTTTCTTCACCAGGGCCCCTGTGTTAGTTCAGCTTTTGACCCTTATCATTTCTATAACTGCAGTCATCTTATGACCCCAGTTACCTTTCGGACCACATCACCCCACTTTGTTCTCACTCACTCCGCTCCAACTATTCTGGCCTCTTTACTGGTCCAACAGGCCAGACACACTCCTGCTTCAGGATCTTTGCCTTAGCTCTTTGCTCTGCTTAGGGATATTCTTCCCCCAAACGCCTGCATAACCCTTTTTCTCATTTCTTTCAGACTTTTATTCAAATATCACCTTCTCAACAAAACCTGTGAGGACTGTGCTATCTAGAATTGTAAGCCTCGGGGCGCCTGGGTGGCTCGGTTGGTTAAGCGTCGGACTTCGGCTCAGGTCATGATCTCACGGTTTGTGGGTTCGAGCCCTACGTCAGGCTCTGTGCTGACAGCTCACAGCCTGGAGCCTGCTTTGGATTCTGTGTCTCCCTCCCTCTCTCTCTGCCTCTCCCCTGCTCGCACACACACTCTCTCTCTCTCAAAAATAAATAGACATTAAAAAATTTTTAAATTGCAAGCCTCTAACACTTGTTAATCCCACTTTCCTGTTTTACTTTTTGGGATTCACCACCATCTAATCTACTATATTTTTTACTTATTTATTTTGTTTACTGCCTTTCTTTCCTACTACAATGTAAGCTTCATGACCACCAGGGTTTGTTTTAGTCACTTCTGGGTAGCCAGCATTTAGAAAGGTGCCTAGCACATAGTTGGTGCTCAATGACAAATGAATCAATGAATGAGTCTCTTCTCCATTCAACCTATCTATCCCCCATTGCCATCTGATTTATCTTCTTTAAGGTACAAATTTTTATTACAAAGCACTCACTGTCTGGCTGAAAAACCTGTATTGTCTCCTCACTGCTTATAAGATGAAAAATAACCCCCTGAGGAAGACGTGCCAGGCGCTCTCTAATCTGGCCCTAATCTGCCTTTCCAGTCTCACCTCTCCATCATGCCACCCACACCTCATCCATCCATTGCTTCTCACTGCTCCTTCTCACACCTCCCTGTCTTGGCACAGGACAGTCTGTCTGTACATGGTGTCCTTTTACCTTCTCTCCACACGCAGAATTGTTTCATCCTTCATGACAGTACTGAAACGTCAGTTTTATGAGGACCTCCCAATTCTACCTGTCCTCCATGCTCCTCTTGGTATTGGACATTCCTTTCTTCTATATAATCCTTATCACAAGTATTGTCATCACAAATATCACAAAGTATTGTCATCCTTTGTCTATGTGTCTGTCTATCCCACCAGTCAGCCAGCTCTTCCGGGACAAAGCATGCTTAATTCATCTTTTCATCTCT
This sequence comes from Panthera pardus, assembly GCF_024362965.1. Taxonomy (NCBI): domain Eukaryota; kingdom Metazoa; phylum Chordata; class Mammalia; order Carnivora; family Felidae; genus Panthera; species Panthera pardus. The sequence continues at coordinate 46,626,293 of NW_026526991.1, read as the reverse complement.
GTCAGCATGACCCCCCCTTTCATATCTAGCTCCTTCATAAGTAATCAATTAGACCAGTGTTGTTGTCTGAATAATGACCCCCCAAGATGTCCATGTCCAAATCCCCAGAACCTGTGAACATGTTATCTTATGCGGCAAAGGGGACTGTATACCTGTGATTAAGTTAAACATCTTGAGGCAGGGAGCTTATCTTGGATTGTCCAGGTGGTGACTCACAAGAGTCCTTAAAATATGGAGGAGGGACGCAGAAGAGTAAAGAAAGAGATATGGTGACATACACCGAGGTTGGAACAATGCCATTGTTGGAAGGAGGACATGAGCCAGGGAATCTGAGTGGCCTCTAGAAGCTGAAGAGGCCAAGGAGAGCTTCTCCCCTAAAGTCTCCAGGAGAAACACAGCCCTGCTGATACCCGATGCCTTAATTTTAGCCCCATTAGACCCACTTTCAGTTTCTGACCCCCAGAGCTACAAGATAAAAAAATCTATGTTGCTTTAAGCTGCCAAGTTGGCGGTAACTTATTGCAGCAGCAGGCAGTAGGTTTTAACACTGTATCTGAACTGGCGTGGGGTAGGCTGAAACCTGTGCGGAGAGGCTGGCTGACAGGGAAGTGGTAAATCATGGTGAATGTTCCCACTGTGTCAAGAAACAGACATCATCTCCCCGTGTTGCTTCATCTCTCCGACCCTTCGGTTCTGAAGGAATAGCACACAGGGAGAGATCTGGTATGAAACAAGCCATGCGGATTACCTGTTCGGCCTTCAGTTTGGGCTTCTTTGCTGAAGAGACCTCCACTGACAGTTAAGATCCGAATCTTGTACTTTGTTCCCGGTGTTAGGTCTTCAAATTTGTGCTGCATGGTGGAGGCTGGCTCTGACGTGTTACTCAGAAGGATCCCATTTTCATTTAGAAGCAGGATCTCGTATCTTTCTGCCACACCAACAGCCTTTTGCCAACTTACGGTTAAGGAATGACTGCTGTATGCGTTGTTTGCAACTATTCCCTGGACAGATGCTGGAACTGCAAAGAAAGAAGAGAAGCAATGGCCGTCAGGTTCCCTCACTTAGGGTAAACCGGCTGAGAAACCAATGGAGAAAAACTGTCCTAAATGAACTGTGGGTAGAAGACGATGCTACCAGTTCACTTGTGTTGCACCTACACTCCCTGTGTGTGCCCTTAGGAGAGAGCACTTCTTGGCCTGAATTATCTGTACACCTGCTTTGGGTCTCCATTCTTTTCGCTGAATTAAGACAGGATCTTGAAGTCAAACAAGTAGAAAAATTAGTGAAAGTGACACTGATAAATATGCAGTGATTCATATTTATGTATCTAGAAAGTGGAAGATGCTGAACACATTTACATTCAGTGAATATAGTTTGGACGGCTGAATTATGTTTAGACTTTCATTCCCAAGATTAACTCAAGTCAAAGCTCTGAGCCTTCACCTAAGCAGTAGCATATAATGATTTTTTTTTTTTTTACTATGGCTCCTGATGTGAAAGGCAAAATAGTATTATTTTGAATAATATTTTCTGTCCTAGGCTCATATTTTTTTTTCTCATTCTACATAATCTTAAGAGATCTCATCCACTCCCATGGTTTGAATTGTTACCCATATGGTGACGACTCCCAAATTTAAACTTGCAGTTCAGATCTCTCTTCTATTTTTGCAAATGACATCTCTCCCTGCATGTTCCATCCAATTCTCATGAGGCCCAAATTGGACTCCTCAGCTCCCTCCTCATAACCTCTTTCTTGTCCTTTGTTTCTCTTGGTCCAAGCCGGAAATGTGGGTTGTCACTCTGATCCTTCTACATATATAATCAAACATGGGTCTTGTAATTTCTAAGTCCTAAATCTCATATCTCTTTCATCTATCCACTTCTCTCCCTTCTCTATCCACTACTACTCCCCTAGGACAACATCATCCCTCACATTAGTGATCAGTCCCCTTGCTTCCTCGCCTCCCACACTATGTGTGACATATTCTCACAGCACCCCCATGTGGATGGCCCTTCAATGGCTCTCCATAATTCTAAACACCTTAACAAGGCACACAAGGCCCTTCAAAATTTGGTCCATCTACTTACTTGGCCACATGGTTCATCTTTAGTCTAGCATACCACACAGTGCGTAGGTCCTTAAATGTGCCATACTTTCTCTCACCTTCAGGCCTTTGTTTTTTTCTGCTGGAACCAAGTCAACATACGTGTCACCAGTATGACTCTTAGTGTCTATTTAGATGTTACCTTTTCCTGGAAGCCTTCTCTGACTCTTCATGTTTGCTCCTAACACACCTCATTATGATTTTTATTTTAGAACTTGTGCTGTAATTGCCTTTTTATTTCTCTGTCTCCTTCACTAGATCATAAGCTTCTTGAGGTTGGGGCTCTATCTTGCTACAGAATTCCCATTTTCTAGCATAGTGCTTAACATATGGTTGGAGATATACATATATGAAATAGAGACATAGTAGGGCACAGTACAGAAGCCCAGGCCCCACAGCTAAACAAGTGGTTATGAGAATGGAAGATCTATTGTATCCCAGTATAGAGGGTATAAGGTTCGGAGCCAGACAGACTTAGATTTGAATTATAGCTTTTGGTCTTATTACTTATATACTTGATAATGTTCTATAAACTTTCTGAGCCCTATTTTCATCTGTAAGATGAAAAGAATGATCTCTATCTTCTAGTGTGACTCGAGATAATTTTAAATGCCTGGCATATAGCAGGTGCTTATAGCTTATTTTTGTTTTATAAGTAATATATTAACAGTAATATTAATATAAATAGGCACATTATTCCTTCATTTGCTACTTGTTCTTGTAACAAATGAAGTAAATGGCATAGGTGTTCATTTAAAAAAGTAATTTTGAGAAAGGGGTAAACTTTACAGAAAAGGGTAAATATTTATAGGTAGTTAATGTCAATAGTTCTAAGTGTCTACTTGTTAAAATTAAAGTTTTTATATCCTTTAGCACATATGCAAATGTATTCAAATGATTTGGTTCCTAATTACCTTTCATTTGTTTTGAAGATCTCTATTAAGAAAGAAAAATGCAAAAAAAAAAAAAAAAGTATGAGAAAGACTCTTGAAACCACATTCAATTGTAGCTTTGGATTTGGTTAGTTTTGATTTGTGAATAGCTAAGTAAGTCCATCTGTTGTCCCATTATGGATAAAATTTGGCTTTTTTCCAAGCGGGCACTCACCTGTCCGCCCAACGGCGTCTATCTGGTTCCTTAGGGACCCACTGACCGAGGCAATCACAATCTGGTACTGTTCCCCGGCCACCAGTCTATGGAATGTGTGCTCAGAGACGTGCTTGGAGATAGTCTGAGACTCAACCTTTTGATTCTGCCTGAACGCTGACACGGTGTAAGAATCAACATCGCCCCCACCAGGAGTCCAGTTGACTGTCAGGCTGTCTGTCGCCCCATTGGAAGAAATGTGAATATTTTTGACAGTGCTTGGAACTAAAAAGGAAAATAAATTTAAAAGTCATCACTCAGAGAATGAACTGTGGAAATTTTCAGCCAAAATTTTCGTGCTTCTTATATTTTGGCACTTACTAAAAGAACTTGCTCAGATTTTTCTGCCTGAATTGAAGCTGATAGGGGAAGTTTAGGGGGACATGGAAACCAGTGAGTAGAAATGAAGAATGCCAGTAGTAGAGCGAGGGGCTAGTAACATTGCCTTGGTTCAGGTCTTGGTTTTCTCATTTACTATCTGTGGAACTATAGGCAAGTTACTTAACCCTCTGTAAGTCTCAGTTTCTTCATCAGAAAAATGGCAATGTTAGTAATTGTAACCAGCCCACAGAGTTGTGAGGATTGAACAAAAATGTACATGTTAAGTTCTTTACTATGGGTCTGGCTCAAAGTAAACCGTCAATAAATGTCAACTATCATAACAACACTCCGAACAAAGTTCCAAAGAAAGGATACCCAACCAACAGAGTTTTGTTTTTTTTTTTTTTTTAATTTATATGACTTACAGGCACCAGCTATTCACATAAATCCAATGCTATTTGCTGTTTCTCTGAAAGCCTTTTTTCGTTTTACCCTGTGTTGTACTTTAGTTAATCCAGATTGGACAACATCGTTGTCACCATCAAGATAACCTCACTTCTTGCCATCTCCTTCTTACCCTAAAATCCTCATCCCAAATGCCTGGCTACCCAACATGCTAAATACACCACCACAACTACTCAGGTTCAAGAGCCACATTTGAAATTACCTGTGAAGCCCTCAATGAAGGCTGACTGCTGTACATCTCCACTGATGGTCAAGACAAGGATTTTATACTGGCGCCCTGGGGTCAGGGAGGTGAATCGATACTCAGTTGCAGTATTTACAAGGTGAAAAGGTGGAAATACTTTCATATCATTGAACAGCAGTTGGATCTCATATTGGTCAACATCCCCGTCAGCTCGTGACCAAGTCACCAGAAGGTCCTCAGTGCTCCTATTCCGCAATGTTAGATCCCTAACGGGCTCTGGGACTAGAGAGGAATAGAGAAGACACTTCAGGAATGTGACTGATTAAAGTTTACCTACACAATAATTTATGAATCACATTCAAGGAACTGGCAAACATCTCTTCCCCAAATAAACCACTTGAATTACTTCATGCATAATTAAATTAAATAAAAAAAATTGGAAGCAACTATTAAAATTATAACTTTTTTCCTGACATAAATCTTATATGTAAATGTTGGTAGAATATAATTATAAAATGAATTATGACCTCAATCATAAGATAAAAAAAGATGTCTAGAACTTTAAATGCCACAACGCAAGAGGACAAGGAAGAGAAATGGGACATTTGGCCTTCTTGCTTCCCGACTATGCTTGCTTTTATCTACCAATAAATATTCTGTAATCATAGGCCATCGCTTGGCCGAATGCTGTTAGCTCCAAGTAAGACTTACTGGGAATGTAATTTACTGATCAGTAAGCAGAGAAAATGCAAGGCTCATATATTTTATTGACTCGATGACCTTCAAGTCCCAACCAGCTACCAGATTTTGCGATCTTTCCACTTACTTGTTCTTCCATTCCCTTGTTCACTGGCTTCATATTGTCCACTTCTTGTACTAACAGTAACACTGTACAACCGTCCAGGGACTAACTTAACAAATACACACTCGTTTTCAGCCTTGGGAATGCTTTTGGTTTGAATGAAGTTGTTTTTGTTTTTAATGGTGACTTCATAGTGATCAAAATCTCCAGTAGCATGTAGCCAGGATACCTTTAAATAGTCGCTCCTGGCTGAGTTGCTAACACTGACTCCCTGGACCTTGTCAGGCACTGAAAAAGAGAACAGAGAAGTACTAAAGATATAGTGATTCTAAGTGAGTAATTGATCACAGATGACAACCTGAAACAGTAAAGGTAAGTGAGTAGATTTTTATTGTGGGCATTGAAAACAAAAGTTTTAGACCTTCAGATCACACGTTTCCAGAGGGGAAAGACTGTTATACTACACAATGTGTCTGGCCTACACAAAATGTCAGGTACAAGACTGAACATTAAAAATGATAACTGATGATTAATATGAATTGATGGTGATATTAATAATTCTAACATACCTGTTGACTCAAGATGTAATAAAAGTTACAAAGAAGAATACAAATAATCCAGAAGAAAAATGGAAGAAGAGGAAACACATAATTAATACATGAAGAGATGTCTAACATCACTGGTGATCAAATCAAGACCATGGCAAAATACCCTATAATTTTATGGCAAAATTAAAAAAACCCAATAGGACTTGGGATGAGAGAGGATCCTCAACCACAGGAGAGTGGATGAATGAACTGGTATATATACACACTGAAATTATATAACAGTCATAACTAATTGCTTTCTAACTCAAAATGTAAAAATATGGATTTTTGTGCCTTTAACATCAAAACACAAAATACAAGTGAATGTTATCAATATAAGTCCCAAGAGATTACATACTGCATAAAATAACCTTTTATTTATTTATTTTTTTAATTTTGAGAGAGAGAGAGAGCATGAGCAAAGGAGGGGCAGAGAGAGAAGGAGAGAGAGAATCCTAAGCAGGATCTGCCCTGTCAGCGCAGAGTCCCATTCGGGGTTCAATCCCACAAGCCGTGAAATCAAGACATGAGCTGAGATCAAGAGTCGGATGCTTAACTGACTGAGCCACCAAGCTAGCCCTAAAATAACCTTTTTAAAAATAATGTTAGGGGCGCCTTGGTGGCTCAGTTGGTTAAGTGTCCGACTTTGGCTCAGGTCATGACCTCGCAGTTTGTGAGTTCGAGCCCTGTGTCGGGCTCTGTGCTGACAGCTCAGAGCCTGGAGCCTGCTTTGGATTCTGTGTCTCCCTCTCTCTCTGCCCCTCCCCTGCTTATGCTCTGTCTCTCTCTGCCTCAAAAATAAATAAAACATTAAAAAAAAATAATAATGTGAGAACCAAAGTGTTTTAACATAATTTTAGGACTACATAAATAAAACTGTGCAAAATGAAAGGCAAGAAGACAGATGAAAATGGGATTCACCTTTGGATGAATCAGTGAGGTGGGAACCATATGACTTGATATAGGTTATTGTCAAGGTTCTAGCTTTTATTATAGGTAGTGGTTTCTTGTGTGTATTACATTATTAAAAATGACTAATTAAATACCTAAATTAAATTAGAAGCCTAAAAAATAAATAAAAGTGACAAAACATGGTTTCCTGAACCAAGTATTAAGATTAATCCAATTTTGTGCACCTGAGGTTACCCCCAATAAATATACAAAGAAACAAACAATGTGTACTTGTGGTTTTCTCTCAACCAGTCTATCAATTGATCAATCAATTGGACAAAGCCTGTGTCTAAACCTTCTCTTCCACTTTCCTTTGAAGCACGAAATGACCCAGAAATTTCAATATTTTGGCTTCTAAACCACATTTTCCATGATGTTTCTCACACCTACCGTTGCATTTTATTATATTTTGTTGGCATATGTGTAGTGGTTAGTTTTTGTATTAGAATATATCTCTCTGCAAAAAAATAAATTAAAAAAAAAAAAAAAAAGACTATATCTCACTGCAGATATGGAGCCAGGACAGGTATGCTTTCTTCAAGATATTTACCCAAACCAATTACAGTGTACCTAGAATTTATTCATCATAGAATAAAGGAAAAGAAATTTGGAAGTTTTTATGCACATGGGCTAAGTAAGAAAAGTCAATGACCCAGGCAATTTATTGAAGACAAAGCAACTATTACAGGAAGAAAAACCAGGTTACACACCATGTTAAGTCAATAAGGGGCTTTCCAGGTGGAATTGGAGGTAATCTGTGAGACTTGCCTTGCTGCACGATGAGATGATGTGATGCAGAATTAGAAATATTGATATTTTTACCCAAAATGTAGAACAAAAGCATTAGAAAAGGAAAAGGGCTTTGACACAATCAGCCAAAATCAACAAGACAGCAACTCAGACGTGACTCTATGTTAAACTGATTTGTTGGGGGGCAATGGCTTGCCTTGATTGACTCATTGTATCAAATCCAAGTTCATGCTGGTTTAAAGAGTCAAGCAGGTGCTTTGAATAAAGGGTCACTGTTTTGTTTTTTTTTTTTTTTTTTTGCATTTCAAAACAATCTTAGCAAAAGGCTTGCAGTATGAAGATCAGATGGATAGGGAACGTTCATGAGTTGACAGAGAGGGGAAGCAAGGGGTTAGTAGTTGGATGATACATCCTTTAACTCTGGTGATTTTTAGGCTCCAAGCTGATCAACATAAGACACTGACATAAGGCTGCTTCATAAATGGAAATCTACTTTTCACATCTCAGTCATTATTGTGATTTTATCACTATAATTAGGCTTTAAATCATTTGACGGTAGGGCATAGCTCTTTATATCCCCAACCAGGGCTTTCAGGGATAGCACTATGTAATGGAAATAGCGCTTGGAGCTAGGTTGAACTTGATTACTGGTTAGCAATGTGACTTTCCCTCCTGGACTTTATCACCAAATGAGATGGGATTAGATCAATCTACGGACACTTTCAATGTTAGCATCCTGTAGCAATGTAAATCAGTGGTTCTTAACCTTTTTGAGGTCACAGAAACTTCGAAAATCACACACTGTCTCCTCAAAGAAATAACACATACTTTTCCTATCTGCAACAATTTCATAGGCAGTTTCAGGGGTTATGACATTCCTAACCTCTACCCACGGGGCACTAAAAACTAGCTAGAGCTAAGTGATTTCTGATTGTTAATTTATTGAACATTTATTGAGTGTCTATGAGGCTCCAGACCCTTTGCTAGGTAACAGGATGAAATCAATTGTCCTGATCCTCATGCAAAAAATGAATTTTTTTTTCATAGTTTTAGATTTTTGTAAGGTCTTTGAGTCCAGAAGATGATTGGCTAATTCTTGCGTTCAGCAACAGCAATAAAATTATAAGTTCTTATATAAGCCAGATTTTGAAAAAAAACACGCAAAAAAAGACATGGTTCCAGACATAAAGGCAATCACAGACGGAGAGATGCAAAAGACTGCAATGAGTGCTAAATTTCTCCTAGAAAGAATTAATAAGAACTGAGAGGGACACATGGCACAGCATGATGGAGTTAAGTGGACAGAGGAGCAAGGGAGGAGAACCATTGTAACTTTAAGTAGTAATGCTCTCTGTTTGCACTATTGGCAAGAAAAGTAAAATAAAGATATACCAGTGAAAACTTTTGTGAGAGTCAATAGCAGATCCTAGCAAAGGCTAACGTGTCAAAAGGGATTTTGAAATTTTTGGTTTCGGTGAATGTGAATACACTTTGGTTTTGGAAACCTGACAAATTCATTTTTTTTTTTTTTTACAGTATATTCTTCTAATTTCTTTTTTGTTATTATTTTTTCCAGTTTTATTGAGAAATAACTGATATATATCACTGTATAAATTTAAGGCATATAACATAATGGTTTCATTTATAAATACTATGAAATGATTATCACAGTTGGTTCAGCTAACATCCAATATCTCCTACAGATACAATAAAAAGAAAAGAAAGAAGAAAAGAAAAAAGGAGAAAAATTTTCTCCTTATGATGAAAACTCTTATGATTTAATCTGTTAACAATTTTCCTATAGATCATACAGTAGTCACAGTCATTCATGGGGTACTTTACATCACTGGCACTTATTTACTTTATAACTGGAAGTTTGTACCTTTGGGCCATCTTCCTCTAATTCTCCCTTCCCCCACCGTCTGCCCCTGTTAAGAATAAGTCCGATCCCTTTTTCTCTGAGTTTGTTTTTGCTTTAGTTTTAGATTCTACATATAAGTTAGGTCAGAGTATTTGTCTTTCTCTTTCTGACTTATTTCACTTAGCACAATGCTTTCAAGGTCCATCCATGTTGCTGCAAATGGTAGGATTTCTTCATTTTTATGGCTGAACACTATTCCATTATATAGATATACCACAACTTCTTTATCCATTCATCCATTGATGGACACTTAGATTGTTTCCATGTTTTGGCTACTGTATATAATGCTGCTATGAACACAAGGGTGCAGATACCTTTTTGAGCTAGTGATTTTGTTTCCTTTGGATATATTCCCCCAAGAGGAATGGTGGGATCATGTGGTCATTCTTAAATTTTGAGGATCTTCCATACTGTTTTCCATTGTAGCTGTATCAATTTATACTCCCAACAGTGCACAAGGGATCCCTTTTCTCCATGTCCATGACTGCATTTATCTATTGTCTTTTGATGATGGCCAGAGGTAATATTGCATTGTGGCTTTAATTTGCATCTCCCTGGTGACTAGTGATGTTGACCATCTTTTCATGTATATGTTGAACTTTGTATATCTTTCTTGGAGAAATGACTGTTCAGGTCCTTTGCCCATTTTTAAATAGAGTTATTTACTTTTTTGCCATTGAGTTGTATAAGTTATTTCTATTTAGAATATTAATGATGAATTTGATATTAACCCCTTATCAGATATGGTTTGCAAATATTCTTTTCCATTCCATAGGTTGTTTTTTCACTTTGTTGATGGCTTCTTTTGCTGTGCAGAATCTTTTAGTTTGACGTAGTCCCACTTGTTCATTTTTTATTTTGTTGCTTGTGCTTTTTATGTCATATGCAAAAACTCACCACCAAGGCCCATGTCAAAAAGCTTTCTTCTTATGTTTTCTTCTAGGAATTTTATATTTTAAGGTTTTACATTTAAGTCTTTCATACATTTTGAGTTAATTTTTGTCAGTGGTGTAAGATATGGGTCCAGTTTCATTCTTTTACACGTGCATATCCAATTATCTCTGTATGTTTATTAAAGAGACTGTCTTTTCTACATTGAATATTCTTGACTCTCTTGCCAAAAACCCCTGACATTTTTAAATTAAACAAGTTCTTAAAATTTTTTAATGTTTGTTTTTATTTTTGACGGGGGGGGGGGCAAGCAGGGGAGGGGCAGAGAGAGAAGGAGACACAGAATCCGAAGTGGGCTCTACTGAGCTGTCAGCAAAGAGCCTGACACTGGGCTTGAATTCACAAACCAAGACGTCATGACCTGAGCTGAAGTTGGACACTTAACCAACTAAGCCATCCCGGTGTTCCAAAACCCTGGCATTTTTAAATGCAAATATCAACCCATAGCTTAGCAGGAAAGATCTGACAAAATATTAATGTCAAACTTAAGCAGAAATCTCAGATGTAACCCCGCCAAAAGCATAAGTACGTTGGGAAAATGGTAGCTGTCTAAATTTAGTTCTTTCCATCACATCGAAGACCTGGCATTCATTGCTTTTGCTAAGATTGTGCTCCTGGTCCCAAGACTATGAAAGTTCACATCTTCACCTTGTGTGAAAAAGAGTGAACAGTAGACTTTGACCAAATAGGCATCTCAGAAAGGATTTCAGGACAGATAACTTTGTAGGCTCTGGAGCCATTCAGAACTGGGGTTAAATACAGAAAGGCACTGGCTGTTTCACAAGTTAAACAGTGGAGCAAGTAGGTTATTTAACCTTTCTGAAGCTTGATTTCCTGATCTGTAAAGTGGGAATACTAACAACGACCTCAATCAGGAATTTGCAAGAATTAAGTTAGTTAACATAGACAGTGTCTAGCAACTGAAAAGTACTCCCAGAAAACACTTGTTACTATATTTGCATATAATATGAATTCTAGCCACAAATGTAGCGTTCATCTTACTTTAAAGGAAACATCTGCTCACATAAGGAATTTCCAGGCTCAGAATTTGAAGACTCTGTCACAATTCTGTGATCTCAAAAAGCCCTTAATCCGATCATTACAGAACGGTTGCAGATCTGATGCCCTGAGCCACACATAGCCAGGCAGTTCTCACAGAGCCTGGATCTCCGTATATATAGCCTTACCTGTTCGCTCCTGGCTGAAGGAATGGTTTTCATACTTGCCACTCCTTGTAGTTATGGTCACATTGTAGAGGCGGCCTGGAGTAAGGGAGCTGAAGGAACATTCGCTGATAGACTTGGCAATGATGAGGGACTGAATTACCCTGCTGCCATGAGAGAGGGTCACCACATAGTTATCTACATCTCCGGGAGCCGGCAGCCAGGAGATGCTCAGGTAGTCGTTCCGACCAGAATTGTTCACCGTCACTCCACTCACACTGGATGGGACTGGGGTTTAAAAAGTGGGGGAGAAAATTTAAAAAGAAAGCACAGTCAAAAGTCTGGAGTCATCTACGACGGCCAGCAAAATACAGTGTGGACTCAGGAGATCTCAACTGATTACCTAAGAGGTCAAAGATGTGTGGGCATTTCACTTTAGCTTCTGGAAGCTGAGTGTTCTTATATCAGCAAGGCTAGCCCAAATAAAAATGCAAGGAGGTCTTTTGGGTGCCTTATAAATATATGGATGCCGCTACTGTATTTTTATGGTGTTGTTTGTAAGATATTTTAAGTGGAGGCATTTTTAGGTGAATATGTCAGGAGGTTCCCTCTGTAGGAAAAGGAAAAAACATTAAAAATCCAAATTGCTGAATCCAATCAGCTCAAACCAAACCCATCAATAAGCAAAGATGTTTGAAGGGAAAGGTGAACGTTGCCATAACTTTTCTAAAGAGCTTAGACTTTGGGATAGTTTTGATTTCCTTGTGATGAAATTATTTATTCCTGGGGAGTCTAATAACTAACACGACCAAAGGGGTTGCATCTTCCCTTTGTAAAGCATTTCCTGCCCTCTAGTGGCAAGAAATAAACCTAAAAGCGCATCCTGAAAGCAACAAATCAGGAGGTTGACCCAACTGTGGGCAGAAAAGCTATTGTGGTGATAACGGCCATCATCATTTGCCTATTTTAATTGGGGCTTAATGCTGCAAACATTTATTGAGGACCTACTATTTGCCACATACACAAAAATGGAAAAGATGTGGATGCCTTCAAGGAGCTTCTTGGCTAGAAACAGTATGCAAATTAATCATTGTGATATCGAGTGGTAATTGTACCTGTATCAGAAATAAGTGTACAGTAAATAGTATTGCCAGTAGTGAATATCAGAATAAAATCCTGTAGTGTATACAAACTGCACTACTGTTTTCATCATTGGTTCACTACTTTAGCTAAACATTTTCATATAATTGTCACCAGCAGTACATCATGTACAATGGACAGGGTCCAGCTAAATGACCTCTGAGAATCCTTCTAATCTAATATGCTCTGACTTTGTGACTTAAGCCCCAAAATTGTCTTTACACGTGCAAGCACTTGTCCATCACCAAAAATTATAAATAGCACTGTATCGAACAACTTTGCTAATGCTGTTCCATGTATATGAACATTTCCTGTACATAAAGTTGAACTTTTTAGCCACATTTATATATTGATGTCTTCCTCCCTCCCTCCATCCCTCCCTCCCTCCCTTCCTTCATCCCTCCTTCCTTCCCCTCTTTCTTAACCTTAATGTAACAATCTGTACATCCCCTGGTTGCTCTCAAAGAATTATGCTTGTTTTTTAAAACTGCTAGAAATATTTGCAAGTACTGGCATTTTATTAGAAAAGATACAATTATCAGATGTCTTGTCAAAAATATAAATTCATGTTTATGAAAAACAGATATGAAATTTGTTTTTCCTTTAGAAAAAGAATTTTCTCAGGTTAGAATTAGATTTGTTAAGCATATCCGATATCTTGCATTTTAAATATTGTTTTTAAGATTTTTTTAAGTTTATTTAGTTATTTTGAGAGACAGCAAGTGTGAGCAGGACAGGGACAGAAAGAGAGGGAGAGAAAGAATCAGAAGCAGGCTGCAGGCACTGTCAGCACGGAGCCCAACGTGGGGCTCGATCTCACGAACTGTGAGATCGTGACTTGAGCTGAAATCAATGGTCTGCCGCTTAACTGACTAAGCCACTCAGGCGCCCCTGAATTTTAAATATTTTGCCACCTTATCTAGGCTGAAGGTTTATTTATGTGTTTCAACTCTGTGGAAGTATAAGTGAAAGAGACAACCTTTCAAAACCTTTCAATTATTTCAGCACTGACAGATCTTTCAGCAATTTGAGTAGATGGTAATGACTATCCAGGCTTTAGCCACTGAATTTTTTATAATCTACTGTATACAAAATTTACTAATCTAGGAAAATTTCAAAATCTCTAGTCATTGTGTTTCTATAGTGGTATCCCATATTCCCCCTTTCCCATGATAACGTCTGCACTCTTAATGTGTTTGAATAAAATAATTCATGCTTATATTTATTCACATTTTGCCCTTTCCTCAAAGCATTGTGATCATTCTTCACAGAATTTTTTTGTCTTGGTTTTGCATACTTCTGTTAAATACAGTGGGTCAAATACTGATATCTCTGCTACAATTGAAATTTAGGCATAAAAACAACTACAGGCCCCACTTACTCCAAGTGGTATAAGGCACCAAACTGTTTTAGTATATCACAGTAAGTCAGAAAGCCCTTAAGGTATTTTAAAATGGGAATTAACTTATGTGGCAGAATCTGACTAGTTGTGCTTCTCTTTCCTCTTGGACACAGAACTAGAAGATATTTCCCGGCCTTCCCCGCATGACATGTAGCCATATAGTTGTGTTCCCACCAGTGGAATGTGGGGGGAAGTGATGCATCTACTTCCAGGTCCGATCATCTTCCCCTGCCTGGAACCTCTATTCTCTGGAGAAATGGACAGAGTTCTGAGGACCTAGAGGAAGGAAGAGCCACAGATGGTAGGAGCCTGGATCCCTGAACTATTGCTTGGGAAAGAACCAACCAATAGAGCTATCTAATCAGGAACCCCCACATTGCACAGTTGTGTAAGCAGGAAGTAAGTCAGTCTGATCTGACTAACATGACTGCAACTCGCTGGGAAATGGGTGCAGCCTCTCCTCAACCCTTACCTCAGCTTTCTTAATTCTCCTTCCCTCCTCCAGTAGGGGTAAATTGGCGTATATTACTAGGGATGGATTAGAAAATGGAGGTTTTGAGACATAAGTTAACTGCAGAGCTACAACCAGACTCTAGGCCTCCTGATTCACAAGCTAAGTTTTTCAGTCCCCTACCCCCAATTATGCTACACCAATGGTTGGTGCTAAGAAGTACTGAAAAAGGAGAAAGAAGGTATCAGGAAGAAGGATGTGGGTAGTAACAACGTCAGCTACCACAGAAGGAGAAAATGAGAAAAACGGTATGTATCAGTGAATTTCTTCCAAAACGAGGAAATACCTTTTCAATGACTTAGTTGCTTTTCTGGGAGAGTTAATGAAGTTAATGTTCTTTGGGTTCATTAAGTAGATGAGATTCATGATTTGTAGAAAAGGGACCTATCGATGATGCCTACAGCTGATACTCAGATGTAGGCATCAGAAATCTAGAAGAAGCAGCCTGAAATCCAACTTATGATCATATAAAATTAAGTAGGTAAAGTCACTGACCTGATTCTGAGTTCATTAGTAATTATCAAAGCTTCTACTGAATGCATTTTTTTTCTTTCTAAGAATCGGGAACATAAGTTGTATATTGTCTATTTATATTCTTTCTTGGTATTGTGCAGAAAATTGTATCTCCTTCTTTGGTGCCAACCCTGTCAGATGCACATGACCACATAGCTCTTTGCCCTATTTGACTGTGATCTCTTCAAGGTCAGGGAACATTGTTTAGTATTAATAGTATTAATATAGTATTAAGCACTTGTTTAATGCTGCTTATGAAAATATATGTGATTTGGGAATTTTATTAACTCAACTTTGAACCACAGACATTAGAGATCATTTCCTTTCTATGTCTTGAAAGAATATGAAAGGGAGTGGAATTTCCTTTTTTAAAAGAAATCTCATTACTTGTCTTCATCTTAACTGGGCCATGAACATTAAGGAAATCATCAACTGAATGTGGGGATAAGCCTCGGCATCAAATCACTATTATGTTGCCGCAAAGGTTTTTATGACACATTTATGGGAGATTTTAGAAAATTCAGAATTCATTCTCATTTACCCTCACCCACCCTGCAATTTCCATTCCTAGAAGAGTAACATGAGTTACTAAGAGTAACTCCTAAGAGTTCTAAGAGTTACTAAGGAGTTGTAAGAGTTACTCCTAGAAGAGTAACCACCTTGCGGATGGTTGGTATTGAAACTTGGCTTTTGGGAGAGTCAAAAATGGATCTGTTTTCAGGATGTTTAAAAAAATCCTAGAATATAGGATTGAGCTGCCATGGGCTCCTCTTACCTGTCCTTCCCTCCACCACCACTTGTCGGGATGAGATTCCTCCGCTTACTGTTGTTACAACCACAGAGTAGAGACTGCCTGATTTGAGGGAGTGGAAGCTGTATCTGCTGGTCTCACTGGAGACACTTTCGTTTTTGATGACCACGTTTTCATGGATCAGTAAGACTTGGTAGAACTCTACGTCTCCCAGTGCCTGGGTCCAGTTAGTAAACAGACTGCTGGTTGTCCCTTGGTTGGCCACATACAAGCCAGTCACTTGGGCAGGCACTAAACCACAGTAGAGAAGAAGAAAAAAAAAGAAAAGCAAAACAGATGACATTTAATCACCCTAAGGAAGTGTAACAAAGTGAGTCAAAAATGGAGACAGTCTTGAAGATGCTAAAAATATATCTACATTTTTTTTGCTATAGACTCTCAGCTCTATTTCCTGTGGCATATGGCAAACTACTCCCATACAGAAGCTGTTTATATGGAAAATCAAAATTACCTCAGATCCAAGGATGAGATGAAGCATACCTATTAAGTAGTTCTGATTTTACATGTTCAGTAATGAAAGAATTTTATTTTTGAATATTGCCTACTTTATGTGATTTCATCTGTCCTTACCTCATGAGAACTGAGTGCTACATTAGCTACCTGAGCTGATGGTTGTTATGGGGTGGTAGTGGGAAATCCCTTCAACCTGATGATTAGGTTGTAGTTTAAAACCGGTTAATTCCTTACTGGCGCATTCTCAAGAGGACCATTATTACTATACGTGAAAATGCTACAATAGTATAAATTATATTATCTTATAATACTGGCAATTAACAATGATAACCATAACTAGTAGTGGGAACTATTAGTTCCTGCTTTGTGCCAGTTATGGCCTCTATAGTTTTTAGAAATCATATTATTTGATACTCATTCGAAACTCTACATTTGATTTCATTTGATTCTCTTTACTGATGAGGAAACCAAAGACAATTAAATATAAGTAACTTAGCCTATTATCACAGTGCTAATGAAGAGTCATCCTGGAATCCAAAGCCTGATCTATCTAACCTGTGAGCCTGTGCCCTTCTCCTATTAACAACTATTGTGATTTCTAACCTACCCATTAAAAAATCTCTTACACAGATCTTAAAGCTGACTCTTGATCAATGTATTTGATTTTCTTTGTGCCTCTTCCCTGAATTTTGGTAATCAAAAGGATTGGAATCGTGGCACAACCCTTCTTAGAATTTGTTAACTCTTGGATTAAGATACAAATATATTCATTAAAAAATATTATTGTAGTTGGGTCGGAAGATTCAATTCTCATTTTAAATTTCATATGGAAAGCAAAGGAACTAATATGCCAAATAATTTTGAAAAAGAACAAAGTTGGAGGAGTAACATCGTCTGATTTCAAGACTTACTAGAAAGCTTCAGTAATGAAGGCAGTGTGATACTGGCAAAAAGACAGAAACATAGATCGATGCAACAGAATTGAGAGTCCAGAAATAGACCAACACATATATAGTCAATTGATTTTTTTACAGAGATGTGAGGGCAATTCAGTGGAGGAAGAAGGGTCTTTTCAACAAATAGGACTGGAATTATTAGATATCCACATGCAGAGACAAAAACTTTGGCCCAGATCTCACACACATATAAAAATGAACTCAGGATGGATTATGCACTTCAATTAAAAATGTAAAACTATAAAAACTCTAGGTGAAAATCTTTGTGACCCTGTACAAGGCAAGGATTTTTTAACATGACACCAAAAGTATGGTCCATGAAATAAAAAAACTGATAAATTGGATACCAAAATTAAAAACTTACATTCTGTAAAATACACTAATACATTAATGAAAAGACAAGCCACAGACTGAGAGAAACCACTTCAATACACATTTATGACAAAAGGACTAATATCTGAATATATAAAGAATTCTCAAAATTAAGTGATAAAAAACAAACAACCCCATCAAAAAATGGACAAATATTTGAAAACATGTTCTTCCCCAAAGAAGATACATGAATGGTAAATAGGCATATGGAAAGATGCTCAAAACCATTAGGCATTAGAGAAAGGCAAGTTAAAACTGCATGATATATCTCTACACACTTATTGGAATGGCTAAAAAAACCCAAAAAACCAAAAAAACACAAAACTTGCAAAACCAAGTGCTACTGAGATCATGGAGGAACTGGAAATCTCACATATTGTTGGTGGGGATGTAAAATTTTACAACTGTTTTGGAAAACAGTTTGGTAGTTTCTTCCAAAGTTAAACAATACACTTACCATAGGGTCCAGTAATGTGAATGTTGAGAATGATGGAAATGATCTTAAGACTCACAAAATGCCTTGGACTCCCAATTCTGGCAATATAGTGGGCTACATACTGTGAAAATCCCCCCCAGTAAATACAACTATGTGTGTTGGATAAAATATAAATATATAAATGTACGAGTGCATTGTCAAGAATGTAAGGAACTCTCAGAGACCTAAAAGTGATAGAAAGGTAATTGGTTCACCGAAGCATACTTTCATTTTGGTGGCATTTTTCAAACATAAATTGAAGCTTTGATTTATGGATTTGCACGATCTATAGGATAGGAGGTAAAGTGTAGGACTTTTCCAAACTGAGGAACCTCATAGGTGACCCTGCATAACACTGGGTCCTGAAAGGTTACATTCTAAGTGTAAGTGAAATAAATATTCCCTCTCTGCTCTCAGCCTCCTTGGCACTGGATGGAGAAGAAAACCATTTCTGCTGAGCATTCATAACCTCAAGATGGTTTCAGTGAGTTTTCAACCCAGGTTCATTAATACCGGGTGCTCAAAAACCTCAAGTTGAAAATTCAGATTAAAATAGGTCTGGGTTGATAGCCACTCGTGCACCTCAAAGGATCAAATGAAAATAAAACTCTAAAACCCATCTTCAAACAAGGCCTCAAAGAATTCTCACAAGGTTTCCAAGGTGAATTTAAGGACTCATAAACATTTCAGGAAGTAAAGCACCATGAGCAAAAGGCAGCAAACCCAAAAGACAACAGGATTGAACCCCTTAAGATTTCACCTATTATAATTATCAGACACAGAAGAAAGTAAAATAAAAATGATTTACTTATAACAACAAACGTGGATAATGGAAATATGACAAAAGAGCAAACGAGCACAAAAAAGATATAGAAAGAGAACTAAAGAGAATGTTTCAAAGTGAAGAACATACCAATTAAAATTTAAAATTCAGTGGATAAAGTTGAAAAAGATGAGACAGAACTAAAGAAACAATTCATGAACTAAAAACAAAGGGCTGGAAATTATCCAGATTATAGCCAAGAGGGCAAGTATATGGAAAACATGAAAAAAAAAAATATATATACATATATATATGTATGAAAAACATGAAAAAAATATATATACATGTATATGTATATATATTCTAGAATACCAGAGGGAGAACAGAGGCAGTATCAGAGAGTTAACGGCTGAGAATTTCCAGGCATGAGGAAAGATACTAACCTACAAGTACACAAATTGTAATGATCTCAAGCAAGATACACAAATAGTAGTCTGTATCTAGGTTATTACTGTAAACAACAGAACACCAAAGGCAAAGAGTAAATCTTAAAAGCAGTCATAGTAAATAGATTACCCAGAGAGAGAGAAAAAAAAAAATTAGACTGACACCTGACTTTTCTACAGCAAGGATAAATGCCAGAAAGACTACAATAATATCTTCAATGTGCTGAGAGAAACTAGCTTTCAACACACAATTGCAACCTAGGGAAAATATCTTTCAAGATTGAGAGCTATGTTAAGACATATGCAGAAAAACAAAAGTTTGGAGAGTTAGTCACTAAAACTCTAACTAAGGACATGTGAAGAACGTTTTCCAAAATGAAGGAAAGTAAGCCCAGACAGAACTTGTGACATACAGGAAGGAAAGATGAGAAGGTAAGTGGTAATTGTTTAGAAGCAGGCTCCAGGCTCCGAGCTGTCAACACAGAGCCCGACATGGGGCTCGAACCCACAAACAACGAGATCATGACTTGAGCCGAAGTCAGACGCTTAACAGACTCAACCACCCAGGCACCCCTTCATGTTCCTTTCTAACACCAATTCCTTTACTTGTGCTCTAAATCCCAGTATCTCTTGCTTATTCAAATAATAACTGCAGCAACTCCTTCCTTACATCATCACCACTCCTTTCTCTTCTAGAACATTTCTGTCTACATAAAACATGGTATCTCTTCTATTCTTGAAAAAAAAATCCTTCTTTCAAACATACTTCCTCTTTCTGATGCTGCCCTATTTCTCTGCCTCTCCTTTGCAGCAAAACTCCTTGGAAGAGTTGTTCTCTGCTCTGTTTCAATTTCAAAATAAACCCGGGGCGCCTGGGTGGCTTAGTCGGTTGAGTGTCTGACTTCGGCTCAGGTCATGATCTCGCGGTCTGTGAGTTCGAGCCCCGCGTCGGGCTCTGTGCTGACAGCTCAGAGCCTGGAGCCTGCTTCGGATTCTGTGTCTCCCTCTCTCTCTGTCCCTCCCCCGCTCATGCTCTGTCTCTCATTGTCTGTCAAAAATAAACATTAAGAAAAATTTAAAGAAATAAACAAACAAAATAAACCCAAAGTAAAACAAACAAACGAACACTAAGAGTTGAAATTAATATAATAAACAAACAATAGAAAAAATTCATAAAACAATGGCCAGTACATAATAGGCACTTAATGAACACTTGTAAACCGAATGTTAAACAATTTAGCACACGGTAAAACTTTTATAGAGAATATTACCTGTTCTTCCTTTAGTCGAAGATGAATTTTTTAAGTCTCCACTAATACTGGTGACTGTAGCTATGTATTTTCGTCCAGGCACCAGGTCAGTAAAAGTGAATTCTTTGGCATCTTTGGGGAGTGACTTGTGGATGAGTAAGAGGTCTCTGTCAGCTAGTGAAATGATGTATTTCTCCCATTCTGCTATGGGCGTCTGCCACATGACACCCAGTGAGGTTTCGTTGGCATGTTTGACACGAAGCTGGAGGACAGCCAGGGGCGCTGAGGAAAAGGCAATGAGACTGTGTCAATGTTTTGATTCTGAAACACTAGAAGGAGGGGTGCCTGGTGGCTCAGTCAGTTGAGCGTTGGACTTTAGCTCAGGTCACGATCTCACAGTTTGTGGGTTTGAGCCCTGCATCAGGCTTTGCACTGGGAGCCTTATTTGGATTCTCTGTCTCCCTCTCCCTCAGCCCCTCCCTCACTAATGCTCACTCTCTGTCTCTCAAAAATAAACATTAAAAGAAGAAGAAGAAGAAGAAGAAAAAGAAGAGGAGGAGGAGGAGGAGGAAAAGAAACACTAGAGTATTTCCTAGAGAGCTGTTCCCTTCCAACTATAGGAGTGTTCCAGTTCAGCATTTCTTTTCTGAATGTGTATGAGCTCTCAGGGAAAGAAGAAGAAGAAGAAAAAAAGCTAATCCTTATTCTTGTTGTTGTTGTTTAAGATTTTATTTTTAAGTAATCTCTACACCCAATGTGGGGTCAAACTCACAACCCTGAGATCAAGAATTGCATGCTTTTCCCACTGAGCCAGCAGGCACTCCAAACTTTGTTTATATAACGTATCCAGAAAGGAGGATTCAAAAGAATACTATTGGAAGGTGCTTTTCTGGATCATTTATTTTTGACCACATATTACCTTGAGTATTTATTTCTTCACATGAACCCTATGATACAAAAATATTTAATTCAATCTTGTCATCCACAAACCCACAGAGAAAGGTCCATGTTTGAGTATTTAGGTGAAGTTAGGAGTATTTTTTACTCCGTTAGGTTGGAAAGACAAAGTGCTTCTTCCCTTCATTTCTGAGAAGGGGCCATTGATGTACCCATGAAAGCAAGAGTAATAATAGTACCTGATTAAGGGCTCCCATTATCCAAAAAATTGAAATTGTTTCTATTTCTTTAAAAAGTTTTATTATTACAATTTCTAGGATACATCATTAAGAATCAAGTACTGGTCCCACAAAACAACAGGGAAACAAAATTATGGAAGAACCATATTGATTTTTACATCAAAGAAATTTTCTATAATTCCATTCTAATTGAGTCCCTAAATCTGTATCTTCCTTCTTTAATACACTGAAACGAATTGGGTTGTTACAGCAAAGCCTACTTCGACTTACCTTATTCACCCAGAGGTACAGTTTAAGAAAATTTTCCTAATAATTATGACAGTATGCTGAGAGGCCTTATTGTTTCACAGTATTCCAAGTTATTTTAGGTGAATGAGGTAAAATATTGGAGAGGACATAGACACTTGTTCTGTGAAATGCTAAAAGGAGCTTGGTTTAAGCTTATATAGGTCTTTGATCATTATTTAAGGGATATTAAGATCTAGAAAATGAAGATATCACTGGAAGACCCCCGTTGGCAAGCTAAGGAGGTGTCTTGGTCCTTTTCTTTGACATTCTTCTAAGAAGAACATTGAATCAATGCAGTTATTTACTTATCATCAGGCAAGACTAAGAAGATATTCAAATTTCATATCAAGTATGGACATTCCATATCATAGAAATGTTAAGCTTGGAAGGGCAATTCTCTTATTTGAAAGTTGAGGAAACACACTCAGAGGGGTTGTGACTTGCCCAAGGTGTTACAGTATAGTGGTGACAGCCAGAATACCAAAACCCATGTCTCCGGATTTTCATTCTCCTCTACCCTAAAATCCAAATATATCCCTCTTCACGTTAATAACCTTTCCTTGATACATGAAATTAGTCAACATTAGGTCAAGGCAAATTAGGTCAAGTAGAAAAATTGTCAGCTGTCCTCTTTTGTGGGAAGGATTCTCAGATTGTTTTCTTCCTATTCTTTTGGTGTTTAAAATGGCTTTCTTTTTATAGAATAATGGACTTCCTACTGGAAGCGATTTTTAATGTTCTAATTTGACAAAATTAAACATTACCAAACCTAATTCAGTCTATAATAAGTCTATAATATCTCAAATTTAGGGAACACGGGGAGGCGGAGAAGGGATGATATTGACCACTATCTGTGTTACTTGGGAGAGGGACCAAATTAAGGTTCCAACAGTCATTACCACGTTGGTATTTGCTTACCTGTCCTGCCATAGCAACGCTTAGAATTCTTCAGATTTCCACTCTCAACAGTGACTTCTACCTCATACTGTCTTCCTGGTATGAGCCCCAAGTCATCTATGACATAGTGTGTTTCCTCCTTTCCCACCGTGATGTTGAGCAGCACCACAGAATCATTGAAGAGCAGGATACGATACTGCTCCCAGTCTCCAGCAGGGGGCGACCAGCTCACTAGTAGGGACCTTATCGAACCATTGCTGTTTGCTTCCAGGTTCCCAACTTTCTCTGGAACTAAACGGTGAAATGATGTCAAAAAGGAGATTCTAAAAACCAAAAGTAAGGATACTCATTCACTTTTCATGGGAAAAAGTAGATAAGAGACCTGATTGCTGCAATTCAAAATATTTCTATCCCCTTCTAATGTTTGTGGATTGCAAGCGAGTATTCTTTCCTAATTTTGGAGGCATTTGACACTCAAGAAATGAACGCTAAAATCATCTTAGTGATATACCAGTAATGCAATTTTCTGTCACACTGTTAATAACCTAGATATAGGAGTGCTGTGTTTTCTTGATTGCACGCCAGCCCTAGGGACAATATTGATGTTGCTTCTAATGATGTTGACATTGATGGATGTGGTTGGTGTCTTTTGGTAGAGACACTGAATGTTGTGGTCATGAAACATTCTTTTCCAAAAACAAGATTAATCTTCTTGCAATATAGCTCTGGTCTAATTATTCCTTTGCTTAAAAACATGTAAGGTCTCTCCATTAATTACAGAATAAAACACCAAGTCCTGGGTGTGGCATTCATAGCTTTCCAAGATCAGACCCCATAACCTCTGACCACTCCCTGGAGCCACCCTCCCTGCTTCCCCACTCTCCCAAATGCTGGCCTCCAATTGCATGTTCTAGAGACCTGTTAGTATCCTGGGTTCTTCTGCCTTCCTGCCTTTGCTTATGTTATTCCTTCAACCTCGAATGCCCTTCCCTCTTTTCCCTCTTCACATTTTTTAGGTCCCAGTTAAAAACCATTTCCTCTGAGAAGTCTTTACTGCTCTTCTGAACAAGAATTTTGTTCTCTTGTTTTTTCTGACCATAAGGCTCTTAGTTGGAATCTCTAACAGCACAGAGAACGGACTCTTGACTTAAACACTCCGGTTTAAATTCTAACCCCACCATTTACTGTCTGGACCCCACCAATTCATCTATCTGAATTATCTGTAAAATGATAGTAACAGAACCTCTCTCATGGTTTTGTAGGGAGAACTTGATGAAATAACGGTGTAAAGTGTTTAGTTAGTGACTGATACATGGAAATATCAATGCAATTACTATTATTAAAATGTACTCTTTTATTTTTGTGTGTGTGTATTCTATATTTGTCTGATCAGAATGAAACTTCCTTAAAAGCAAGGGTTGGCAAAGTAAATATTTCAGGATTTGCAGGCCGCGTATGGTCTCTGTCTCATATTTGTCTTTCTTTTTCCTTTAAAAAAAAACTTTTAAATATGTAAAAACCACTCTTAGCTTGAGGCTAAGCCAAGACCTACCTATACAAGTATAGGTCACAGGCCATATTTGGCCAAAGGGTGTAGTTTGCTGAACCCTGACATTTTAACAACTTCCCAAACTCACCACACAGAAATTTACACATAGGAGGCACTGGATAAATGTTTGGTTGCATAAGTTAATAAAATAATTTATGGAAAACATGATTAAGTGCTAACTGGCCCTCACTATAAGAGTTGATCAGAGGGGCGCCTGGGTGGCGCAGTCGGTTAAGCGTCCGACTTCAGCCAGGTCACGATCTCACAGTCCGTGAGTTCGAGCCCCGCGTCGGGCTCTGGGCTGATGGCTCGGAGCCTGGAGCCTGTTTCCGATTCTGTGTCTCCCTCTCTCTCTGCCCCTCCCCCGTTCATGCTCTGTCTCTCTCTGTCCCAAAAATAAAATAAACGTTGAAAAAAAAAAAAAAAATTAAAAAAAAAAAAAAAAAAGAGTTGATCAGAAACGTCTTATTCATTAGTATCAATGCTAATGCATCTATGCTACTTAAGTGCTGTGACATGAAATAGCACAAGGCACAGCCAGTTAGGCACATCATTCAGGAACCATTCCAAACACATTTGCTTAAATAACTCAGAGGAATGCAGTTAACCCTCTGCTTTCCTCCATATATGGGGCCCTGGCCCGTAGGCTCCCTCAGTCACGTAGACCATATTTCCCAAATCGTGAACTTATTTTGCCCTGATGAATGGATCTAAGATGGATCAGACAATGATTTGGACAACCAAGGAATATTCCGGAGCCCTACACTCACCTGTTCTGCCCACTGCCATCTTCTGAGCAGACAATTCACCGGAGACACAGCTGATAGTAACTTGGTAAAGTCTTCCAGGGGTTAAGTCTTTGAATTGAGTTTCAGTAACCCGGGGTCCTAGTGTTCTGGATTCTTTGATAGCCCCTTTGTGAAACAGGGTAATGTTGTAGGAATCCACATTTCCAGAAGGTCTTTGCCACTTGACTTTTAGAGAGGTCATAGTGCCATCATTTGTCACCTTCAGATTTGAGACTTCCATGGGGGCTAAATAAGAAGAAAGGAAAAGACACTTTAACTCAGGATATTGGACCAGTCTTATGGCCAAATTTTGACCTGTACTTTAATCCCTGCAAGCCGCACTCCCTGCTCAGAAGAAAACAACAATTTCACTAGCAAAAATAATACTGCAAAATCAAAGAAAGGCTGTCTGGCTGTTGGAAAGAGCACAAAGATTGGAGTCAGGAGCCTGGAATCTGGCTCAGACGTGGCCGTTAGTCAGCTGGGCAACCCTGGACAGCTCTGTGTATCTCACTGAGCCTAGGGATCTTCACTGGCAAATGACGTCTTGGAATGCTCAAAGAAGTCTGTCATCTGCCTAATTTCTTCCCATATTTATGTATTTAATAATAGCAAGTACATAATAAATAGATTGGTCAACTCATCGGCCATCACAAAATTTTGTGTGCTAAAAATATGCTATCTTTCATATAAAATCATGATAAAGTTAAAGCTCAAGAGGGGTGTCATTATTTCATCAAAGGAAAATGATTACAAAAGAGAAACACTTTGGTGAATACTTTTTCTACCTCTTGGCTATGTCATAATTTTGGGCTTCACTAATAACAAAACAAAAATGTTTCATTTTAAAAATGGGCACATCACACTGATTTTGCATAAGCCAGTGATAAGTATAATTTACTCTTGATATACATTAATAACTCTTAAGATATTTGGTACTTTTAAAAAAAGATTTTATTTAAAAAAATTTTTTAACGTTTATTTATTTTGAGAGAAAGAGATGGAGAGCAAGCAGGGGAGGGGCAGAGAGAGGGAGACAGAGAATCCCAAGCAGACCATGCATGGTTGGCACAGAGCCCGATGCGCGGTTTGAACTCATGAACCACGAGATCATGACCTGAGCCAAAATTAAGAGTCAGATAATTAACCGACTGAGCCACCTGGGCACACCTAAAGATTTTATTTTTAAGCAATCTCGTACCCATTGTGGGGCTTACCCTCACAACCCTGAGATCAAGAGATACATGCTCCACCAACTGAGCCAGCCAAGGCTGGCCCAGGATATATGATACATATTTGTTGGGAATGTTTATACATCTTTTGAGGTGTGATATGAAGGGTATGTAAATGTACAGGTGCCCCCAGATATCTTTCTCACCAATCTCTTGTAGTTCCAAGAACTCTCCCTATTAGAATAATTTCTAAGTCACTACATACTTAAAAGTTTCTCTTAAAAGTAGATAGTTTCTCAAGAGAGGGAATAGCTTACCAAAAGAAGGAATTTATTAGACCCACCAGAAGCATTAGAATCCATTAGAATGTAAGCTCCAAATGGCAAAGACTTTGGCCTTGTTAGACACTATTATATCCACAATGCCTAGCATATAGTTTACACTCGATAGATACTGAACAAATGAATGAATAGAACGAATGTGTAGATGAAATATTCATTAAAACTTAGCACAGATTGGGGCACCTCGATGGCTCAGTTGGTTGAGCGTCTGACTTCGGCTCAGGTCATGGTCTCACAGTTTGTGAGTTTGAGTCCCATGTCGGGCTCTGTGTTGACAGCTCAGAGCCTGGAGCCTGCTTTGGATTCTGTATCTCCCTCTCTCTCTGCCCCTCCCTGCTCTCACTCTGTCTCTATTTCTCTCAAAAATAAATAAAACATTTAAAAAATTTAAAAAACAAAACCACTTAGCACAGATTAGTTTATCCGGCTATGTTAGGCTGTGAGTATAGCTCCTGTAGCCTTGGGTCTCAGGGCATGTTTTATTGGACACTGGGTTTAAGAAACGGATGTTTCACAGGAGCAGGTCTTTGTATAGCACTGAGAAAGGTAATCTTGGCTCATTGTGAGTGATGTCACAGGGCAGAGGATGCTTATTTAAGAGAAGGAAGTAGGAATCCTTACCAAAGAGATCAGAATACTAAAAAGACAAGCTAAGACTATATCAGCGGTTAACTCTGTACTTGAGAATGTTGCCAAGGGCTCATCTAAAATTTAGAACAAAAGGGAATCTCTCTTTCTCTGAGTAGAAAAGTGGGTACATCTTAAGGGCCTTCTGTAACATAAGAATTTCAATTTGTCCCATATTGCCATTATTCAAATAATTTAATAATCCTTGGTTATTAAACATTTCCTTGATTTGAGCTTTATTCTTGTTCAGCTGGTTAGTGGAACTTACTCGTCCTGGCCAGTGCCCATCTGTAGTTTTGCAGCCCTGCAGCCTCAGTCACAATGGTCAGGTTATAGAGGTGGCCAGGTGTCAGTCCGTGGAAAGTATGAGAAGTAGCATGTCTGTCCACAACACTGCCATGAACTAGGGTCTCTTTATCCATGAGCGTCAGCTGGTATCTTTCCACATTCCCAGAGCCATGGGACCAGGAAATCAAGAGAGAATTGGTTTTGGCTGAAATACTGATATCTTTCACTGGAGACGGCACTAGGGACATAAAATGCATTGCCAAAGGGTCATTGATAATTTCCTTAGAGAAGACATAGACACATTTAATTGAAAATGACACATTTATGTATGCTTCTCTGTACATCTAATTTGTATAATAAGTAATGAAAACAGCACTCTTGAAATTTCACTGGAGCCTGGATTAATGCTCTTTTCAAAGTCCGCGCCTAAAGTCACATCATAGTTTACCCACTTGACAGGTATGAAGGTAATTTTTGCCAATGAACTATGATATGGCATAGCAGCAAAGGGAAAAGAAAGGGAAGAACTATGCAAGACCAAAAACAGAAATACAGCAAGAAAGCAGGAGAGAAAACGAGAGGACAGGGCATCGTGAGAAGGATGGTACTTCATGGAAGGAGGTGGAGTGTGTCATTGACATCGGGACGTGTGGGGGCGAGTAAAAACTCGTTCTGGGCGTTGGAATATTTAGGAAACGTCATGACTTGATGTTCTGAAAAGAATATACAAAGGATGAAAACACTTAAAAAATAAGTTTTATTACAAACTGAGAACTTGAGGCAGAAAATGCTGTTGCCTAAGATTTGAGTTAGAAAGGCCATTAGGAAACGCCTACTTAATTTTGGAGAAAATTCCAGTCCCAGAGAAGTTCCAGGACTTGTTCAGAATCAACCAGCAAGCTAGCAGCGCAGCCACATCTCCTTATTTTCAGTCTAGTCTACCCACTGCACTGCACAGCATTTGTCTGTCTGTCTGTCTACTTATCTACCTATCGTCTTTGGTCTGGGGGGCGTTCTTACTTTTATCTCTTCAATTTACTGTGTTAAATACTCGACTATCTATAAGCGGTCTTACCTGTTGATCCATTGGTGTAAACCGTAAGGGAACGTTTCTCTCCAGAAACAGCTGTGATGGCAATATTGTATTTATTACCAGCAGTGAGGTTAAAAAATGTATGTTCATTCCAGGAAGTACTTTCTTGAATTTGGGTCTCCTGTACCTTGTGGCTATTGTCAAATAACTCCAACTCATAGCGGGTGACTTTTCCAGAAGAAGGAGTCCACCAAACATGCAGACTGGTTGAAGTAGTCTTCTCTTTATTGACTTCAAACTTAGCAGGAGGTAAAGGATCTGCAAGGCAAAAACCCGCAAAGATGACATGGCTTAAAGACTTGTGCAAATACATGTTAGTTTGCTGTAACACAGATTCATTTTCCTTAAAGACTCTGAGAATCTGCTGCCCATGAAACAAATTGGCATTTTGCTCCACTTTCAAACTTACCATTTCATTTAAAAAAAGAAACCCACTTAGCTACTAGTCAGATACACTTCTTTTTCTGAATAAGTCTTCTTTGTTAAGAAAGTTCTGAGCTTAGAATTCCATGAAAGGTTCTACGTTCTTTGGCTTGCAAGTTTTGCACTTTCCACACACTGACAAACATCCAGGCTATGCCTGGAGAAATACCAAAAATCTTATAGAAAATACAGACATTAGGAAATAATTTTGAAATTTGTACTGAACTTTTTTTGGTTTGTTTGTTCGTTTACAATGTCAGTACGAAGCCCGATGCAGGACTCGAACTCAAAAACCATGAGATGATGACCTGAGCTGAAATCAAGAGTCGGACACTTAACCAACTGAGCCACCCAGGTGCCCCTGAACATTTTATTTTTTAGGTTGTGGATTTGGGGGGTTAAGTATACATAACGTTAGTTGTTTTTTTTTTTTAAAGGTTATATATTTAGATAAAGAGAGAGAGCGCATGTGCAAGCAGGGGGAGGGCAGAGAGAGGGAGAGAGAGAATCCCAAGCAGGCTCTGCACTGGCAGCATGGAGCCCGATGTGGGGCTCGACCTCACGAATCATGAGATCATGACCTGAGCCGAAACCAAGAGTCGGAAGCTTAACTGACTGAGCCTCCCAGGTGGCACAACTTTGGATTGTTTTTAAACATCAGAAAACTGCAAAAGATACAGACCTGATTATGAGCCTCGCCTAGGCTTGCTCATCGAAATGAATTCTTCCAACAGCTGGGATTCCTTACATGTTCTCAACTTGCATTCTAGGACATTTTGGAGCTGCTAAAGCCTCCAGAGAAGGTGGAGAGGGTTAGTCCTGCACCCAGCTGTTCACTTAGTTTCAACTCTCAAAACCATGGGCGAGTTTGAGGAGTCCCATATCCCATTTCCTGTGTATTGAATCTTCACTGTGGAACTTGAAGTAGGATGAGCCACCTGTCCTTACATCAGGAACTAAGTCAATAGTGTTTGGTGACCTGCCATTGTATGATGCAGTGGGACCATCTGAGAAATAAGTCTCTCCCTACTCTGAATGCAGGGAATAGCAACATTGAGAGACATTTACATATGAGCAATTTTCAGAAATCCAACCTGGTTCTTGATCTAGAAAGTCGGATCAAGATATTGGAGGCTAAAACTCAAAGCCAGGTCAGATGTTTTAGTGGCACAGCTATAGAGATCTGAGTTCTTCCCTACACTTGGCAAATTACATTTTACTCATGAAAACTCTGAAACTTTACTCTGAAACTTCAGATTCTAGAATCTTCTTAGAACAGTGTATGTTTTAAGAAGGTGTTTGCTTGTGACTAACATTAATACAAATAGGAACAAGGTGATCTTAATCTAGATCAACAAGACATTTATGGCCAGCCAACTCAGAAGACTATCTATGGGTCACCTACAGATACCACACGTAAGCTAAATACAGCCTGTGGTTAATCTAATGTCTTTTCATGTGTGTGTTTTATGCTGTGGTTTATAGGACTGCATCGTACTGCAAAAAAAAAAAAAAAAAAAAAACAAAAAAAAAAACCACAAGCCACCTAACATTTTATAATACAAGAACTAATAATAATATAAATGTCAGTTGACAAGGAAGCCAAGGCATCAGTAACCCAGAGAGCCCAAAACGCAAGTTATGTGGTTTACACCCAAGCACAGCAGAGGTTCACCCAAAGGGTGTAGGCTCTGTAGTCTGGCAGCCCGGACCTGAATCTGGTTCTCCTGCATTGTAGCTGTGTACTTCAGGCAATTCCTTAACCTCCCCTCGCCTCACTGTTTCATCCGTGCAATGCTGATAATACTACTATCTTTTTGGCAAGATAGTTACGAAGATTTAAAAATTTTTTTTTTAAGTTTATTTATTTATTTTGAGAGAGAGATAGTGTGACTGGGGAAGTGACAGAGAGAGGAAGAGAGAGAATCCCAGGCAGGTTCCATGCTGTCAGCACAGAGCCCAACATGGGGCCCAAACCCACTAAACCAGGAGATCATGACCTGAGCCGAAACCAAGAGTTGGATGCTTAACCGACCGAGCCACCCAGGTGCCCCTGTTTATGAAGATTAAATTGAGGGTTTTCTCTAGAGCACTCAGAACAGTGTCTGGCACATAGTAAGTATTCATTGTTAGCTCCTGTTACTATTTCTATAAACAGGAGATCTTGTCATGGAAGCAGGGAAATGCAGTAGCAGAGAATGTGGGCTTTGGAGTCCGACAGAACTCAGTTCAAATCCTCGGCTCCATCATGTATCAGTCAGAAGATTTTGTACAAGTCGCTTAATCCATCTAAATCTCTGCTTTCCCATCTATCTGGGGATTATAATAATACCTACATTCTCGGATGTTTTGAGGTGTAAAGCAGGTTTTACCTGACACAGAATGGGCACTCAATATAAACTTACACTTGATCATAAAAAAAGTTTCCTCTGAATCACTGATAAAATGGAGGCAGAAGTAGAATACAATTTTTAAAAACTAAACTAACAGCCTTACTTGCCTTCTTCATATAAAAAACTTGATACAATCTTATCAGTTAATTCCCATGACCTAACTTTCTCACCATTAAGATAAAATAAAAAAATTCCCAAGATGATTCTAGTTTATAGGTTCTTGGAGAAAAACTGTAGCTTTTTTTCGCCCCCTGGCAATATTATTTAAATTTCCTATCCTACATAATGGTCTGTAATTAAGGACATCTTAACAAAAAGAATGAACATAATTTCCGCTCACAGAAAGTTTTCTGTTGCCTGGCAAGAATAAGGTACTTCACTACCAGGAGATTCTAGTTCCCAACGAAACTCAAGAACAACCTTGTCATAGTTGAGATGGCACATTTTTGCTGAAGAGGCATTTTAAGGACAAGGATGCGAGGGACAGCTGCTTTCCAGCGATAGCTCAAAGGAGATCAATACTGTCATCTGTCTCCAAGCCAGATGAAGGTTAAAGACAATAATGGTGTGATCAGTATCATCTAAACCACATATAATCTGCAAAATATAAGCTATAGAAATGAATTTTAAGGTTGCGTGCCTAGAGGGTGAAGTTCAGAAATGCAGGCTTTATCTAATCTCTCTGAGCCAGAAAACAAAACAGTCAATCCTTTGTACATCCGCTAGAACAAAGGAACAATGAGACTGGGAAGTGCCTGGGCTGCGAGAACCTGCACTGGAAACAAACACTTAAAACCCCATTTATACCGCGATAAAGTCCTGTGCTGGCACTTGTCCACTATTGCCCCAGATGCTGCAGAAGTTAAATAGTTTTCAGACTGCTTTTCAATCTAAGCCCGAGAAAAACTCTGCTGTATTAAAAAGGATTGTTTTTCAATATTTTATTAGAAACAAATTAAGATACTTCCAAAGGGGTGTTAATTTCATATATACATGCAAATGAATGTCACATATATACATATATATGAATGCAAGAGATTTCTAATGCTAGTTGAAAATTTAGTTATATGTATGCAATCTTTTGATCATGTGACAGTTTGTATGTAATTAGAAAACCCTACTTGACTTATGTAATTCATGCTGATGGCTACAGGTATCAGTGCACACATATGTACATTTATAGCCTTTCTGGTTTTTCCATGTATCACTCTCATATATACAGTAACTAGTTAAGTTTTATAAACTACAAGAACGGTCAAAAACCATAAATCAATAATTTCATCTTAATATATCACAATTTATCATTAGCTATAAATTTAAGACATCTTTGTCCTTCTTAGTTGCAAACAGACCTGGAATATGGACAGCCAAATGTTCTGTGATACTCATCTGTTACATTTGAATGAATCTATCAGTAACAGGAAGCCCGATAATTTCTAAGTGGGCTTGATGTCAACCCAATTTTTCTGTTCTTAGAGGAAAAGATGAAGTTTAGCTATATTTCTGAACCAAAATGAATTCTTTGTTTCCCTTTTTAAAAAATGGGACTTAGGAAGAAGGTGAAACTCACATATAAAAAATGCAAGTTAACAATACCTCCCTAAAAATTATTTTGTATGGCCACTACAACATTATTATCTGTTGATATAGGAATGTCCAGAGTGTTTAGAATTTGAAATGATAATATTTATTTTGGAAATAAATTCAACCTTAAAACAAGAGTGCAGGCAATCCCAGGTTTAGTACCAAAAGCTTTTCTTGAAGTCACGATAGTATCACAGTGTATCTATGTAAGATCTGGTAATTTACAATGTGCTTTCTCAGTTGGAATAGGAAGTCAGAGATGTTAAGTGACTCATTTATATCATATAGGTAACAAGTAGTACAGCTGAGATTCTAACACCTGGCTG
Source organism: Panthera pardus (assembly GCF_024362965.1). Classification (NCBI taxonomy): domain Eukaryota; kingdom Metazoa; phylum Chordata; class Mammalia; order Carnivora; family Felidae; genus Panthera; species Panthera pardus. The sequence continues at coordinate 46,592,950 of NW_026526991.1, read as the reverse complement.
CAAGTTCCTTCTAGCTGTCCTAGGGTGGGCAATGTCTTGAATGCATATTTAGTAAAATAACAAAGCAATCAAACCAGATGTCTATGGAAAATAATAGGTAAACTTACAGAACTTCCATTTGGTGGCTTGAGTATTGTGGCCGAGATAAAATGAATAATAACACTAGCCACACCTAAATCTAATTCTGTGGCTATAAAAGTTATACTGATTTTTTTGAAAAATAATTTTTCTTGATTGTTCCTTTTGTTTGTTTTGTTTGTTTTGTTGTTCCCTAACCTTACTGTTTTTACCTGGGATCTCATTGCTTGTGTCTGAACTGCTCCCAGAGTTTTCTGGGTGCCTTCTTTATTTCCTGTCTTTCCTCTACTGTTGCCAAATAATCTCTCTGTCTATCTTCCCCATCACCACCCTCATCCATCTTATAGCACCAAGATCGTTTCAGGAGATGAAGTTTAAGTTTCTCCATAGGGACTCAGGGTCTCTGCCAATAGGATATCATTCCCCACCTCTCTGCCTTATCTTTTACCACCCACTAACTCTAGGCCAAGAGATCTATCTTTTTAGTAGTTACAGGGTCCATTTCTGTATCTTCACAGAATTGGGACACTATTTTAGTTAAAAGCAGGGTGGCCAGGAGACTGTAGAACTCTACATAAAATGGAATGAACACCATCTATTCTTATTAAATAATTGGGAATTTTCTCATGGAAGTCAAGGGTGGCACCAAAAGCCACAGAGCATCCCTTGGTGCGGGTGTTTGAAAATGAGCAGGAAAACAAAATGAAAAAGCAATTGCTCAGAATCTGTGGCTCATTACATACAATTATAGAGAGGTAATTCTCTTCTACCTTGTGGTTGTTGCTGTATGACTACTGTCAGCTTCCCGGCTTATTTTAAGAGGATATACTGTATTGCGACAGCACATCAGAGTGACATGCATTTGACTTTGTCAACTTGACACACTAGACGTGAAGTTCAAGTAGTAACAACTTTCCAAGTTTTAATAGCCCTGAAAGGGAAATCAAAGCAGTGTTCGCAGTGATTTACATCATCATCAACGGCAGTGCTGGATGCCGGACTGTGAGGGACATCGTATTTGGCCCTAGGTACGTTAGGTGGTAGATGCTCTTCTGAGAGTCTACAGTCTCTCAGGCACTCAAGACGTATGTGGAAAAGGTAAGCAAAAGGTAAATAATTAGGGAGGGTGACTTTGATGTCAGACTAGACTTGGGTCCAAATCCCATCACGGTCACTTACAACTGTGACTTTAAACAAAAAGTTGTTTAAACTCATTGATGCTCAGTTTCCCCATCTGTGAAAGAGAAAAACACCTCCTTTACAGAGTTGTAGGTGTTAAGAGGTAATGGAGGTAAATGTTAAGTGCAGCCCCGGCATGTGGCGAGCTCTCAGTAAATGGTAGTCGGTATTAATGTTGCTGCTTTTCTTGCTGTTAAGAGTGACACAGGCCAGGGGCGCGTGGGTGGCTCAGTCAGTTGGGTGTCTGACTCTTGATTTCGGCCCAGGTAACGATCTCATGGATCACGAGTTTGAGCCCTGCATTGGGCTCTAGGCTGGCAGTGCGGGGCCTGCTTGCGATTCTCTCTCTCCCTCTCTGCCCCTTTCCTGCTTGCACATGCTTTCTCTCTCTCTCTCAAAATAAATAAATAAATCAACTTTAAAGAACAATTAAAAGTAATAGTAATAATAATAATAATAATAATAATAATAATAATAAAGAGTAACACAGGACAGCAACAACACTAAATGTGGAAATGGAGACTGATATCTAAGGGCTAAGGTCTCAGAGGTTGGCTTTATGAAGGAAATGAATATGAGCAAGTTGGGAAGGTCATAAGTAGGACTTAGAAATCAGAGAGAGGAAAGGGTGTTACAGAGTGAGAGAACAGGTTAAACTAAGGCACTCCTAGTGAGCACCAGAGAACCATGCCCCTGCTGACATGTGAGGGTGCCCTGACAAGCGATGGAGAGTTAACACTGCCATCCGATTGCTATCCTTCAGCAGCCCCACTCCAACCCTTTGATATTAACAAATGAGGCTTTCTCAATATTATCTAAAGTGCTATATAAATGCTGCATCAAAAGAAGTCCCTTGGCCTTTCCTTCCAATCAGATGCCTGCCCAGAAGCCTCTCCTGGGTAGAAATTCATGAGCTATCACTTCATGCGTGCCTCCAAACCTTGGACATGTAGCTAGTAAGGAATTATTTTTAATGCTAGGTACCTAAATGATATTGTGGTTATGTTAAAAGGAATCCTTTCAGAAATGCATACTAAAAGATGTATAAAGGGAATCAAATGATGACTTGGGTTGCATCAAAATGATATGGGGTGGGGGAGTGGGTGGAGCTATAGATGAAATAAGATTGGCTATCAGTTGGTAACTATGGAAGGTAGGTGATGAGAACATGGTAGCTAATTATATTATTCCATTTACTTTTTTACATGTTTGAGTTTTCCCATAAAAAAGGAAGAAAGCAAAACCAAAAACAAAAATTCCTGGAAATCTATATGTAAACCTACCCTGTTACCTTTTAAAACTTTTTTTAACATTTATTTATTTTTGAGACAGAGAGAGACAGAGCATGAACAGGGGAGGGGCAGAGAGAGAGGGAGACACAGAATCTGAAACAGGCTCCAGGCTCTGAGCCGTCAGCACAGAGCCGGACGCGGGGCTCGAACTCACGGACCGCGAGATCGTGACCTGAGCCGAAGTCGGACGCTCAACCGACCGAGCCACCCAGGCGCCCCTACCATGTTACCTTTAATTGCATGTTATATGTTTAGGGACATATATTCATCTTCATTTCTGTACGTTCGTATACATTGAACGGGCTTGATTTCTTTTACAAAGTCAGAAAGGTGTCAATATTAGCCATTAACCTTCAGGGGTATTCCAGCAAACTGATGTCTGGAAATGGAAGGTGAAAAAATGCTTCTTTGTTCTTCTCTTATTCTGTCTGACAAATGAGATTTTATGTCTTTCTAGCTAACCTGTAGAATGCCATGCCCACCAATAGACTAATGGAGGGGACAAAGGCAGACTAATGGAGGAAGCTTCCTAAACACTCAAAGGAAGATTAAGTTCAGAGAACTAGGTTGGTTCATTCCATGTTCATAGCTCAGCTTGACCTTAGAATTCCTGAAATAAATAGACGGCCCATGGCTGATTGCTAAATATTGAAATCCATCACCAAAAGTTCTACACAATTAAAAAATCAATAGCTGTTTATAATTTCTTCACACTAAAATGCTTTTAATCATGATTCCATCCTTGTGTAGGCTAAATATACACAGATTTAAGGTATTTTGTAATGTATTTTTTCTTCCTTAAAAGTTGACTTGAAAAGTAGTAACAATATTATATGGTAATTTGAAAGAACTAATACCAACTTAAAAATTATATCCTTTCTGCAGAGTAGTGGAAAGAATTGGAATGGAGTCAGCAAATGAGTGTTCAAGTTCTGGGTCTATTATATACTAGCTGTGTGACTTTTAATTCTCATGAATATCCGTCTCACCTCCAACCTTAAAGTAATAATAGTAAACTTACTATGCACTTAGTATGTGACAAAACTATTCTAGAATTTATGTACGAACCAAATAAAACCTCAAAATGACCCTATGAAGTAGGTGTTATTTTTATTATCATCCCCATTTTATAAGTTAGGAAAAAGTCCTAGAGAGGTTAGTAACTTACTCTAGGCAACTTGACTAGTAAGTGATGGAGGAGGCTGCCTTTAAACTGAGCTCTCAAGCATTATGCAACCTACGCCTTCACAATACTCCCTAAAAATAAAATTAAACAATATATGGTTAGTATAATATATAATTTATACTCTTTTAAAACATATTTAAACATGTTTGTTTTTGAGAAAGACAGACAGAGCACGGGCAGGGGAGGGGCAGCGAGAGGCACACATACACAGAATGTGAAGCAGGCTCCAGGCTCTGAGCGGTCAGCACAGAGCCTGACATGGGGCTTGAACACATGAACTGTGAGATCATGACCTGAGCCAAAGTTGGACACTTACCCAACTGAACCACCCAACTGCCTCTAATCTAAACATTTTATACTCTTATCTACTAAATAAAGTTAGTAAGAGTCTTTTGTGTACTATAAAAGCACAAGACAAATATTAGAGTATTATTTTCTTCCTGGGAAAGATAATAAATATTCTTAGGTATTATAGATTTAGCCATACATAGGGAGGAATGGTACCAGAATCTTAATGCCAGTGAATAAAAGAAAAACTATGTCAATAGCTCTTGAACTTCATTGTACATTGATTCACTGTGATATTTGTTCAAAATCAGACACCCTAGCCTCCACTCCTTCTAAATTTGTTACATGTGGGGTATAAGCCAATAATATATGCTTTTATAAGAGGTTCTGCAAAAGATTTTGATGCAAGTATCTTACAGACATTATTGAGAAGTATTGGCTGATGTTTAAAGCTCTGTAAGTGTATGGACTGAATTGTGTCCCTCCAAAATTCAGGTGTTGAAGCCCTAACCCCCCAGTACTTCAGAATGTGACTGTATGTGAATATAAGGCCTTCAGCAAGGTAATGAAGTTAAAACGAGGTTGTTAGGGTGGGCCCTAATCCAATATAACTGGTGTCCTTAGAGAACACGGACACGGAACAAACATGAGAAGACACGACAAAAAGGTGGGCATCTGCAAGCCAGTTAGAGATTCCTCAGAAAAAAAGCTGCTGACACCTTGGGCTAGGACTCCTGGCCTCCAGAATTGTGAGAAAATACATTTCTGTTATTTAAGGCATTTGGTCTGGTATTTTGTCATAGGGTCCCTGGTAAAAGTAAAACATTGTGAAGTGAAAATAAGTAGCTGGTATGGTGATTTGGTAATTAAAGTTCCTGAAGTGTACTAAAGACAAATGAATTAGCCATATTAAAAGAGCTCATTGTTTTTCACTCTTTGTTCTAGGCTGATTATTTAGTAGCTGAACCTGACTAACAAGAAGGCGTGTGCTAGTAAGATATTCTTTCTATAAGTAAAGTTCTCTACTACTGGACTACTTCCCTAAGGCTCTATAACTATCTATAACCCAACAGATCATATTTTTAGTATATATACATTCTCCTACTGAAATATTCATCTCTTTCATTCATATCTATCTATCTATCTATCTATCTATCTATCTATCTATCTATCCAGCAAACTGATGTCTGGAAATGGAAGGTGAAAAAATGTTTCTTTCAGCTATCCATTTGTTCATCCATCTACCCATCCATTTAATCAATATTTATTGAATATGATGTGCTGGTTGCCATTTTAGATACTGAAAAACCACTTCTTATTTCTGGGAAGATAAAAGCCCCCAAAAAGTTCTGAATGAAAACTCTACAGTTTCATTTAAATAAACTCAAGTGCCCTTAGTATGCATTTAAGTACAGAAATAAAGAACTGGTCCAGGGGGATTCCAGTGGATTGGTATCTAAAAGGAGAGAAACTACAGCTTAGCTCTAGAGAGTTCTAGGCAGACCAGTTTAGCTTTGCCAAATCTTCCAGTGTTTTAAGGGAACCCATAAAGCTGGCATTTTTGTAAATTTGCCATTTATAGTGCTGGTGAAATAATCTGGATTTTTCAAAAACATTACGTGAGCCAAATGAAACAAATTTATTAGACACCTAGACACCCCTAGGGCTACCAGTCTGTAGCTCTCTGCTTAGACTCTGAGGACACAGTGTTACAAAAGTGTTGGAATTTTTCCATATCTGTTGTCTTCATTATTTGATTTCCAGTGAGTTCACAACTAAATAAGTTGGCTTTCAACTTATTATGGCTGTTGCATCAACCATTTAATGACTAAAGAAACCTGAGAACTGCCTAATGTCTTCTCTATGATTATGAAAGTGTGGGATCCACGAGGCAGGCAAGGTCTTCATCTGGGAAAGAAGTGATGAAGCTCTGTTCCTACCTTCATCATGACCTTCTCCAACCCCTGCACAAGGCTGCAAGGGCTGGGACCACATTTTGTTCAGCATCCTTATAAGTGCACCAGTCACTACTTGGCATGATTCCCTGCAGGATCCATGCTTGATAAATCTTTGCTGAATCCACGGGTGTTCTTCAATTCTGACTTAAAATCTGGAGTGAAAACTGATTGTTGCTGAAATAGTTCCCATTTAGTTAAAACTTTTTTATCTTTACGGTCATGTCTACATGACAATAAATTAGCTATTTTAGACAACTTCTCAGAAAAAATAATCAGACAAATCACACTTGGAATGATACAGAGATCATCTAAGCAACTGTTGTATCTCTAGTCAAATCATGTCTTGTTCTCATTCTGTTTTATTCTAGACTGAGAAGACAGGCAAAATGGAATAAGGAAAGACCAATACATTTTGAGTAGCTTTTTTTTGATTGAAGTTGTATCTCAGACTTCACATTATGCTACTAGTTGGTCCTGCTTTACTAACAGTAAAATAGGATTTGTAGAGTTCGTCTCTATAGCCTGGCAATTTAGAGAACTGCTATACTTTCTCTCAAATAAATGAAAGATTCACATGTGTCCTTAAAATATAGAAAGCACCAATGACAAAAAACAAATAACAGGCAACCAAAAAAATCCTTCCTGAAAGATTTTAAAAATATCTTAAGTAAAAAATGTTTATGTAAGTTAAGTTATTTTTAAAGGGTAGAGAATCCTAAGCCTTCTACCATTGTACAAATAAGTATGGGGGGAAAATATCATTATATAAACATCACCTGCAAATTTCATTCTTCACATTTATCAGGGAGCTCATAAAATTTGTGGTGAAAAGTATATTTGTGATACTGTAAAAAGTAACTCCTTAAGAAAAATGATGAAAGCCTGAATGCCAATGGAGTCTTTTTTTTTAACTCAACATAGTCAATAAAATGCAAATATGTCTTACATTTCACAAATGTCTCTGGACTTGGAACACCTACATGCATAATTAAACTTGGAGCGCATTCTAACTCGTAACACCCACAGTGAGTCCTTTTCCTATTTTTAAAAATCGTTCTGCCCCATTCAACAGACATCTTAGCAAATGCAGTATACACATCTGGAAGTTCTATGCCATAAATGTCACAGTGTTAGCAATCTGAGTGTTCACAAAACCATCCTCACAAACTGAGACACCAACAACTTTATGACTAAAACCCCAGCCCCTTAACGTCTGTAAAATGTTCTCATTATGTGGTTGATTTCAGTCTTTCTTTGATTCCATACAAAAACATAACCAATTTTTCCATTTAAGTTCCTGCAAATCTCAGAAATTATCTAGATGTTTCATCTGAAGCAAGCCAAGTGATATAACTGGGCATTCTTAATTTTTCTTTGAAAAAATAAGAGAGTTGATATTTGACTGACTTATTACACGAATCCAGCTACATTTCCTGACCCAGCTGTAGCTGCTCTGAGAGCTGAAAGCTCTCACACATTTTTAAAGAACTGTAGCTCAGGAAGTAACCTTTGTTCAGGTTGACCATGAACTAGGAGTAAGACAACACACTTCTACAATTTGACTTCCAGAAATTTTCTGTGAAATTGACCTTCCCGGATAAAAGTTTAAAGTTTCACTAGTGCAACAAGTAAAGATACTGTTAAAAGGAGGACTGATGACGTCATCAAACAGCCAAGTTGTTAGAGAATTTAGAGCACAGTTACTGGGTAGCTGAGAGGAGTAAGGAGGTAAGTGCCAAGTGATTGGCACTTGGTAAGAACTTGGACCTGAATGACCAAGGCTGACACTCTTATTTTACAGACAAGAAAACTGAGGCTGGAGAGATATACTCTTACCATTTACTCCTTGCGAGGGTTGCCAAAAGTGCAAGGAAAAGAAATGATTTGAAGCCCAGAGTAACTGAAGGACTTTCTCTGATATTATGTTGTTTTAGTTATTCAAGTTATACAAATTAATTTTCATGCCCTCGTTTGATGGGATTTTACCAATTCTCCCCTATGAATGGCTCTATTCTATTCCTGAAGATTTTATGTCCTGGTTCCAAAAATAAAACTAAGTTGAGGGAAGGCATATCCCTAATCATTGCACTTCCATTATTTATTCTAAAAACATTAAGTTAAAATTATTCCAGGGCTTGACAATTTAATGTGATGGGAGCTCAAACCACATCATTTTAACAAATTTAACAAATTCCCCCCAAAGCCCACAGCTCCTGTCTGCTGTGCTCCCCTTCAAAGGGCTAGTCCGCTGTCTTCGGCACTAAGGAAATCTCTCAAAGTCAACCAAGCTGCTTCTGGCCAGATCTGAAGAAACTAGAAATCTCGGTCAATATTGATCTTCACAGGTATTTTTACCTTTAATTTTTGTATGCCTGGAACTCAAATGAAACACCATCCTGAAAAGGCAGGGCTCAGCCCAGAGTGGCCTGGCTGCCCATCTGCACCTGTCGCCCCTTACCTGTTTGCAAGACTACAGTTTTCTCTTCTCTATCCAGAGACACAATCCTGAAGTTATAGATGGTTCCCGCTTGTAAATCCTTGGGGTAACATCCATAGGTGATGTTGTCTATCCGCGTGGGGTGGCACAATGCGACCCCTGACATGTCACTGCTATAGATGAGGCTGAAGTTACAGGGTGACCCCAAAGTTCTCCACTGGAGAGACACGGACCGGCTGGAGACCTTGGACTCTGTCAGGGTGACGTTACATCTCACTGGCTCCCCCAGTCCAGCCTGCAAAGGAACCAGAGGCAGGTGAAGCCCACAGTCTAGACTGCCCAGGAACTTGATCACTGCAAGGTCCCCAAGCCGCCTCCTCAGCCCTCAGCCCCAGCCTCGGCCCATCCCTTTGCCCTCCAGCCAGAGAAAAGGCCCGCGGAGAAGGTGGGTGGCAACTTTCTCCCTAGCTGCTCTTTCCCGGGAACAGCTGGAGAAAGAAGGTGGCTTTTGCGCCTTTGAAGTAGTGTGAGCTGTCAGTCCGGCTGGGGGCTCAGAAGAGGATCTTTCTTCCCAAAGGAGAGGAAGAAATCCTGCCGTCTCCCTCTGCAAAACACAACCCAGGCGACCCGACAGCGGAGTGGGACTTTGGTCGTCGGCGGGGAGGGGCGCGTCCGCCCGCGACCCCTCTCGGGCCACTCACCTGCAGCAGGCTCAGCGCGGTCCACAAGGCCAGCCCGGCTCCATGGCTCAGCATCGCGCTCGGCGGTGACCACCCGGACTCGGCAGAGGGGCTGGGGGCGCGGGGCAGCCCCGACGGCCGGCGCGAGGGGCCACCTGTTGCGAGCGCTCAGCGCGCCCCGCGGGCGCAGAGCGCTTCCCTCCCGGCTGGCGACGCGCAGGGGCCGCCGCTGCTGCCGCTGCTGCTGCTGCCGCCCCGGGCGGGCTGCGGACGCGAGAGGCGGCGGGGGCAGGCGGCGCGCCGCCCTTCCCACGCTGCCATGCTGACCCGCGCTGCCTCGCCCCGGGCCCCGGCCGCGGACTTCCGCAATCAAAAGGCAATTTCCTCGTCTCCCGGCAAAGGAACAATGCGCCGGCGAGGGAGGGAGCCCCGAGGAGCCAACGCCCGAGGCTGCCACGAGGGCCCCCCCCGCGACGCGGGCCACGCTGTCGCCCACCGCAGCCCACTGCCCCGCGCCGCCGCCTCCGCGGCCCGGGGGTCCCGTCGGGCCCCACCGAGCTCTGCCTCCTCCTCCTCCTCTCCCGGACTTTCACTTCTTTCCCACCCAGTGGCCCTCCTCCCTGCCGTCGCAGCCAGGATCCGTACTTGCTCCCTCTCACTTTCCAGCTCCCCCCTCCGCCCCCTACCTCCCTCCACGCCCAGCGCCTCCCCCCTCCCTATCTTCCTTCCTATCTTCCTCATCTGCTTTCTCTAGGGCCTCTTTTCCCAGGATTAAACTTGACCACAGCAGATTTCCCTGGGTCGCCTACAGTCCTTCCTGAAGCCTTTTATTAGAGTGCTCTTGCCTTTCTCACCTCAAAACACTCACTTGTCCCAGTGCACACCCCCCTGACACACCAGCGACAGAACAAGACCCCCACCCCCCCTCAGGATCTTGTCCATTGTCCACTTGACCTTTTTGTTTTTTTCTCTGCCATTCACTTTCCCCTTTCTCCTGTCTAGAGGTCGGCGTCCTCCCTAAATCTGATGCAAATGGTGCTGACCAAGAACAAATATAATCACTCCCAGTTGTTCATCCCACAAAGCAAACCGCAAAGCAGTTTCATCACTGACCATCCAGTAGTTAAAACCGTTTCATCCATAATTGTCCAAGCAATAGAAGAAAGCAATAAAACTCTCCTTTGTGGAAAATACCATGCAAGGCTCAGCTCCCACACATATAACGAAAATTGGAATTTACTCCGTTTTCAGCACTAACTTTATGCTTTTTAGCAACTGCCTGGGTACCTGAATGATCATGTATCTGAAAATGGCTTTTAAAAGAGTTCCTAATAACCAAAGAGCAAAAATGTTTAATTGCACACAGATGATAAAAGCAAAATATTGCAACAACTTTTATAATGCTCGGTTGCTTTTCTTGGGTGTCATCCCTGACAACTGCCAAAAAAGATAAGATTTTACGTTTTAATTTTCAAAACAGAATACTCTGGAGCTAAAGCAATAAGAAGAAAGTCACATTCCCTTCTTTTTCTGACAGGCAGATTATACATAAAGCTATATTATTGACTTCTATATCAACTGTATCTACTCTGAGGATAAGCAGAAAAGGGAACGTTGTTCCAATTTTTTTAGAAAATATGTTCTTAAGAAATCTTTTAATGAAAACATGAAATTCCTACCCCTTCAGAGATTCTACGGGCTTTAAATCTGCAAGACCTCAGATTTCCTTTTCAAGTTCGCAGACACTCAAAGGTCAAACCTAAACGTGCGCATTTCAGGGAAGATAGAAGGAACCTTTCCTATTTCTCTGCCCACGTGACTTGCCTTCCAAGAGAGCTTTTTTGGCCCTCTGTATTTTGCCCCCAAGTTCAATGGCTTTTCACAGCCTGGCATGCCTTTCTGCAGCGTCAGAGATGGTCCCCTCCACTCTCCATTAGATACTGCCAGCCCACAGGCTGCCCTCAGCCCTTACGTGAGTCTTTTTGCGGCTTCATTGCTTTTTTTTCAACATTATCTTTTTCTTTTCTTGCTGTATTCAGAAAACAATGTGGTTTCCTTGTCTGTAAAACTGGAATTGTATCACTCTAAATACTTCCCAGAGCTGTTATGAAGAATGAATAAGGTCACAGATGTTAAAGCATCTTTGGAAACTTGAATGTGCCATCTAGGTGTTGGTTTGCCTGGTAATAGCATCCTGGTCACATTTTTTTTTTTTTTTTTTTTGCTCTCTTTTAAATTCATCCATCATGTAAGTTGCACTTTTCTAACTTCTGCCTATCTTTCGCTTTGCCCTTTTCATTGAGGTTTATACTATTTTCTCATAAATTGCCACTCAGAGTTGAAGTCTTCTCACCCAAATATACTAAATACCCTTCTGTCCTTTGTGGAAATCTACTATAAATCCTGTCTCCTCCAAGTTTGGCTAACAATTTTTTTTTTCTTTTAAATACTACATGCCACAACCTACTGTACCGTATAAGTTAATCTAAAATTATATTCCATTTTCAATATACTTTCTAACATTCTACCTATAATCCTTAGGTGTAGGCAAATGCACCAAAAAAAAAAAAAAAAAAAGGCAAAATTTAAAGCACTAATCAAACAAGGCAATCACAAAATATCCTCACAAAACAGTTTAGATGCTTACAAATTCTGTTATTAGAAGTGATTCGTTAAGAATGCCCTCGGAAATAGGAATTCGGAACAGAAGAAATGGTTTCTTTAAATAGGATTCTTTTTTTTTTTTCATGTTTATGTATTTATTTTGAGAAGAGAGAGCATGTGAACACAAGCAGGGGAGGGTCAGAGAGAGGGAGAGAGAGAATCCCAAACAGCCTCCGCACTGTCAGCACAGAACCCGATGTGGAGCTAAAATTTACGAATCGTGAGGTCATGACCTGCTGAAATTGAGAGGTGGACGCCTAACCACCTGAGCCATCCAGGTGCCCCAGTAAGATTCTTTTATTTTTGATCTACCAAAGAGAGGCACGTGTATTTAGAGTCATGTGTGATCACTTATCTATTTTACTATCAGTGTATATGAAGAACCATTAGCAAAGCACTAAGGAAAGGACCAGTAGTCAGGGCATTTCTTTTCCAAAGTTACATGACTCCTAGTTCTTTTTCTTGGAGAATCTTAAGGCTTACAGCAGAGTTCCCCCCCAAATTAGTGGTTCTTAAATAGCCCATAAGGACTAATATGGTATGAAACAACAAGGAAAACTTTAAACCCAGGCTTTTACTGATTACATTTTTCTTCTTAAAAAACACTTACATTAATAAGAGAAACTAGAGAGAATTGTAATGGATTCAAGGTGGTGTGGGACTGGGGAAAGTTGCCAGATGTCGTTTTTTCTATGAGGAGTTTATTTGAAACTACTGTGCAAAGTATAAATAAATTGACTCATTCTTCTTCTTTGTTCTCATCTTTGTTTGGAGTTCCTCAACTTCTTTTAAGCCTATTTATCCTGCATATGCTTTAGAGGTTACTGCATTCCAGGAATTTGGGACCAGCCACTCCATAACTTCTCAGGGGACAACGTCTTCTCTTTGCCACTTGGAAACATTTCCCAGACTACGTGGGAAGGGAGGGGATGCTTCTGATGAGACGCGAGTGGACAGACAGTAGCCTTTTAAACAAATTGTTTTAGCAATCATAATTTACATATTCATAAATTATGAATTCATGGATGAAAGCATGGCTCTTGTCAGCTTATGAACACAAATGTTGAATGACACAAGGGACTTCAGGGGCCCAGGGGCCACACCTTGAGAACTGCTACTTCAGATCAGGGTTTGAGCTGGGTGTGGGAAAGGTTAGGGGGCTGAGGGGAAGGGGGAGCAGACTGGTAAAGTTACTGGTTAATCCAGACTCCTCACTTATGACCTAAAACTCTGTTCATGACCTGGCATCTCTTCTGCTTGCCTTCTATGCTCCAGCGTCCTTGGTCTGATAATGCATTTACTCACTGACTCGGTAAATATTGACTGAGCACCTACTGTGTACCTGACACAGAGCTGACTTTGTCGGGCCTTATGCCTGCTTTTTCATCTCCTTGGACCACTCCTTCCTAGATTCTCTGCTTGGTTATCTTCCCCTCAACCTTTAGGTCTCAGCTTTAAACACACCCCTACGATAGGGCCAGACCCTTTCTGACCACCCAAGGAAAAAGTGTCCTTTTATAATTATTCCTGTCATCAATCCATTTGTTTAATTCAGCACATTGAGGACACTTGTTATAATATAATGCTTGTGACTGCCTGCCTTTCCCAGGCATATGGAGAATTCCCTTTGGGCAGAGTCTTTGTCTGTCTTGTTCTTCTTGCTTGGTTAAAAGTTTCAACAAATATTTATTGAATGAATGGATGAAGGAAGGAAGGAAGGAATCTTTGTAGCTGTTCAGTAAATACTGCCATGTGAATAAGTACTCTAAGCAAGTGCTTCTAAACATGTTCTTGTTGGATGCCTCAAATATCTTGGAAAGAAGGGAGGACAAGAAAAGAGAAAAAAAGGGCAAAGGGATAAAAGATTGATTTTGAACAGAAAGAGGTGAGAGGGAAGATAAAAGGAGGAAAGGAGAGAGGGGAGGAATTCCTATTCTTCAGTATGATGGTTCTCAGGTGCAGCATGGCATCTTCTGAGAACTTGCTAGAAATGTAAAGTCTAGGCCTTATTACAAGCTGAGGGATCAAAATGCCATGGTGGAGCCCAATAATCTTAATTAAATCCTGCAGCAGATACCATTTGTATTAAAGAGAGTTAATAATATCTTATTGTTCTTTCTCTTATAAATTTAAATTCTGAGCTCTTTGGTTACAAGAAGCTATGTAAGTGATTTAGAAAGTCTTGAACTATTTTAGAATGTGTCAAATAAGTAAATTGGTGATATAATATATAACAGTATATTTTATATAATATATGCATACTTATATATTGTATAAAATCTATATTCTACTATGTATATTTAGAACAAATTCGATATTTATAACTTCTCAATAAAAATAAAATGTGGATGCTAAAAGGAAAAAGAACCAACATGCAGCAAACTTAATAAGTATTAGATGATGGGTCAATTCTGCTCTTTTTCCTCCAAGGAAATAATTTTTTTTTATATTTATTTATTTTTGAGAGGGAGAGACAGAGCATGAGTGGGGGAGGGGCAGAGAGAGAGGGAGACACAGAATCTAAAGCAGGCTCCAGGCTCCGAACTGTCAGCACAGAGCCCGAGGTGGGGCTCGAACCCAAGAACCTCGAGATCATGACCTGAGCCAAAGTCCGATGCTTAACAGACTGAGCCACCCAGGCATCCCTCCAAGGAAGTACTTTTGTTATGCCACTCTCATGTGTGTACCCCCAGATATGGTTAAAAAGAAGAAGGCCTAGCAATCAGGCCTAAAAACGATTCTAAGATGGTGAATCCTTTCTAAGTTTTCATTTAAGCTGACTCAGTAGTAAATTATGACAGAAATGAAAACAGTTTTCACTAGCAGGTGTCATACATTTAAAGAGATGCGTTAAAATTTAAGGTAAGGTAATTGTGATAAGCGGTTGCTGCTGCTTTTTTTTTTTTTTTAAAGGACCATGACTATCCTCTTTTGTGTTTAGAGGTACCATTTAGGGAGACTTATATTTCAAGGAATCTTTCTAGCTTCCTGGATCATAACCTTCCTAGGTCATAGATGTCCAGGAAAATGGAAATAATAAAGGCATTTGGGGAAGAGAGGTTGCAAGGATTAAATGAGAAGGTGCATGTTGTATGTATAGCATGGTCCTTGAATAAAGGGCTCAACAAATGTTAGATACTATGATTATTAGTAGTAATAATAGTATATTATAAATACCAATACATCATGGATGCCCAGCACCCAGTGATGCTAGAGCATGACAAAGTCCGTGGATGAGAATGTCTGAGAACATCCGAATGATAATACATTATCACGCCTTTCCATCTTGTACCCAAGAGAAGCCCTTCAGTAGATGAGCACAAAAGACATTTAACACTGCTCTGGCTGGCGGTCATGCCAACATTTTTTTAAGTCCTGGAAAGGAGGGGTGGGAGTGCACCAGGCTTCACCGTCTCCCTCAGACACATCTCTAAGGTTTCCTGATACTTTTTTCTACAACAGTTTCCACCCTCTTCTCCTCCCCTAGGTTTTTGTTTTTTTTTTTAATTTTTTTTCTTAAGTCTGGTGGAAAAGGACTTTGCATAGCTTTTGCCCCAGCTTTGTAACCATACACAGATGGATGACTTAAAATGATGTGACTGTAGACGAATCACCTTTCCAATCTCCAGTGCTTCCTCTCCATCTTCAGTCCTGCTTTTCACTCCCTCCCGCCCTCGGAAACCTGTCTGCTCACAAATGCGAGGAGTCAAGGTATGAAGGCCTCCTGGGTCTGTGATCTTAACATTGTTTTTTAGAAATGGGACTATGTGGATAATGTTGAGAAAAATTGATTTTACGTGTAAAAAAAACCCCACTGGATTTTGATTTTTCTTTAAAAAAATTAAAAGATGGAGGCTTGCTGGGCCCCCATTCTGCCTGCCTCTTCCCCACAGCTCTCCTTTCTCTGCTGGATGAAGCAGATGCCAGGCACGCTAGAGCCCCCTGGAGGTTGGGGCAAACAGTGATCGAAGTGGAAGATCAAAGGGTCTCATCATGTTTTTCAAAATGTAATGAAAAACCTGTTGGCTAGATTATAAGCCTTGTGAAGGGAAGAGTCATGTATCTCCATTAGCTAAGCCACATCCCCAGGTCGTGGGGACTTAATGCTACTTTATACTGACAGAGGAAACATTTATACCCCTACCACTAAACAAGGGCAGGACTAATTGTAAATCTGAAACCAAATGTCATTCTTCAGCTGCTCCAATGCCACCCTGGAACCTTTAGCATCACAGAATCCAAGAATACCTAGCACCTAAGCCTTAGGATAAACTAGTGTCCAATCAGCCCCTGTTCC
Organism: Panthera pardus; assembly: GCF_024362965.1. NCBI lineage: Eukaryota > Metazoa > Chordata > Mammalia > Carnivora > Felidae > Panthera > Panthera pardus. Next base: position 46,576,891 of record NW_026526991.1, on the reverse strand, counting down.
AAATGGACAGACCCTGACCACTTCATGGAACATCTACTGCTTCTCAAATAATCAGGACCACCAGGGTCAAAACTCTTAGCAAAGGACACTCTTTTTGATATTCTCTCCACAGTTGTGTTGTTCTGGGCTGGACGTACAACAGCCTTGCAGAAGGGGGAGCAAACACAAATGTTCCCGGACACACAGATAAAGGGCAAGCACCTAGTAAAGCTATTGCACATGGGGTGTACTTATTGGTCCAGATCTATTAGGAATCCAAAACAGGGGCGCCTGGGTGGCTCAGTCAGCTGAGCATCCGACTTCAGCTCAGGTCATGATCTGAGCTCAGGTTCGTGAGTTCGAGCCCTTCGTGGGGCCTCTGCTGACAGCTGAGAGCCTGAAGCCTGCTTTGGATTCTGTGTCTCCCTGTCTCTCTCTGCCCCTCCCCCACTCGCACTCTGTCTCTGTCTCTCTCTCAAAAAATAAACATTAAAAAAAGAAAAAGAAAAAAGAAATCCAAAACAGAAGAGCTTTGAAGAAAAAGAGGTGCCTCCTTTCAGCGGTGTGGAGAGTAAGCGGGTGCAAACAATATGTAACTGGGGAAAGTTACAGAGAATTAAAGGACTTCATCTCTTGCAGAGCTTTTGATATCTTATCTTCAAAATTATCAAGTGACTCATCCACCAGTTCCGACTCTTGGTTTTACTGTTCTTTCTTGCAAATTCATCATCATTTCTCTGTTGTTCACATCATCATTTCTGTGTTTGCTCTTCTCTTCCTCAGCTCCCACCTTCTCTGCCCCGGTCCTTGAACACGACAGACAGGTTTTAGTTCGTCGGAGCCTCTGGTCTATCCCTAACTCAGTAGCATCCTTGGATTCTGCCCTCTAAACCCTCCCCCTGCCTCTTTTATTTAAGAGACATAGAGAGCAATCAGGGAGGGGCAAAGAGAGAGAGGGAAACAGAGAATCCTAAGCAGGTTCCATGCTGTCAGTGCAGACCCCCAAAGTGGGGCTTGAACTCACCACCTGGAAGATCATGACCTGAACTGAAACCAAGAGTCAGATGATTAACCAACTGAGCCACCCAGGTGCCCCTACCCTCTAAAAGCCCTTAAGCAAACTACTTTTTATTTATTTTTATTTTATTTTATATATTTTATATATTATATTATATTATAATATATTTTATTATATATATTATTATATATTATTATATATTTTATATATTTATTTTATTTATTTTATTTATTTATTTTTATTTCAAACTTATACATTGTAAGAATTCCACAGAATGCTTCCATATATCTTTACCCAGACCCACGAATTCTGTTTGTTTTTTTATTTTAACATTCTGCCACATTTACTGTATTGTCTTCTTTCTCTCCGTATATACTGTTCTTACCTGAACCATTTCAGAGTTGGTGGTATAACCTCAGTACAGTTATCAAATTCAGAAAATTCAAATGTTGTTACAATCCTTTCATCTACACTCCATATTTCATTGTTGTTCATTGCCTCAATAACGTCCTTTTTAGCATTTGGGTTTTGTTGTTGTTGTTTGTTTGTTGCTTTTTTTCTGTAGTAAGGATCCAGCCTATGATCCTGTATTGCATTTTGTTGTCAAGTGTCTTAATCTTCTTTAATCTGAAACAGTTCCTCAGCCTTTTCAAATAATCCTTATGACACTGACCTTTTTGAATGATACAGGCCAGTTATTTTCTCCATTTCAATGTTTCGTTATTTTTGAGAGAGAGAGGAAGAGAGAGAGAGAGCAGGGGAGGGGCAGAGAGAGGCGGATGTAGGATCTGACCTGGGCTCTGCGCTGACAGCAGAGAGGCCGACATGGGGCTTGAACTCACAAAATACGAGGTCATGACCTGAGCCAAAGATGGACGGTTAACTGACTGAGCCACCCATGAGGCCTTAGGTCAGTTATTTCTATTGTATTGTTCTCTGTTCGCATTTGTCAGATATTTCCATGAGATTAGATTCGGTTACAGGGTTCCAGCCGAACTTTTCCCCCTCTCTTTCATTCAATGTCTGTTCTAATGAGCTGATTATTCAATTATTCTCCAAGGGATTGCAAACCTAATCGCACTTTATAATCAATGGGGAGATTTTTACACTTTCGGTGCTGTGGTCCTACTTTAGTAGTAAATGCTGATTCACTAGGGCTGAGGCAGAATTTCAGAATCTGTATCTTTTAAAATCTCCCCTGATGATTCTGAGGTCTGCAAGGCCAGGGCAAGAGCCACAGACTTCCTATCTCAATTAGCACATCCTTGCTTCTCCTTTGATGTCATTTCCCCCTTTCTTTGCCATTTTCCCCACTGCATCAACCCTTACCTGCTCAGGGAAACCGATGTGCCAGAGAAATGCTGGCATGTTAAAGAACCCATTTCAATGCACATGTTGTATTTCATGGTTGCATTTTTATGTGCACATCATTCATGTTGTGACAAAATATGAACATTGTCCTGTTTTTTTGTACACAAAATAGAAAGTAATGCAAATCATAATGGAAGGAAAAGAAAAATCGTTGAGATTTAAAAGCTGGAGGGCCTCAAGTAAATACAAACTATATTATGCTGTTGGCACATGACAATCCACTTTAGCTGGCAACCTAAGAAAATGACAGCTCTTTGTCAGAATTAAACTTGAATGATGCAAATTATAGATTAGGGTCTTTAGGAACACATCCCTTCCACAAAACATTACTCCCTAGGATGACCTTTCTGCACCATTTGCAGCCTCAGAATCTGCTTATATTTTATCCCATGCACACTAGAGAATCTAAGAGTTCTTCCTTGTTCAGGAGGAATGATTAGGGTTTTCTGTTTTCTGTTTTTGTTTTTTTGCTACATCTTTGCACTCCTCCTTCTGGGTACTTGCCTCAATAAAGGGGGAGTGTTGTCCTATCTTTAGTTCTGGCCACAGAATAGTGGTGGCAGTGGGGCACGTCCCCTCTATGCTATAAGTAACACAATAAAGGAGGTCAGGTCGCCCCAGACTTGATGGAGGTGTACGGAAGTGGGGATTTTCTGCCTTTGCCTTGTTACTTATTTGGAGGCTCACAGTGGGCTGTGATCTCTTTGAAGGCCAAATGGAAGGAAACACAGAACTGTTAAACCCAGAGCGGCACCACAATGGCTATTCATGAACTGAGGAAACGCGATCCCTCTCCCAGGCCCGAGCCAAGCCGGGGCAGGGTGGGGAGGGGAAGAAGGAGGTGTGCCTCCAGACAAGATTTATGGTTACTTAGCAGAATCAGCACCAATCCGGAACACTTTTTAATGCATGCCCAACATCTTATCCCCCTCAAAGCGTCTTCACTGTCAGCGTATCTGGTTCTTACAACTCCGTGAGGCAGGCAGGGCAGGGATAATGAAGCAGGAACAAGAAGTTGGTGTTGATTGCTACAGTTATTGAATCCTTATCTCCTGGAGCCAGTGTACTAAGCACTTTGGCTACTCAGATTTTAATCCTCACCCTGTGTTATAAGGCAGAGTACCCTTAGTCATCCTTATTTTGAAGTGGAAGCAATTATGACTGGAGTTGAGGAACCAGTAGATGCCACCACAGAGATTTAACCCAGGTTTCTCAGACACAGGACCCCTACTTTTTACCACTGTACCGCACCGTCTCCACCAAGGTCACATGGCTGAAAAGGGGTCCAGATTGGACGGCTCTTAAGAGTCCACTGCTCAGGGGCGCCTGGGTGGCTCAGTGGGTTAAGCTTAAGTCATGATCTTGTGGTTCTTGGGTTGGGGCCCCACTCGGGGCTCTGTGCTGACAGCTCTGTGAGCCTGGAGCCTGCTTTGGATTCTGTATCTCCCTCTCTCTCTGCGCCTCCCCAACTCGCACTCTGTTAACGTTAAAAAAAAAAAAAAAAAAAAAAAAAAAAAAAGAGTGCACCTCCACTACTCAACAGACAGAAGCTGGTCAGATTTTGAAGCTAAAGTGAAGTCCAAGGCCCACCCTTTGGATGCCACTTCTTCACATTTGATTCTTCCCCCTGTGCCCCAAACCCCAACCGGGGTCTCCCTCCCCGCCCCTGTGTGCAGACCTACTTCCTGCTGCCCCCGGTCCTGCCAGTCTCACCTTGCCCATAGCAAATGGCTGGCATACGCAGGGCACACATCTGACACCTCCATCCAGCTTCATCTGCAATTGTGCCCGTGCACAGAGACGCAGTGTATCTTTATGTATCTTTATCTGTATGGGGATGCCTGGCTGAGGGTGTGCCCGGGGGCTGGAACGCAGCCCGTGTTGTACCACCACGTCCTGTCACTCACGGTGGAACCGTGTGCCTGGCAACATCCTTTTTTAATTACCACAAAGACCCGGGTCTTGCAGCAGTTCCCTGTCTTCCCAGCCTCCACGTACCCACCCGGGCGCCATTCCTTACAGGATGTACGCTCTGTGAAGGAATAGCAGGAGGCTGTAATTAGATAAATTAATTTCCATTCCCTGACTATTTAGCTTTTATAGCACACTGCCCCACCCCACAAGGCACAAAAGTGCCATCAATTTTGGGAAACCAAGGCATCTAGAAGCCTGAGAGGGAGACATTGGTCAGGGACCAGATTTTTCTAGGTCAGTGTTTTGTTTTGTTTTGTTTTTAATGTTTATTTATTTTTGAGAGAGCACAAGTCAGGAAGGGCAGAGAGAAGGGGACAGAGGATCCAAAGTGGGCTCTGTGCTGATAGCAGTGAGCCAGATGTGGGGCTCAAACTCACAGACTGCAAGATAATGGCTTGAGCTGAAATTGGGCACTCAACCAACTGAGCCACCCAGGTGTCCCCTAGGTCAGTGGTTCTTGAACATCAAGTGCATCCATGTGACTTGGAGGGCTTGTTAAAACACAGATTGCTGAGCCCTCCCCACCAGAGTTTCTGAATCAGTAGGTCTAGGGTAGGGCCCAAGTGGTTGCATTTCTCCCATCCAAGTACTAACCAGGCCCGACCCTGCTTAACTTCCGAGATCAGACGAGATCGGGTGCGTTCAGGGTGGTATGGCCGTAGACAAGTGGTTGCATTTCTAATGAGTTCTCAGTCTGGGGTCCATACTTTGAGAACAACCGGTTTAGGTATTTCCTAACTCATATGGTAGACTAGCTTCTTGTTTCACCAGCCTTGTCCTTGTGAAGACACACACAGCCACAAAATACTATCAATGGTGGAATAACAACAGCAGCTAACAGTAACTACACAGGATTTTTCAGCCCTACTCTAGGCACATGACTGGTGTTAGTTTATTTAATTCATGTCTAGGGTGAGGGAGAGAGAGCAAGGGAGAGGGAGAGAGTTAGTTTTCAAGCCAAGTATTGACCCAAATCTACAGCCTTCCAAAGACAGACCCCCTCACAATGGACAGGCAAGGATTTGAGGAAAGTGGGGAAAGGAGAAAAGTAAGGAAAATTCTCCTCCCAAAGAAACTAGGACAACTTTGCAGTAGCGTTACTAGTAATTATTTCAAACTATGTTCTCCTTGGCATTTATCTTCACTAAAATGAACTCTAGGTAAGAGAATAAAGTGACAAGGTATGGAGGTATGTGTACGGGTGTGTGAGCTCATCTTGTTCTGCTCTTTTCTAATCATTTGACCTCCAATCCTTGAGCTTTTAAGCCTAAGCTAGGCATATGCAAAATAATAATAATAATAACAATAGCAACAAGAATAATAAATACCATGGTAGACTGTTTAATGACCATAAGTTCCTGCCACCCGAGGTGTGTGGCCCTTTGCAATGTGACTTTCAGCTCTTCCTATCAAAAGAGGAGGTCTATTTTCCCTTCCTTCAATGCTGGCCTGGCTTGTGACTGCACTGATCAATAGAATGTGGCAGAAGTGATGTTGTGTGATTTCAGAACCCAGGCCTCAAGAGGCCCTTTGCCTTCTTACAAAACTTCCCTGAAGCATCATGTGAAGAAGTTGGGTAGCTTACTAGAGGAAGAGAGGCCAGATGGAGAAGAACCGAGTCACCCCTTCCTGCAGCCAGCCCTGACTGCTAGTCATGTAAAGAGAGGCTCTTGTCAATCTTCTAGCTCAGTTTACCCTCCAAGCTAAATGCAGCTTCAAGAGTGAACGCAGGTGAAACCGGCAGAAGAATCACCCAACTAATCAACAAAATCACGAGAAATAGAAAACTGTCATTTTTTTTACAAATTATTAAGATTTGGTTTGTTATACAGTGATGGAAAATAGATACAAGTACCCACCTCCCAGAGTATATGAAATTGCTTAGCATAGTTCCTGGCATACTAATCTTAGATATTATTTTTGTCTCTTAGATTCTTTTCTTTGCAGACTTTGTACAGTGTCTCTTCATGTTTCACTCCTTGTAACTCAGAGACTGGTGATGAAAGGGAAAGACACAAATACAAGCCACTTTCTCTTTGAAATGTTTTGGGTCATCTCCACCCCCGTTCCCAGCCTCATGTTCCAACCCCAATTCATTCTTTGATTGTGGATCTAGAACCCTGTGGTCATTGCATAAACACTAATTAGTAGTAATGACATACATAGCATTTCCAAGCATAAAATCTTAGTATTTTGGTTCTTGTTCTCTCTTCTCTAGATTTCTACTTCAGCTCAAGTGTTCTAAATTCTACCTAGTAGCTACATGTGACTGGGAACAAAAGGAATGACAGATAATTTCATTAGTTTCACTAATTAAAATAACAAGTAGGAACTAGTGACTATTTTTGGATGAAGATTCCATTTGAAAACACGGATTTCAGATCGTCATCAATAGTTTCAAACAGAGAGGGAGGCAAATCATAAGAGACACTTAAATACAGAGAACAAACTGAGGGTTGATGAGGAGACTGGGGGAAAGAGGAAAATGCCTGATGGGCATTGAGGAGGGCACTTGTTGGGATGAACACTGGGTGTTGTATGAAAGCGATAAATCGTGGGACATACTCTCGAAACGAAGAACACACTGTATACGCTGTATGTTAGCTAACTTGACAATAAATTATATCAGAAAATGCAAATTTTAGGTAAAGATTGAAATCACTTTCTAACTCTCCATCCCACCCAACCCAGTTCCTTTGTCTCCCTCTTTCCTACTCTCCTACCTCTTATTAGGTTACTCCTATTCTTCTTTAGGCTCAATTTAGATATTCCCTTCACAGGAAGACACTCCCTGAAACCTTCACACCAGTTAGGAACCTTGCTTTTGAATTCCATAAGAGCCTGTGTATATTTCCATTTCCTTCAACCCCACACAGCAGATGGTGAGTTCCTTCAGGGCAACAGTTTTGCCATTCATCTTTGTGTCTCAGTGGAAAATAGAAATGAGAGCTATTATTTCCTAAATGCTTGCTAAGGACCAAGTGCTATAGTAAGCATTTTGCATGTATTGTCTCCCCCAACCCTTGCAGCAGCCCTCAGAGCTGGGAGTTCCTTCTTATAGGCGAGGAAACTGAGGCTTAGAGAATTTAAGTAACTTGCCAGGTCACTGGCTAGTAAGAAGCAGAGTTAGGGCTTTGATCTCAAAGACTCAACCACTCTGTTCTGACACTAGTTAGGTCCTCAAAAAATGTTCTTTGAGTTGATGAGCATTTTCCAAAGCTATTGAATTGCATGGCCATCAATGCCTCTTCCCCTTTCTTCTAATTTTTTTTGGTGGGGAATCGAAGGGTGATTAAGAGATGAAACGGGGGGAATTAGAAGGGAGAAAAAGGAACTGAAAATTAGTTCCTGAATGAAACAATATATGTATTATTATGTATTAAACATACTAAACTCTAGACACATGCAAACTTAAAAACACTAAAATGAAATGTGCAATAAAAATGTGCATGGCTATTCAACATGACCATCGTATCTGGACACGGACAGTAGATGGGTCATTTGCTACCCATGTAGTCAACAATTCCATCCACTTCCATACCATTTCAATTGATTCATTTCCCCAGAATTCCATTCCATTTTCCCTATTCTATTTTCCTGCACTGTGCTCTACTCCACTCCACTCCTCTCCATTCCATTTCATTCCAGTCCAGTCCACTCTTCTCCACTTCACTCCATTTCATACCATTCCTCTTCAGGCCACCCCCCTGCACTTCATGCTGTTCCACTTCCCTCCCCTCTCCATCTTGCTCCACTCCGTTCCACATCTTTCTTTTCCTTTCCTTTCTACAAAAACTCTATAACATATTGAGCACTATGTTCAGATGCTGGAGACTCAAAGCTGAATAAATACGGTCCTTATCCTTACATTCGGATTTTTCCCATCACCACCTGATAATATACCACCCCAATTCACAGCCCAACTGTACTGTCAATCCAAAATCACCACAGACCAGTTGCTATCTGATAAAAAACAAAACAAAACAAAACAAAAAACCAAAAAAAAAACCCCAAAAAACAAAACAAAAAAACCCAGTGGACACACCAAGATTTTCCTTTTACAGAATTCCAAGCAATCAAGTCAAATGATATCTAGGTATAGAGATAGAGTATCTTTCAAAATTACTTTCAAAGGACAAGCATTTTACCTTCCACGTGACTTTTCCTTTCAAAATACCTAACTACAGCTTTTGTAATTGACTGTTATAAGGTAAATGCTCATGCTAAATCAAATGATGATCTAGCAGAGATGTCTTGACTAAAGCATTAGAGTCATGGAAAACTGCAGTTTTAGAAACTGCCTTTGGAAGGAGCATAGCTTTTAGAACTTCAGCTTCCCAAGACATAGTTAAGATTTTGCCTGTGCTTCAAGGAAAAACTAGGGGATGAGTCATGACTTGATGACTACTGGATACGTAGTCATTCTGGTGCCCCATCTGGGAGCTCACAAACTTGCGGAGGATTTCGCTTTAGAAAAAGACCAAGGGGGCGCCTGGGTGACTCAGTCAGTTAAGCATCCAACTGAACTTCAGTTCAGGTCATGATCTCATGGTTCATGAGCTCGAGCCCCAGGTTCATGAGTTCAAGCCCCACATCGGGTCTCTGCTGTCAGCAGGGAGCCTGCTTCAGATCCTCTGTCTCCCCTCTCCCTTAGCTCCTCCCTGACTTGTGCTCTCTCTCTCTCTCAAAAATGAATAAACATTAAAAGAAAAAAAGGAAAAAGACTAAGAAACAATAACAATAAAAAAACCCCAAAATACACCCCTGCAGTGCATTTACCAAGACCAGAGACTGCAAATCCACTTATGGGGCTGGATCAGTTGAGCTCTATAACACAGGGCTGGGTTGACCCAAGGGCAAGGGTGCCTGCAGCAAAGCTCTGGATGTTCTTGATTCATCACAGTAGAGCCTGGCTGCCTCTAGGAGCTCTTTCTGTGTTTGTTTCACAATGGCCCAATGTGGGAAAAAAATGGGAAAATGTTTTTTGCTAAAAGACAATCCTTGAGTGTGCAGGCAGGTATGTTTTTATTACAGTTTTATTCAGCTTGTTTCTTAGTTGACATACTTAATGTATTATATGATATATATATATATATATATATATATATATATATATCAGTACAGTATGGGCTTATTTCCTTTTCTGAACGGGTATATGTGTATATAAGATATCCTATATATTCTTAAAATATACACTTAATTTTTGGTGTATTAGTTGTGTAAAAAAATTACATGTACACATGTATTTTCAGATGTACGTGGATACTCTTACAAACTGATGTTTTGGCTGAGACACATTCAGCAGAGACAAGAAGGTGCTCCGCCAAGAGACATTCAATTTCAAAACTAAGTGGCAAATCTCACTGGCATCAGTGGGTGGCAGGGCTTAGGAGTTAGAGATTTAGAGAGAGCACAGCACCAGTTCATGATGGCAACCTCGAGTGCCAGCTCTCCTGCTCTCATTTCCTGTTTTCCTTCCCCACTTTCCAAGCCCAGACAGGTCTGAAACCACAATGATCAAACTAGGAGAGATGGGTAAAAAGCTAGGTGGGACGTGGGAAGTTTTGGACAGGTTCCCTTTCCCTACGTCAAGCCCAAAGGGATGGGGTGAAGGGAGAGGACAAGCTAAGATTTATGTTGAATTTAGACTTTGGGTTACTTCCTGAATTGGATAATCCTTGCTAATGGGTTGAGAGTGAGTGTTGAGTTTTAAAGAGATAACCAAGAGCATCCAGAAAAGTCATGAGGCCTTCCTAAATTCTGTTCAGAGGCAAGGGAAGCACTGGCTTGTAGGGAAGATTTAGAGTAAAGGAAGGCTGGAGATAAAAAGAAAGTTCCACAAATTATTCAATATACTGGTTATATTTGTTTTGTGATCAATACTGAAGTAGGTGCTTACTACTCAGGAACCACATGCAATATTAAATTCTGCACAATGGGAAAGAAACCAGAGCACTAAAGGGGCGTTAAGTCATACGCCTAGTGTTGGGCTTTTACTTTCTTCCAATTGTTTTTGGTTTGCTTATTAGGAAACAGCTAAACACTTGCAAATGAAGCAGCAATTTTGATTTGTCTTTGCAAATTGCACTTTTGCAGTTACACTATTATTGCCTAAAACGGTGGCCTAAAGCCCTGAGTGGGAAGCAGAACGGAAGGGATGAACTGAAATACTCCGTGAGCAGACTCTACGACTGCACTGTTGCTGCTCCCCCAGCCATTAAACTTATCTGCCCTTTTGTGGCTGCTGATGTAGAATTGGTATGTGACTTTGCATATTTGACCATGTTCACAAATCAGTCATAGTGATTCCTGAATCTTCCATTGCTTTGTGACTCTTTCCACTCCCTTATGAGCATAAATGATTGTGGCATACAATCAGGGGAATCTGCAAAACACTGATTTTAATTTCTATTTCTTGTTTTTAGGTTATGCATAAGACTATGAAGACTGACTTTGGTTCAGAAATGTGGCCAACCTGCAGGAGTGCAGTTTTGACATTGTGGCCTGATTGTCTTTCCCTTCGTCCTATCTCAAAGAGTTTTTCATTGCACAGAATGCACCATGCATAATTAGCAGCTAGGACACAGAGTACCTAATCACACATTTGAGTAGTGGCAATTCTAGCAGAGCAGATCTTGTCAAGCAGCGGGCTTTCTGAGACCGTTACAAACCACGCCCCACACCTATTCTCCCCTTACCTCTTCAGTGGTGCTGGAGAAGGGCCGAGTAGTCCAGGGGACCCAAGATGTCTCAGTCATTCCAGTCGTCTGCAGACTGGGGTGCTGTGTCTGTCTGCTGTGGCGGCTGTCGTGTTCTGTTGTACTTCTGGTGAAGGCCTCTGTGGTATTCCTAATAAGGTGTTCCGGGCTATATGGAACTGCATTAAAAGTGGTGGGGATTTGGGGTGGAGCCGTGTTTCTAGCGCTCCTTACCGAAACTTCTGCTCCCAGGCCAGCTGAGGTAAAGAAAGGACAGTTGCTAAAATTACCTTCGTGTTTTGTGGAGTCTTCACATAAAAGCAATTTGACTTCAGAAAAAGCAGGCCTGTTTCATAACAGGCATGCGGATGAGCTTCAGTGATATGAAAAATTCAAGATCTTGGAGTGTGACAATGCTAATTTCCAGTCCACCCATCCTTTGTCCATCTATCATAGGGTCAGGGGAGTTGTAGAAACCGCTACCAGAAAACCTCAGTTCTGCATAGAAGATAGAATTAAATTTACTCTCTGAGCATTTAGGGAGTCATGAAATTGGCTTCAGGGGGTCCATGAATCTCGAAAAACTTTATGCCACGTCCTAAATATATGTCCGTGTATAGTTTTTTCTTGTGGGAGACTTTCATAGCTTTCATTCAACTTCTCAAAGGGGTCATTGGACAGAATGCCAGGCTGAGAATCACTGCTAACAACTTGCCTAGCTTCGTCATGCAGATGGACGATTCCTGGGAAAGCAATGACTTTCTTTTACCACAGAGCCAACTGTTTCCAGTCCTAATTGTGTGAGCACCAAGTCCTGGGACAGTTGTAGTTTGAGCTCCCTATCTTCTGTAATTGATTTAAAACTTATGAACTGGTGAGACTAATGTATAGCTTTACTTTGCAAGGCTGAATTGCCAATACTTAAAAATAATCGATTTGCAAATTAGGTTCACCTAACCATAATTTTAAAACGTGCTCTCCATCTGTTGGGGATCTCGCTAACATACAAATTCTGGTTGAGTAAAAGTTGTCAGAGACCGCATCCCTCACAAGTTCTCAGGGCATGCCAATGCTGGTGTTGATGGTCTTTGGACCACACTTCAATTAACAAGACCTGGAGAACAATCGTATTAAATGAAGCGTTGGAAGGGACTGTAAATTATGGACTGAGGGGTATGTTTAGATGCTTCTATCAATTTCATTATGTGTCACAGTTTCCTAGGATATAAAATCTTGCCCAGTTAGATAACTATAATTTTGAAAAGTTTCTGGTTTAAAAACTGGCAGAAGGAAGATTTTATTTTTTACTACTCCTTTAGTGGTTCATTCAATCGACTATTTCTTAAGCAACTACTATGTGCTAGGTGAAGATCTAGGTGAAGGATTGCATTTTCCCTGTTCTGGTCCACCTTTCTGAGCCCTCTTTTGAATCTCATTTATTTCCATTCCAATTTCAGTGGACATATTTTGTATGATAGCATATATAAAGAAGAGAGGGATAAGGCACAGAAAAGAGGATAGAAATGGAAAAAGTATTTTTAAAATTTAGTAAGATAAAAAAGTATCACCAATTCTCTTAAAGGTTAACAAAATAATCATGACTGTATTAAGCACCCTTTCTTTGAGATGTGGAAAGTTGTGCAAAGTACCCTGTACATGGGGTTGCCAGGTTTAGCAAATAAAAATATATGATGCCCAGTTAAATTGGAGTTTCCAATAAATAACTAATAATTCAGAATATTTAGCATATGTCAAATATATAATATTACAAAGGTTATATTATATGTTACATATTATACTGGGAATGTACTGACATTAAAACGTTGTCATTTATCTGAAATTCAAATGTAATTGAATGTTCTGTATTATAGCTGGCAAACCTACCTGTATATCTACTAGGCCTAGACTTTAATAGATTTTTGGACATTCCTGTTAGTTTCTGTTTGTTTTTTCCTTCTGAATCATATGCCATTGCCATTGCGCCCAGGTTACTACCCTGAACATAGACCAGATTTATTTATCCCTGGGATGTTTTCTATATGACAAACCCAATTGTTCTATTAGCAATATTCCTTTATAATAAACTCCAAAAAGCAGCCTTAATTTTGCAGTCTTAATTGGATTAAGTGCTTGAATGTTCCTTCAAGAAGACATTTGTCTATTGTTGGGGTATAAAATTTTCTGTACGTAGCGATTGGTATTTTAGTTATTTTTGGGCTTTGACCAATGCTGGTCCTCTGAGTTGATTACCACCTATGACATTTTTAGCTTTTAGACCCTCAAAAAAAATTTAATTATGGGGTTAAGACAAAAACAAACTTCCAAATACATAGTATGTAATTATGTGTCTTAACATGTCAACCTATGCTTGTTACTCTTTACTGAGGAGGAGATGGTTAAGTTCTTGTTCTAAGAACTTTTTTTTATTCATCAAGTTACATGATTCGTTCAATGGATGAAACAAGAATCTCCCCAAATTAGATAAATGATCAAAACACTCTTGCAATTTCTGTGTAAGTAACATAGCTTATTACCATCACATGTAGCTTTGGAACATCTTATGGAAAAAAATTCAGTCTTCTGAAATTGTCTTTAACCTTCTAAGTGTATTTTTAAAACACTCCAAACAAGTCCATTTTACATTTTAGACCACTACCTTTTTTTCTAAAGAGAAAAAAAAAAGAATATCCAAGGTCGGTACCCCTTCATTTTGTCACTGTGTTTTTAACCTGTGCTATTTCAGAAGCAGGAAAGAAGCTTTAGTCTTAACATTTAGTTTCCAAATTTCGTGTGTTTTAAAGCAGTGGCCTGCAAACTGTGGTAGGCATCAGAATCCCCTTTGGAGCTTTTTAGAATATTGAAGCCTTGGCCCTTCACTAGGAGATTTGGTGTGGGACCCAGCACCTGCATGTCTAACAAGTTTCTCAGCGATTGTAATATATATCTAACTATAAGGTTTTATCCATATACTCAATATGAGCCAAACTGAATTCTAATCATTCTTTACGTGGGTATTGAAGGGTTTAAAGTAGATGGAAGGCAAGAAAATCCATTCTAGAAATATATACGGCAATCAAAATATGCTGATCTTTTCATCTCCTGAACTCTGTTGAAATGGGTGCTATGAAATTATATTGAAAATAGTATATCCTTGAATGTTTTGGTATCTATAAATTCTTCTGACATTCTTTAAAAAGGTATATGCATTTTACAGTTCATGAAAGAGCAAGATGTGTTTTGACAAATGCAAGGAAAAGTTCTTACACAATGGAACAATATGTTGAAGCTATTTTTAAAAGCTTTATTGTACTATTGCTGCCACATTGTTTCCACTTTATGCATAATTCCCCTTAGAATACAATTCGAGATAAGGTATATCATCCTGGATACTATTTAAAAGATTTTAGCACTGAAGTTGCAGATAGCGCAACTGTAAGATGATTTTCGATGACTGTACCAGGTCAGGATGATATTTTGAATATATTTTTTAAAAAAGCAACATGTATTTTAGTTTATTAATTAGTCTATGAGTAGCTCAGATATGATTAATAATACAAATGTGATTTTTGTATAATGATAATAAAAATACACGATCTGTTAGTTTCCCTCCTTTAAATGATATGAGTAACTTTCAACCATGCTGAAAAAAGAATAACTTGGACAGAACTTATTTAGGAGATAGAAAATTTCAACTATATTGGGACTCTCTTTTCTGTAAGAAGAAGCCAAATATAATATGCCTTTTAAAAGTGGGCAAAAGGTCTGGAAAAGAGATAATAAATGAAACAGAATATACCTTAGAAAAAGGAAGTTTTATGCATATATATTGTACATTAAGTATATTCCACAAGACTGGGCGAGAATAAAGTGAAGTGAAAGGGATATGAGTTATAATAGACTAAATAATTTTTAGAAATGCTGAAAAGAATAACATTTTAGAAAGTGTGATCAATAAAATAAAGGGTGCATAAGAGAAGACCTATCTAAAATTTGAGAAAGTGAACAAGGATGCGAGAAGTTTGTGGAAAGAGATACCAACGAGGGGGAATTTGTAAACAATGGGCGACATAACAAATCAGAGAATTTCAGAGGTCAATTTTTTTTTTTACAGACTTAAGAAAGAGCCAAGATTAGAAATAAAGAAAATTAAGTGGAAGTTGACATGGCATAGGGAAACATCAAAGCAGAGCATGGTAAAACATTTAAAGTAAAAAAAAAAAAAAATGAAAACTTAATGAAAGCAATACTTTTCAATAGCCAATTATTATTCAACTACTATACTCCGAGTTGCGTTAGGAAGATGTGCCTGGTTTATCCTAATGTCCTATGTTTTCTTTGGGGACATGGATATATATTAGATGATGGGTACAAGGAAACTATGCTGGATGGGGGAGAAAGAATGGCTTTTAACTTCATTGCTACTAGGCTGTGGGAGAGGGATGCTGAGGCAGGTACTACTTAAGCAAGGTCAGGAAAATGGAAGACGGAAAGTGGGTGAATAACTTGGTGTGCCCCCAGCTGACTTGTCCATTCAGCACAATAGGCACAGTACCAAGGGCCCGTGACGTTAAAAAAAATAATTTAATTAGAAAATTTTAAAAAAGGAAGAACTTTCAGAGTCAAAATGTTTGCTTAAATTTGTTTTTTTACACAATAGGGAAAAATGAGAATTTGGGGGCTCATGAAAATCTATGAAATCATTTTATTTAATTATTTATTTTAATGGAGGAAGGGGCCCACAAAGGGCCCATGAAAGTCACACACCGCCATGGATGTGCCTTGATAAGTTCATTGACGTGTCACAGGTTAAAAATGGTTGGGGGACTCTGGATACGGTGCTGGGTATTTTTCTATAATCACGTAAATCATATACCAGGAACCAATGATCATACGATTTCCAATGATCCCATAAGTAAATGGTCAATTGCGAGGCCCATGTTTTTATAATCTTGCAAGGAGAAAATAAACCCAATGGCAGCAATGCGGTCAAAGTAGGATCTGTACCCACAAAAGACACTGTTATTTTGTTTTGGTTTTTTCCTCAACTCTCTCTATTTACAAGCATTCCCACCAATCACTAAAGGAAGCAGCTTCTGTTAAGACCCTTTCTCCCAAGAGTATATACGGATATTACAGTGCTAATGCATTTTATTCCTTCACCCATGTTACTGCAATTAAACAATTATTTTAACCAGCAGTTATATCAAGTCTGTCAGCAATTGGTTTACTTCAGAAGCGAAATCTCTTTAAGGGATTTCACTAGCTCGGTCATGTTAGGGACACGTGAAAATATGTCTGCAAAAATTTTCCTGCCCTTAGGTAAATATGAGATTTGAGTTAGTGAATCTGTAGTAGATGTCACTAGAATGTTGAGTGGGTAGTTGACATCTTACATACAATGTTACTCCGCATTCAATACAAACACAGCTGAGTGAAAGTAACTGTTTATAAGTAGACACTTGGCATCCTTTGGAAAAAGTAGCCAAGTGATGGCCTGCATTTTGCACCTCTCATCTGGAAGGTCTGCTATGTTTAAAGAGTATGTAAATTAGAGATTTGGACCTCAGAATGCATTTTTACTCCTAAAGTAATATTCTTCTTCTTTTTTTTTTTAAAGTTAAAGGTGTGATTACATAAAATTGCAATATTATTGAACAGAATTTGGTTTTTCCTTATTCTTACTGTGTTATTGATAACTGCTTTGTGTTAATTTATGGACTAAGACTGAGAAATTATACACAAAGGATTTCTAAAAATCATTCTCTTAATTCAGTGACTCCAAGGATGTAGCTATACAATATAACACCAATATGTATGAAGAAAAATTGAGAAAGTCTGTCAATCACCTTTTTGTTTTATTGACACGTGGCCAAAGGTGTAAGTGTTTCCAAAGAGCTGGATATCTGGCACCTGACTGACAAAAGAATTTATGGAGGGAATGAATTTTTTCAATTTTTAGCCAGATACATTGGCATTTTGGAGACAATGTTTTCATTATTGCTCTTAAGACTCAGAATAGTAACTACTAGTGTCTAATTTTATAAATTGATTATAAAAGGATCATTTTTTTTAAAGAGTCTGTCTCCAGGTTCTCTTCTTTTATCCAAAATGAAGGCATACAATGTACTCTTTAAGGGACAGTGATTATTTGAGGAAATATGACTCTAGTATAGATCCTTCTCTCAAAAAACACATTAATTTTTGCATTGAATTTTTCAAAATGTTTATTTATTTTGAGAGAGAGAGTGCGTGTGAGTGTGTGCGAGTGGGGAGGGACAGAGAGAGTCCTAAGCAGGCTTATTGCTGTCAGCACAGAGCACGACATGGAGCTCGATCTCATGAGCTGTGAGATTATAACATAAACTGAGAGCAAGAGTCAGTCGCTGAACTGACTGAGCCACCCAGGCTCCCGTGCATTGAACTTTAATTCACTTCAGAAGCCTCCTCAATTCACCTTGTAACAGAGGAACTCTGAGGAAAGGGGAGGAAGAAGAAAAAAACATAGCTTCATGAGAACAGGGCACAGCTAAATTATGACAAAATCCAGTGAACACTCAAAGGATTGGGTAAAAAATATGCAAATTTTAAATTACCCTTAATTTTTAAAACACAGTTGCTTAATATGACTGGCAAGAATGTACAGTGGAGAAAGGGGAACTTTATAAAATTTACACACTATTGTAATTATTTACATATCTGACTTCCCCATTACTGTAAAGAATAAGACATAGTGATTCTCAACTTTGGCTGCACATTAGAATAATCTTAGAAGCATTTAAAGAACATGATACCTAGGGGCGCTTGGGTGGCTCAGTTGGTTAAATGACTGACTTTAGTTCAGGTCATGATCTCACGGTTTGTGAGTTCGAGCCCCATGTCGGGCTGTGTGCAGACAGCTTAGAGCCCGGAGCCTGCTTCAGATTCTGTGTCTCCTTCTCTCTCTGCCCCTCTCCCACTTGAGCTCTGTCTCTCTCTCTCAAAAATAAATAAACAAAAAACAATTTTTTAAAATATGATACCAAATTCAATTGGCCTAGAGGATGAGGCTTGGGCATTAGTATTATTTCAAAGTTCCCACTGTGATTCTGATGAGATGCTTGGGTTGAGAATCTCTGGTGTAGGGTACCCGTAGCACAAGCTCTGGCATATAGTAGATATTAGGAAATTATTACTTAAGTACATGAATGATATCATGAATGTTTCCTTTATGAAACAAATAGTTCAGATTTTTGACCTTCACAGATATGCTATCTTTTACCGAAGAACTTAATTAAAAAGTTCATATCTTATGAATGAACAATATGCATAATTGTGCTGTCAGATTATCATATTTAGTTATCAAGTCTTTCAAAAAGGTCATTTGGAGTCATTCATTGCAAACATCTAAATGTAATTTAATTTTTCACAGTGGATTCTCTAGCAGATCAATGAATGTTCATGCTACGGGTCAACTGATATCATGTGTATCTTTAATCAACAGTAAGTTTGAGATGGAGGAAAAAATTTGTCAACTTATAATTGTGTTCAAACATAAGTATTATACACGTGTATTCAAATATAAGATTTTTTTTTTGGTAGCACAATGGTGCAAATTTTTACTATGCTTTTTTCTAGAAGTCTATTTTTTCTTCCAACCCACATTCTTGGGCATGTTTTAGATATGGCACATTCAGAGATTAACTGTATATGGTCTATTTCATCCACTTACTTCTGAAGTGAAGTCCATCATCATTGGACAAGTTTTGCATGAAGGTCAAAAGAAATCATTTTCCATTAATTATATTCTATCTTGAACAATTCTCCACTGAATCCGTATTTACTTTTTTAAAGTTCTAGTGAAAGAACATACTGCTAATTAGGGTTTGATTGGAAGCTGGGAAAGAATCTCACTTCTTATGTTTAATGGTACAATGGGAATATTTATAATGTTTCTGTGTGTTTAGGACAGACCTTGCCCAAAGAACTTGCTCATGAAAGGGATTGTACATATTGGTGTTCTGTGCTATATATTCTCCGATAAGTTTGAATTTTCTAGCTGACTTTTATATTTTTGTCTTATTCTCATAGTGAGAAGTTAAGAAGACCGGGACTGTTAGGGCACTTGGGTGGCTCAATTGGTTAAGCATCCAACTCTTGGTTTGGACTCAGGTCGTGATCTCATTGTTTGTGAATCTGAGCCCTGTGTTTGGCTTGGTGCTGATGGTGCAGCCTGCTTGGGATTCTCTCTCTCCCTCTCCCTCTGCCCCTCCCTTGCTCCTGTGCATGTATTCTTCCACTCTCTCTCTCAAAAAAAAAAAAAAATGTTAAAAAAAATTAACAATAAAAAAAGACCAAGACTGTAATACTCAACTTCTATTGTAGAAAAGCCCATTGCATTCAGTTAGCATCTAATCAAACTCTTACTTAATTTACAAAATGGAGTGGCAGAAAGCTGTCCAAGGGATCAGCATCGTGAAAAAACTCATAGGAGCCTCAAACATAAACACCTAATAAAAAGATTTAAAAGTACAGTGAATGCTGATCCCCAAATGGGGTTATGGATCAAAATTATCTGGGGGACTTAAAAAAAAATCAGGTTTTAGTCCAAATTTCTTTTTTTTTTTTCAACGTTTTTTTTTTTTTTTTTTTTTTTTTTATTTATTTTTGGGACAGAGAGAGACAGAGCATGAACGGGGGAGGGGCAGAGAGAGAGGGAGACACAGAATTGGAAGCAGGCTCCAGGCTCCGAGCCATCAGCCCAGAGCCTGACGCGGGGCTCGAACTCACGGACCGCGAGATCGTGACCTGGCTGAAGTCGGACGCTTAACCGACTGCGCCACCCTGGCGCCCCTAGTCCAAATTTCTTGAAACAGAATCTTGAAGGTGGTAGGGGAGAAGAAATGATGGCAGAGATTGCTTCTCCTCCCCCGGGTCGGATTCTTATGTAGTCAACTGGGCAAAATTCTGTGGTTAAGCATTTGCAAAACACTGTATAATGGAAAGTACACTGGACAGGGAATTAAGACATTTGGGTTCCAATCAGACCTTTGCCACCAATTAATCTGGGATAATTCACTCAACCTTGATAAATTGCAATCTCCTCAATGATGGGCTTCTTTTCTAGAGAATTTCTCCAGTGACTTACAAGGTCCATTTGTACCTAATATCTAATGATTCTATTAGTTTTATCTTTCATGAATTCCTAAAGCATATCTCTACTATAGGAGTAAATAAGCAATAAAATGATTAAGTAAAATAGAAAATTAAGCTGTATCCACAATAAAATCCCCAGCACAGGATTGAACTGTGTGCTGCACCAGGAATTTGTGCACGTATATACAAGTTTTTACTGGATCTGTCATCTAGATTATATCCACCAATGGTCAACAAATCAGAAAACTCTGTGACAATGCACTGGTTCTTACCATTTCAAAAGTATGTAACCTCTTGTACCCCTAAACTTTAGTACAAAAAATTTGCAAAGGCACAATGTATTTTCCAGTCTTTCTCAAACACCATTTTGATGTTTTACTAGTTCCTCCTAATCAGAGAATTATCTACATCAGCAGAATTATTAATTTCCTGATCACTGGCTTTAGTCATTACATATGTATGCTGCATTTATGCCTAGATTTATATTCCTATATAATGGTATCTAACCAAAATGTCTACAGTGTGGTACAAAAGAGAAACTCAATAAATGTTTGTTTAATTAATAAAAGAAGCAAGGAAAGAAGGGAAGGAAAAGTAAGAGGTAAAAGGAAAGATGTTGGGCTAATTTAATGAGGAGGGCTTATTTAACAAGGATAATGAAGTTTTCCACATCAGTGGGAACCACATGATCCATTCCCATTAGCTTATGAATGTGCCATAGATAGGCATTGTGTTGAGGTAAAAAGATATCCCTTTAATGTGAAACAAACAAACAACATTGAGCAGAAGAACTTTCAGAATCAATTCTGAAAAGAATAGCT
Organism: Panthera pardus; assembly: GCF_024362965.1. Classification (NCBI taxonomy): domain Eukaryota; kingdom Metazoa; phylum Chordata; class Mammalia; order Carnivora; family Felidae; genus Panthera; species Panthera pardus. Next base: position 46,555,898 of record NW_026526991.1, on the reverse strand, counting down.
CACCTTTTTTTAAGCACAGGCTTCCATTCACTGGTTTTCCCTCCTTGTTGACATCAATTTTCATCCAGCTATGGAGGTATTTCCTGTCCTTCTTGACCACTACCTTGGAGCCTTGTTTCTTGAGAAAGAGAGAGGTATTTTCCACCTCAAGGAACCCTTCCTGCTCATGGCAAGTCCATCGGGGTGCCTGGTAGCAGTGGGTAGAGACAGCTGGTAGGGAAGGGCCACGAGAAGAGCTGGAGATGCCCAGGCACAGAGCAGATTTAACATGAAGGAGTTTTCCATCCTCAGTCCACATCCACTGCTGGTTCTGGCTGGTCCCATTGCACAAACCCACCACCACTCTCTTATTTTTGGAAAGGCACTCTTGTTTATGGACATGGACAATCTGAAACCCCTCTGGAAGATGAGATACTCATAAAGTACTATGTAGAAAATTATAAGGCCCATCAGAAAACAAAACATCCCACCCGCAAATCAGTCCAGTGAAAATACAAGGTTTACTTGTCTTTTGCTATTACTATCATTTCGAGTGAATAGTCCCAGATTCAACACACGTGATTTAAAATCCCAAGGCTGACATTGTCAAACTGTTAAAATGTCATACTTCGCTCCCTTTCTTTTACTTTCACATGGTTTAGGGAAGAAAACACACTTCCACTGAAATAATAAAAGGAAGCTTGAAAAAGACACCAAACCATCCAAAGAATATGGTGTGATATTTTAGCCCAATTATTAAATATATTGAAGTTATAAAAAGCTCCATTCCCCTTTTGACCATTATACTCTTTCCATCTCATCACCATCCCCCATTCTAAAAAAGCACCCCTTTTTCCAATTCTTAAGTTAGCACTGCAGTAGTATTTTTACATAAATTACATAATTTGGATACATGTTTAAAAATTAGATGTATTCATCTCAAAACAAAACAAAAATAAAACAAATTTTCCCACCCCTCTAAACCTTCTTAGCTAATAGTGACCAGTGAACGTATTGATCACAAATACAATTTCTTACAGTCCTGGAGAGAAGCATTTCTCTATATTGTGACAATCTCAAACAAAACAAAAAAACCCAGCATTTCTTGACAAAAAAAAATTAAACATCCAATTATTAAACATCAGTATTAAAAAGTGCAATGTTCTGGATCAGAAACCATTTTCTGAGCTTTTACTTAATTTGCTCTACTCTCCCATGAAAATATTCAGACGTTCCTTCCAAATAGCAACTTCCAAATAAAACACACCTCACTTCTTCACCTCCTTTAGTTATATCTCCTTATATTTTCCTTCTTTAACATACACAAAAAAACAAAACTATAACCTGATAAGGAAAAAACATGGAGAATGCCACAGATTGCCACATAAATCAGTTTCTCCTCAAGGTGCTTCACTGTCTCCTATAAAGATGCCATTTCAGGAGCTCTCCGAGTTATTAGGAGGACAAGAGGAGGCCATTTATTTTCTTTCAGAGAAAAGTCTCAGCAGAGTGGACAGAGCCGGCTCCTTTTATTCCCCCTCCTCAACGTCTTTGGTTAAACTGCCATGGAGACCTGGCTCCATTTCCGCCTTATTTCAGACACTTCAAAGGACAGAGACTCCTCTGCTGGCTATTGGAGAAATGCCCCAAGGGAGGCAAGCCTACTCACCTGAATTCCCAAAGATTAAGCAGGTAAGAATCGCCATGTAAAATTCAGCCTCCATTTTCCACTTAACAACTGTTCATGCTTTGCTTGGGGGGAAAAAAAATCTCCCAGATAAGAGAAGCAAAGACTAGGAAGGAAATGTGCCTTCGTGGTGGGGGGAAAAAGTCAGTGACGAGCACTTCCTCCTATTGAATTGTTTGGGGAAGTTTTACACCAGTGTCCTTTTGTCTGTTTCCTTAGAAAGAAGGGATTATGATTACCTCTCCTTTTTTTATGTAGAAAAAATTCTGACCTCCAGGAGCAGAATAAAACTTGTAAGTTTTCTCCTACATCTCTTTGGCACATGACTACTTCTTAGCCTCAAGAGGGAAGAAAAGAATTGTAATCTTAGTTAATTGAATGTTCCTAAAACATTACATCTCTTCAGGTGATATTGATTCTGCTGAATAAACACAAGTCATGTAATTTATGAGGGCCTATGACAAGTGATATAAAGACGTAAACATGTACTGTTTTATAATGATATGCTGGGAGTCTATTGAGGAAAACCACATAATGATGGCACTTCTAGATCATTATCCCTCAAGTGATGACAATATTACATTTAGAGACAGTTATCTCCACTGAAGAGGCAGAGACTAAAATTAAACCCATCTTATTACCTACTCCAGGCTTCCCCCAAAAGATAAGAGCTTCTTCCCAAGAGGAAAAAAAAGTAGATGCTTTACTCAATACTTAGTATTAAGAGTAGTTTATTGGCAGTATGAAACAAAGTCAACATAGCTGCTTTGAAAATTCATATTTGGGCAGAACATCTAGTGTTTGCTGAGTGCATTTTTTTTAACTTTATTTGTCTCTTGAGGATTAAAACCTTTCAGAAATTTAAGAATATCCATGGCAGCAACCTTTTGGAGAACTTCTGGAAATGGGACAGTTTACTTCATTCCCAAAGGGATCTGCCTTTTTTGGGGGGGGAGGGGAGAGAGATTCTAGGTAGATAGAATATTCAAAAATTCTTTCTTAGTAAAAGAGACACAGAGATTTAAAATTCTTGATACATCATAGTTGCTACAAATTTGTTTTTCCCTTTTAAAGTAAAATGACTCACAATGTAGAAATACAGTGGCTGGAGTTTTGGAGCAGAAACCACCTCTATGTCCAATAATAGAGAGTAAATACATATACACCCAGTGACAATCATTGTGCTCTGTAATTGATTGACAGGAGGTACTGATAAATACACATTTATAGGTAATATTATCAAGACACATTTCCATATAAAATAGTACTGCTTTTGATTTTTTTTTTTCAAAAACAAGGACTTATTTGTGAAAAATCCATTATCAATCACTTGCGACCTTAACGGCAAGATTCTGGTAACTGAGAAAGGTAATAGCACTTAAAACAGGAACAGTTTAACAGCTGACAGTCCATTCACAAGACAGATTTTGCAAACATTAAAGCATCTAAACACATAATAATAATTTCTTCAGCAGCTTCTCCAGTTGTCATCTGATGACATACATCACCGAGTATTTCATCCGTACATTCTGTGTGGCAGGTAGTCAATACAGACAAAACAAAAGTCTCCTTAGCTGTGTGAGAAATCTATCATACCTCCATCAGCATAGGACCTTCAAAATAACTTAGGGGATGCTTACAAATGCATTCATATACACAAGAGGCTGGCAGTCTTTAATTGTGTTGCCATCTTCCACAATCCGTGCCACAGCTTGGCTTCAGGACTTCTCTTTTCCTTCCATTGCAGGAAGTTCCTTCCAGAAGCCTCAGGTGGGTAATTGATTAACTACCCCTAGAGATTGATGGTCTGGTAAATCTTCAGAGAATCACTGGACAGTTTCTGCTGAAAGTCTGCTCTCATACAGGCACAGAGCATGATGTACAAATTCATACTGCTCACTAGTTTGGACCATTCCACCCCTACAAGAAAGAGAATACAGTAACTTCTTATTGCTAACGTCCTGCAGTCTTAAGAGACTATATCCAAGCTAGGGTATTATGCCAAAGACACAGAACTGTTGACCTGGTGAACTTAATATGCTAATGTGTATAAGGAGATTATCACAGTGCCTGGTATACACTAGACGCTTAATTAATTTTTGCTACATACCATTACCGGGGAGGTGGTACTGCCTACTGGGTAAGTACTTAGATTTTCGGACCACCCAGGCTGAGCTGAAATCTCTCCTATACCAATTCTTAGCTGTGTGATCTTGGGCAAGTTCCTTAAAACCTTTTATGTTTCAGTTTCCTCCTCTGTTAAAGTGGAATGATAGTACCTATTGCATAGTATTCTTGTGAGCGTTAAGTGAATTCATATATCTAGAGTGTTAGTATCACTTCTCAGGTGGCTTATAATTCATCTCGTGTTAAAATGGTTTATATACTTGGATTAAAGTTGAAGCAGGTTCACCAAACAAACTCAACTGTGAGGTGTTGCTCTTTGTACAAGTAGAAAGAACTATCCTGGAATGGTCTCATTGGGTATGTGATATAGAAACAACCTTAATCTTTAGGTGTGGTATGCTGGGTATCTGAATACAATAGTGGGCGGGACATTAAATGAGTTGGAAAAAGGGAATTGCTTTTTTCCCTTTGTTATCAACGTTATCATTACTAGTTACTCAGGGTACCTTTTGTTCCTGGATTAGTAGAAGGCAGCTACTTTCCTGAGAAATATTGATGATGCTTCTCATTATACTTCTATAGATAAATTAATTATATCACATTTTGCTCTTTATAATAACAGTTCTTTTACCTGGCAAAGCTACTGACAGTAATGTAAATGCTACTTATTGTTCCTGCTCACTGAATAACAGAATCACTGTTAGTAACTATTTGATGTCTTATAAAGTCTCTATAACCATACAGTCCTACAACTGATTTCATTATTTCATTATTTATTTACTTATTATTGAGAAAGAGGGGGTACTAGTGTGTAAGGGGCAGAGACAGGGAGAGAGAGAGAATCCCATGCAGGCTCTGCACTGTCAGTGTGAAGTCTGAAGCAGGGCCGAGCTCACCCCAGGCGGGTCTCCGGTTCACCGGATGTGGGGCTCCAACTCATGAACCATGAGATGACCTGAGCCAAAGTTGGATGCTTAACTGACTGAGCCACCCAGGAGCCCCACAACCCATTTTAAAATTACGTTTTAGCCAGTTCTTCCAAGAGGTTGTTACCATTCAAAATAATTAATTCTCGGCCATGTAAGCACTTCAGCTTTAAAAACAAGATAGACTACCTCAGTGTAATGTGATTTCTGGTTAATGGTAATAACTGAAACTGAGCTTGTATCTATGTTTACTTGTCAACCTCTATAAATATAAGCTTACAAAACATTAAAATATTAAGCCTTCTCTCCTCTACGCAGTGATGTTATTAAGTGAGTGAGATTTCACCCTTCTAAATTAAACTAAGCAGGTTGACATGATGCCAAAATGATGTATTTGGCAAGAAACAAAGAGGTAAATTTCAGTGATAGCAACTTAATGGCAGAAGTATTTCATTGGTCTTTCCCCCCAAAACTATACATTTTGTTGTATTGAAGGCAACTTTCTGGCCAATGTGTTCCTTGGTCACAAGTTGACAACAGAAATGGCAAACTGAAGATGTGGTTTTTCTTCTTCTTCTTAGCTGGATGGTAACATCTGGGCACACCTCAAACCACAGGAGGTGTCCAAAAGATGTTGGCTTTGGCTGTGATGCTTAAGAGACACAGCCATAGTAAATAGCAGGGCAGCTCCAGGAAGCTGAGAGGTACCTCCCTTTACCTGGCTTCACACAGCTCAGAGAACCATTAGTTTTCCCCCTTAAACTGCTGATGGTTCAATGTGGGGCCTTATATGTGGCTCCATCTCTTAGGCTCTCCTCTATGAATTTCGTCTCACCATTTACCTCACTTTGAGGTAAGCTCTTCCCTTTCTTGTCTGTTCTGGTGAGCAGTGGTATTTACGTGTCCAACTGGTGAATGAACAAAGACATGGTCCAAGTTTTCATACCCATGTTACCCCCAAGTGGGTCAGCAGCATATCTTCTTGCTCAGAGTATATTTTCTATGACATTCTGTTAACTAAGTCAAGATTGTTTCTGCCAGCAAATATGGGGGAGATGGGGAAACAAACTGATTAGGTGTAGGCTAGCAAAATCTTGTGGGTATGCAGGTTTAAGGAAGGTATATGAGAAATTATTACTTCCCACCTAATCTGGAAAGCATTTTCAGCAGAGTGATTCAATTTATGCCAATTGCCGGCACAATGTAGGCTTTCCAGAAGGGAGCAGTCTACATGGCATATGGTCAGCTAGTTTCTGCTGGAATGCTCATGGGGAGGTGAGAGGTCTTAAGAAGCAGCCTTTCCCAAAGTTGCAGGAAAGCTTCTGAAGAGAGAAAATGAATCTGCTCCTATCTAACTTTCACCCCATTGGTTGAACTGAAATAACCCCAAAAAAAGTCTAAAGACTCCCTCTTGTAGTCACACAATAGCTTTCTAAATGCTGGAAAACAACCATCAAAGTCCCGTAATCTTTTCTTCTCTAGACTAAACATCCTGTGGTCCCTCAATATTTCTATAAAGTTCGGTTTCCCGGTCACCCACCAATCTAGTCTCCTTCGTCTATAGGCCATTTTATCAAAGATGACCTTCTTACAGTGTTGTGTCTACTCCTGACAGGATCTAGTCACTGGGAATATTTTCTCCTTTGAGCTGCATGTCATAGGCCAATGAGCTTGCATTTGCAGGTACATCAGATGATAAGATCTCATGGTACCCATCTGGTGCCTGGTGCCCAACAACACTTTTAAGATATCGAGTGAAGGTTTGGGCTTATGAAGTCTGCAGGATTTTTTTTGTTTGTTTGTTTGTTTTAATTTTGAGTGTGAAAGTTACAGTTTGCTCTCATCCTGTACTTAAGCTATTGACTTTTTGAAACTAAGTGCAGGATTTTCTAATCAGTCCTATTAATTTCAACTTGTTGGTTTCAGCACAAAGTTTTTATTTACTGTCATCATGATTTCTATCATTCAATATATTAACCTTTCATTTCTTACTCCCAGCTTTATGTCTTCCAGATATTTAAGAAGCATGCTTTATTTCTTTTTAACTGTCATTCATAATGGAGGAGGAAAAGACCGGGCCAAGGTGGCGTCTTTATTATAAGTCATTTGCTATCATGTGATATACTGTCTATCCCATTCCAAAATTGTTTCTAACTAAGTTGTAGGTCCTTTAAAGATAGGCATAATGTTATAGCCTTCTCATATTTGCAACAATGAAAAGCACTTCCTAGTCTTAAGTGAATGCCTGTCATGTAGATTACTCAGGCCATGCTATTTTCATGTCATAAGAAAGCAGATAAACTCTGGGCTAAAAGAAGGCAAAGGGTATTACAGGATGCATTCACTGGAGTCTGGCTCAAATTCAGGAACTCATCACAATTATCTCTGAAAATATTTGGTAAATATCTAATTGCATATAGTGGAATATAGAATACTCTGTTGATCTTTGTAAGAATTTAAAATTTAGGATTACCGTGCAGATTTTACACAGTCTTTTTATAGATTAGCCACGGTAAAAATAATACCCAAGAAGCTAATGTAGTGCCTGCATGCAAAATGCAGTTATACGAGAAGTGAATAATGCCAGATTATACAGAACCCTCAGGAGAGCCCTGTAATAGTTCATCCTCTAGGAGAGCTCTGACTTGGTTGTTAGGTACCTTTCAGGTCAGACAGGGCTAGATGGACTTGCTGAAGTCTGGATCCATACAGTGATGTACAGTTTAAAGTATTTTTTAAAAATGTTTTTATTTATTTTTGAGAAAGAGAGTGTGAGTAGTGGAGGGCCATAGAGAGAGGGAAACAGAGGATCTGAACTGGGTTCTGCGCTGACAGCAGCAAGCCCAATGTGGGGTATGAACTCACGAACCCATGAGATCATGACTTGAGCCGAAGTTGGGCACTCAACTTAATGAGCCCCTGAGGTGTTCCCCACCCCCCACCCCCCAACCACTGATGTAAAGTTTAAAACACATGCTGGTCTTTGAAGGTAAGAAGCAGGGATGCTCTTTTCATTTCTTTAAAAATCATCCTCCAACTTCCTTTTAAAGAGCAGGCACTGGGGGCACCTGGATGGCTCAGTTGGTTGAGCTTCCAACTCCCGATTTCAGCTCAGGTCATGATCTCACAGTTTGTGGGATCCAGCCCCCTGATGGGCTCTGCACTGACCGCATGGAGCCTGCTTGGGATCCTCTCTCTCCTTCTCTCTCTGCCCTTCCTCTCCTCAAAATAAACAAATAAACATTTAGGGGTGGCTGGCTGGCTCAGTCAATAGAGCATCTGACTCTTGACTCTTGGTTGTGAATTCGAGCCCCACGCTGGGTGTAGAGATTACTTAAAATAAATAAATAAATAAAAGTCTTTAAAATAAAAGGATTAAAAAAGAGAAGAGCAGGCACTAAAATGATCTTTGGCCCCCAGGAGATCATAGTTTAAACTCAACCAAGGTGGATTTTAAAAGACTTCCGTGCTGATCAATATGATGCTTCAGTGGAGAAGGCCTATGGGGCCCAAAATAGATGGACCATTGTGAATCAGGCAGCATGCCCCACCATTACTTAATACATTGTATTAAAGCATCATCTCTCCTGGAGAATCCTCTTTAGGTACGAAGCTACTTCCCAGAGTTCCAGTTCCCAGATCAAAAACAAACAAGGTTCAATACCTACTGCCAGAGCAGGAATTAGTTTACCAAAAAAGAGTGGGGGAAAAAAAGCCCCAAGAAACTGGGGCAAAGGGACCAGTGAGTTATGAAAGTGACTGTGGCTCTGAAAGGTTTGGAATACCGAGGTGTCAGGTTCATCGCCCGTAGGGACTAAAGTGTGTTAAGACAGAAGACACCATACACTGTTGTTGAGACAAATCCTTTCTCCAACACTTACTATCTGCTTTACCTTACTACATAATTTTTGCAGTACTCAGTTTTCTCATCTGCAAAATGATGAGGTAATAACATAATGGTGTCTACCTCATAGCATTGTTGTGAGAAAGCAACGGGACAATCCATTCAAGATGCTCTGCGCACAGCAGAGCACATACAGATACCAAGCTGCTAGCTATCGTCGTTGTTATTGTTACACTTTGCTGGTATCTGGTGGAACAGGACTGCCTGAAAGGCTCTGGAATGGGACCTCTGAAGGCCTTGGAAAACTCAGAATACACCTGGCAGGGAACACAGTATTGCCCTGGTTGGGCAAGCTGAGATGGAAAGGTCCAAATATGTTTCTAAATATTAACCAGCCTAGAAGTCTGCTACAGTAGAGGCAGGTGATGTCATATAAAGAAGTGGGCTTGGAGTCTGACAGATTCACGTTTGAATCCTTGCTTTTAAATCTCCTCACTGTATGATCCTTCCCAGCTGGGCTTTCTTCGCTTAAAAATGACACTAATGACAAACCTCAGCAGATTGTGAGGATTAAATTAGTCAGACCATATCAATCTCTAGACAGAGGCTCTTCGCAGAATTCTTAGCAGCCCACGGTTCTGCGGTGGTGCTTGAGGGGCCATGGCAGGGTGGAGGAGGGGCTTGGGTTTTAGGACTAGCTCCTAATCCTGGTTTTGACCAAGGCAGTTGTGTATTTTATTTTATTTTATTTTATTTTATCTTGTTTTATTTTATTTATTTTTAAATTGGCTTTCAATGTTGGTGCTCTGTGGAAGATTTTGTCTTCCCATTATTTTGTTTCCTATTGTTCACCAAAAAAGTTTGAAAACCACTGGCTTGGCAAACTGTATTTACCTAGTAAATTTTCAAGTTTTGCAAGGTTTAAACTGGGCAATACATAAAACGCTTAGCACAGTGATTGTTATTTAGTGAGTACTAAATAAATGCTACATATTATTTTTCTTATTCTTCTGGTAAGTGCTTAGCTGACGCGGTGCCTGGGGTGATCATGCGTCTGGTTTGCTTGGGATAGTCCTGGTTCACTCTTCTTGTCCTGTGTAATTGCTAATAGAGCCACCCTTCACTGACAGGAGTGCCTTGGTCTGGATGATCAATTATTTGTTCACCCTAATTCTGTCCCGTTCCATGCTGTGGAAGAAAGTCATTCCTTTTATCACAGAAGTGGTATTGGTTGCCTGCCTCTGACGTATACCGCCCTCTAGAAATGTCAAACGTCTCATATCACATCAGCCCCACCAAACACAAAAACCAGTGTCTTCTGTCTCCATGCAGGGAAGCACGTAGCTGTGTCAGCTGGGGGTAGACTCAGGTTGGAAGGAAAAGCAATGTCGTTTTTTCCCTTTGCTACTAAGAGGGTGTGTTGAAAAAAACCAACCCAGATGCCCAGGAGAGAGATTTGGTTTTTCACATGTTAAAATTGTGACCTTTTGTGACTATTAACTCACACATACAGACAGCAACAGCCTTTCCTGCTGCACCGCCCAGCGCGTATCCGGTCTAATCAGTAGACAGAAGAAATTCTGCAGCGGTGACTCACTTCTGGGCTAACAATGGACCTTACGCTCCTTGGCTTTTTATTATTTTTGAATCTGGAATTCTTTTGGTAAAGTTTGGTACAGTAAATTTAGAACAAAAGGTGTGGATGTTAATGTGCCTCATGGGTAAAGCTTCGACAGCTTGGGCGTGAGTCAAGCCAGGCTAATGTCTGCTGCTGTAACTCAGGTGTCTTGAACAAAGGTTTTCCCCCGTGTCCTTTATATCGTATCAGGAGGGAGAATTTAAACATAAATGTTCTGACTGATTCTGAGCAGATATTTTGACATAGACATTTTCTCTGGAGTAGCTGTGTTCCAAAGTATGTGTAGGGCATAAAAGCCAGCACAGACCCAACGATAATTCAGTCATAATTCAATGGTTTAGCATATCTTAAATTCCATTTTTTCCCTGAAAATTAACCAATTTTCTTCTGAACACCCAGGTTAATACTCAATTAGCTCTAAGCTGAGAAGGAGGAAAAGGTTGTCCTGGCAACCACTTGGGAGATTCATTTGGCATAATGTGTTCTTTAAGAGGACCTCTTGTAACAGTCTTAGAAACTGTGATGTCAGGTAAATAAGTCCATACCAGTCCCCGGGGCTTTATCCTTAAGTTTCCTTAAAAGAAGTAAACCAAAATGTTCAATTGCTGATCTTCAAATGAGATCTTTGAAATCCACTAATTAATGGGAACTTTGGAATGAGTCGGGAATGCAGAGAGATATGGAGAAATGTAAGGGTAGGGTTGATAAAAATTATATGAACAGGTGGAAATTTTAGCTTTGGAATTATTTTAAACAAGTTTTGGAAACAAATAATACTTTGGGAACACATATTAGCCTAGAAAACTGATGGCTTATATATTCCTCCTCTTGGATTGTTATAGTTTAAAAAAAAAAAGAAAGAAAATCATCACACTAAAGTGATTAATCAAAACATTTAAACAATGATATGACGCACACTGGAAGCACTTTTCTATCCTGTCTGGGAAGCCACAAGCAAGGTTTTTGGATGTCATTCCAGTTTAAGGCCTCCAAGGTAAGGATGTACAAAGACAACAGCAGATTTCACCACTGACTCTCTAAAAGGAGGATTAGACAGATTGTTTCCTGTTTCTGGGGAAGGAAAAAAAAAAAAAAAGAAAAAAAAAAGAAAAGAAAAAAGCCTTGAGACTGCATATTATTTTATGTGCTTCACTTCCCAAATTCTGTTTTCAAGTTCTTCCAGTGTCCAAAGGTGCCAAATGAGATTAAGAGAAATATGATGAGGAAGAAGTTGTTCGAGGTCAACCTGCAAAGGAACACGTTCCTTTCATCCTTGCCTAGATGTCTTCAGATGGCCACGTATTGTTCCTGAGTCATTTTCTATGTGCATGGGAGGCATTTTCTGAGTTTTTAAAAAATTTTTATTATTTTTAAATTAATTATTTGTTTTTTAGAAAGAGAGAGAGGGGGGCAGAGAGAGTATGCCCGTGCAAGCGAGTACAGGAAGGGCATAGGAAGAGAGAGAATATTCAGCAGGCTCAGCGCTGAGCCTGATGCAGGGCTCAATCCCACAACCCTGGTATCATGACCCGAGCCGAAATCAAGAGTCAGGTGCACAATTGACTGAGCTACCTGGGAGCCCCCTGAGTTTCCTGGGCCATTTTGTTACTAAGGATTGTTACTGTTTTTTAAAGGGACAGGTTTATTTCTCATACTTACTGTGTAAATGGCCTTTCACTATGTCATACTGCAAAACCTCGGCACACACAAGCCTAAATGAATTTCTTGCAGCAAGAGTTAAATATGGTAAAACCTGGTTGGTTTAGCTTTAACAGCAACTAAAGTTCTTTAGATGGTATAGACACAACAATTTAGTGATATTTAAGGTTAGAAGATTTAAGCAAGATATGGAATATCTAACTAATAAAACATGATTACATTGGGCTCAGTTTAGTGCCAATGCTATGGGCCCTTTTTTTTCACCATAAGTTTTGAAAATTGTTGACCTATGTACGTATGGTAATTTCTATTAACAGGAAAATATGACTAAACAAAATCCTTTTTCGTCATGCTGGCCAATAGAAAGTTCATTGTATTTATCATATTCAGATATCAATAATGATCTAAACTGAAACCATCAGAGATAAACAATTTTCCCTGGTTTATACAGCATCTAGTTCAGGGTCATTGTCAAAGGCAGGATTAGAATGTGAACTTCCTCTCAATTTGTGTTTAACCCAATTTAGTCTCCCACTCCAGAAAACAACAGTGTTTTGGGAACCAAACAAATCCAGAATTTAGCCTATCTAATTAGAGAAAAACTGGAAGTTCAGTTCAGAATGTTTAAAAAAAAAAAGACAGTCAAAATTTGTCATGTGACTTTGGATATATCATTCACTCTTTTTAGGTCTTGGATTCCACCCGAAGACTCAGAGATTTGTACAATATTTGACTATGTTTCTTTTAAACCATCCCTTTCCTAGTAGGTGTTTGGCAAATGTTATGATTGTCTGTTAATGCCGTTCCATTGTTCTCTACAGAAACAAGGTTCAAAGACTCAAAGAATGCAATAGTTGAAAGGGAGTTTAGAGAGCTAGATGATCACTTCCCAATCACTGAATCCCAAGATGGAAAAGGCATTTATTGGAAGGGTCCTCAAACCTATCTGTGTATCTAGCAGTATCATTAGACCAAATAAACACACACACATATGCATCACTAATTTTTAAATGCATGTAGGTGTTGTTTTGAGTCACAGAATGAAAATTAATTTATTAGCATTAAGGATTTCAAAGTACAAGTATCAAGTTGAAGTCCATGGAATATTTTACTCTTATAAAAGGGGGTCTTCATATCAGAAGAGGTTGGGGGACCACTGATATGCCCATTTCTCTTTTTACATATGTAGACAGAGAGGCCTAGAGTGGACAAGGGGTCACACATGGAATTAAGGCACAGCCAGGATTAGTACCAAGCTTCCTGACCTCTGGTCCAGTGACCTCCAGCCCCTCATACTCTAGTGGCTGCCTGGTGCCTCATCTCCTCAGCCAGTGCTTGGTCCAAATTGTCCAATACCGACTTCATCTTTTAATTAAAAATGAAAGCTATGGGAATGAAGGAATGATCCATTAATACACTTCTAAATAAAACACTGGTGGGTGCCTTGCACTGAATTTGAACTCCTACTTGGAAAAAAAAAGAAATCCTAATTTAGTTCAAAATATGCTCAAAAGTATTATTAAAAAGAGAATCACAGACTCGTGAATCTGCAGTGAGAACTGTTACATCTATTAATAGAAGTTGCCCTAAAGCCAATGAAAATAATGTCTTGCCAGGGAATGAGGAATCTACCAAATGGCTTTGTCATCGTTGTTACAATGGAAACATCCATTCAGCAGAACACTCATCTCTAAACCAGACCATTTGAATTTCTTGCTAAAATGCAGGTTTGTGATCTCAGAGCACATTGCCTGCTTTTGGCACGTTGAATAACAATGATCAGGCATTGTAATTTATCAACATCATCATTGTCATCATCACCAACATCATCATCATTTGGAGTCAGGTTTTTGATCATGCTCAGTGCTGAAACTCTTATCATCCATGGAAAAAGCCCATTTGAAGTATCTAAATCACTGCCTTTCTTCTTGGCTGTTGGCCGTGCCCTGGACTTCCCATAAGTGGTGGGGGGTAAACTATTAAAAAAAGATGCACAGTGCACAGTCTTGGATCACCAGTGGGTAGAGGTCATTGTTAAAGGGAGTATGAAAGCAAAGGGAAAGTCCTGTGGAGCTTGCACGCTGCAGTGCATAAAATATCAGCCCCTTGATATATTGGCTCTGTCTTTTGTAGCCCTTATTATTCTCAGCTGGGTGCTCTTTTTTAATGGTCACCACCCACGGCTCAAATCCCTATGCCATTCTCTGTCTTCTCTTCACCACCAAACTTCTTGAAAGAACAGTTCATATTTATTATTTACAACTTCTTTCGGTACCATTTAGATAGGCTTTGAGGAAAGTTTTGTATGGTCAAATTAAATATGAAAGAGAGCTTAAAGGAAGTTAAATGGGTTTCTGTGCTGGGGGACTTTCCAGATTCTTCAATGTTTTAATACTTACTGTGAATATCCATGTGGGGAGGGCTTCTAAGAAATAGAGTACATAGCTCACATTTAATTGAGAGCCTATTTTATTTTATTTATTTATTTTTGCCTGCATACACTCTAAGAGGATCTGGCACTTGGCAGGCTCTCATAGTTTAATTAGGAATTAAACTGTGCCCTGAGAAACACAGTCTGGAAAATTCTGTTAAGGAATCCATCTTTCTATGCCTAGGTACCTGATGCATGTACAGTAGAAGGTGTTAAGTAAATGTTTGTTGAATGAATGATACATGATTCAGGAGCACTAAACAGAGAGCACCCAAGGTCTCTAAGCAGAGAGACCTTGGGTGCTTAGAGACCTTGGGTGTCCATTCCAGTGGACACAGGATTTAGGCCTGTCTACATTCATTCTAAAAATATCCCACCACAGGGTCAATTTTATGGGCTCGTGACCTGCTGGGTCACACGAGCCCCTTCCCCGTGTTGAGAAGAACCTTGCACTTGGGTTAATGCTCTGCTGTCACCATCTTGAAATATTTAATTTTTTTTTTTTTTAAAAAGAAGCCTCACACTTTCATACTGCACTTGGCCCTGGTAGCTGCTCTTGCCCAAGGAATCCCTTGTAAGCTCTTTTGCTTCCCCTCCATGCCCCTCACTTTCCCAGTACCCACGGCTCTCTACTAGTCTTCTCCACTGCAGGGAGTACCCAGCTTCTGGGGCCTTCTCTTCAATTCCCTTTCATCAAAACTAAGTTCTGAATGTATTCCTAATGCATGGAGTTATGTTCTCTCTAGCTACCTTACTCTAGCTGGAGAAGACAGATCACATTGTTTAGACTGAAGGGTCTAGCTGACAGGTCATGATCTCATGGTTCATTGGATTAAGTCCCACATCGAGCTCTGCACTGACAGTGCGGAGCCTACTTGGGAATCCCTCTCTCACCCACTCTCTCTGCCCTTCCCCTGTTTGCACTCTCTCTCCCACTCAAAATAAATAAATAAATATTTTTTTTTAAAAAAAGGTTAATAACTGAGAAAGCATAAGGTGTCACTCTCACCTTCTCCTCCACATTCAATGAACTTTAAAAAAGAATGATTCTTTTAACCAAAGATTGGTTCTCTAATAGTGATATTTCAGACATTCACCATACACAGATATTTTAGGTATCCTCCATAGACAGACATTTTGGGATGAGGCAACTTTCCTATGTTCCTTAAATTATATTCTTAAGGCAACAGCTGACAATATCACTCTCTTCATGAAACAGCTCTCATTCATACTAGACCTTGTTTTAAAAATTATGGTACCACTGCATTTTTTAATTGGCAAAGCATTATCAAACGGGTATGCTTCTTGTCAAGCAGTTTTGCAATAAACATATTCCAAAAGACTGTTTACTTTCATCTACACTGGTCATGCCTTTTGAGTTAGAAATCAGAAGTCCTGGATTCCAAAGAGGTCTATTTCTCCAGTCTTTTAGCTACATGATCTTGGGCAAGTTACTTGATGTCTTGAATTCTTTGTTTCTTTATTGAACAAAACAGGGCCAAGGAATACTTCTTTTCCTACTTTTGGGTTCATTTTGGGAGTTAAATGAGACATGTAAGACATGTGTTTTGAAGGCCACGGTGGAGAGGCCACGATTAAAAACTTCCAAGTGTCAATAGTGCATTCTGGAATGTCTGAAGACAGTTTCAGGACTGAAGGCAAAGGTGGCCACAGAAACTAGGGTTGGGGATAAGGTTTGAAGAACTGATGAATGACAAGCCACAGGAGTAGAAAGGTGGGTGTTTGGATCTTCTGGGGCCAGTTTTTCTTTTACTGGCATACGAGTTAATGATAGGGTCAATGGCAGCAATCACCTTCAAACTGGAATTTTATTTTACTTATTAAAAAAATAAGTTTACTTATTTATTGAGAGAGAGAGAGAGAGAGAGTGGGAGAGAGAGAGAGACAGAGAGAGGGAGCGAGCAGAGGAGGGGCAGAGAAAGAGGAAGAGAGCGAATCCCAAGCTGGACAGAGGTGTAGAGTCAGGCACGGGGCTCGAACTCACAAACCGTGAGATCATGACCTGAGCCAAAATCTAGAGTCAGATGCTTAACCGACTGAGTCACCCCGGCACCCTACAAACTGGAATTTTAAAGATGAAGTGTGGCAGGAAAAAACAACTGAAAACTGGAGCAAGTGGCAAGAAGCCTGGGGGAAAAGAAGTTGGATGGGGTGAAGGAAAGGAGGCAGTTTTTTTGTCTTGCTTTTCATAATAACTAGGGGATTGCATAGCAGAAGGAAGAGAAGAAAAAGAAAATCTGTTTCGATCCTGTGAAGGAAGGCAGGCAAAGTTTCGAGGAAGGTTTTAAAGAAAGGGTCCATTTCATAAACCACAGAAGCAGCTGCTCAGAAAGAATGTGTATAGAAGAGATGTTGATTAATGAATCTGTTAGAATGATTTCCAGATACATACTGGCAGGAATTCAAATGCAGGGGGCAGGGAGCCTTCGGATCAGCAGAGAAGCTTTGATATGTTTTGGAGATCCTATCAACAATAAAAAGACAAGCCTTGTGGGGAGACCTTGGTGGTGATGGAAAGCCAAGGCTAAAATTTCTGACCGTTTGCTTTAGGAAGGAAGGGACCGATAGAGGAGGCATTGTGATATGGTTTAAAAAATTTACTTGTGATTCCATTCAAAGCTAGAGGACTATTGGGTAGATTTGACAGGGCAATGTGACTGGGAAATGGAAATCAAGGTGGAGGTCAGGCTACAAAAGCAGGTTGAGGAGGTGGGAGATGGGAAGGTGAAGAGCCAAGATTTAAGAATAACAAAAGCCTCCAAAATGAGCAAACTAAACCCAAGGTGTTGTTCTAAAAAGGGTTCAGAGAGAGTGTTGGAGATCAACTCTGTTCAGAGTCAGCCTGGATCCATGTGGGGATCTGGCGTTTATGGAATTTTGGCACTAGCTGGCAAGACAGCAAGGTACAGGGGTTTGAACTGGAGTCCTTGAGGGATTTGGGGTCCCCAGCAGTAGGAGGTTTGTTTACGGAAGCACAAAGCAGGAGAGATCAAGGTCACCATGGGAACAGCTCAAGGCTGATTTGGTGCTATTCCCTACCCTCTGACGCAGGCCCCACTTCTGGGTGAAGGTAGGTTCCAGAGTCTGGAGTGAAAAATTGGACCCTATTCCAGCTGGACAGGCAGTACTAGATGGAAGGAGACTAAGATAGCAATTGTAAGAGAAGCAGGAGACATCAGTGGAGCTGATTTTATGTAAAGAAAGAAAATATTTTTGGAAGCAGTTATATGTGGGGTATGGAAAGGGAGGAAGTGGGAGGGGTAGAGAGAGCGTTAGAAACATAGGCTAAATGTTCTACCAAGTGCGTCATGGATGTAATCTCATCTTTATACTACCGCAGCCCTGTGAGGCATATATTGTTACTTTCAGTTTATAGATGCACCTTCAGGTTTCTCGCTATATATATTGATAACAACAGTGGCTAAACGTGATTGCATGTTTATTATGTGCCAGGAACTTATAATCTTTTCTTTTAAATAATTTTATTAAAATTTTTTTAATGTTTATGTATTTTTGAGAGAGAGAGACAGAGAGAGAGAGAGAGAGAGACAGAGAGAAAGGGTGAGCAGGGGAGGGGGAGAAAGAGAGGGAGACACAGGCTCCGAAGCAGGTTCCAGGCTCTGAGCTGTCAGCACAGAGCCCAATGTGGGGCTTGAACTCATGAGACATGAGATCATGACCTGAGCTGAAGTTGGATGCTTAACCGACTGAGCCACCCAGGCTCCCCAGGAACCTACAATCTTACTCTTACTCCTTGCAACAACAAGAGCATGTGGCTACAAGTATAACTTCCATTTTCCAGATGAGAGACCCCAGACAAGGGAAGGTCTCACAGCTTGCCTAAGGCCACACAACCAGAAAATGGGAGCAGTCATAATGCAAACCCAGGCAATCAGTTTCCAGAGTCCAGAATTTTAACCACTGTAATGAACAGCCTCTATTAAGCCAGGCAAAATTGAAAGAAAAAGAGAGGGAAGATACACCTACAAGGACTTGAAGCTATTATTCAAGAAGAGATAAGAACAATAATAGGGATGGGGAAGGAAAACCTCATCTGGACAGAGGGATCTGAATGCTTAATTTTTAGAGATAGGCTGTATTGATAATTTTAATAATAATGAAGATAATAATAACAGTTTACATTTATTGAAGGTTTACTATGAGACAGATCCTACTTTAAATAATACATATATCTGAATTTTTAGAACAATCTTTTGTGTCTTTTATTGAAATCCAAGGACCTGGGACATAGTAGGTGCTCAATAAATATTTGTTGAATGAATCTTGGGAGGTAACTGCACTTTTAGGAGGACACAGGGCTCAAGTCCAAGAGACCTTTCTCCCATGGCCCTCTTGTTTTCTTACTTCACAACATTTATCTCTGTCTGAAATTATCCCATTCATTTCTTTCCTTTTTTAAATTATCTGTCTGTCTGTCTCTCTTTGCATTAGAATGTAAACTCTAGGAAAGCAAAGCTTCACTCATCTTGTTGAGTCCTCTACGTGTAGCATCTGGAATGATGCCTTGGGCATAGGAGGTAATTAATAAATATTTGCCGCATGAATGAAAGAAGAGAACGCAGTATTTCAGCCTTGCAGAACAACTCATTTCCACAATAGTACACTGACTTGCAGAGCAGAGAGGCTGGCTATCCATCTGCTGGTACAGCATCTTTTTCTGTGCCTGTTCTCAAAGAGCATCTGTGTACTTTCTCCATCACTGGCTCAACTCTTCATCTACCCAGGTAGGCTTAGTTGTGGAGCAAGGAAGAAGAGACCTTTCTTGTTTGTTTTGTTTTCAACACAGATAAACACAGATCATCACAAAGGTGATCAAATCATCTCCATATAAAAACAACTCACCCACCTCACACCCATTAAGATGGCTACCATCAAAAAAAAAAAAAAAACAAAAAAAAACAAACCCAACCAACCAACCAACGAAACAAACAAAAAACAAAATAGAAAGTCACAAGCATTGGCAAAGGTGTATAGAAGTTGGAACAACTGTACTTTTGGTAGGAATATAAATGGTGTAACCACTGTGGAAAACAGTATGGCAGTTTCTCAAAAGATTAAAAATAGAATTACTGTATGATCCAACAATCTCATTTCTGGGTATATATCTAAAAGAATCTCTACAAAGACTTGTACACCCATGTTCATAGCAGCATTATTCACAATAGCCAAAAGGTGGGAGCCACCAAGTATCCGTTGATGGATGAATGGATAAACCATATACAGTGTATACATAAAATGGAATGTTATTCAGCCTGAAAAAGTAAGAAAATTCTATCACATGCCACAACATCGATAAATCTTGAGGATATTACACTAAGTAAAATACCAAGGGCCGGGGGCAGGAGGGAACAGGAAGCTGCTGTTTAATGAGTACAGAGTTTTTGCCAGATGGAAAGAGTTCTGTAAACTGGAGGCACAATAATGTGAATATACTCAACACCATTAAACTGTACTGTTAAAAATGGTTAAGATGATACATTTTGTTATCTACATTTTTTCACATTAAAAAAAGTAGACTAAGAAAAAAGATGATTTTTGGTAGTATGACACGCCTCATTTTAAACAATCAAGATCCTAAGGTGAACGACCCAATTAAGCCAAATGGAAATGCAGAGTAAATAGAAGGGAACAAGGGTGTAAGACAGAGAGGGAACAGCTACACCATAAATACCTGTGTTAGAGATGAGGAAGGATTAAGCATAAGCTTTTAGTTTTGTGTTCTTGATGGTCGGTGTTGCAAATAACACTTTCCTTGATGGCTTTTTAATGTAAGATATTACGTAAGCGTCTTACACAGGTCTCTACAGAGATTTAAGACTTTGGAGCTTGTGATGCTTACTAAGTCAGACTGATGGGATCAGGTTGTGGCTGATAACGCTATGTGTGAAGTGACATCTCCGTTGCACGGTCCAGCGGACACTTACCTGTCTACACGAAGCTGGCAGACAATGCTTAGGGCGTCGACAACTCCTTCTTCTTTCAACTGTCGACAGCCAATGGATGTAGCAATAAAACACCCCGTTCTACCTATCCCTGCGCTGAAAAGACAAAGAGTAAAAAGGTAGATGCAAAGGAGAAACGATTAAATATATTCTATTATTTATTTATTTAAATTTAATTCCAATATAATATTAGTCTCAGGGGTACAATATAATGATTCAACACTTCCATACATCACCCAGTGGTCATCACAACAAGTGCCCTCCTTGAGCCCCATCACCTATTTCACCCATCCCCCTACTCTCCTCCCCAAGATAAAAGACATTCTTTTAAAAGGGTGTTTAAATCTGAAATGGGCAGCCAGGGTTAGTAAAAACAGCGACAGCAGCTCTCAGACTGAGATTACTAACCTGGCCTGGTGCAGTGATCATTGAGTTATATATGCAGTAGGGAGTGTGGGGTGGAAGGAGAATAGTGAAAAAGGCATTGTAATTATTCTACAAAAAATAATTAGGACCTAAATTTAAGTAAGGTATAGGCACTAGAAAGGAGGAGAAAGACTTAGACACATCACAGACGTGAATCTAGGGGATCGAAAGAAAGGAAGCGCCAATGAGACAAAGGCAGAATTCTAGAAGAAGGGATGATGTGGGGGTGGTGAGGAGTTCGGTCTTGGATAGACTGATGTTGAAGATTCTAGTGAAGAACTGAAGATTCAATTCAGTTTGGGAGAAGCCTGTGGCCAGAGGCACATATTTCTGAGTCATTTATGTCCAGGTGATAGTTGAATAAAACACCTTCCATCCAGGAGGGCTTGCCCCATTCATCTGCCTTAGATGGTAAATTATCAACCTAATAAGCCCTTTAACTCTCTTTCCATATTCCTCCTCTCTCTCCCTCTCCGCCCTCCTCAGCAATTTCTACCACTAATAGTCTTTATGCAAATTTCTCTCAAATTTACATCTAAATTCCCTAAGTTTCTCCTAAACTCTAGATTAGCATTCCATTTTTTAGCTGGAACTCTTGATGTTACTATTTTGCACTGGCTTTAATTCAATGTATCTAAATTCAATGTATCTAAAACAGAATTAATTATCTTTTCCCTCAATGGCATTACCAGTTAGCCACAAGTTTTCCAGCCTAGAAATCTTGGAGCCATCTCCAACATCTCTCCTCTCTCACCTCCCACATCCAATCTGTTACCAATTCTTATATTTTCCACCTCTACTGAAGCTTTTGGGATCCATGCTTTCCTTTCTATAAACTGTGCTCACGTTTTCGACACCTCCTTACTTCATGGTTAGCAATGATCTCATTATGGTTGCCAAGTCTTGAGTCTCTTCCTGGACTAATTCACGATACACACAGCTGCTAGGTTCATCTTTCTAAAATGGGAATCTGAGCATATTACTCTCTACTCAAAGACTGTAGATGCCTTCCAGTAGTTACAGATAACGTCTGAGCTCCCTACCATGGAATTTGTGAACTTGCACAATATGAAAGTGGCTAACTTTCAAGCTTTAGGTCTTTTTACTCTTCTCTTTGTACCTTTTGTGCCATTTTTTTTTTCATTTACATGAATCCTTGCAAAAAAAATGGCTTTTATTTTTCATTTTTTCTCTCTGTGTTAATGATATTCCTTTGGTCAGTCAGAAATGCCCTCTTTACCACCCTTTAAAACCACACACGTTGGTTATTTTTTAAGATCTTGTTCAACATTACCCCAACTCTTAGAAGCTTTCTTCAGTCCTCATGTTCTGAATTAATAGTTCCCTTCCTGGCACTCAAATAGCATTTATTTCTCATATTTGGTGCTTGTTTCCTGTTGAATGTGAGTGCAGAGGAATTCAGAGGTGAAGGAGGTCCCTTTTAGTTAAAGAGTCTATAAAGAGTTTGTTTCACTAAAGAGATAGGATTTGAACTGGACCCTACGAATGGAGGGCATTTTGGTTATTGTGAATCAGAATATTCCATGTATGAGAATGGAAAGAATTGCTGCAGAACAGGATATATGATGTACAATAGTAAGTAGACTAACTTGGCCTGAAAAGAAAGTTATTTTGGAGGAATAGTGGGAAACAAGACTGGGCAGACACACTGGAGCCTGATGAAGGACCGTGGGGCAAGCCAAGGGTAAAGTCCAGGTTAACATACTCCCCCACTCCAGGTGGAATGCATGTGATATTCCTGGGACACTCCTAGCTACCCAAGAACAAAAGGAAAGGGGTTTAAGTGCTTGCCATGGTGATGTAGGAAACTAAGGCAAATGAAAAATTAAATTCCTTTACTGTCTATAGCCCATTGACAAGTCCTTGAAACCAGCAGAGTGACCTCCCTCTAGGAGTTCAGCTGCCACAGATGATGCCACTTTGCTAGAGGCAAAAGGGAATCTTAGCTTAACATTTTCCCATCTCCCAGGATCCTGTAAGTCTCCTTCAATGCATAAAAATTCCTTTAGAAACTTCTTTTTTCTCAGCTCCCCCAAGGTATATGCTGGCAATCATACTCTAAGCTTATGGCCCCCAATATACATCTGAAGAGTCTCATGACTGAGATTTTACTAAATGGTAATAAATGGAGTCTCCCTAGCAACAGCTAGCACCTCAAGATCCTGGAAACCTTGCTTCCAAAATACCTTAGAGACTTACTCTATTCCTGACCCCCTCCCAAACCAAGAGTATGTAATGAGTTACCGGTCATGACCTCACGCAGCTCTTCTGCCCACGGGTCCTGTCCCCATGCTTTAATAAAACCAACTTTTTGCACCACAGATGTCTCAAGAATTCTTTCTTGGTCATCAGCTCTGGACCACCTCACCATCACCCCGAAACTTCATCAGAGCCTATAAATGATCTTACATGGAAAACTAAGAAGTTTGAACTTCATCCTCTAAAATAGTGATGCTTTGTGTTTTGTTTTGTTTTGTTTTGTTTTTGAGAATTTGATAAAAACTATGGACTTTCATTCCCCAGAAAAACTCACATAACTTTATGTACTCCAATTTGTTAAAGTAATTTCAAAGAGTTCACTGACCCCTGTAGTTCATCCACAGATCCAGGATTAATAAAACCCAGGGTTTTAGGAACACCATGCAAGAGAAGTGGGTGAGTAGGCTGGGCTGGGGGTGGGGCATAGGGAAGTGGGGTGTGTTTGTGCAATTAGTTGACTACTTCTAAAATACATGTATGAGGTCATTAGGGCCTGAACCTGGGTGGTTGGACAGGAAGTGATGATTATGGGAGAAGCTTTGAAGGGAAAGCCAATCTGGTGACTGATTAGATACTGAGGCTGGAGTTGAGAGAAGGGCCAAAGATAACTGTCAACATTAGATATTGAGTGCCTGGAAAAAAGCTGGTCTTATTCTTAGAAATAGTCATCAGAAGGGGAGCTGGTTTTATAGGGGAAATGGCTAGTTCATTTTAGATATCCTGAGTGTTTTATGATTTTGGGTGGGGGACAGTTCCAGCCCTAAAATATGACCAATTAGGCTGTCTTTCCTCACCCCTAAGGGAAGTTTAGGGTAAGGCCTAATGCTAGAAACTGGATAATGACTCCTTTGGATAAATAGATATATAGTAAATTTCATTCTTAATTAAACTATAAAGGCTCAAAAAAGAAGGAGACTAAAGTTATAATTTAAACTAATTAGCAGGGTGCCTGGGTGGCTCAGTTGGTTAAGCATCCGACTTTAGCTCAGGTTATGATCTCACAATCTGTGAGTTCGAGCCCCGCATAGGGCTTTGTGCTGACATCTCAGAGCCTGGAGCCTGCTTCAGATTCTGTATCTCCCTCTCTCTCTGCCCCTTCCCCGCTCATGCTCTGTCTCTCTCTGTCTCAAAAATAAATAAAAACATTAAAAAAATAAAATAATTATAATTTTATTTATTAATATTATCATCAAAAGCTTTCTTGCAAGGCTTAAGAGGTTAAACAAAGCAACATAAATTATTTTGACCAAGTATAAATGGCTGGTTATAGAAATAACTTTAAAATTATTTGCTTTTGTTTGGGCACACTAAAAGGAAAGTCTGGGGAATGAGGTATCAGTTATGAGAGGAGAGCTTCAAGTTAGACATTAGGGAAGGGAACCACTATAGACATCTGTTGCTTTTCTCGGCCTACCCCCCAATACTCCATGTTCTGGTAACAACACTTTGTTCTCCTTTTGGTGAACTACCACTTGTTCAGTTCCCACTTCATAAATTTGCTTCCATCTGTTTTTTTTTTTCTTATGAAATAACTTCAAAAATAGCTGACTGGTTTTCACCAAGTTTGACATAATAATAAATGCTATCAAGATCCAACTCATGTATGGTTCAGTGCCATCTTGAAATAACGAAAAAGCCATTAATAATCTTGAAAAATGTGTCATTCCTAGTGTACATGAGACCGACGATACAAAAGCAATCGATGTACGTTTTGACGTAGAGGCCTGAATAAAGTCTCCTGTTCCCGGAGTCATTTATTTAGAAGTGGTGTTTTCTCTACTGTGTAATTGTTTGCCTAAATGCTCTGGGAATACTGCTTCAGTTCTGTAAAGTATCGTCCTGATCCAAACTCAAACATTGAGAAGTTAACCAATTTCAACAAATCTTTAGTTTACCAATAAAGTCACAACCAGGAAGCACAACCCAACTTCTATCTGTCTGATGACTTTACAGAGGCTAGACAGTTGCTTAGGCAGAAAGAACGGTTACCCCTTACCTGCAGTGGACGACCACGGGCCCTCGGCCCGTGGCAGCAAGTCTGTCTTCTTCTACATCCAGCATGAGCTGTAGAAGGGGCTGGGCACTGTCTGGAGTCTTGTGATCCGGCCATGAGGTGTACCAGTAATGCTTCACATGCTGGGTGTGACTTCCTTGCTGAAAATAGCAATAGCCACCAAATGCCTCATTTACTTGTGGAACTAAAAGTCATCCAAACCACAATACTGAATGCCTTCTATCACTCCCAGCTTGCTGGCAACTTACTTCTGTCTGGGTGGAAAAAAAAGATCTAGGAGATTTCTGAAGAGTACTCTTCCACCTTGAGAAAACTTTACTACAAATAGGCTGATGTCAAAGTTTGACAGTCTTGAGAAATAGATATTTAAAATAGAAAATGCGTATGAAACATATGCTAGATAGGTGTTTGTAATTTGTTATAATAAACATAATGGTAGATGCAAAGGAAGCCAGGAGGGAATCTGAATGGACCATGTTTCCTGCTCTTTGAACGTTCTTGACAAGGGATGATAAACATATTAACTCTCATAGGAACACTTACCCTTACATTTGGCCCCTACATTTGAATTTCTACATTCATCCCAAGTTGTAGTTTCTAACAGCAGTTAGGAGTCCCGGTAATAAGGAGCTAGAAAGGGTCACTAGATTAGAGTGAGTGAGAGTCCATGCATATCATCTCAAAACCCAGTGCCCGGCTGGGGAGCTGGCACAGGGGAGGCACTCAATGAAATTCCTATCTCGAATTTCCTTCTAAAAACCCTTAGTGTAGGGGCGCCTGGGTGGCTCAGCTGGTTAAGTGTTCAACTCTTAATTTTGGCACAGTTTATGATCTCATGGTTTTGAGATCGAGCCCCTTGTCAGGCTCTGTGGTGACCGTGAAGAGCCTCCTTGGGGTTCTCTATCTTCCTCTCTCTCTGCCCCTCCGCTTCCTCCCCTCTCTAAAAATAAGTAAATAAACAAAAACAAAAACAAAAACAAAAACAAAAACAAAAACAAAAAAACCTTCAGTGCAGCTTGGCTTCTATACTTTCTGTGTGATGATTCTGTACCATCAGGGAGGCTCTAGATAGGATTGAAATCTTTGAGATGATTGTTCTCTAGAAGCAAAAACAGTACCATGGCAACGTGCCTCAGCATCTGCTGCCCATAATTTAAATAAGATAACTTTTCTATGACATAATCTGGTCTGGGGAAAGTCCCCATAAATTACCGTAACTCCGAGTTTGGGAAGATCTCGTCAACACTTCAGGTTTGCCTTGCCTCCTACAGCCACCCACAAGCACAGATTTTCTCTTTCAGTTTCCAGACCTTACTAAAAGCTGCTTAGACCAAAGTGACAAAAAAAAAAAAAAAAAAAGAAAAGAAAAAAGAAAAAAAAAAGTGGGGTTGGGGAGGCACCTGGGTGTCTCAGTCAGTTAAGTGTCTGACTTCGGCTCAGGTCATGATCTCACAGTTCGTGGGTTCAAGCCCTGTGACTGGCTCTGTGCTGACAGCTCAGAGCCTGGAGTCTGCTTTGGATTCTGTGTCTCCCTTTCTCTCTGTCCCTCCCCCACTCGTGTTCTGTCTCTGTCTCTCAAAAATGAATAAAGGTTAAAAAAAATAAGAAAACACCCAAACCGTGGTAAAGTCTCCAGTACAAGCCTTGAAAGGCATTCAAAATGTTAAATCAGGGATGTTTTATTTACAGAGATTAGAAGATCACAACATCCGATTTAGTGAATTTCTTGAATGCCTACTTATGTTAATTTCGTCATTCCACATACTAAGAGTAACTGACAACAAAGAAATACATGAGGGAATGATCATAATTTCTCTTTGATTTTGACATTATTAAAGATAATCTTTAAAAAAATTTTTTTTTAACATTTTATTTTATTCTTTGAGAGAGAGACAGCGCAAGCAGGGGAGGGACAGAGAGAGGGAAACACAGAATCCGAAGCAGGCACCAGGCTCTGAGCTGTCAGCACAGAGCCTGATACAGGGCTCCAACCCAGGAGCTGTGAGCTCATGACCTGAACTGAAGTCGGATGCTCAAAGGACTGCGCCACCTGGGCGCCCAGACATTATTAAATTTTAAATTGAACCTGCAGCACTTATTGGGGTAAACAATTTCAGAGTAGAAATGTAATCCTCTCATATCATCTACTTTTTAGATAGTTATAGCTTTTTCTTACCTTTAAGACAAGGTTTCGAACGGTGTAGTTATCACATTCATTTACATTGATAACCAGAACCTCAACTTTCCCATAAATTCCTCTCTTTTCTGGCCAGTATAACACACATTTCTGGAGGAGGGGAAAAAAGAACACAACAGATATTAATGATTTCACTGGTTTTAGGGTACTTTTCATTCAAGCGCCTCAAGAGTTTTTGTTTAATTAATTAAAAAAAATCAAGTATCAATTTTATAAGGCTGGAAATGTACAAAAAACCAGTGAGCTGCACATTTAAACAGGTGACTTTTATGGTATACAAATTATATCTCAATAAAATTTTAGAAGGAAAGTATCAGTTTTTACAGGTGCCTGTCAAACACTATTGCTAATAATCCCATACAAAAAAGGGCAAAATTTCCCAAAACTCCGCATGAAAATTGAGAACTAAATTGAGAAATTAAGGATTAAGAAATCAAGATCCAAATATTAGACTTTATCATGTGATAACTCGACATAAGAGGAATGTTCTTTCATAATGACTGAGCCAAGTCAAATTTTCCTGCTTCAAGTTCAAGTGTCTAATAAGAGTATTTGTAAAGTTTCAGATGCCACAGAATGAGATCTCTCTAGTATGTAAAGAGGACATAAGGATTTTTAATACATTTATGGTACTATATCTTCCAGGATCTTTTCACATATAGGATCTATTGAAATAAATGCATAAACAAATTATTAAAAAATTTTTTATGATGAATCCTCTTTGAAGGTTTTAATGAGTAATAATAATTATATTGCAACCACAGCAATATAATATGGTAATTAAGGTGCAGGCTTTGGAGCCAGAGAACCTGGGTCCAAATTTTGGTTTCACCTCTTATTATTAGCTGAGAATCTGTAAGAAAGATACGTAATGTCTCTGGCCTCAGTTTCCTCATCATTTAATACATTAAAAGCACTTCAGACAAAGCCAGACATACAGTAAGCATTTAAAACACTTTGTTCTTATTATGGTTGCTCTATTTTTAGGTTTTTGATCTAACTGATTCAATCATCACTTAATTATGCATTAGATAAAGCAGTAAATATTGCATTATTATGATATCCAAGCTACATTATTAAAAGAAAACTACAAAATGAGATTCAAACATACATATAGGCTCATATTATTCATTATTTTGTCTTTTAAACATCTGCAAAAAAAAAAAACCTGTGAATTTTACTACATATTTCAATGATTAAAAATGTAAAGTGTGAATGCCGCTGTTTATTTTAAGTGCCCAGAGAAGCAATGTTCATTTTAGAAATACTGTTTAAATAGAACTTATAATTTTCTTGCAAACACACATGCACATTTATAGAGAAATTTCTTCACTTGTTGCCTTCCGTCAGGTAGACCTTTTAGTACTCAGGATACTTGTTTCTTTACATCTATGTCAAAGGCATAGGACTTACATGAAAAAAGTTAAGAACTTATAGATTCAAAAGAGCAGCAAAAGAAAGAATCACAGATTTATAGAACTAAAGGAAAAGACATGTAAAGTATCAGAAACACATCTCGGGGATTCTATCTTGCTAAGTAGTAGCCATTCCACGCCAGAGCCAGGATGGAAGTCAGTTGCCCTTGTGGAATCACTGTTTCTTTCATCCATGACAATAAAAACACATTTGCATCCTCTACATTCTGGTCCTTTTCCAAACAAAGTAAATCATATTCACCTCTATTTACATGCCACCCCACACCCAGGCCCCACAGGCAATCAGGCTGAAGGCATACTCTGGCCGACACAATGTTAACATTAAGAAAAGAAATCTTTTAAAAATAAAGCAATGTATTTCTCTCCTCATTTACTAGTGCCAAATGTCTAAAATTTCCCAGGTTTGTTAAAGAGAATGATACTAACCAATTTGCCTGGTTTCTTTCAATGAAGCTTCAATTATTTCGCTGTAAGACCCGAGCTATTGTGTATCTTAAAACCCATGCCTCCTGGACGCATCCAAGAAGAGTGACAAAGAATCTTGAAAAAGGTATTGAACAAAGCAAGAGACATTCAGCGGTCCAGCGGTCTGGTATACGTGCCCCATTGTCCACGATGAGACCTGAGCAGCAGGCCCCCTCCTTGGGAAGGTGGCTCTTGAAACCCGTAGGAAAAAGCTGCAAAACAGGAGCTCAAAGCCTGCACCCTGACTCTTAACAATACTTGAACAGCCTTGTGCACCTACTTGATAAATGGAAGCGCTGCTTGCTTCTCTCTCAAGCTTGCCGGGGCCCTCTTGAATGTTTTTCTTGACTCTTTACCAAAAATGCAATTGGCAGTCAGCTCCCAGTAGACAATGCAATGTGACTTGTTCATTCAAACAACCCTTAATTAGCATCCCATCTCCTTTCTGAGATACAATAGCTTATTTTTACACACGGAATACATTCCCACCCCCCACCCCCCCTTTTAGGAGAACAGAGAAAAAGAGACCAGATAAGTGTGGGTACTTTTTGAATATGAGGTGGGGGAGAGCTGCAAATGTAGTTGTTTAAAGAGCAAAAGTTCAGGTTCGGGTTATTTTTGTGAACAGCTTTTTAGGGTTTCTTTATTGTGGGGCTAACAATGATGTGAAAGGGCAGAAAATGCAAGGAAGGAAAATGCTCTGTTACAGATAATACTGTGAAACCACACTAATTGTAGGTAATTCAGAAGAGCACGCTATCTCACAGAATATAACCCCAAATTATCACTATTCTTTGCTAACTGGGCTGAGCCTTTCAGTGAAATTATCTATGGATTCCAAGAATCCATAATTTGGAGGAAAAAGAGGTCTTCAGAGGCTCATGTGTCTCTTGTACAAACAAGTGATTAGTGAACCCTGACTATAAAGATTCTGGACATCAACCAACTCTTCATAATCAGTGGTTTACAGCAAAAGTAGAATGCAAGGCAAAGCAATGCAAATTCTTATATTTTTATGATCTTTTTTTTTTTCTTTGACCCTCCCTCTCAATCCCACCACATTAGGGCTATTTGAGTATGAAGAGGAAGGAGGTCTAGCTAGTAATTTAGTTGCCTGGGGAGA
The DNA here is from genome assembly GCF_024362965.1 of Panthera pardus. Taxonomy (NCBI): domain Eukaryota; kingdom Metazoa; phylum Chordata; class Mammalia; order Carnivora; family Felidae; genus Panthera; species Panthera pardus. The sequence goes on along the minus strand of NW_026526991.1, from coordinate 46,525,681 downwards.
AAAAAATGTATTTTTAAGTTACTTTCTTTTTAAATTCTATGCATTAAAATCAAAAAGATTTTGTTCTCTGAGCTAAAAACATGTATCATCACAAAGACAGTGACTCTAAATAAGTAAAAAGAAGATGGTCAGGCTCATTTGGATTTCATTAGCATATGAGAGGTATAGGATATGTCAGATTGCCTACAGTTACTGTAGTTACTTTCATTCCTGGCTTTCCAACTAAATATTACCAACACAGGTGCAGCAACTTAATGTTAAGCGGGGCGCCTGGGTGGCTTGGTTGGTTAAGCGTCCGACTTCGGCTCAGGTCATGATCTCACAGTCCATGAGTTCGAGCCCCACGTCGGGCTCTGTGCTGACAGCTCAGAGCCTGGAGCCTGCTTCCGATTCTGTGTCTCCCTCTCTCTCTGACCCTCCCCCATTCATGCTCTGTCTCTCTCTGTCTCAAAAATAAATAAACGTTAAAAAAAAAAATTAAAAAAAAAAAAAAAAAACTACCTTCACCAGCATATCACTTAATCCCTGCCACAATCATCTGAATTTGGTAGAACAGGTTTATTACTATTATTATCATTTATCATCTTACAGCAGGGGAAACTGAAGCTCAGGTATTTTGGTAGGGGGCTCTGAGAAAATTCCCTTGGGAGCTAAAACTCTCAGAGCAAATATCATTTTAAAAATTTTACTTTCTATCTCTGACATCCGCTGTCATCCAACCAACCCTACTTTACCACGGCATTAACCAGTGGCTTTCCTTCTCTCTGTGAAATAGGCTGGTGCTCATGCAACACATGGTTCTTGGGCCAGTCTCTTACTAAGCCCAGTGCCTCTCTTACTATCTGCTGAGCTTTACATGTTCACCAAGGTGTATTTACATCCAAACCTCCTTATGGTAGGTATAGTCATTATTGAAGCCCCATAATTTAATTTTACATAGATTAGTGAAACATGAAGGTGCAAAGAAAATAGGAAATAATTGTATAAGTTAAACAAGTTTTTCATTGGGAAAAAAAAGGACTCAGTAAAGAAAACTGCAGTCAAATCAGGTACAGGTGACAATTGTAAAAATTAGTGCAAAGTTTGAATCTGCGCAGGATTCTGCATTCATAAATCCTTTACAAACTTTTCTGTGTTCTCTTTCATTTAAAAAAAAAAACTGAAATGGGCAAGTTTGATGATGTATAAAGGGCATGATTTCCATAAGCCATATGATCTAGAACTCCAGCTTCAGACCAACACTAACAAAACAGAACAAAACAAGTCCTATAAAAAAATGAAAAATACTTAGTGTGAACAAATGTACATGTCTTAAGATAAAACAAAGCATTGGAGTGTTTTGGTTGCTGTTTTTATGATTTTTCCACTGTAACTTCTTTGACTAATAGTGTCAAATAGGAGGGATTCTAATTATAGTTAGAAGCAAAGCAAGCTAAGACAATCGAATAAAACCCAGCAAAATAAAAATAAGGTACAGTTATATTTGGAATATAAGCGTGTTTGAAAGGACAGGTGAGTGATTTTGCTTGAGAGCTATCAGCTTTTGAATTGTGGGCCACCCTTAACTGCTTGGGCAGTATGAGTGTCAGACTGCTGGTCATGTAAGAAATGCTAATTAGGCTTCCCAGCATTGATGGGCAGTGCTAGGCCAGGCTGCCTCTCTAGATATTATAATAGCTAATTCTGCTCCTCCAGGAAAGCTGAAAACTGGTCAGCAGGAGCTCCACCGTTTACATGCCAGGTTGGCCTTCAACATTACCTTCCTTGACCTTCTTTGGACAGACACCCTGGTTCTGAGACTCAGTTTGCTTGTTTCTTTTTATTCTTGGTGCAGCCATACCTCTTTTTACTGAGCTTCGCTTTCTGTGCTTTGTAGATACTGCATTTTTCACAAATTGAAGATCTGTGGCAAGCCTGCTTGGCGAAAGTCTATAGGCACAATTTTTCCCAACAGCTTTGGCTTACTTCATGTTTCTGTGTCACGTTTTGCTAATTCCCACATATTCAAACTTTTTCATTATTATTACATTTGTCATGGTGATCTGTGATCAGTGATCTTCGATGTTACTATTGCAATTGTTTTGGGGTTGCACCCACTGCACCTACCTAAGACCATGAACTTAATTGATCCATAGGTGTGCTCTGACAGTCCCACTGACTGACCATTCCCTGGCTCCTCCCTCTCCCGGGGCCTCCCTATTGGCTGAGACACAACAATATCGAAATTAGGCCAAGTAATAACCCTACAGTGGCCTCTAGGTGTTCAAGTGAAAGGAAGAGTCCTATGTCTCTCACTTTCAATCAAAATCTATTAATGATTAAGTTTAGTGAGGAAGTTATGTCAAAAGTCGAGATAGGCTGAAATCTACCTCTTGTGTCAGTTTGCTAAGTTGCGAATGCAAAGGAAAAGTTCTTGGAGGAAATTAAAATAGCCACATCAGTGAAGACACGAATGGTACGAAGAGAAACAGCATCTTGGTATTATGAGAATAGTGGATTATTAAATAAGAGCTTGGCAATTACTCATTTATTTATTAGAAAGTAGAATGGTTCATGAAAATACGAAGACTGAGAATTTCTAAAGATAACTCCACCTTCATTTTTTTCTGGAGGAAATGATTTTTGTCTCTTCCAAACAATGATGCTGAACACAATTGGAAGTTGGCACGTTTTTGGTAAACAGCATTTTCCTGGTAGTGTGAAGTTTACTGCATATTTCTTTTTAAGCCAGAATTCTCAATATCATTTTGATCTGTGAAGCATCAAAGTTTCCTCTATAGTATTATATTTATATCATGGAGGGTCTGGACAGAAAGGAATTTTTAATTTTAATTTAATGATTAACATTCTACTCAGATCTAGGAAATGCTGTTAACTCCAGCATGAGTTCTGGGTTGTCCGTTATTTTCTTTTATCCCTTGCTAGGTATTGTTCTACTGATTTTTGGCTTCTACTGCTGCTATTGAGAAGCTATTTGTTACTTACTCTGTTGTTAAATCATCTCCCTTAGTGTTTTTTAGTTACATAAATGTGTCTAGTTGTGGGATTATTTTTACTTATCCAGCCTAGGATTTATGGTGCTTCTCAAATCTGAGAGCTCATGTCTTTCATCACTTTTGGAATATTTCCTCCAATATTATTTCTTTTCTTATATTCTCTTTTTTCTTCTTCTAAAATATCCATTATCTATACATTGGGCATTTACATACTGTCCTCTATGTCTTAAACTCTTTTTTTTTAAATTTTATTTATTTATTTTTGAGAGAGACAGAGACAGAGAGAGCACAAGTAGAAGAAAGGCAGAGAAAGCAGGAGAGAGGAGGCTCCATGCTCAGGCTCCATGCTCAGCACATAGCTCCACATGGGGCTTGAACCCACAAACTGTGAGATCATGACCTGAGCTGAAATCGAGGGTCAAACTCTTAACCTACTGAGCCACCCAGGTGCCCCTATATCTTAATCTCTCTTTTGTATCTTTGGTCATTTTGATCTTCTAGGTAATCTCCTTAGCTCTATTTTTTAATCCAATCATTATTTATTCAGCTATGTCTAGCCTATTAAACCTAATGATGCTTTCTTTAATTTTAATATCTATATAATATTTATTTCTAGGACTCTGGTTTATTTTAAAATCTTCCTACCCTTTTGTGATGGTAACTTGTTCCCTTGTCAAGTTCTTAATTTTATGTTTTGTGTGCTTAATTATAAAAAAAAAATAGCCTATATTTATAGTTTCTTTTATTATAATTTCTTGTGGGTCTATTTTACCTATTTTTTGTTTCTTCTGATTTTTCCTTATGTTGCTTGTTTACTTGTGTTGTCTCATTATTTTGACTTGTGAGCTTCTGTTTGGCTGGGCTTTTTCTGTTGAAATTCTGTCATATAAATCCCGAGAGTGTATGCATCCATAAAGTTTTTGCCTTTGTAGAGTGCCACCGAGATTCATCAATCCAGTATTAATTTTTATATTAATTGTTATACTTGGCATTTCCTGGGTTTCAAGTGTTGAATACTACAGAGAACCTTTTTATCTCTCCCATGAGAAGACCAGATTTAGATAGATTAATTTCCTGGTATAGTCCTATTTTGGTCGGCAGGTTTATTTTCGTGGTTCACCTTTTCACTGAAGGCACAGCTCTTGTAGGAGCTCACTTTATGGAAGGTCTCCATTCCAACTCTTGGCTCCTGCAAGCCCAAGGCTTTGTCTCCAGGTCTTGTATTGTCATTAAAGCACAAGTAACCCATAATTCTCTGGCGTTATGCCTTTTACTCACTTTTTGCTGGCTGGGACTTTTCTTTCCCCCAAGCTCTGTTATGCATGCTATTTTTATTTTACTGTTTTATCTGTAAAACATCAAACTTTCCTCTATAGTATTATGTTTACATCATGGAGGGTCTGAACAGAACGGAATTTTTAATTTTAATACTGAGTAATGCAATCTACTCAGATTGAGGAAATGTTGCTAATTTATATTTTACATTTTATGCTATTTAAAATTTTAACCAGTATGACTAGTTTTGTAATGGGAGTTTTTTCACATTATCTGGCTTATATGTATGCAGGAATGTATATACAGATGCATATATAGAGAATATACATTTTAAGCTTGAAAAATATTTTCCTACTAGGTAAAATAAAGGCAAAATGCCATGGATGTTAAACAACTGTGCAGGAATTATCAGCGGCCCAGTGTGTTGATAGATTGATATGGGTGACACAGCCGAGAATATTAGGGGCTGTTTTTATTATGCCACCTCTGGCTTTCATATAAAATTCATAAAAATACATTTCTTTAGTAAGTTATATAGTTAATTAAGTTCATAACTTCATCTATAGACCCCAAATAGACTTTTTTTCCAGGATAACTTTCAGAAAAAAAAAATACTTTATCTATTGTAGCAAAAATGAAAGAAGGCAACGAACTTTACAAAACTCATAAACTCCTGCGTGTAAGCCTGGATTTTCTTGATTAGCAGCCAGAATATAGTATACTCATGGGATAGAACTCACCAGAAAGGTAAAAAGGAAAGCTCAGCTTTCTTAAATTCTTATTGTCATGTTGAAGCCCTGACACAGTAATTTTAACAAGAAAACAAACACAAGCGCTGACTAAAACCAGATGATAAATGATCCAATAGGATGCCCTAAAATGTAAGCAGTACCTAGGATAGCACCCTTTGGGAATTACACAATTCTCTTTTTATGATGTAAAGTACAGAATGAGTGTTCTACAAGCTAGACCCTGAGGAAAGACTGCTAGTATGCAAATAGAATTTAACTTTGACCCTTTTCTTGGATTTCTTACAAAGATATTGAAAAAGTTGCTTGACTTTTTGAAGTTAGTCAGAGAAAGACAAATATCATATGACTTTACTTATATGTGGAATTTAAGGTACAAAACAGATTTACATAAAGGACGGGAAACAAAAATAATATAAAAACAGGGAGGGGGGCCCCAACATAAGAGACTCTTAAATACAGAGAACAAACTGAGGGTTGCTGGAGGGGTTGTGGGTAGGGGGAAGGGCTAAATGGGCAAGGGGCATTCAGGAAGACACTTGTTGGGATGAGCACTGGGTGTTATATGTAGGGGATGAATTACTGGATTCTACTCCTGAAATCATTATTGCACTATATGCTAACTAACTTGGATGTAAATTAAACAAAAAAAAAAAAAGTTGCTTGGCTTTGTTACTTCTTTCAAATCTTTTTTTCAAAGCTCACCTTCCCCTTTGACCCTTCTTACAGCTCAGCCCCACCCAATCTCCCTATCTTATTCTACCTTTTCCTCCTATACCATTTATCCCTTCTAATTGCTATAGTTTTATGAATTTATTATGTTTATTGTTTTTTAATCTGGATTCCCCAATAGCAAGTTAAAAATCGACCAATGGCAGGTATCTTTGTATGCTTTGTTTACTAATATACTTATATTGCCAGCAACTAAAATAGTATCGGTCACACAGTAAGTGCTTAAAAATTACTTGGGACTTGGGGCACCTGGGTGGCTCAGTCGGTTAAGCGGCCAACTTCGGCTCAGGTAATGATCTCTCGGTCTGTGAGTTCGAGCCCCGCGTCGGGCTCTGTGCTGACAGCTCAGAGCCTGGAGCCTGTTTCGGATTCTGTGTCTCCCTCTCTCTGACCCTCCCCCATTCATGCTCAGTCTCTCTCTGTCTCAAAAATAAATAAACGTTAAAAAAAAAAATTAAAAAAAAAATTACTTGGGACATGAGTAGTTTTTTCATTTCCCTGCCTATAAACCACAGTGATAATTCATAACTCCTCATTCCCTTGCAGAGCTATGTGGAATATGTGAGATACATGTACGCCAAGTATATTGATTTGTCTGAAAGAAACCTGCCATTCATACAATGACACTAATTACCATTTCTTGGAAGCATGAAGTGAAATTGTCTTTAAATGCCTTAAAGTTTCCATCTTAAATCTGTTATTAAGTACATGGCAATTTTCCTTAGACAATATCTCTTCTACAGCAACCGAAAATATACAACGTTCACTACTTGGGGAAAGGTCATACCTCATTTTTTTCTTTGAGTTTTGTGATCATAACAATCACGGGACTGTCTTCCTGCCAAACCATCTGCCAGAAATCATTCACGGTGTTGATCATGGGGCCCTGTGTGGCGATGAAAGCTTTCTCTTTGCCACTGTAGCCCTAGTTTGAGTAAAGAGACAGAAATATTGGCTTTGAAATTCATGCCTTGCACTGAAAGCTTAGAACAAGTTCGGAACAAGATGGCTCTACTAGTCCAAAAGCAACACCACTTCCGCGACTTCACTGATTCTAGCACGAGTCACGTGACTGTTCTCCCAGCTAGTCAAGCACAGCACATGGTATTGAGGGTCATAATGCTCAGTTCTCATCAGAGCAGGCCCTAGACAGCACTGCAGCCACAGACACACAGGAAAGGAAGACTCAATGTAAAAGACCCACTACCAATGTTGATTATGACTAAACAAGCAAATAAACTTGCTAGTAATCAAGTTAAATCAAAATTGATCCACTCTGAGGAAAAAAAAAATCCCCCAACAATTCCAAATAGTGAGCTGACATGCTCATCAGAAAGAAAATTTTATTTATTTACTTACCCGAATATAATTAGCATTAATGTAGGTGCTCAAAGAATCAGTTACATTTTTTGGTCTTAAACACACTCTGCTGAGGGGGTCTAATGAGGAAAACAAGAAGGAATGTATTAGACAAATTTAGTCTTTTGAAAGGTCCTTAGAACACCAATAACTGTGCATAGCACACTTGTTAATTTATACACTGGTCATCTGGTTTGTGTCAATGTTTGTTGTTGATGTGTCTGCATGTCTGTCTCTTGATCCATCTGTGTTTATTGAAGGACAATTGGACCCATCTTGACCCCTCCCCTGTCCCTTAACACAAATGTTACCCATAAGCTTGAGATGATTTTATTTATCATGCCATTTTTTGGTGGGTTCCTGATTCTTGATCCCTATGTCTTATTTATGCTTCTTTTCTTGTTCTTTGGATTTGGAATTTGCACCATATTTCCTTGCTCACTTCTTTCTTCTCTTCTGCCCAAAGCAAACACTTGGTCTGGCCTGAACCCCCTCTTGTTAAAGAAGCTGTCTTTAGTTACCACGTGTGGCACTTTGGTCACCTATAGCATGAAAATGATATTGCATAGATTGCTATCGTGTTAGCAGTATTGTCTTAACTTCTCAAATCACTTTCCATCAAGAAGTTGAAACACTCTTTGTAAACCAGTGTTAGGAAAACTATGGTAGTTATTTTTACCAACATTTACATACATGAATTAAGATCAAGTCATCCTTTTATGATTTCTTTAATCTGGTACACTCTGAGCATCCTAAGGTAAGGATGGAGATTTTTTTCTCATCTATACGACCTAGTGTCTAGCACGGTGTTTATATGTGTAGCAGGCACTTGATGTCTACTGCGTTGATTTAATGGTCCCTTCCATTTTTTAAGAAGCCAGTTCTATACATTCCTCTTTAGTAATTGTTCTGTTGCTGTTCTTCTCCAGAAAGATAAAATTCTGAGACTTTATCATACCCACTGTTCTTACCTCCTCCTCCATAATTCAGTCTTCCTTGTGTACACTCCAATCTATCCTAACATTAGTTTTATGCAGAGACCATTCTTGCTGATGCCCATCAATGATCCTTTTGTTGATCTATACCAAATAGGCGCATGGCGGTTTTTTATTCATGTTTTATTTTAATATTTATCATCTTGTATTTTTTTAATGTTTATTTAATTGTGTGTGTGTGTGTGTGTGTGTGTGTGTGTGTGAGAGAGAGAGAGAGAGAGAGAGAATGAGAACGTGAGTGGGGGAGGTGGTAAAGAGAGAGGGAGCCACAGAATCCGAAGCAGGCTCCAGGCTCTGAGCTGTCAGCACAGAGCCGGATGGCGCACAGACGATGAGATCATGACCTGAGCTGAAGTCGGACACTTAACCGACGAAGCCACCCATGGGCCCCTACCATCTTGTATTTTAAGTGCTTAATTTTTTTGCCTGTCCTCAATGAATTGTAGTGAGCCCCTTGAGGGCAAGACCTGTATTTAATTCACTTTAAAAGAAAAAAAAGAACTTTAGTATCCATTGTGATTTCTATCTGGTATGTGGCTCATAGAGTGTTTAATATCACAATTCATTTCTATTAAAGTTGAGACACTGCTGTTGACTTTCTAGATACTTTTTTTCTTCCTTAGTGAAGGGGACAGGAAAACTTTCATTCCTTTTCAGTATTCACTGATTCTTAGAAGTTTCCACAAGAGCTCTAAACCACTCAGACTTGAAAAGAGGCCCACTTCCTTCAGTTTTTATAAAGCCTACCAAGTATATGATTTATTGGGAACTCAGCCCTATAAACCGCTTAGATGCAGGTTCCTTGTCGAGCTGAATTAAGTTTATTTTGGAAATTGATAATTTATAAGATTTCCAAGTATTTAGAGGTTTCCAAATACTTTTTTTTTTAAAACAAGAATGAAGCATGTGACTGAGGGGAAAATTAGTTTTCTAACGAAAGACCGCCCCCCCCCTTTTTTTTTTTAATGTTTAGTTATTTTTGAGAGAGAGAGAGAGACAGAGCACAAGCTGGGGAGGAACAGAGACAGAGATAGACACAGAATCGAAACAGGCTCCAGGCTCTGAGCTGTCAGCACAGAGCCTGACACGGGGCTTGAACTCATGAACCAAACTGTGAGATCATGACCTGAGCCAAAGTTGAACGCTTAACCAACTGAGCCACCCAAGCACCCCTCTAACCAAAGCCTTTTTTTTTTTTTAACATTTATTTATTTTTGAGACAGAGAGAGACAGAGCATGAACAGGGGAGGGGCAGAGAGAGAGGGAGACACAGAATCTGAAACAGGCTCCAGGCTCTGAGCTGTCAGCACAGAGCCCGATGTGGGGCTCGAACTCATGGACCGTGAGATCATGACCTGAGCCGAAGTCAGACCCTTAACCGACTGAGCCACCCAGGTGCCCATAACCAAAGCCTTTTTTTTATTTTTTATTTTTATTTATTTATTTTTTTTTAATTTTTTTTTTCAACGTTTTTTTATTTATTTTTGGGACAGAGAGAGACAGAGCATGAACGGGGGAGGGGCAGAGAGAGAGGGAGACACAGAATCGGAAACAGGCTCCAGGCTCCGAGCCGTCAGCACAGAGCCCGACGCGGGGCTCGAACCCACGGACCGCGAGATCGTGACCTGGCTGAAGTCGGACGCTTAACCGACTGCGCCACCCAGGCGCCCCAACCAAAGCCTTTTTAATGTTAGACTGGACTAATAAAAAAAGCTGAGGGTTAAAAAATATCCAAAACTTTATCATTGTCATCATCACTGTTATAATTTTATTCACTTTATGCATTTTAAGTGTACATGTGTATTTTAAATATATATATGTATATTTGTCATACATACATGTCATATATATATATATATGTATATATATATATATATATATACATATATATATATATATATGATATATACGTATGTCAAATTCACCCTGATAACTTTTTTCAGAATAGATGCTTCTAGATTATACGCTAAATATTTAGCATGCCACTTATGATATCTCCGGGTGGTAGCAATAACAATTCCAACATTGAGCAACTTGTCTTCCCTCTCTTTTGTTTTTCTGCTTTTATTTTCTTCCTTCTCTCCTCTTGCTTTCTTCCTCTTTTTTCCCTCCCTCCCTCTCTTCCTCTCTTATTCCTTCTCTTTCTCCTGTCCTCCTTCCTGTTTCTTTTTTCCTCTCAACAAAATATTGACCACATAGATTTAGTGTAGAGAACACATGACATTTCCCCATTTTGTCCTCTTTAAAACATCTCTGGCAATTTAAGCCTTCCATTTAACAGACGAAATGGTACCTGGATCCTGATATTCTGACTGCATCCTATCCTATCAGATTTTATGAAAGGTTATCCTGTGCTGGAGATTTCTTCTCCAGGAAGAAATGCGTTTGAGGTTTGGAGTCAAGAGGAGAAGCTATCAAATGAGGGAAGGGTGCACACTGCTAGTGTATCCCTGGGCAAAGACAGAAATGAGTGGGATAGTATAGTTTTTCTAGATAAATTCAAGACAACTGGGAAATGGGAGGAAAGGCAGGGACTTGGCCACGCCTTCAAGGTGAGTGGGAGTCACCTCCACTTTGTTGCAGGAGAAAGAGAAGACTTCAGGCCTGCAGTGTCCAAAATGGTGCCACTAGCCACATGGAGCTAAATTTAAATTATTAAAATACAATAAAATTTAAAAAAATCAGTTCCTCAGGTGCACTGGCTATACTTCAAGTGCTCGATTGCCACATGTAGCTAATGGCCATCACACTGGAGATATAGAGCATTTCCATCACTGTACGGAGTTTTAGTGGACAATGATGATCTCCGCAGTGCAAGATGGTGATTACATGGAAACTCACTTTTTAAGATGTGAAAATTATGAGAGAAAACAGGACCCTTAAAGAGTGCTTTTGAAACTATAAACTTGCCTTTGTCTACTTAATGTTCCTATTTTCTGGAATTGGTTCTGGGGTTAGTGATGAATTCATCTTCAGTTAGGTAGGGAGAAAGGAGAAACTAACATTACCTGAGGGCTTTCTATTGGTTGGAACTTCCTTTTTCACATATTATTACTTAATTCTCTACACAGCCCTATGGAGTGATATTATTATTACTATCTTTAAGGGATGAGGAAAGGTTAGGTGGAACAGAAAGATTAAGTCATCTGTGTAAACTATGAGTGCTCTTGCCATGATAGGGAGTCAAGTCTAACTGCAGTATTTTGTTTTAGCCATACAATTTGTTGTCTAATGAGTGGCTCACTTATTTGCGTGTGTACTCTGTTCTGGGCACTTAATGGAACAGGAAACATAAGTAGGAAATATTACCAGACTTTAAATTTTTAAATATGAAATGATGGCCAGAGTAATTAGGTTTAATTAATAGAGTTCTTTAATTTTATCTATGTATTTTATATTTGTATAAATAAATTGTTTGCATGGAATAAATATACATGAAATTTGTTATTATACTTCATTGTTGTGCAAATAACTTCATATTGATGTATGATTTTTTTTCCCATTGCTTTTGTGATTTAGGACATAGATATATTTTCATCATTAATATTTGCTTATGTTGCAAAATACTGTGATATAAACTTGACCTTCTCACTTTAATCTACCATGTAGAGTGTTCTGAGCCAGGCTGACATCATCATCAGAGAAACAGCTATTATTTAATTGGTTCTGAGCCATCCATATTTCTGCTGTAAACCATACTCCAAATTATACAGCCTCACTAATATGTACAAGCTGGACGCTTTTAAACTTGGGTTTGTTATAAGTTAAAACAATACAAAATTATAATACTTAAAATATTAATCATTTTTAAGTATTTTATGTAGTGTTACAAATTTATCCCATACTACAGTCCAAAATAAACCATAAAAAAACAGCTTTCCATATAAATTCTAGTCTTTTCTGATTATTTTCAGCTAATGGTATGGCATGCCCAAACTGTATTTACTAAATTATATTTTGTGCAACAGGGAGTGGGTGAGGCTTTCAGACATTTTCAACAGAAAATTCATTATTTGCAACATCAGTTGTCAGCACAGGTGCCCTGGTTCAAGTGATCCACCCAGTTCTGGGAATGGAAAAGCTGACACAGGACTATGAAGGGCTATGTCTGATATCATCTGGGCAGGAAATAGAGAAGGCTGAACTTTAAATAATCCTAATAATTTCCAAATCCATCTGACATTAGATGGTTAGGTAAAACTGCGATGGATGTATATGCCCTAATTATTTATGTTTGGTAAATTTCAGATGAAAAATCTTGAGAGAGAGAGACAGAGACAGAGACAGAGAAAGAGAGAAGCACTATTTTTAACTCACGGCACTTTCATCCCCTTTAGCCAGCTGTAGTTATAAAATATCTTTCAACAGGACTATCCTACATGGACCAGGTAAAAATATGTTATAGTGGAGTGTTTTCAACTCCACCAGAGGGGGAAGCCCAAAGATACCATTAACAGTAATTCTTTTACCATAAATATGGAGAATTGGATGTTTTACGAGTGAATTAATGGGCTTGATTATGAAGACTCTACTATTCAATATTCATACTTTTTAAAATTATTTTTTAATGTTTGTTTATTTTTGGGAAGGAGGGAGAGTGAGAGTGGGGGAGGGGCAGAGAGAGGGAGACAGAGGATCCAAAGTAGGTTCTGCACTGACAGCAGAGAGCCTGATGTGAGGCTCAAACTCATGAACTGTGAGATCATGACCTGAACTGAAGTTGCATGCTTAACCAACTGAGCCACCCAGGCACCCTCAATATCCATACTTTTTTTTTTTTAATGTTTATTTATTTACTTTTGAGAGTGAGAGAGGCAGAGCATGAGCAGGAGAGGGGCAGAGAGAGAGGGAGACACAGAAACCAAAGCAGGCTCCAGGCTCTGAGCTGTCAGCACAGAGCCGGATGTGGGGCTCGAACTCACGAACCACGAGATCATGACCTAAGCCGAAGTCAGACACTTAATTGACTGAGTCACCCAGGCACCCCAATATCCATACTTTTTAAAAGTCTGTGGCTCCATCTTTCCAGAGCTATTGTTTTGAGATGTTTATAGATTTTGCCAAAACCCAACTATCTGTTGTCTAGTGATTGACAATGTAACATCCTCTCCAAAGCATTTTTGCCACTGTAAGCAGAATTAGTCAGTCTTCTCTATATTCCTACACCACTTGGGCCAGATCTCAATTCTGGCTTTTATTATATTGAACATAATTACTCATTTACATATCTCTCCTCTCTAGTCCATGACCTCCTTGATCTTATAAGCCATTCCTTATTTCTTACTGGTTCCTGGAAGCTGGCTCATTGCTTGATATAAATTTCATGGAGTTAAATTCAGTTTTAACATAGTCTAGGGGCTCCTGGATAGCTCAGTTGGTTGGGCATCTGACTTCAGCTCAAGTCATGATCTCATGGTCCGTGGGTTCAAGCCCCACATCGGGCTCTGTGGTGACAGCTCAGAGCCTGAAGCCTGCTTCAGATTCTGTGTCTCTTTCTCTCTCTTCCTCTCCCCCACTCACACCTGTCTGTCTTTCTCAAAAATAAATAAACATTAAAAAAAAAACAAACATAGTCTAAATAGTGTTTCTCAAAGTGTGGTCTTGGTATCATCTGTACCAGAATCACCTGGATGTTTGCTTAGAAGCACAGATTCTTGGGCCCAACAGCAGACCTACTTAAACAGAATGCCCCGGGTGGGGCACAGGACTCTAAATTTTTATAAGGATTCTAGGTGATTGTTATGCACAATGAAATTTTTCGGTAACAGCTTTATTCAGATGGAATTCCTATACCATACGATTAACTCACTTAAAGTGTGCCATCACAGAGTTTTTTTTTTTTAATTCACAGAGTGTACAACTGTCACCACAATTGATTTTGTAACATTTTCCTCATCTCCAAATAAACCCCATTCCCTTTAGTTATTTAGCAGTTATTTCCCATGCCTCCCAGCACCAGGCAACCACTAACACAGTTTCTGTCTTTATAGATTTGCCAATCTGGACACATCATATAAGTGGAATTACATAATCTGAGGGATTTTGTGATGGCTTCTTTCACTTAGCATAATGTTTCCAAGGTTCATGCATGTTGTAGCATGCATCAGCACCTCGTTTGTTTTTATTGCTGGGTAATATTCCATTGTGTGGACATTCTACACTCTATATATTCATCAGTTGATGGATATTTTGGTTGTTTCCACATTTGGGGCTATTATATATATATTTTATTAAATGCTTACTTGTTTATTTTGAGAGAGAGAGAGAGAGTGCACACACAGGGGAGGGGCACAGAGAGAGGGAGAGAGAGAATCCCAAGCAGTCCCATGCTGTCAGCACAGAGTCTGATGTGAGGCTCCATCTCACAAACCGTGAGATCACAACCCGAGCCAAAATCGAGAGACGGATGCTTAACTGACTGAGCCACCCTGGCGCCCCTGGGGCTCTTATAAATAATGCTGTTACAAACATTTGTGTATAGCTTTTAAATATCAATACTTTTTAAAAGTCTTTGTGGCTCCATCTTTCCAGAACTATTACTTTGAGATGTTTTTGGATTTTGCCGAAATCCCAACTAGCTATTTGTCTAGTGATTGACAATGAAATGTTCTCATTTTTCTTGGTTATATTACTAGGAGTAGAATGTCTGAGTCATATAGTAACTCTAGGCTTTGCTTTTGAGGAACTACCAAACTGTTTCTTAAGTAACTGTACCATTTTCCATCCTTATCAGCAATGTGTGAAGGTTCCAGTTTTTTTACATCCTTGCTAACACTTTCTATAGTCTATCATTTTTATTTTAATCATGTGGATGTGAAATGTTACCTCATTGTGGTTTTGATTTACCTTATGGCTAATGATGTTGAGCATCTTTTCAAATGCCTGCCAATCATTTGTGTATATTCTATGGAGAAATGTCTATTCAAGTCCTATGCCCATTTTCAAATTGAATTGTCTTTTTATAATTGAGTGCTAAGAGTTCTTTATACATTCTAGACAGAAGTCCCTTATTAGATATATAATTTGCAATTTTTTTCCCCATTCTGTGAGTCATCTTTCTATCTTCTTGATGGTATCTTTTGACCTCTGAAGCACAAAACTTTTTAATTTCATAAAGTTCAATTTTTTTTTCTTTTGTTGCTTGTACTTTTGGCATCACATCTAAGAAATCACTGACTAATTCAAGGTCATGAAGATTTACATCTGTTTTATACTAAGAGCTTTATAATCTTAGCTCTTACCTTCAGGTCTGATCCATTTTGAATTAATTTTTGCATATAGTGTGAGGCAGGGTCCAATTTCATTTTTTTTTTGCATGTGAATGTTGGTTGTCTCAACACCATTTGTTGAAAAGACTATTTGCCCATTGAATTTTTTGATACTCTTGATGAAAACCAACTGACCATAATGTGCAACACAATAAAAGTTTAGAACCATGTGTCTATTGGAATTGTGAGCTGACCACTGTAATAAAAGTAATACAGGATAAAGTTATTAACCTCAAACTACTTTAATGGTTATTAGTCTTGATGTGTATTTATAACTCCAACTTTAGTGTATACAGAGAAGTTGTGAGGATGGGAATCAATGAGGTGGAGGTTAATGGGGAAGGCTTGTGCTTTATAATGCAAACTACTTAATTCAAGAAACTTACTTGGCAAAATGGTCTTATAGCGATTTTTAGTTCCATGACGTGGAATGTCAATTTCTTTGGGATCCACAAAGTTCATTGGAATTTCCTGCAAAAATAAATGATATCAAATTAGTGTATCTAATGCTGCCACAAAGAAAATCTTCCCAGGGGGCCATCTGATCCAGAGCCCTACTGAACTTCAAAGTCATTTATAAAACAACAGACTACCACCTCTGGTTGACCAACACCCTTCCTTTTATAAACATATTAGCTGCACCCTGTCAAGCTGACTCTAAGAAACACCTCTCTGTCTTAGAAACTATTATTTTATATATGGTTATCAAAGAAACATATAAAACTTTGATTAGATTTTTAAACTTCTATTTGGACATAATTGCTAGAAATATGTA
Organism: Panthera pardus; assembly: GCF_024362965.1. Classification (NCBI taxonomy): domain Eukaryota; kingdom Metazoa; phylum Chordata; class Mammalia; order Carnivora; family Felidae; genus Panthera; species Panthera pardus. The sequence goes on along the minus strand of NW_026526991.1, from coordinate 46,509,532 downwards.
CACACACAGCTGAAAATTGACAATGTATTCAAATTTCTTTAAATCTTTATATAAGTTCAGTACCAAAAATTTCACTACAATGGATTCTCTTTTAACATTGTGTAACTCTTTTAGGATTATTAAAACCTCCCTCCCCAAATGGTAAATATAAAGGGCTTTTTTGTTGATTCAAGAGATGATCATAGGATGCTTTTTTGTATTAAGGAATGGTTGATAATTGTACAGTTCCATTTGTGTTGTCAATGTAATATTTTTAGTGAAGGTCACCCAGACACTGTTTTCTCCCACTTAACAAGAATATTAATAGTTTTACTCGGTCAGAATATATGTCATGTGCCTCAAATGCTTGGAGAGGGAACAATTAGAGTAGAAATGGCTCCATGGAAATGAATTAGATCTAAAAGGTGAGCATCTGTAGCTGACTGGGACAAAGAAAGAAATAAGCCAAAGTTTTCAAAAGGGTCAAAAAAATCATTTAAGGATTTGATTACACAAAATAGTATGATCTCTAATTAAATTTTTGCAAAACATTACTTAAACGTTAACGTGAAATAAGAGAACTTTCATCTTTAGATCACGTGAAATGCTATTTTTGTTACTTAAACTTTCTTCAGGGGAAGATATAACTCAACAGCCTAATATTCATTTACATGGAAGAAATTATCCATAAATTAATTCAAATTGTCCCAGTTTTCAGTCAATCTGAAAATATGAGGAAAGGCTGACTATCTTATAAATTTGAGATGTGGTCTACAGAGAGAAGTAGTTTACTTTTTAAATATCATTTCCTAAATGTGCACTATTTTAGATATTTATAACATTCATTCCTACTCTTTTTTCCAACTAAATGTTATAACTTCTCAGTTCCAAGTTACCAAAATAAGCAAAATTGTTGGATGTTCAACAGAAAGCACATATTCATGTTTGGTAATTTCAAACAGGTCAGTCTGTTTTAGCAAAGCTATGATATGTTTGTTTCTCCTCTGCTTCTTCCTGTTTTCTGACACACACTGACAATTTATCATCTTCCAGCATTATCTTTCTTTTTGGTACTCCTTGTCATTTTTCCTTTAAGGGCTTATCTCAAAGAACAAAGAGCTATCTATGGTTCCAGAAAAGAATACTAGATGTACTTTTGATTAGCTGTATGATCATTGACTTGTTCTTGCATCTCACTAGGTCTCATTTTCTTCATATATGAAAAGATGACACACTACAAAGTCTAATTTTAAAAACTGCATGTTCATGTTTTACTTTGGATGCTTAACAGTAGTTGAAGAGGCTAACAGCAGATCTAGCCCATTGCTGGATATTTCATCATTAGAGTGATTGCAAATATCTGAACAGACCTTGGGATGATCAATTTATTAAAATCAACAGACTTTGGCTTAAGATGTACAACCGATTTAAGATTAAAGTGAGCTATAAAATGCATAATCCCCTTGGGCAGTAATTAGAACTAAGAAGGTCTAATCTGTCTCCATGCTTTCTGGGTCGGAAATGTGTTTTCACGAATCGAGTTATCACCAGCTACACTGATGGGTTGCCATCACTTTTGGCTAAAACTCCCAATCCTCTTTAGCCCACATTTGGTCTTCCCCCATGTTCCTTATTTCATTTAAGGTCACTGTATGCGGCCTGTTCCTCATGTCACAAACTGAGGTATCATTTCTGACTTCTTCCCTTATTTTGGCCACCTCATCCAATTCGGCCCCCTTCTTGCAGATTCCTATAGGTTTCCCACATTTTCATTCCTACTATCTTAGTTTAGACCACCATGCCCAGTCCACAGGATCACTCTAGAGCTTCCAACATACCCCTTTCTAATGTTCACTCCACTGCAGATAGAGTGATCTTTTACAAACTTAAGATAAAGTTCAAACTTTTAAATATGTATCAAGACTCAGGTTTCTTTTATAACTCTGAGGCTCAAGCTTTGCCACTTTCCACCTTGATTTCAATGCTTCAGCTAAATCGAACAACTTAATTCCCCAAACAGTGACAGTAAACTGTTCCTTCTTCCTGAAATGGCTCTTCTCTGCCCAGTTCCTTCTTGATACTTCTTTGCCTGGCCAGCTCCTACATACTCTGCCTCAGTTTAGTAATCACATGCTAGTTTGAACACTTATCAGTACTTGATGAGATGTAGGGTGGCTCTAAAACCTTGTACTTAACCTTTTAAACTGTAACTGTTTACTTGAGTGGAGGACAGCGCCATTTTAGTAGGTGCCTCTAGGGTCTAGTTTATCAAAATACCTACTGAGGAGTGAATAATAAACAGCTGGCTCACCATGAATTCACTTTGGAGTAAATGTGAACTTGCCACGACGTCCCTCAGCTGTGACCTTGTGAGGATTCGGCTGGCTGACTGCAGATACTCCATTGCTACCTTCTCCCGTGGGGTTGGGATAGCCACAAAAGGTTCAACATTCCCCAAGCTACTCATGTCCAATGTAAGAGATACGTTGGACCCTCGTCTACATTGGGGAAGAATGTTAATAGGTTTAGACACCACGTGAATCATTTTGATCACACAAATTCGTCTTTCTGTGCATACACACAATTCAGGGAGAAGTTTTACAGAAATAAGGACCAAATGTCTTTTCCTCTTATGGTACCATAGTGGACTATAGCAACTCTCCAGAGTTTCTTTACAGGAAACTGAAAGTTTTGTTGTTGGAAATAAATCTGAATTGAGAAAATGCACTATAATTTATTAATAGGTATATTTGACACAAAAATAATAAAATGGCTAGTAATATTAAGTGAAAAATTTAGGAAAAGTAAACATCACTTTTGAATTGAGAAATTATGTATAACACAAAACAATTCTATTTTTTGCATGTCTGAGAGCTCAGAATAGAAATCATATAGCCATCTAATATTTTTGACACATGATCTTACTGGACATAGGAAGCTCAGAATGGGAAAAATCAATTTTAGTTCACATTATTACTACTGAAGTAGAATTTAAAAGTTTTAAAATATATGTACTTTTATAACGTCTGAGTGAATCCCCAAATAATAGCATCTGTAGCCTCCATCTATGTATGCATGCATGCATGTATATATGTGTGTATATGTATTTATTTAATTCTGTGATAAACTCATAAGGACCATAGAGATCACAGATTCTTATTCTGAATTACATTAATCTTCCCTCTGTAATTTCCCTCTTCTTGTTGAGAGGTGAGGTGGGGCTTTGCCAAATTATAAGGGCCCCTTGTGCCCTCAATAGAAGGTGTGAGTGCCTCTTACCAGTAACATTAGCTGCTTGGAAACAAGAAGTAACTATAAAATAACCTGTGCAAGATTGAGGGTCAAAATCAGAGATTTTATTCACAAAAACTATTAAGTTAAAGGGCCTTAGGCATGAGTCAGGTGATCAAATACGGTGCCAACTGGTTGGTGTTCCAAGGAAATGGAAAACAGGGAAAAACAGGTCATAACAAATGTGAACAAAGACAGTAAGAGCAAATACTAGGTCCAGCGTATTTCATTTGAAGGGTGATTTACACATTTACTATGGAGCACTACATCTGGAAATATTCAAGTAGCTACAGCTTAATTTTAAACAATGGAAAATTATTAGAACATACAACAAAACCCCACTAAACAAAAGTGAGTAAGTTCTTCCTGTTATGAAATTGCCTCTGGTTGTAGGCTTTGGTGGCATTCTATAATTTGATATGTAATGTCCTATTTATTGATTTCTAAATGGTTTATAAAAAAATAAATGGTTTGTAATTGTAGTTTTAATTCTTGCTTTGGCTTGATGTTTATGTAAGTGTTTACAAATTTATTTTCCTTATTAATTTCTAGTTATAGTAATACACATCAGAGAATGGTCGGACTTCTAAAGTTTGGAATTTCTTAATTTTTTCTTGGGGACAAACACTAGATAAGGTATTCTGAATATTTCATAGGTACTTTTGGGGGCAACTAGTTTGACTCTCTATTTACCTCTAGCTAGCTAGCTATAAATTTATCTATGTACATATGTGTATCTATATCACCTTATTTATTATATTACTGCATATTATTAAAAATATTATTCCAATCTATTTTTTCCCACTGGATTTCTCAAAGCCTGAGATGTATGTGAGTCTTCCACAACACTTGCGTTTGCTATTTTTCCTTATATTCTTAATGATTTTTACTTTATATATTTCAGCCATTGTTTTATTTGAAGTGATTCATAATTATATCTTTACTATAAATTTTATCAATATTAAACATTTACTTTCCTATTAATTTTATGTCTTGCCTCACATCTGACTACTTTTTCTAGTTTTATTGAGATGTAATCTACATACAGCACCATATAAGTTTAAAATGTATGGCATTCTTTTTCGATTTAAGTATATTGTGAAATGATTACCACAATAAATTTAGTTAACATTCATTATCTCCTAGGGACACACACACACACATACACATACACAAAGAAAACAAATTTTTTTTCTTGTGATGAAAACTTAGGGTCTACTCTCTTAAAAACTTGCAAATATACCACACATCTGTGTTAGCTATAGTCATCATGTTGTATATCACATCATGCACAATACATAATTTATTACCTTTTGATCACCTTCCTCCAATTAACCTTCCTGCAACCTCCCACTTGAGAAAAATTAATATTGGCATACCTGCTAATTTTTTTTTGCATGATCTTGAAAACCCTTTTCTAATTTTTATTATTATGGTTAACTTTTTGAATCCCTGTTAGAGATTAAGGGGTAGCATTCTGGATACTCCATAAAATCTCACCTAGCTGATAGAAGAATGTTTGGCCCCACCATTTTTTTTTTTTTTTTTTGTGGCTGTTGTTGGTGATGTATTGTTTTGTTTTGTTTTGTTTTGTTTTTTGAGAGAGTGAGAGAGAGAGAGAGAGAGAGAGAGAACACCAGAGGGGAAGGCACAGAAAGAGAGAATCCCAAGCAGACTCTGTGCTGAGCTTGAAACAGGGCTCCATCTCACAACCCCTGAAATCAAGAGTTGGACGCTTAACCAACTGAGCCACCCAGGTGTCCCAAGGGCTCCTGTGTTTTGAGTAGGAGGTAAACAGTTGAGAAGGTGTAAAGAGTGGTTCTCTCAGACCAAGAATTTTAATCTACTTTTAATGGGAAAGCAGTTTTTAAAAATTTTTTTTTTACATTTATTTATTTTTGAGAGACAGAGAGAGACAGAGCACACGTCGGGGAGGGCAGAGAGAGAATGAGACATAGAATCTGAAACAGGCTCCAGGCTCTGAGCTGTAAGCACAGAGGCCAACAGAGGGCTCGAACTCACAAACCGTGAGATCTTGACCTGAGCCCAGGTTGGGCACTTAACGGAGCCACCCAGGCGCCCCAGTGGGAAAGCAATTTTTATCATTTCTCAATACAGTTCCTCTGGCCTTTAAATTGTCAGAAATTCTTTCCTCATTCTGATAATAGCTTGTTTATTAGTTTTGAGAGTATTTGTGAGAATTTGGCTTTTGTTGGCTTCAGAGATTTTTTTTAATAAGGCATTGGGAGAGGCCATTTAAGGGATTGCTAATCGGATTCCATTTTATTTTTTATTATTTAAAAAATGTTTTTAATATTTATTTACTTTTGAGAGACAGAGAGAGAGAGAGAGAGACAGAGTGTGAGCAGGGAGGGGCAGAGAGAGAGGGAGACACATAATCTGAAGCAGGCTCCAGGCTCCGAGCTGTCAGCACAAAGCCCAATGCAGGGCTCGGACCCACAAACCATGAAATCATGACCTGAGCCAAAGTTGGACACTTAACTGACTGAGCCACCCAGGTGCCCCTCAGATGCCATTTCAACCAGTCTTCAGCCCCAAAATACTACAGTATCTGCCATCTGTCCATTAAGTGATATGCAGTGCTACAGTGATTTAGTAGAAAGGGAGATCACTTCCATTCATAGTGGCCAGAGATGTACGAGGAATAGGCGTTTGAGTTGAGCCTTGAAGGTAAAAGTTCAATAGATAAATTTTCGGTAAAGGGTTATTTCAGGGAGAGAGCCCGGCAGAAGAAAAAAAATGTGGAAGCAGGAAATGATAAGGCATCTTTGAGAAATGGCATATAAGCAGTTTGAGCTAGAGTTCATTTGTATAAAAGTGTATTTTGGAATTGGGGGCAGGGTCATGTAAGAGAAACGAGAGAAAAGCAAGAGTCACAGAAATAAGAATTAAAAAGCCTACCCACATCCAGAAAAGAGAGAATTGTGAACATCAGGTTATATAAACTTCTATTAGGGCTTTCCACAGCACGCCCTGCCTGGGAGGGGAGGGTGATTAGAAGCCTCTGAGATTCCACGTCTAATAGGGTCCATTTGATCTAGTGAGCAACTTTTCTGAAGATTCTGTGATAAATTGAGAGCCATGGAAGCATTTTCATGCAAACCGACTTTGTAAGGAAGAACTACTTTTGTCTGGCAAGGGAAGGAAGAAAGGAAACTAATATTTATTAAACATCTATGATTTGCCAAGCACTGTTCTAAGCACTTTCACATATGGTATTTCAATTTCCATGGCAGCTCTCTGAGGTTATTACTTTCCTCTATTTTATAGGTGAAGAAATAGCTAACTTAGGAACATGAAACTGGAACAAAGATTCAATCCAAGTTAGAATATAAAACTCAACCTCTTTCTTTCTGCTTTTCTACCCAAAAGCAAAGTAATGGTGGGCAGATTATGTTAGACTAGCCGGTGCCTCACATGGAGTTGGGGGCCAATTGTTGGGCGGAAGGTCAAGACTACTGAAGTCTAATGTAGAGGTAGTATATTATTCAGAGCACAAATTCTGTCTTTACCGTTATATTTGTCTGGGTTCAAGTCCTGCCTCTCCCATGTCCTTATGGTGGACCTTTGGTCAGTCTACCTAGCCTCGTTACTTGTCAATTTCTTCTTCTTCTGTGAAGTGAATAATTAAGAATACTTGCTTCAGAGGGATATTATAAGGATTAACCAGATAGTATAAGTAAACCACTTGTAAGTGTTGCCTGGTTATTATTTTGGGTAATAATGGAATAAAGTCTTATATAACTCTCACGTCTGCCTCTCTAATGGATCTCTTGAAAGAGATCTTCACAAAAATTCAAAAATTGTTTACACTGAGATTAACTTTAACATTGTGAAATTAATGGATGGTATCTACACATTTGTCACTACAGAGAAATACATCCTTCTTGATAACCTATTTATCTTAAAATTTCCCTTTATTATGGCAAATCCATTTCCCCTGAACCCTAAACAATTCCAGAACACTTCACCTCAACACCTCAGACAATGTCTCAAAGTTCAATTATGGAATTAATCTTGTACAAGCTGTTGACCTTACAGAGAGCATTTTTCCACAAAACAGCCCTTATCGTGGTCGTTCTCTTCTATCCTGGCTGTGAAATATTACCATAGGATGTCACTAACTTGGAAAAATCTCTGCCTTTGTTAACTCTTATTTCCAATGAACAAACAATATTTAAGTTAATCGAAATACAGTGAAATAAGAAAATCAAATCAGTAGAATCCACTTAAAAACTCTGTACATTTCTTAGTCATGTATTGTGCTTGCAAAGAAGAGATTAAATACACATCCATATATATTTTAAAGAGTTAATTTTTTCATTATAAAAGTGACACATACTCATTGTAGAAAATTTATAAAAACTAGAAATTTTAAAAAGGCAACTAAAGTCATATAAACTTCACTAGCTTTTAAACCGACGTTTAAATTTTGCTATGCCATAGGCAATAAAGGCAGTGACTTATTGCTTTAATTTTTATTTTTTTGGTCACAGATGGGGGTAAATATATTTTCATATGATTATTTTTCATTTATATATCAGTCCTTACCCTTGAGAAGTGTCTGTTCATGATCTTTCCTTATGTTCACATTGTAGCATTAATGTATTTATTATTGATGACTATGATTTACAATAAATTATTTCTCAGATATATGTGTTGACTATATAAGATTTATTGTTGCCTTAAAATACGAAGGATTTTTTAAAAATTATGTTTACATCCAGTCAAACATATCAGTCTTTTTGTGTGTGCGTGTGGTTTCTTGCATTGCTTTAATACAAAAAATTCTTCTGGAAGCTTAATTTTTACTAAAAGCTAATCTTTTAATCTATTTCTAATTTATTTTGGGGTATGGTAATGGTGAGAATCAACTAGATTCCGCCCCCCCAAATAGGTTATCAATGTGTTTAACACAATTTACTGAACGATCTGGAGAACAAATGGATTTTATAATTACAGAATATTAGGCTTTTAACCAGCTATCACTGACTAATGATCTGCTGGAGAAAATGTCACTTTACTGAACTGAGATATGAAATTGCTTCCCAGTATCCATAAACAAAAGAAGTAAGGATAGAATCAAAAAGACATTTCAAAAACAAAACAAACGTAAGAAGTTAAGAGAAAGTACAAATTAAGGTACTGGGGAAAAAAAATCGAAAGGATTTAGAGGGAAAAACAATCAACAGAAATAACAGGAGACCTGGACCTTTAATGAAAATGGAATATGGGAAACTAAGAACATGAACTCTTATTGAAAAGTTTGCTTCTCCTTTGTTATGTAACTCTGGACAAACTGTTTAGACTTTTTTTATGCCTCATGATTGCTGTTGGACAAAAGGGAACATAATAAAAAGCTTTATCAAGCTCCTGCTGTGGGACCAATTATTATTTATGCCAAAAAAATAAATAAGAGGGAGGAAATTCAAAAGATACCAATTCAAACAATTGAAGGAAAAAGCAAATTCTTAAGGAAAGGTAAAAGGAATGCAATAAACAGCATGCTAATTACAATTAAGTAAAAAGGAAAACATGTATAAATATTATGGCCCAGGGCCACACATCCATTTTAGCAAGAGTTTATAAGCGGTGCTCTGTTGAAACTGTTTGAGTCTGTACCATTGCTCTTAATGACCAAGAAGTGGGAAGAAAATAGAGCTAAAAATCTAAGAACACTACAATTGCCAGTTAGAATAACTCAAAATTAAGCATTTCTTTTCTTGGTAGTTGGGGCTGGATGCTGGATTTTAGAAGCTGGATTTAGGCAGAAGGGCTACAGTTCCTAGCCCTGGGGCCATGAGGCCATGTCTATGCTGTCCCCTTTGCAATGCCTCTGCCACCAACAGCAGTGAGCCTTCAAGCCTGGCACCTCACTTAGTACCGGATAAGGAATGGAAATGGGAGTCAGAGAACAAAACAAATGATCGGTTTGCCTGTAGTCCAGGAAGATGTACTTCTGCAACTACTGGATTAAGAAATTAAGTTTCAAGGGGAAATGGTGGTAGCTGCTTATCTTGAACTTTTTGAAAGGAGAACGGAAAAATATGCATCTAAAGATTATAAGAATTTAGTACAGAGTGAAAGCAAACAGATCTGATCTTTGAGAGCTTTTCTTAATTCTTTTGTTGTTGTTGTGCTGTAAAAAAATACACATAATTCATTCAGAGCTGTCTTTATTACCATACACATCTAATCCTACATGGTGAAAAGTTGGAAATAATATTGATGTCCTCTCCAGATCTGAAACGTTGTGAGTCCAGGACCTTCAGTGCTGCCTTCCCTCCCTCCTTGTGTATTCCCATTATAAGGATCACAAAGCTGACGATCTTGCCTTGATCCCCAAGGTGAGCATAAACCCCTCCACCTCCAACTTGATTTTTCTTATTTAATTTTGCTCAATTTGTCCACATATTTAGTTTTCTAGGGTACCTTTAATAAAAATGAAGAAAAAAACGAGAGAAGTTTTTACTCATTTGAAATGGCAAAGGAAGAAACAGTGGTGAAATAGAGCGATGAAGTCCATTTATTGTGTATGGATTGCCTGGTCCCCACAGTTCCTTGAAACTCCAGATTCTACCACTTTTAAGTTCCAAAGGTAATGGTATTTAATGAATGGTTTGCTGTTTGTCTCCATCTCTTTACCTCAGATAAACTATATATAGTACTAACTACCTTCCTGGATCACTTGGCAGATGAAAGGGTAAAATTAAAAAAAAAAAAAAAAAGAGGCTAAGGAGTGCTAGGAATGTTAAATTGTGGCTTAAATTCAAAGCTCCTGGAAAGTTAAGTGTGACATAAATGCAGTGTAACTAATTTCTAAAAGCTGAAATAAATGAATAGATATTGTTACCATCCATAGTAAAATTTCCCAAAGGAAATCCTGTAGAGAAGAAATGTAATAAGGTTAAAAGAGACCAAGCACAGGGCCAGGAAGATGACAAACGTATTTCACTCTAAAGCAAAAAGAAAATCTTAAAATGTAGAGAACATTTTTTGGTGTGGGAAATGATTGATTTCCTACTTAAAAGCACTACTTCACTAGGTAAAATACTGCTCTCCCTTTTGAGTGATTATATACAATTTTTTGATTTCATACAATGATATCCGACCTTTTACACATGGATAGGACAAGGCAAAATTTACATCCTTCTGTTATTATTTAAAAAAATAAAAGTCAAAACAATCATTAAAAAAATAAACATAAATTGAGCTTGTTATATTTTTCTTGGAGCGTTGATCTTGGAATGTGAGTTTAAATCAATGTTCGACACTTCGCTTAAGCTCTTCCAGCCTCAGACTACCTAATCTGTAAATGGGGATGATAATAAAACTCACAGGGTTGATTCACCTTATAAAAATTCAAGAAGCGAAAATACATGAACATTTCCCAGCCAGTACCTGGCATATAGTCCAGTATATGAATAATTATAATGATTAATAATAATCATGTGGTAATTCTTACTTCGCTCTATGCATAAATGGCTGTGTGGATGGGAGCTATCTGGCATACACATTGCTAAATATTTGAAGAACGCAATGTTGGGAAAGTTGGTTAGTGATGAAAAGTCAGCGGCAGTGTTACATATGCAAAGTCAGTGGCCCGCGAAGTGGAGACCATTTTTCATACCTCGAGCCCTTAAAATCCTTGCCTCATGTCCTTAAAATCAATAACATTTTTTTTGATTCAAAACTAATGCATATTCACGGTGTAAAACCTAAAGCTATAGATAACAAAAACAAAGAAAAAATATTCCATAATACCAATACTACAGTGACTACTAGTAACATTTTACGTCTATGTTTAAGTCCCTTATATGCATATAGGACAAAATCTAGATTTTTACTCTACATATTTCTTTATGACTTGCCTTTAAACTAAATATATCATCTTAATATCTCTTAATGTTTTCAAATCTATTTAAAAACTCTTTTCAAACACTCTATAGTATTCCATTGAATGGATGTACCATAGTTATTTAACTAATACCTTTATTTTTGTATACCAACTTTTTTCAGTTTTTCACAATTGTAGACAAGACTGCAAATAAGTAGCCTTGTATCTAAATGTTTGTGCATTTCCATGATTATTTTTAGACTGAGGAGTACTAAACACTAACTCAAAATCTCTGAGTTTGGGGAAACCACTGAACATGTGGAATGTGATAGAAACATAAAGACTAACTCTTGGGGCTCACTGATATAGAATGAGCTCAGACCGTCTTCATCTAGTGTTCAGACCTTTACAGTAGCTCCCTAACAAACTTCCATAACTCTAAATCTCCTAGTCTGCTATGTTTTCTTCCAGATTTCACCAGAATGATGTCTGAGCACTGAAAATATGGTAATCAAACTTGGGATTTTTTCCTCTGAAACCCCTTAGCAATTTTTCCAATATATTCACGAGAAATGACCTATCCTAAAGTGTGAACTCCTTGAGGACAAAGACTTTAATCCTCTTTCTGTTTCCAGTCCAGAACACATGGATAGTAAATTTTTGTTATCTACATGTCTGAATGATTGTAAATACTTGGTGAAAGTAATACTGTGTGTAATTACTGTGCTCTGATGGTTTTTCCAATCCTCTGGGATAGGAGAAGTGGGGGGATCATGTTAGATAGAAGTTTGAAAATTTGGAATGGTGAAGCCATGCTTATCCAGGTACAGTAAATGTTACAGTTGATATTTAGGTTGAGTCATTTAAGTATCAATGAAATCTAGCATTAACATCCTAAAGAGCTGTGATGATTTTGTTAACAAAAAGGAAAAAAGTAGTGCTTTGACTTATAACCAAGTATGATTAATTTTTACTCTTTTTTGGGCATTTAGTATTGTTTTAACTGTCACTCATAGTGAGGAGGCTGTTTCCTTTTTAACAAAAGAACAAAATGATGGTAGCTCTAATTTTAGTCCCAAGTTTAGTTTTTCCAAGTTTATATAATTAGTTAAGAAAAAGATGATCCTGAATGAATAAGTCTCAGTGAAAATATCATTCTTTCTGAAATGAGAAATCTTTCTTTGACTTTTAGCTGACATATACACACATACACACACAATTTCCTAAGTAACACAATACAATTAATAACTCCGTCTCTATAAGCAATCAATGACCAAAGAACTCTTTTGGTACTGAACATTACAACTAAATTAAATATATTCATTTACTCTCAAGACCAGGAATGACACACACGATTATAACGATCCACAGAGTTCAGCTAAAATGTAAAATCATCAAAAATATGCAACTTCTCAGCTTCTTCAGTTTTTTCCTTACATTTGGTTGTGCAGCCCAATTTTTTAAAAACTGAATTCTGAAATTCTTAAGGAAATCTGTTTTCCAGTTAAAAATTTTTTTTTTACCAATACATATGCAGTTGACCTAGCATTAATATTTTTAGCATTAAATGTATTTTGTACATATATTACATGTTATAATTTTTCTACAATATATGATTCCATAATATAAATTATTATGTATATAATTTTATATATATAATTGAAGTATAGTTGACTCACAATGTTACATTAGTTTCAGGGGTACAATATAGTGATGTGACAGCCCTACGCATTATACTCGGCTCATAAGTGTAGCTACCATATTTTTTTCAGTTTTAAATAGCAATAAAGGAGCGATTTTATACCTCAATAGACAATACAAAATAAACCTATAAAGCAACCTAACTGATACTGATAATTCTGATAAGTTGCAGTTAGACTGTAATAAATGACTAATTTCACCGCTGACTGCAGTTAGAGTGCATGTTGATAATAAATCTCTGGAATTAATCATCGAAGAGATAAAACTTGACTACTTGGAGGACTCTGCTAAGTAGCAGGAGCATATACGATTTTTCCTCTTAGAAAATCAGGCAGGTTGGTAAACTTACTCTTGCCTCTGCACAGATTATCAGGCATTGTCTGCATATTTATATTAGAGTAAATGTTCACTTTGGGAGTCCTTGTATGTATGGAACTATGTCATCATGATTAGGGATAGAATGAGAGCTTTAGAAATGTAGTTGATCAAGAATTTGTTCTTTAAATTTGCAATATTATTCAGTTGTAGACATTATTGAAGGTGTTCTGTAATTAGAATTCAACCATGCAACAGAAAGGAGTCAGCATGATTTGGATCTTCGTGGAGCCAGTTGTGAGCTAAACTCTCACGAGGGTAAATACTAATTTCACTGCATCCAGATATTTTAGAATGTTGTATTTTCATTTTCATTTATCTCAAAACATATTCTAATTTCCTTTGTGATATCTTCTTTGACCCATTGGTTATTTAGCAGAATGCAGTTAATTTCTACTTATTTGTGAATTTCCCAAATTTCCTTCTGTATTTTTAATTTCATTCCATTTGATCAGAGAATATAGTTTGCATGACTTCAATCTTTTAAAATTTATTTATATTTTTTATGGCATATCCTGGAGAACATTCCATGTACATTTGAGAAGAATTTGTATTCTGCTGTTAATGGGTACAGTTCTATAGATATCTATTAGGTCTATGTTTTATAGTTTTGTTCAAGTCTTTTATTTCCTTCTTCATCTTCTGTCTGGTTTTATATTAATTATTAAAAGTGGGCTATTGTATTCTGCTAATATTATTGTCGAATTATCTATCTCTGCCTTTAATTCTCTCTGTTTTGATTCTCTGTTTTTAGGTGTATATATGATGACAATTCTTATGTCTTCTTGATGAATCGACCCTTTTATCATTATAAAATGTCCTCTTTGTAGTAACATTTTGGGGAGGGTATATGGGACTAGGATAAGCAAAAATACCACACCCCATTCTTACTGAGAGTGAGCTATTTTTCTTAAATAAATTCTCCTTGAATTGTTGCAAGCTTTTGGTTAATTTCCAGAGTTGTAAAAAGTTGGTTTTGACCATTTTTACTAGTATTCTCACTGCTTTTAAGGAGGATTGGATATTGGATGTTCTTACTTTACTGTTCTGCAAGTCCTTTCCTGCCTATTCTTTTTAAAATATCTTTTTTGGTGGAATATATTTGTCTTTTAGAGTGGATTTGAATTTTGGAAACAGCCAAAAGTTTCTTGGAGTGATATGTGGTGAATTAGTTGATCAATATGAGTAGAACCAAACCTTGAAAATGAAAAAAGAAGAGCAAACTAAACCCAAAACAAGCAGCAGGAAGAATATAGCAAAGATTTAAGCAGAGATAAATGAAGTCTAGAAAATCAAAAGAGAAAATCAATGAAACCAGAAGTTGCTTCTTTGACAAGATCAACAAAATTGACAAACCCTTAGCTAAACTGAGCAAGAAAAAAATAAAAGACTCAATTTGAAATCTCAAATTAAAGAAGGTACATCACTACCTATTTTACAGAAATAAAAAGATTAAAAGGAAATACTATGAATAGCTGGATATCAACAAATTAGATAACACAGATTGGCAAATTCCTGGAAAGACATAAACTACTGAAGCTGATTCAATATGAAATAGATAATTCATAGACTCGTCTAAGTAGACCTGTACTAAATAAAGAGATTGAATAAATAATTTAATAAAGTTCCTATAAAGAAAAGCTCAGGACCAGAGTGACTTTAGTGGAGTCTACCAAATGTTTAAAGAAGTATTAACACCAATCATTCAAAATCACCTTCAAAAAACAGAAAGGAGAAAACAATTCATAGCTCATTATGTGAAGTCAATATTAACCTCAAACCAAAGCCAAAGTCAATATAAAAAAATTACAGCTAATATTAATTAGAATATATATCAGTATGAATCTGTATCCATATGAATCTAGAATCAAAAATTCTCAGCACAATATTAACAAACCAATTCAGCAACACACAAAAAGTTTACATAGCAATGACCAAATGAGGTTTGCCCCAGGAATGCAAGGTTAGTTTGATAAACAAAAAATCAAACAGTGTTATATGCCATATTGAAAGAATAGAAGACAAACCACATATAGACTCAGAAAAAAGCACTTGACAAAAATCCAATTTTTTTATGATACAAGCATTGAACAAACTGGGTGTAGAAGATAGCTTCTTCAACCTGATGAAGGGCATATTTATAAAATACCCACAACCAACATCATGCTTCATAGTGAAACACTTAAAGTTTTCCATCCAAGATCAGGCACACTTTCTTGTACAAGTAAGGCACAAGTGCTCTTACCACTTCTACTCAATATTGTACTGGAGATTCTAGCCAGGGCAACTAGAAAGATAATGAAATAAACAAACAAAAATCTAGATTGGAAAAGAAGAAATAAAATTATTTTCATTTGCAGATGGCATGATCTCATATAGAGAAAACTCAAAGAAATCCACAAAAAAGTATGTTAAAGGTAATGCTCCAGTTCTAAAATGTTGTATGATATAAAATCTATTGAAGAAATCAATTGTATTTCTCCATACTAGCAATTAATATCAAACATGAAATTAAGAAAACAATAACATTTACAATGTCATCAAAAAGAATTAGATATTTAGGAATAAATTTGCAAAAAGTGCAAGAGTGGTACACTAAAAACTCTAAAACATTGTTGAAAGAAATTCAAGAAGACCCAAATAAATGGAAGGACATACCATATTTATGTATCAGAAAGGCTTAATATGAAGATGGCAATACTTCTGAAATTGACCTACAATGTCAATGCAGTCCTTGTCAAAATACCAGCTGGCTTTTTTGCAGAAATTGACAAGCTGAACCTAAAATTCATATGCAAGGCAAGGAACCCAAGTATCCAAAACAATCTCGAGAAGAACAAAGTGGGAAGACTTATGGTCCCTGATTTCAAAACTTACTACAAAGCTACACTAACTAAAACAGCATAGCATTGGCATAAGAAAAGATATATATATCAGTGGAATAGACTTGAGAATTCAGAATAAATAAGATGTTCAATATCATTAGGCATTATGAAACCAAAACTACAAGGAGACACCACTTCACTCTTGCTAGGATGACTAAAAAAAAAAAAAGGACAATGACAAGTATTGGCGAGGATATGGAGAAATTGGGACCCTCATATATTGCTGGTGTAGCTGCTTTGGAGAAACATTTTGTTGGTTCCTCAAAAAGTTAGACCTATAGTTACCATATGACCAAGCAGTTCCACTCCTAGGTGTATACCCAAGTGAAATGCAAACATATGTCCACACAAAACCTTGTGCAAGAATGTTTATAGCACCATTATTCATAATAGCCCAAAATGGAAACAATTCAAATGTTCATCAGTGGTGAATGAATATACAAAATGTGATAAAGCCATACAATGCAATATTGTTCAGCCACTAAAAGAAATAAAGTACTGATACATGCAACCACATGAATGAACCATAAACACACTAAGTAAAAGAAACCAGATACAAAGGTCACATACTTCATGATTCCATTAACATGAAATGCCCAGAATAGGCAAATCCTTAGGAACAGAAAGTAGATTGGTAGTTGCCAGAGGTTGAAGAGTAGGAAACTGGGGAGTGAATGCTAATGGGCATGGGGTAGTGAACGTGTTCTAGAATTGTCAAGACCTTATAATCAATCTTTGTTATAATTTTATCTTAACATTATTTTAATAATAAAATGCCTATTTATTAAAAGTTTAATAGAAATTTTGTTGATTGTTAAAGGGAAGGAAGAGAAAGAAAGAAAAGAAAGGAAGAAATGGAAAGGAAGGAAGGGAGGGAGGGAGAAAGAAGGAAAGAAAGAAAGAAAGAAAGAGAGAAAGAAAGAAAGAAAGAGGAAAAGAGGGGGCCAGAAGTACTGAAAACATTTCCCAGAGAGACTATTTTTAAATGATAAGAGCGATAAAGCTTCATTGAAATATATCGTAGACCCAGGGACAGTGGCAGCTCTGATTATCTGTGGGACATCTACAGAAAATTTTGCAGTCAACATGTATATGTGTTTGCATAACATAGTAGAAATTTTAGAGAATAATATCTTATAAAATAAGAATAATGTATGTCAGTAACAGTAAATTCTCACCATGGGCTTCATGAATGAAAATATAGGGCTATTTTATCACACAGCTCACAATTTCATACATCTGTATTGCTTTGCCTGTTTAGCAATAGGCAGCAAATTTCTTAGTAGATGTAACCATGGTGACAAATTTTCTTAATGCATCTCTGAGTTGTTGTTATGACTTGCATTGCCTTTACTTTAACGTACGCGTTTTGTTCTCTTTCAGATTAGCTATTAAATTGAATTAAAATCCCTTCACACACACTCACACACACACACACACACACATACACACGCGCGCGCGCGAAATCTATGAGTATCTTCTCTTTTCTCAGAGCTCATTTGGAACGTCCCCTTGTTATATGTTTGCAGTCAGAGTGTAAATTCCCTCATTTCTGCCCCTTCTGGGTAATCAGTCAGAGAGGTTGCAGGAAAAGAGAAGGAAGAAAAGAGAAAGCGTTGATTTTTACTGACTATATCTTCCCCCTAACTAGAGTCTGGAAGGAATCCTGACTTAGTTTCTGCATTCAACTCCTAGAGGAATAACCAGCTTGCCATAGGATGAGAAGTGCCCATGCTCCTAAGGTGGCTATGTGGCTAGTAATGTTGTAATAATGTAATGTAATGTAATGTAATGTAATGTAATGTAATGTAATGTAGCACTATAACATTATAAGTACTACTAATGATGATGATGATGACAGCACCTAACACTAAATTAAACTAAGCTTGCAAGAAGTAGTTTACTTGTATTACCTCATTTAATTTCTACACTAATTTTTGAGAAAGATATTATGATATTTTCCTGTTTTATATATGAAGAAACTAAAAATGTTAAGTAATTCATCAAAAGTTATACAGTAAGGTATGTGAATACAGGTAGTGTAATTCCCAAGACTTCATACTTTTTAAAAAAATTTTTTTAATGTTTATTTATTTTTGAGAGAGAGAGAGACAGAATCTGAAACAGGCTCCAGGCTGTGAACTGTCAAGAGTTCATTCTTAACCACAAAGCTGTGGTGAATTTAGTGCAATAACAAATATTTATTGAGTACCTACTATTTTCTAGAAACCATGTTAAGCTCTAGGGAGGCGGTGGTTGCCAAGGTTAATAGGACATGACTTCTGGTCTTGAAGACTTGACAGACTATGAAGAAAGAAACCGATAGAGACAGTTTGAATATTATGTAGAAGGTCACGGAATAGTCATGACTAAGAAATTATAGGAGTAGAGGCTATCTACTGATTTTTAAGAGCACATCATTGTACTTTTTTAATTCTTTTTTTCAGCTTATTTATTTATTTTGAGAGAGACAGAGAGAGGGAGAGAGAGTACATGAGCAGGACAGGGATAGAGAGAGAGTGAGAGAAAATTTCAAGCAAGGTCCATGCTGACATACTACAGAGCTCTATGTGGGGCTCAAATTCACGAACTGTGAGATCATGACCTGAGACAAAATCAGGAGTCACAGGCTTAACCGACTGAGCCACCCAGGGTCCCCAAGAGCACATTGTTTTATATGAAATCTTTGAACTTCCTTTTGGTTGTTAGAGATAAACATTTATAAAACTAAATTTTCACAAAGAAAATTTTCACATTTGTGGAAAAAGCTAGATATTTTAAAAAGTAATTAACTTTAACGTCTATCTGAAAGCTCCTAGAAGTCCCTCTCTCACTGAGTATAAGAGGTAGATATCTTAGGGGCTCCTGGGTGGCTCAGTCAGTTGAGCATCCGACTTCAGCTCAGGTCATGATCTCAGTTTGTTAATTCGAACCCCACTTTGGCATCTCTGCCGTCAGCACAGAGCCCGCTTCGGATCCTCTGTCCCCCTCTCTTTCTGCCCCTCCCCGGCTCACACTCTCGCTGTCAAAAATAAATAAACATTAAAAAAAAAAAAAAAGAGAGAGGTAGATATCTTAAGTTATCAACCAGGGCACATCAAGTTCTACCTTTACCTAAAATGAACTCGGTCCAAATTGTGAAAATCTACTTATCCAGTTTCCCCAAACGTTTATCCAAGAAAACCAATTTATTTAAATACACATTCCTGTGTTTGTTCAGTGTTCATTTAAAAGTGTACCACCCTAGGGGCGCCTGGCTGGTTCATTCGGTAGAGCATGAGACTCTTAATCTCAGGGTCATGACTTCAAGCCCTATGTTGGGCGTGGAGCCTACTTAAAATAAATAAAATAAAATAACAATATTAAAAAAAAAAAGTGTACCAGTTACGGGCTTTGGCCAGTTAGAATGTTTCAGGAATAAACCAGGATGATGGTTGCCTTCTAAAGTCATTGACCTTCCACCTTGGAATTTCAGAGGAGGGAGTTGCTTCCTTTGGCCAGTGAAGAGTCAATGACTTTGCTGGGTTATTCTGTGGCCATGGATTGTATCTAAAGTACCATCGCTTCTCAGATGGAAGGAAGGCCTCAATTACCTGGAAGAGTGTTAGCGATAAATGAAGAGAGTGGCACTTGACTTGATTACCATGATCACATTCTTGCCAATGTAAATACACAATCATGTTATCAGGGATGCCTAGAACAAGGATAGATGTTTAAATATAAATTATTAAACATAGTTGCCAATAGTTAAAATAAGCCTTTCTCCTCAAGTAATGGGGATTTGTTGATCTGATGCCATTCATAGTAATTCTGGGTTTTCTCTTATCCACTTTTTATTTTATTTTTGGGTCTTCCTTATCCACTGTCAGATGGAATAGTTGCAAGATAACCCTGAAAAATCAAATAGCCATTAACTCAAATGCAGATATCATGAATGCCAAAGTAAGTACTGTGTTTTATTATCTCTATTATGGCCAAGGAGCAGATGGGCTGGTAAAAAATAAATATTTCTGGAATGCAAAATCACATACACATTTCTAAGAGTGAACTGAAATTTGTCATGTAAAGGACACTTTTATACTTGCTGTAGGAAATACATCTCTTTGCTTTTCCATAGATAAAAATGTTCTTTAGTTAGTATGTTTCAACCAATCAAACAAAATGAAAAAAAAATGCCAGAAGCAATGTCCCACTAATACTCTAGAAACACCCAACATTTTATATAAAATTAGCGGTATATATACTTTCCCCTTTTATATTGAGATAAAATTTATATACCATAAAATTCACCTTTTGAAAGTATACAATTCAATGATTTTCAGTATGGTCCCAGAGTTGTGTAAGCATCATAACAGCTAATTTATAACATTTTCCTCAGCCCATAAAAGAAACTCCCTACCCACTAGAAGTTAATCCCCATTCCTCCCTCTCTTCAGTCCTTGGAAACTACTAATCTACTTTTTGTGTCAATGAATTTGCCTATTTTGGACATTTCATGTACATGGAATCATACAACATATGACCTGTTTTGTCTGACAACTTTTACCGAGCATAATGTTTTCAAGGTTTATACAAGGTTTATTCAGATAGTATCTATCACCAATTCATTCCTTTTTATGGCACAGTAAATTCTATTGTATGGATATACCACATTTATTTATTCATATATCAGTTGATGGACATTTGGATTGTTTCCACTTTGGGCTATTGTAAATAATTCTGCTATGAACATTTGTGTACACTTTTTTTTAATGTTTATTTTTGAGAGAGACAGAGAGAGGGAGAGATAAGAGCGTGAGTGGGGGAGGGGTGGAGAGAGAGGGAGACACAGAATCTGACACAGGTTCCAGGCTCTGAGCTGTCAGCACAGAGCCCAACATGGGGCTCGAACTCACGAACCACGAGATCATGACCTGAGCTGAAGTCGGATGCTTAACTGACTGAGCCACCCAGGATCCCCTGTGTACACATTTTTGTGTGGACATGTGTTTCATTTCTCCTGGTATACACCTAGCAGTAGAACTGCTTGGTCTTATGGAAACTCCAGATTTAATTTTCTGAGAAACTACCAAATGTCTTTCCAAAGTGGCTGTACCATTTTACATTCTCATCAGCAATGTACGAGGGCTCCAGTTTCTCCCCTACTTCGCCAATACTCATTATTGTCTATAATTTTGATTAAAGCCATCCTAGTTGATGTGAAGTCATAGCTCATTGCAGTTTTGATTGCACTTCCTCAATTACTCATGATGTTGAGCATCTTTCATGTTCTTACTGGCCATTTGTATATCTTCTATGGAGAAATATCTACTCAAATTATTTCCTCATTTTTAAACTGAGTAATTTGTCTTTTTAGTTTGAGTTGTAAATTTATTTATATATTTGAATACTAGACCCTTGTTGGATATATGATTTGCAATTTTTCCACAATTTTGTGAATTGCCTTTTCATGTTCTTGATAGAATCTGTGATGGATAATTTTATGCATCAACTTGACTGGGCCATGGGAGGCCAAATATTTGGTTAAACACTATTCTGGCTGTTTTGGGATGAGACTAACATTTTAACTGGTAGACTAAAGTAAAGCAGATTGCCCCTCTGTCATGTGGGTGGGCCTCATCAAATCAGGGGAAGGCCTGAATACAACAAATAACACCCTCTCCCAAGTAACAGGGAATTATTTCTGTCTTACAGCTTTTGAACAGGGACACTGATTTTGTCCTTTGGACTCAAACTGAAATTTGGCTTCTTTTGAGTCTCAAGCCTGCCAGCCTTAGACTGGAACTACACCACTGGCTCTCCTGGTCTCCAGCTTTCTGACTCACCCTGTAGATCTTGGAACTTGCCATCTTCCACAATTGCGTGAGCCAATACTTTATAATAAATCTGTGTGTGTGTGTGTGTGTGTGTGTGTGTGTGTGCGCGCGTATCTACACACATCTGTTCTGTTTCTTTGGAGAACACTGACTACAGTCTCTCCCCCATTTTTTAAAGTTTTGTTTATTTATTTGTTTAATTCTACACCCAATGTGGGGCTTGAACTCATGACCCCAAGTTCAAGAGTTGCATGTTCCTCTGACTGTGCCAGCCAGGTGCCCCCCTACAGTTTCCTCTGAAGCACAAAGTTTTTATTTTGATGAAGACAAGTTACATATTTTTCCCTTGGTTGTTGTGTTTTTGACAGAAATCATTGCTTAATCCAAAGGCACAAAGATTTATACATATGTTTTCTTCTAAGAGTTTTATGGTTTTATTTCTTACATTTTGGTCTTTGATTCACTTTACATCATGTACTGGAAAGCTTGTCTTATTAGAGTAACAAAGTGGATTTTATAAATAATAAGTATATTATAATATATATGTACTGATAAATATCTAATGATAGATATTTATTTTTAATTATTTTTGCTATTGTAAACAATGTTACAATGGATATTTTTGAACTCTGTTATTTGTGCAAATATGTCTGAAGGAACAATTTTGAGAGATATAATCAATATAAGCTTCTGCTATATATCAAGTATGGCAAATGTAAATTTTTTTTGTTATTTAAGAAATTATAAAAAGCGGGGCGCCTGGGTGGCTCAGTTGGTTAAGCGACTGACTTCGGCTCAGGTCATGATCTCGCGGTCTATGAGTTAGAGCCCCGCATTGGGCTCTGTGCTGACAGCTCAGAGCCTGGAGCCTGTTTCAGATTCTGTGTCTCCCTCTCTCTCTGACCCTCCCCCGTTCATGCTCTGTCTCTCTCTGTCTCAAAAATAAATAAACGTTAAAAAAAATTAAAAAAGAAATTGCAAAAAGCAACCTCTTTACCTATTTTATTTCCCCCTCTAGCAGTTTCTGAGCTTTTATAATAGGACAGCATTATTAGAATATTGGAATTACGGTCATACTATAAAACACTTGGATTGATTCCACTATATCTGCACTCTAAATTTATCTTCCAGGGGCGCCTGGGTGGCTGTCTGTTAAGCATCCAACTTTGGCTCAGGTCATGATCTCGCAGTTTGTGGGTTCGAGCCCCGTGTTGGGCTCTGTGCTGACAACTCAGAGCCTGGAGCCTGCTTCGGATTCTGTGTCTCCCTCTCTCTCTGCCCACTCTGCTCACTCTGTCTCTCTCTTTCTCAAAAACAAACATTAAAAAAATTTAAATTTATCTTCCATTTTCAGGTAGGATATTATTAGTAATTTTCAGTTTTTTCCCTATTGTTTATAAGTAAAAAAGAAAAAGTAAGTGCATCTGCACTGAAGTTTATATATTTATTTATAAATAACATACATGTACTGTTGTACTCACATGCAATGTAAATTATAAAACGTTTGCCAGATTTAAAATAAGGAAGGGCAAGATGAAAATAAATATAAATAATTTTTCTAATTTCTTTTTCTACATTCCAATGGACCATTCCACACATTCCTTGGTGTGGACACATGCACTTGGAAACCATTGTCTTGATTACCTAGACTTACATATGTATGTGGTTGCTTCCTTCAGCTGCTTTGGGTATGTATACAAGATGGTAAGAATCTGACCCGGTGCAACAGAAAATCTGCCCTATCGGCTATAATCACTATTCATGAAAGATTGTTTACAATAACATTTTAGTTGTCTGTCACAGAAGCCATTTCAATCTGTCTTCTAGATATACAACTGGTAATCATTAAGTTTTACTCAATGATTTCAATTTGCCATCTCAAGGATGTCTATAACTGTAAAGATGAAATTACAATGGTCTAAATTTAATATATTCAACAACACTTCTCCAAGGCAGATGGCAGTGGAGAATAGGTAAAAACAGGCTTTTGAACAACAGCTACAAGAATATTCCTTGTTTTGCTAAAAAACTGTTCTCTTTCAGGTGTTGTTTTATAATAAAATTCATTATTTCTTTTTACCAGAGACCTCAACATAGAAATCCTAATATTTATCTACACAGCTCAATCTCTGAAATATTCAATAATGGCTTCTTTTGTGTGTGTGTGTGTGTGTGTGTGTGTGTGTGTGTGTGTGTGTGTGTGTTTAGATCTCCAGGACATATTTCTGTGAATGATATAATAATTAACAAGGAAGACATATATACAGATGTAAAAAGAGGTAAACCACCTTTCAGATAAAGGGAGAATGTAAGACTAGAATGACTTTAAATGCCAACTAACCCTGTCATCTGAGCATGTTAAGTGTTCCTAAGCTGTACCAGTGACACTTCATTCTGAGAATGGTCATTTTTGATGATAAGAGTGGACTTCAGAAATATACAAATGGGTCTAACTACTAAAAGACTTTAACAGGGATGACAAGGTGCAGGGTCAGCAGATTTAGCAAAAACACAAGATAAGTTAGATTTAAAAAATAGCTCTGGGGCACCTGGGTGGCTTAGTCAGGTAAGCATCCAACTCTTGATCTGGCTCAGGTCGTGATCTCAAGGTTCATGGGATTGGGCTCTGTACTGACAGCATGGAGCCTGCTTGGGATGCTCTCTCTCCCTCTCTCTCTCAAAATAATAAGTAAACTTAAAAAAATAGCTCTAACTGCCAAATTTTTGTAATTTAATTTAAAAAGCCGGATACAGAACATTTAGGGTGTTTTGACAAAGTCATTATAGGATGCAGGACAAAGTCATTAAATAGAGGACATGTCCCAATATACAGAATGCCTGGCAACACTACCAAAATGGAACATAATTGACTTAATTTTCAATTCCTTCTATGTATCCATGCCTTTCTTCTGTGCATGGCAGTGATTTGTAGATGTGGGAAGGGAAGAATTAAGTAAGTACCCAGGGATTTTCAAGACTGAGTAGAGATGAATTATTTGTTCTATTTATCATAATATTTTTCATTGATTCCAAATAGAAAAAAATAATTTTGGCTTTTATTATGTACCAAACAACTGTAATATAAAACCCAATAACTAGTCAGTGATTTTCCTGTAATAATGTTTATTGATTTCTGATCTGAATAGGGATCCATGCTAACAAATGAAAAAAAAAATTTTTAAAAATCCCACACAGTCACAGTACTTGAAAGATCTCTCAAATTAAATGTCTGATTTCAGGATGAAATGAGTTTTTAAAAATCTGTTATTTTGATTTGAATATTCTATTATATGTAGTTTGGGGAATTGCTTTTTGACTGCTGGACATTTAAAACAATAAAGTACTGTAAGCCTTAACACTGATAGTTACACTTCTAAGAGAGATTTAAAAAAAAAAATATTTCATGTTCCACTGCTTTATATACAAACACACACCCTTTTTGTGTCTTACCATTCTGGGTTGAATATGTGAATATTTGGAAAAGTTGGATGTTACGTAAATTCCTTGTATCTTGTGTGAAGGAAATTTGCTCACTCTAACAAATAGTCTTCAACAATTTAAATATTTAGAGTTTGCCTATATTACAGATTAAGTGAAATACTTATAAAACATGAGAAACACAATTCTAATGGCGAAATAGAAGAATACATAAATTTGTAGATGGAAACATTTATAGCAGGTTGCATATGCTAGAAATATTGTGTAAAACAATGTGAAGGTAAGTCCTTTGAACTTTTTTTTTACCTTCACTTGTTTAAATTATCAATGAACACATTTCCACCACTAATGCTACGTGTCAGATAAAGAACATTCAGAGAACTCTAAACGAGATTAGAACGAAGCGCTTAAGACAATCTGTTCAAACGGATAGAGTTCGTTAACCAAATACTACTGACCCATTCCTGGAGTTCAGGCCCACACCTAACAAATTCCAAGAGTTCTTCAGACCTCAGCAAGTCAAAATATACTACGGAAATCATTTTTGACAAGAACTCTTGGGCTAAGCTTTAAGTAATCAGTATCTGGTTGGGACAGGAATCACCCAGTATCCTGTGGAGGAAAACAGCTGACGCGAGGGCCATTTCAGCTTTCCCTCTCATAATCATACTTTCTGATGTACTGCCAGTTCGCTCCTGGGCTGCCCCGGGTAAAACGCGTAGCATTGCGGGAACCCAGAGTTCACAAATGCAAACTTTGCAAGGCTCCCCACCCCCACCTTTTCCTGCAGACGATTCCTACAGTGAAGTTGTGCTTTATCACAGAAATAAATCCCTTTTTACCACAAATCCTAATGGAACTTCTAAAACTCCTTGAATCAATTGTGTTGTTGCTTTGTTAGGAGGGGGAGGAAGAGAGCAACAAATTCTTTCTGTTTTAGAATGAAAATTGTGAAGGCTTAAGCATCCAAATTCTACTCTTCCGGGGTCTATGTCTATTACATCATTACCATTGCTAACAAAGAAGTAAAAGCCCTTCATGACTGATCTCAAATGAGAATCTTCGAAAGGGCCAAGGACGCAGTAGCTGGGAAACCCTGTTGAGTGCATTTGCTGTCTGAACAAATAACAGTGTCCCTGCTGGGACTGCCTTTTATTGATGATAAGGGATCTCAGGAAAAGGAGGCTTCTGCAATTCCCTATCAGCTTTAGGATGGTTACATGGCCCTTTCCCCGTGTACTTGATTTGGCTTTAAATCTTAAAATGGCAACAAGTATCTTCAGCAGGATTTTTGGGGACAGAGAAATGAACAGCTTAGATGTCTTAGGAACAAAAGCAAAAGCTCAACCTGCTGTTGACCCTGAAATTTTCCGTTAGTGGCACGAAGGTGCCATCTAGGGGTGGAGGGTGGCAGCAGCAGCTCTTCTCCAAATGGGATGGGTTTACGCAGGTTAGGCTGAAAAAATTATCTTATTTCAGAATGCTTCTGTTTCTCTGCTGACAAAACTGAACACAGTCCACTTATGAATATCTGTATTCATAAGAATATATCCATATACAAGGCTAAAGCAGAAGAATTACAGGGTGCCTTGGGCATCAGGGGTGGCAGAAAATAGAAGTGTGAGGTTTGCTAGCACACAGACCTGGGCTCAACTCTGCAGCCTACAGGCACTGTGGCATTTACTTAAATGTCCACATTTCGGTTTCCTCAAAATTAAAGTTGAGATTTTCAAATCTCTCTCCCTGAAGTGGCTATGAGAAGGAAATGCTATTAATAGATGTCATGCATCTTGTACAGTACCTGACACACAGCAGCTGCTCGACAAATCTGAAGTATTCACAGAGACATATCAAGTCTTTTCTAGTTTTTCCCTCTCCATACAAAGAAAGAGTTATTCTGGGACATTTAAAAAAATTTGTACTAATGCTAGATAGACCTTGGGGTATTATCCTATATTTAAATATGTCCGATAAATGATGTTACTTCCTCTATCCCCTTACCTTTCTTTGCCCTAGCAACTTTTTCCATCTGGGTTCAGATTAAAGCTTAGATTTGATTCTTCACTGGATAGGGTTTGCTTATCCAGAAAGCCTCTTCATAGCAGTGATGCTTCCTATTCTAGGCATACCAAGAGAGGTCTAGTTATTTAAAATGCATGTGTTATATGAACAAGATCATCAAGAAAAGCACACTTGCCATATGTCCTTGAAAGAAATGCATTGTAGACATTTGCCCATTGTGAGAAGTGAGATGATTCATTTTCAAAAATACCAAATAAAAGCTGTGCTGTCTAGTTAACAATAAGTTTACAACCTATTGGAAATATGTACGAACCCCTCCCCCTGACAATGGAGTCCCAAACCCTTAGACACTTCACTTCTCGGTTCTTCTTCCCCTCTCCTTTCTGTGGGCTTATTTTCTGCCAGCTTTGCAATGAGCATGCACCAAAGAACTGAAGTCTCTGCGTCACCTTAAGGAATGTACATTTGTTCCAATCAGACTACTTTGTGCCTTACATGGGCACAGGGGAAGGCTGTAACCTCTGTTGTAGTCAGCCAATGAGGAACCAGGGGAAGGACTTGCACTCTAGGAGATACATTGCCTGCGGTAACTGCCCTGAGTGTGTCTGTCCATCAGACACCCGCTCTTGCAAGAATGTTAATTAAAACCTTGCTTCACTGTTCTCTGAGCCTTTGCATCTCTCCTTTGATTAGGTCAGTGGGCTTATTTTTCACACTCATTGTTATCTCTATTGCTTGGATGTCCTGCAAAAGCACTCAGTTATGCATGCTACTGCCAAACATCCTAAAGCTCTCAGCTTAGTAGGTTAGAAATGATGTTAAAGAACCAAGGGAACAGTTTTGCTTACAGTCAGAGTCAACGTTGCACGTGGTAAAACTGCTGTCCAGGAATAGACACTCATTTATCCTGGCTAGCATTTCATGACGGGCACCCACCACTCTTGCGAATAACAACTGGCAGCCACCTTCCTTGGGTATATTCCTTTCCACTGCCACAGGACCAGAGGTGGAAAGAAGAATAGGCATACAGGGGATTGCTCCTGTCCAAATAGATTGTCATGAAAATCAAAAAGGGAACTAAATTGAGGGGGACCCGGGAGAATATTAAATGTTTTTCAAATAAATGCATTTTAGGTTTGCTGCAGGATTCTGTTTGGGTTCACTACCAGATTTTTTTTTTTTTTTAAAGGCCCTCGGCCAAGTCTCCCTGACTGCTTAAAAATATTTATTTAGTGTCCTGGGCTTTTCTGCTACTTGGCTATTGGTAAAACCAGGATTATGGCTCTGCAAAATATTAGGATTCAAAACACTGCAAGCTTTTCTTAAAATTTAACCTTTATTTCACGGACCTAGCCTCTCAGGTGGATCAAAGTTCTCCCTGCTAAGACAGCTAGGAAAGAAATCTTTGGGAGGGTGGCCGAACCATATTGGAATTGACAGGGTCAGCAAGAATAGCAAACTCTTAATGAGCATGCTTAGCAATTCTTTGGTGACTCTATGCCCTGAGTGGACCCTAATTTTTTTAAGTTTTTTTTTTAATGTTTATTTTTGAGAGAGAGACACACACACACCCAGAGGCAGAGAGTGAGTGGGGAAGGGGCAGAGAGAGGGAGGCACAGAATGTGAAGCAGGCTTCAGGCTCTGAGCTGTCAGCACAAAGCCTGACGTGGGCTTGAACCCACAAACTGTCAGATCATGACCTGAGCTGAAGTCGGATGCTTAACTGACTGAGCCACCCAGGCACCCCGACCCTAATTTTAAATGTATTCAAATTTTGGTGTGGAAAATAATTAAGAAAGAACAAATGAGCAGAGTTTGTTCTCAAAATAAAGGAGGCATGGATGAATAAATGGTCAAACACTCTTCTACCCTTTGGGAATTTCATCCTGGTTATGGACTCACCATGGACGCTTCCTCTCCCACCCACTTCTTTCCTGCTTTCTTACCACCACAACCCAGGGTACTTTTAGGTCTTGTGCCTAGGACTTGCAAATGCCTTGGGTGAATAAGAATGCTTTTCCTGTGTAAGAACACAAGACATTTTAGGAACAGGAAAAGCCTATCCGGTCCAACATACCTGCCCTTTTTAGGTTTATCTTAATCTCACCTTCCTGTAGTGTTACCTTCCTTCTCTTCCTATACAGAAAAGAAAAAAAAAAAAAAAAGAAAGAAAAAAGAAAAAACAAAAAACACTCACCACATTTCTTGTACATTTCTCATGATATCTAGTATCGCTAGACCTGATACAATCAGACATACATTTTAATCCTTCTGTCTTTAAAACTAATGACTTCTGAAAACAGTTCTCAAGGCTAGTAGACAGTTTGCAATTCTTCTTTTTATCGGGTCATAAACCGTGACTTTGAAAGAGGAGGCTCCAAAGAGGCTTGGCTTCCAGGAATGGGAAGGTCATCTGGCTTGATTTTACACTTAGATTTCAATTACGAGCTATCTTATTTGTCATGTTCTGGGTAGCAACATTTGCTTTCAGAGTGCTCAGTGAAAAGGGGTATGTTTATGTGGAATAAGACTTATGAGGAAGAAAATACGCAGCTGGCTAAAGATGAATCACAAACAGCAGAGACCTGTTAAAAAGCTTAACATTCTCTGAGCCTTTCCTTGTCCCCTGTCACACATTTCATATCTGCAGTTTACAATAGGGTGAGGTAAGCCACTCACCATCATGAAAAAGGTAAACTATTTATTCAACAGATGTTTCATTACTTGAGAAAATTCACATTTTCAATGAAAAAGCTAAAAAATGGGCCTTCTGTGCAAAGCCTTACAAGAGATCCCCGGCAGCGTTTATATTTAGTGTCTACAAGTTTCAGGCACCGGAGCCTTACTTTTTAATTGTGCAGTTCAACAAATCACTGAGAAGACACCAAAACTGTCTGCCAGATGTCGGCCACTGATTAATTTGTCTTAAGTTCAGCCAAAAGGGAAGAAAATATGATGGGTGGAGCATGAATAGCAAACACAATCAACATCTGACCAACCAGGGTTTCCTGTCACCATGGGAACTAAATTGATTGGCACCGGTTTCCTGTGTACAAGTTAAAAACCAGTAGCAACTGCGGTAACAAGAATAAACTACAGATAAGAGACTTGGAAATTAAATCAAGTCATATCATCAAAACTTCAGCTTGGAACCCTGTGCAGAAAAGTCCTGAGATAATGTTGGAGGACCTTTTTTTCCCTTTAAAGTTATGTCAAGCATATTTACTTATTTAAAAAAATGTTTTCCCCAAGTTTATTTATTTATTCTGAGAGAGAGAGGGAGAGAGAAAGAATCCCAAGCAGGCTCTGCACCATCAGTGTAGGGCCCGATGCAGGGCTTGAACCCACAAACTGTGAGATCCTCACCTGAGCCGAAATCAAGAGTCAGATGCTCAACCGACTGAGCCACCCAGGGGCCCCTAGCATATTTAATTTTTCCACTTCTGGCAGTCTGAAATCATTAAAAAAGCCACTGAGAATTCAAACTTATGTTAGGACTTATGTATTTTTCCCAAGACTCGATATTTCCCATAATTCAAATGATAAAATTTTACTAATGCGTTGGAGTGAATTTTTGTTTCAGTTTTTACAGCATCTTGGATTATAGCTTTTGGAGGGCAGAAGGAATCTTGCTTGTATAAGGGCAGACCCAAGTATATGCACAGATTAAATATTACAAATATAAGTTGCAACCTAAACTTATAAAATATAAAATTGCAGAAGACAAAATGGAACCCAAGCATCAACATTTGCCTTTTTTGTTTGTGTTTAGGGTTTTTCTTAGCCCTTTGGCTGCTATTGCCATCAGCATTAAACAGCATTTCTACTGCAGTGGTACGTGTTTGGCTCAACAGTGGATTCTGTTTATTATTGCTTTATTTAGTCATTCACAAATTCTTATTAAGCATCTGAATATGTGGAGGGACATATAAACTGAAGATATTGACAAATTAAACAGCATGGTAGTTTTCCCTTTATTTTTAAAGAATTCACAGAGACCCTAAAAGAGTTAAACAAACATGCACAGGGATGGTGGCAAGTTGTTGAGGAAGAATGAAATAGGGGAGACAAATGTTTGCAAAATGTACTACCTTTGAAAGACAGTTAAAAGTTGAGGGTTAAGTTGAAAATGATAAAAAATGACCATTTTAGTTGTAAGAGGTGTTTGTTTTTGGTTACTTCATTTCCCCTTATTGCATTCCTCTGATTTCAGAATCACTCTCAAAATTCATTCATTCCTTATAGAAGTGTATATAAATTATAAAACATTCCTCAGACCGTATTGTAGAATTCATGATACTTCTGCTCTTACCACCAGCGTAGTGGTTAAGAGCAGATGTAGGGAGCCAGGTTCTGTCTCTTAAGACTGTGTGATCCTGGGCAGGTTACTCAACCTGAATGCCCATCCGTTTTCCCATATGCAAGATGGGGACACGACCAGTATGCTTCCTTCCTTAGACTGTTGTGAGGATTAATTGAGATAATATATGCAAAACACTTAGGACCAAACCTGGCATGTGGCAAGTGCTACGTGACTCTGAACTGGCATTATTCACATCCTTCCTGGTACCACTGCTGCGGGTGCTATCAAGACACCTTCAGCACAGCTGCTACAACTATTACTGCTTTCCCTGCAGGTATGGCTAGGGTGGTTGTGGATTCCCTTGTCATGGCCATTGCTGACTTCCCCCTGGGAACCACCGCTGCCCCTGCTCCTGTGAGAAGGGTGGCTGGGGCTTGTTCCTGCAGTGATTGCTGTCAGTGCTGTCACTGTCGTCAGCAATTACTACGGGCATGGCGCGTGAGGGTGTGAGTGTGTGGATGGGTAAGCCTTCGCAGAACTTTACGCGGGTTGTCTCTGGCGGTCGGGCTGACTGTGAAATCATTTCTCTGTTTTTGTTTGGGCTTCACTATGCTTTCAAAATGTTTGCAATAAGAAGGTATTATTTGTATAGCTCCTTAAAAAAATGACAAAAATGTATGGGGCGCCTGGGTGGCTCAGTGGGTGAAGTGTCTGAGTCTTGATTTCAGCTCAGGTCATGATCTCATGGTTTGTGGAATCGAGCCAATGTCAGGCTCTGCACTGACAGTGCAAAACCTGCTTGGGATTCTCTCTCTGGCCCTCCCTCACTAGCACATGTGCGTGTGTGCTCTCTCTCTCTCTCTCTCTCAAAATAAATAAACATTTTTAAACAATTGACAAAAATTTATAAGGGCTGGAGAAACATTGAGGTCTCATATTTACCAATATTTGGTATAGCTTCATGGCCAACATTCCCTTAAGAGAAAGGAGGACACCCTTTTCAGTGCTCAGCAGGCATCTTCTGTATCATCCTATTATAAAATGAGCATGAAGGCATAGGGCCAGGAGACATGATTTATGTACCATCTAGCTATGCACCAAGATCACATAAGGCATTTAGTCACTGGCTTATTTCATTGTTATTTTTATCTCGTGTCAAACCTTTCCTCATTTATCTTTATGTTTAAGAAGAAATATTTTTTGATAAGAGGAGAGATCTTTTGTATATTTTAGCCAAGCTATTCCCAGGAGAATGCCCTTGGGTTGGCCCATAGCTCAGTTTTGAACAATTACCCTGACATTACCCTGAAAACAATGCCCATGAGTTCTACTAAGAATAAATAAAGCACAATGGAGTAAAATTATCCACCAAACTCGGAAAGGCAGCTTTATTTTAGTCAGGAAATCTAAGGCTTTTATTTTCAATGTACTATGTTCTTATGCTCCATCACTAAAGAATTAAGGATGTGGGGAGAAAAGTCAGATCCCCCAGTTATTGACTTGGGGATTGAACACTGGGAAAAAAATACACCCACAGTCAGCTAAGGTGAGTTTATATACACTGACAACTGTCCTTGCAGAACAAATGGTTTTAACAGGACTGGGAAAATGGAAGGGAAAGAATAGAAAAGCATTCAGGTAAGGTGATTGTTTTTAGAATGACAAAGCAACCATTAACCTATTTACTATTTCCCTTGCCAACTGTCCTGAAACTTTATTTATTTATTTTATTTTTATTAAAAAAATTTTTAAAAAAATATTTATTTTTGAGAGGGAGGGAGACAGAGTGTGAGTGGGGGAGGGGCAGAGAGAGAGGGAGACACAGAATCTGAAGCAGGCTCCAGGCTCTGAGCTGTCAGCACAGAGTCCCACGTGGGGCTTGAACTCACAAACCATGAGATCATGACCTGAGCTGAAGTTGGGCACTTAACCGACTGAGCCACCCAGGTACCCCTGTCCTAAAACTTTAAATGTCAAAGGGTTAAGTATCTGATTTTATAAGACAGATGAGCCAAATGATGAATTTATATCTAAACTATCTGTCAAGTTATAGGATGAGTGGGTTCATGCTTACTTAGATCACTGGCATAGCCCTTGTTAAAGGCAATTGCAATAAGTTTGTCTTTCTTT
Source organism: Panthera pardus (assembly GCF_024362965.1). NCBI lineage: Eukaryota > Metazoa > Chordata > Mammalia > Carnivora > Felidae > Panthera > Panthera pardus. The sequence goes on along the minus strand of NW_026526991.1, from coordinate 46,475,734 downwards.
GGCAAGAGAGTCTTTCTAGTGCCCGTCTAGACCTACACAGGACAATCATAGTCAAATAACATTGCTTCTTATGTAGACTCCCATCACAGAAAGGTCATGATGATGTGATATTTTCAATATAACTTTGTGGGAGATTGTCCAGGAGCCCGAAGCCAAAACTCAGTAAAGATTGATTCTTTCTCCCCCTCCCCCTCCTCTGCCTCTTCCTCCTCCTCTTTTTTTATCTGCTTAATATTTTCATCTGCTTAATTAATATGTTAGTCAACTTAATTCAAGGAAATCTCATCAAAAAATCAAGTTTAGTGCAACAAATATCTATCATGTACCTACTGTAAGCAAGACATTTTAAGGGAAAAATCAGGTTTCAGGTTTGGGTAAAAATGTATGTAGAGTGGTTGACAGCTTGGGGTCTGGAGCCAGACCACTTTATATTCCTTCCCTGGCTCCCATGGCCAGTTAGGTGGCATTGAGTGAGGGACATAACCTTTGGGGGTCATGGTTTCCTCTTTTGTAAAACAGGGATAATAACAGTAGGATTGTTTGGAGTATTTGAGTTATACACGTAAAGCATTTGGAACAGGGCTTATAATACAGTAAGTGCTCAGTAAATGTTAACTGTTATTATTATTATCATCATGGGATAATCTGCATTTTAAAAATAGGGTTTCTTCTGACTTATTTCCATTTCCCCCATTCTATTCAAGATTTTGATATATATAGTGAAGAGGGTGGAGAGGAAATGAAGGAGAGTGGGATGACCATTTGATGGAAAGAATATAAATGCTAAAATTCTTATGTAGTACTAAAGATATCACACATTAATTGCTGTATATTTGATCATATATGGCTATCAGACTGCAGTACAGCTGAAGAAGAAATCTTTAAAAAATCTTAAAATCTTACAATTTTAAGATTTCTTCTTCAACTATACTGCAGACTGTCATGGCAGGATCCTCACTGGATGAAACTGAATTCTGGTTCCTAGCCCTGATTTAAGAAAATTAAAACACGCAGACACTTATTCATTCAAAGGTCCTCCTGAACAGAAGTTTTTGCTGAACAATCACTGCTTTCTCTGGAAATGTTAAAAAACTGTATTACTCTCAGGAAAAGATGATTGAAGACTTTTATTATAAGAGCGAAGTAAAATACAACCTTTAGAATGTGTTATAAGGATAAAAACCAAAATAATTAACTTCTAAGCATAAATGATAGGTAAAGATCACAGTTAATTTGTAAAGAATTATACAAGAAAAACTTATAAAAGAATTTCTAAGAGAAGTTATCAGACACTTTTGTTCTGTGATCAGGTGTTGATTTCAGCTCACGTCATGATTCCAGGGTCGTGGGATCGAGTCCTCCCATTGGGCTTTGCAGTGAGCATGGAGACTACTTATGACTCTCTCTCTCTTTCTCTCTCTCCCTCTGCCCTTGTCTCCCTCTCTCCCGCTCTCTCTCTCTTAAAAAATAAAAATGCTTCCAAACAGGGCAATGGATGTGATCTGCACAAAACTGCCGAAGCATGAGAGAGACACATGTACCAGAACATAACGCGACCTGTATGTCTCTTTAGGTCACTGATTCTGACGCACTTTATCCTGAGCAAGCCTACTAGAGGAAACAAGTGTGGTCTTAAAATTCTTTCCAAAATTGGGGGCTCCTGGTTAAGAAAGAAAAGAAAACCTTTCCTGCAAGGCCAATAAGCAGCACAAGTGTATGCAGAGCTCTGCTCATGAAGAGTCAGAAGGGCAGGCCGCACCAGCCCAGCTCTCACCCGAGGCCTTGCGGGGACACAGCTGAAAATCACTGATTTAGATCAAAACGTGGGGTAATCTACAGCTAGTGACCAATCCAACTACAATTCTATGGCTGAATAACTCAGTGCTGACAGATGGTTCCCACAGGATTTACAGTTCTCTGTAAACAAGCTGGTTGACTTTGTCTCAGTTCCTTCATTAGTAAAACACTAAGAACAAGGTCTTCCAGTGTCCACATCTTGTGATCCTAATAATTTGGGTAATAAATCCATCTTCAGGGACCTTGTGTTAAGAGCTGTTGGACTAGCTGTTGGGGTCAAAAGTGAAATGGATTTTAGACAATCATTGGAAAAGTTTCCAGCTCTGCAATGGACAAGTTGTTTCAGTTTCGGGGCTCCACTTCCAGTAAGGGGTGTGACCACCGCTTTCACACCACAGGCTGTGTCACTAGCTGCACAGTTACGGGAACAGCCCTGGGACTTGGGCCAGGACCACGAAGATTGTGGTTCTCAAATGCGAGTAATTTACATATAGAAATATAAAATATAGTAATTTAAGTATATTTTAACATACACAGGCAGTTAAATATATGTTTGATTATATGCATGCATTCAAATATATGCAACACTTAAAATATATATGTATATATCAATATATATCTACCATGTGTAAAGATCTATATCTATATATCTATATCTATCTCCTCAACTCTTCCTTAGGGCTATTAAGGCTAAATTTTTGAGTTTGATTCTAGAATATTTTCTATCTAGAAATTCTATCTATATGGGAAAAGTTTTTCTATCCAGAAATGTTTCTAGCTAGAAGAATATTGAGAAATGTTACCGAGTTTCCCTGGGGGAGTATGAAACGAAATTAGGTTTGGGAGCTTCTAGTAGGAGCCATTGCTCTAAGCTTCCTCTCAACTCTAAAATGCTGCAGTTTGACTACTGAAGAAACCTCTAGTTCTAATTTTACCACCGTCTATTTCCAGACTATCACCATGCCCATCATGACCACTGCCACCAATACTGAGTGAGAATGAGGGAAGGGATTCAGTATTTATTAAGGTCTGATGTGCTCCAGGCACCTCAGTGGGCAATAAGGATACTAAAGGTGTTAAGATAGCCACATCCCAAGGAGTCTACGATTTAGTTTACTGAATTACACAGTTTAGTATTTGGAAGAATAATGACGATTAAAAAAAAAAAAGTGTGGGGTCAAATAACCACTTTTAAGCCATGTTTTTAAAAAAGTTATTATTTTAAAGTTTATTTATTTATTGAGAGAGAGAAGGAGAGCATGCCCTAAGCGGGGGTGGGGCAGAGAAAGGGAGAGAGAATCTCAAGCAGGCTCAGCACTGTCAGCACAGAACCCAAGGCAGGGCTGGATCTCAAGAAACGAGAGATGATGATCTGAGCTGAAGTCAGGAGCTGGTCTTTTAACCATCTGAGCCACCCAGGCACCCCAAGCCACGTTTTATTATTTTACTTGTTATTAATATTTTTAGGATCTTGACATTTTATGCTCTTACCCTTAGGGGGATGAAAGTACTGACTGACAATTAAACCTACTTTAGGGAGACTCTTATTGACACCATAGTAAAGATTTCATGAGATACTCTCCCCACCCTAGAGTTTACTGGTTCACTGTAGAGGCTGTAAAGCCAAGCTTAAGAATTTCTATCACACACAGAGACGCAGAGATTTTCACTTTGAATGCATACTGTTGTTTCAGTGCACCCCCTACAGGTCATATCTAGTAGGATATATTTAAATTAGAAATCAGGAATCTTTGGGTCACCACTCCTTAAATAATATTTGCTGAGCACGTCCCTCATTGCTCTCAAGGATTTCACATTTAATAGGGGTTAATTATTCCAGTAATATCTCTTTGTATTATTATTACAATAATATCTCTGTGTATATGCTTCCAAAATATCTATCAACCAAGCTCTTAGACTCAATCTGTCCAAATAACAAAATACATGAGATCTTACCCTCCAAACCTGGCACATGCATAATGCTTTATTGCTTACATTCTTTGATTCTCACCCATTGAACTAGAAGTACATTCACTCTACTCTAAACTGCTTTAATACCGAAGCCTTTCCCTCATATGCTTTTTGGCCAGAATAGAAGTTGCTTCTATCGTTTTTTTCTATTAATTACTGCCTCTGATGCATTTAGCACTCCATGAACTATGAGGATGGAGCGACAATAAAACACTTTTAGAGTTGAAACAATACAACATAAAAGCTGGTTTAAAAAGTGAAATAAATACTCTCTTCTACAAAACAGTGATGGAAAATCGAGCTATCATTGCTATGGTCAAGATTATAAAGATTACTTGTATCAGGAAATCGTATGGAAGGATTTTCCCTCTGTACAAGTTTCATGAGTATTTAAAAAGAAGACTGAAATTTTAAAATGCAGTTAGAAAAGTAAAGACAAGAATAAGGATAGTCACCTCATACAAAGCTCTACAGGATGTTCAAAGATGAAGTCTAGACTTGACTGGAAAAATCTGCAATCTTGTTATTTGAGATCTCTGTTTAGATTTCTAAACCATTATTATATATATACGAGATCATTCAACTGCTTGATTTTTCATGTCTTGATGCCTAACTGTGCTGTAATAACAGGTTCAGGATAGAATCTCTTTAATTTTACAAGACTTATACATTGAACTGAGCAGAGGTCTAGACTTTAAAACTCATTGGTCACATAAAGTGGGTGGAGAAATTAAGCACCCAGGAATGAACTGGCAGTTGAGAAGTTTTCCATGTCCCGGGACTTTAGAGAACTAAATGGACATTTCAGAGCTGAAATAGTTGAGCAAGGCTAACTCTGGTGAATAAGCCTAACTTTGTATTATTCAGTCAAAATTTAAGAGCTCCTATTATACGTGTGGAACTAGGAAGTAAGGAAGTATAGATAAATGAGTTCTTAGGCGATTTGACTTGTATATATGGTAGGAGAGGGAGAGAGAGAGAGAGGGAGAAGGAGGGAGGGAGGAGGTATTTGTGGAATCAGGGGAGGAGAGGTGATGTAGAGGTAGTTTATTTCCAGATGTCTGTGTTTCTTCTATGGATGGATGGGGGAAGGGAAATTCAAGGAACACAGTACAGATTCGGAAAAACTGCCTGGGGCAATGAGAAAGAGCTGACTGAAAAAGCAACAGATTATTGAGCAGTGTTGAGCAACCATTGGAGACTTAACATGGCTAAGGATCCACATTTGAGATATATTCTTTTCAGCTACAGCAGGTCTTTTCCATTCTTTTTATGTATTCACTGCAGTGAGCCCTTTAGCACTTAATCATTTCTTCGATCATTAGTGATTAAAGTGGAGTTAAAATTCCAATTTGTTTCTCAGAATCCTCAGGTAGACTAAGGATTCTCTCAGGAGTGAATATTCTTTTGAGTAAGGATTCAGTAACAAAATACTAATGTAGAAGTCAAAATGCAGTGGCAAATAAAGCATAAAAAGAATAAAACTAATCATTGAGGAAACCATATTCAGAGCAGGGGAATAAGGGTTTTTATAAGCTCCCCTTACAGCCTGGCGGTGTAGTGTGATATCAAGGACATGAAGGACATGAGCTCAGACTCTCCCCTCGTGGTGGTTAACGAGACCGGGCAACCTGCCAGCACCAGAGACTGACATCTGTAGGCCAAGAGGGAGATGACGGGGATCATCTGTTTGGCTTTGTTTTTGAAGTATTTCTTTCCATAAAATTAACCTAATTTTAAGGACTTGTTCTTTTTTTTTTTTTTTTCATACTGAAATTTAACAAATATCCATGGAATATGTAGTATGTCAGGCATTGCTTTATAGACACCACCATGTTGGGAAATCAGAATCAAGAGAGAAAAGGAGGGTAATGAGGATTGGGGCAGGCAGGCTGGGGGGTGCCTGGAAAAAGAAAGCATTTTTGAGGCTCATATTCAAACCTCTGATTTAGAATAAAAATTGGCTGAGTAAGAGGATTTATATCTTATAATACATATTAGGCAATAATAATTTAATTTGACCCATTGTCTTTAAAATAACTTGTGGATTGAATGAGAAATGAAAATGATTGGATGCCAAGCATTGGTAGAAAGCACATCATATTTCAAAGTGTTCACACCAATTTGTTATTTCTTAAGTTACAGCTCCTTCATCACTACACTGGGACATTTTTCTAAACTACCTGTCAAAAAATATTATGTTTTACCTGTCAGAGAGGACATTACAGTCATGGATTTTTTTTTTTTTTTTTTTTTTTTTTTGAACAAAAACAAGAACGAGCTTCCTTTCCCTAGTTGAGACTAGTTAAGAATGGCTTCAACATGCAGTTCTCCACTAGAGGGCACTATTTGCACATACTATGATCAGATAGGCTTCATCTAGGCTGGTTTCAGAACATATCCAAGAATGGAGCACTCCCACCATGTTTAAATTACACCGAGATAATAAGGAAGCATTACTGAATGCAAATGTCATTTTAACGTTTGTAATATACATGCAGGTAAGACAACAACAACAAATCCATCACTTGAAAAATAATTTTGCTAGAGTCACCTGCTGTGGGCGATCTGTGATTTTTTTTTACTGTTTTGCTATAGAAGTCATGTATTAATAGCTAGGAAAATCTGATGAGAACACAGTGGAAACTCACTTCATAGGAAAACAATATTTGAGCAGTCCAGAAAATGATGTAGTGGATCCCTGAGCTGTTACATATTTAAAAGAACTCCAAAGGCAACCATTTGCCTGCAAGGTAAAATCTCCTGACACAGTACAAATATTCAGAGCTGGTCTTTCTCAAAATAGGAAGCAAAACGTACTCTGGGAATCATTTGTGCCTGCCCTGATTAAAATGCTTCCACAAAAAAGGCCACTTCACCTAATTCTGTCAACCTGTACATCTAGATCTGGAACATGGTCCCCTAGCAAAGACTTGAAATCTCATTTGAAAAAGCCCTGCCTTTAGTACTTTCTATATCAAAACTCTAATTTGATAGATCACGGGTAGAGAGGAATCAGTGAACCTGAAAACATTATACCACAACAACCTCTTCTTTAGGGTCAAGACAACAGGAGAGCTCTATAGAAATGCCAGCATTATGCAGTTAGGGGAAGTAGGCATAATTTTCTCCAAAAATAGATCATATCTACAGAATGGTTCTAAGAGTTCCCAGAAAAGAATTGGGCTTTGACCCCCATCGTGGGAGTAGAAATGGAGACCACCAAGTAAAGCTGGAAGCCAGTGTCCAGGATCAGATTGCAAGTTAATGGGTGTTGAAAGATGGGTTGGGATGGCATGCTGAGAAACTCTTTCTGCTTGAATCTCAGGACCTAGGAGCCCTTGTGATGGGTGGTCTGATGGAAGACACAGAAAGGAGGACCCAATGGCCCTTACTCCTATTATTCCTCCAGGGGCTACCCAGGGAAAGGGAAGGTGGGGAGAGGAAAGGAGCTATTACAGTGACCGCCATCATAGCCGCTTCTGGGTCTACACTCCTGGGACTCACTCAGCCACAAAGTCTCAAACATTTCAGTATGCTTTGAGAAAAGCTAGGTCTGTGCTGGCCAACAAGTGGTGGCCAATTTTCCCCTATTTTTAATTCCTTCAAAATATATCTTGGCTTTTGTTCTTCTGTCCCTGGGTTGTATCCCCTGTCATTTCTTTCTTTCATTAACCACTATTACCTTTTGTCTCATGACTTGCCATTGATTTTTAGGCAGATTTCAAAACTTTGGCCTCCATTTTCTTAATCTCTGTGGGTTTTTTTTTTTTTTAATAAGGAACACTTTACAGCTCTGTTTTTCTAACCCTGCAGAATACCAACACACCTCCATAAAAATGCACTCATGTCTATCCTACAAATAAAGAGGAAAACAGCTTGATGTTCACTGTAAACAAAGGGTTTGTGCCTATTTCCAAGGCCTCCCCAACTCTGGATATCCCCATAAAAGTAATTTATAAGGATGTGATAATCAAAACCAAGGGAAGCCTAAGATTATATCAACTGTATCAGCTAGAAGGAGGTAGAGCATAGTGGTTATATGCAAATTTATGTTGGATTACCACCGGGCCTCTAGAATGGGAACAACCAAATAGAGGAAAGGCTGAGACAGACTGGCAGTCAGACTGGCACCCTCCACTTTGAGTGTTTTGAATCTACCTCATAAAATTGAAATTTACTTGTTTAGAATCTGAAAGACATTTGAAAGCCCAGCATGAAATTTGCTAAGAGGAATAACAGCAAGACACTCCATAATATACCTACTTAGTATATACATTGATTTGTAACCTATTTTTTACTTATTTTCCATAGAATATAGAAATGTGCTTCCCTGACACTCCAAGGTAGTACTTGTTAGGGGTACTTAAACAAGTTTAGCATCTGGAGCCAGATTGCTTCAGTTCACATTCTATTTGTCACTCTCACAACCCCAGTGAACTTACTATTATGTTATTTGTCCCATAACCTAATCTCTCTGAGCAGTCAGCTCCTCACCATAAGGAGGGGCTAATAAGTCCCTTGTGAGGATTGAATGAAATAATGCATGTAAAGTGCCAATAAATCTTATTGAATTGTTTTGAATGACATTACCTGGGGTTAAATTAGGATTAATTTCTAGATGGTTGTTTGTTATGTGTTATGTTATGATTCCCATATTGTCAGACTGAAAAACATGAGTTGTGGTTGATAGACAGCGCTGGGTGGTGCTGGGTCATAGGTTCCATCAGAATGACTGGTGCTTATTTGAAGAAGGCTTCCTGGTATGTGTATCACAGGCAAGATCAAGGAAGCCTGGAGTATAAACCTAGCTCTGCTGTAACTAGTGTCACCACCTTTGGCCAGTGTAGTCATGTTGTGGGCGCTCCACCCAGATCACCTTTACCAGGCTGCCGCCCCTCCCTATTCCTCCCCCACTGCTGGGAGTTTTGGCTGTGAATGGCCCACAGCTGCCACTTCTCTGGAGAATCATCCTTGGCTGATGGGAGTGGCCTAGGCCAGAGGCGCCTACAAAGTTATGCCTCCACCATCCCCAGGATGGCCTGAAGTCAACGGCTGACTGACATGGGGGTGCAGATGCCCACCCTGAGGTAGAACAACTGTTCGTGAGGGGCCACTCATGCTCCAGGGCTCCCTGCCTGAACAGGCTGAGATCAGATGTCAGCTGAAACCACCTCTTTGCTTGGCTTCTCCTCTGTTCTGCTTCCCCTACTTTCCTTTAGGCTTCTCCTGAGAGCATTGTCTCAATAAGTCACTTGGACAAGATTCCTTGTCTCAGGCTATGGTTTTCTCACTTAAGACCTAAAGGAGAATTCTAGGTCTTAGTTTCACTAGACAGAAAATGATGGGTCTATTTCATGAATACAGATTTTAATTTCCAGAGTAGTTTTGTCTTTGTAAATGTTGTACCTTCACATTCAGTTGTGTCTATTCTATCCTTTTCTTGTATTTCCCAAAGGGAGATTAGTTGAGGAGCAATTAGGTATCTTCTAAGTCAAAATTTTTGAGCACTGAAATGTTTTTTCACTAGGGAGAGCAGGGGACAGAAGTCAGAACATTCCACCTTGCCTAGAGGAAATTATAGTAAATGCAACTTTTAGTTTAGATGTAAAATACTCAGCATTTTCTCGGCCAGGCCCATGTTTCCATCGCTTCCACTGCTGCAGGCATTTTTAACTTTGATAGAAATCTCCCAGGCTCAGCCTAAAAAACCTTGTTTTTTTTAAACTTGTTTAAATTTTTTTTTAACGTTTCTTTATTTTTGAGAGAGAGACAGAGTGTGAGCAGGGGAAGGGCAGAGGGAAAGGGAGACACAGAATCCGAAGCAGGCTCCAGCAGCCCAGATGCGGGGCTTGAACTCATGAGATCATGACCAGAGCCAAAGCCAAGTGCTTAACTGACTGAGCCATCCAGGCACCCCTAAAAAACCTTTAAAGTGACATAGCTAGGTGTTACATCATCATCTGCACATTTATGGACACCTAAAGAAACCATATCATGGTAGAGTTAAAGAAAAGTTAGAGAATGTTCATTCATTATGGCAAACCTTGGGGGCTAGCGGAGGCCTCAGGTGTGATAGAAAACCTCCGTTAATGCCACATTCGTATCAGCCCACTGAGGAAAAAATGTCGGGAGGAGTGAGGGTGCCCTGTTAAACGAAACACCCTTTATGGACTGTTCCTTGACTATTCTTGCCCACTTTTATTTCTAATGGAAAATCAAATTAAGAAATAGTGGGAATCTACCCGTCTGCCTGTTAATTTCCTTTCCATAAAACTGGCTGTTAGTCATACAGTAGCATAAAGAAGAAATTTGTAGGAATTTGTATTTTCGAGTTCTCTGCTTTCCCAAGTGAAGGAAATGTATCATTCTAGGGACTGAGTGTGATCTTTTGGTTATTGGAAATTTGGAAGCTGGTTCGTATACAGTTCTCTTGAGAGTGACAAGCAGGGAATTTGAGGAGGACCGGGATGGGACAAGAGAAGAGGGAACAGGAGCCGGCTCTGGCCTCATGCTGTGTCAGCATGTGACCTTGTTGTCCAGCTTAACTATCACCAGAGCTGTGCAAGGCATGTGCTATTCTCCTCATCACAGGTGAGCAAACAAGTTCCCAGTTTTGTATGCAATAGGTGTGGGGCAGACCTCTGAATGCACCTCTTCAACTCATAGACTTACCATGGGAAATGAACTCATCTGTTAGATGACAGCGGGTTTAATATTACCGGTAGTTATTAGATTACATTAAACGGTAAAATTTATAAACATATATTTATCAGTAGGATGAGAAAAACTATAAGTCAATTGACATTTTAAAATGTATTTATGAAAACATAAAATAAAAAATATTTATGATGTCAAATGGCAGGCTCAACCCTATCAATTCAGTTAAAAAAAAAAAAGTTTCAACTTTCCTGAGTTCAAACTGAGCTAAAACAGGCTCATGGAATGGGACCACAGGGAAAAAAAAAAGAAAGAAAGAAAGAATGCTAGATTTCCTTTTCCTTCTTAAAGGCAAAATGCCATTTTATATTGATTGTTAATTTTTTTAAAACGTGTATTCACTTATTTTGAGAGAGAGAGCACACACAAGCATGCGAGCAGGGTTGGGGCAGAGAGAGGGTGAGAGAAAATCCCAAGTAGGCTCCTGGCTGTTGGCACAGAGCCTGACATGGGGCTTGATCCCATGAACCATGAGGCCCTACTCGAGCTGAAATCAAGATCCGAATGCTCAACCAACTGAGCCACCCAGGCACCTCTTGATTGTTAATTTTATCGTGTCCTTTGAAAAAAGGCAGAACAGATATTATCATGCCTATTTTGTACATTGCAGAAACGACACAACATAGGACTTAATTATCTTGTTGACTCACTTATTTAGTGAATGTCAGAAGCAATATTAGCACAGAGACTTAGCCCCGGAGTTTATCATTAGGCTATTTGTTCTTGTGGAAGTTTCCTTGGAAATATATGAGATCTCTAGATGCAAAGGCACATTAATTAAGAAAGTCCATAATATTTTTCTGTGTTTACAATGTACCAGGGTCGCAGGAACCATGGTAGACACAAGAGCATTTGAGCCTATACCTGTCCTGAAGGGTCTTCCAAGCTGGTGACGGGACAGGACAAACTACTTGAAAACCAGTGTTAGTCCCTTTCTGAATAATTATTCTTTAATGAAAATCACTGCTAGAGGAGCAGTGCATGTGAGAATTCAGAGGTGTTAAGAATCCCTGTGGGGATGGGTAAGTGTCACAGCCAACAGTAGGAGGTTAAGTTTTGGCTGGGATTTAGAGACTAGAGATAGACAGGAGGAGAGAGAAGAGGGACCAGGTGAACACAGATGCAAATTTAGACAGGACCACAGCACACTGGAGAAGACTGGATGGAACGGAAGGTGTATTTTGGGAGTAGCAGCAAACATATTTGGAGAGAAAGATCAGCGTCCAATAGTATAGGACCTCTAAGGCCCAGCAAGCTGGTCTGGGCCTCAGGCTGTAGGCACAAGGGAGCTTTTGAGGATTTTTACACAGCAGTACTCTTACAATGCAAGTACTGTTACAGCAAAATAAATCTGAAGAGTGTATGGTATGAATCGAAGGAGGAGAGAAGAGGATTAGATCAGGCAGAGGAGATGAAATAAATGAAATATGTAACACATGCTCCTCCTGGTGTCATTCTCATGATCACAGGACACAGTAATTCAAATAAGAACTAATGAGATCTGGGCCCAGGGTGATGGTTCCAAAAAGAGAAATCAATAATGAGAAAATCTGAGGAACAAGAATCAATATGATAATAGTGACTAGTTGGAAAATTTATCTTCATAATTTTGGGGATATATTCTTTGTATTTAGGTAAAGCATTCACATTCGGTCTCTATAGTTTCTTTTATTTATTTATTTATTTTATTTTTTAAATTATACTTTATTATTAATAATGTCACAGGAATAGATTCTCTCCATCAGAGATGAGAGATTTATATGGCATGACCCAAAATATTTGGGGGACAAGTGACTCATAGTTCAGCTTCTATGGTCTCATGGAGATTTTAATGAAGCCAGATTTCCATACAATAAACAAGGGATTATTATTTCACTTCAGGATCAGGAGATGGAGGGATATAAAACACAAGTCTATTTTAAAGACACCATTAGAACACATAAGCATAAATTAAGTTTTAAGGCTTTTAAGACTCTCAGAAATGTTTCTTGATTGCATGGAACACTATACACCTGTCATATTTTACCACTCTTGAAACATCACTATACCATCTTAGCAGGGAATTATGGCAGAAAAAATGGGGTGAGAATAGAGGAAGAAGGGGTGATGGGAAAAGCAGTGTTTCCCTACATCTGAAAACTCACCTGAGAATTATTCATTACAACATTGATCATTCGTTCATTCATGCAAGCATTTATTTCCAGGAGCTTTTGCTTTTTAGGAATTATGTTCTACATGTAAGAGACATGTAAACCATATATGTGTCCTTAAGAAGCTTAGTCAATGGGATAAGATAGATTAGTTTTACGTACACTTGAGAAATGCTATAAATATTGTATGCACACAGGGTTGTGGAGCTAAAGTAGAAGGGGGCAGAGGAGATGAAACTGAATGAGTAATATTGGTGAAGTGGGCTAGAGGAAAAAGGAGAAGGAAGGAATGGCTTCCAGAGGAAGTGACACTTAAATTTCCCTCTCCAGATGCCCTTCCTCCTCCCCACTCCCTCTTCTTACCTTGGACCCACCTCCCTAAGTAATCCAACCACAACCACCTTTTCTGTTGCTACCTGACACCCGGATAGCTCCTAAAGCAGTGCCTCCAGCTCAAATCAGCCTCTCTGATGGAACTTGGAAGCTAAGGGAAGAAAGGAATCTAGGTGGGAACCCAACGGTGGCCACCAGAGAGCCAGAAGGATTGTGTCTTGGATGCCAAAGAAGGAGAAGATTTTAGAAATGAAGTAGACATTGGTGCTAGATGGGAAAAGAAATGAAATATGTGCTTTGTATTTGTTGTTTAGGCCATTGATAAATTTGGCAAGTGTGCAAATAGCAAGGATTAAAGTTTGAAAATGACCAATGAGGCAACGAATACACTCTACTCTATTAATAAGACACTCCTCTGAGAAAGGAAGGAGAGACAAGAACCAGAGAAGGAAATGGGTTAAAGAAGTTTCTTTGATACAAGAGAATCTATGCTAAAGTCACCACGTTAGCAAAGAGGGCACAGTTGAAAACAGAGAAGGAAAATTGATGGAGCGAGCCATCAGGAGTGGGAGCGACTGACCGGAGAGGTCCGTGTGGACAGAAGAGCTTTCTCCTCCCCTGAGGTGGGAAGGAAGTGGGAGGCGATGGGTGGGGAGGCGGGGAAGTTTGTAGACCAGGTGGCAGGGAATCTGACACTGATTACACACTTACTCTGCTAGAGTCCCCACGTGGACCATGAAGATGAGTAAGACACCATCCCTGTACTCTCCGTTCTCAAACGTTCGCTTCATTTAAATGAATAAAGGAGTAGTTAACCTTATGCTGCTTGAAATTCCAACATGCCCAGCAGTGGCCGACAAAAGGTAGGATTCTGGCAATAGGTACTTCCTAAAGGATTTCACCACTGGTCTTGCTTAGAATTGGCAGTGCATGATGATAGTAAAAGTTAGTCTGACTTTTAGGTAGTTTTATTATCATCTTTAAATCATCTGTAGAAAATGACCACCTTATTGCTTTCATCGGAGCAAATCTCTTCTGCCACCCCGCTTGTGGTACATCACCTCAGATACTTGCTTTGAGGTTTCATTTGGAAGCAAATCAATGTACAAAACTCATTTGAGTGACAAAAGCAAAAGAGCCTGAAGGAAGCAAAGAAGTCAAGTTTAACCCCTTCATATTACAGATGAAGAAAGTAAGGCCCAGATAGGTGAATGACGCATATGAAGCCACTCAATCCAGCAAAGGGCAGAGCTGGGTCTGGAATCCAGTTCTCCGGACTCCTGGTTAGTCTCCAGGAGAAAGTTCCATCTTGTCTACAGCCCAGACAGCAGTGTTGTGGTACCCAACTAAGAAAATAGTACCTGGAGATCCACATGGATCCATCAGGAAACCAACCAGTATTTGGGGGTGATGAGGAAGGGAGGAAGACTTGATTGCTCTCTGTTTTTCTTCTGTTATGGAGTCAAAGTGTTCTCCCTTTATAGGACTTTAGAGATCACTGCAACAAATCCCTTTCCTTTTACTTCATTCATTTTTTTGGACAATATTTCAAAAAATTTGAATGACCACTTTGGTCTTCTGAAGTTTTTATATTTTCTAAAGGGATGTGGCATGTGTGAGTGTGTGTGTGTGTGTGTGTGTGTGTGTGTGTGTGTGTGTGTGTGATGGGAAATATATTTAGAGATGTGATCTGAAAACCTAAGACAACAAAAAGGACAGTGACAGAAAATGAAGATATAGGAAAATAAGAGGAAAATGAACCAGGGGAGTGTACCTTGAGAGCCTCTCAGTTCCCCCACTACCCTCACATGCAGTGTTGGATATAACATCAATCATATATATATATATATTTTTTTTTTTTTTTGAGAGAAAGGGAAATAGAAAGGGAGTGAATGGGGGAGAGGGGCAGAGGGAGAGAAAGAGAGAGAAAGAGAGAGAGAATCCTAAGTAGGCTCTACACTTACCACGGAGCCCAATGGGGGGCTTGATCCCACAACCCTGGGATCATGACCTGAGCCAAAATCAAGAGTCGTATGCTTAGCCGACTGAACCACCCAAGTACCCCATTCATATTTTAAGTATAGATAGGAAGCTTCTTACTTTAAGAAATACCATGTGGGGTCGGGGGGGCACCTGGGTGGCTCAGTCGGTTGAGTGTCCTACTTCTGCTCAGGTCATGATCTCATGGTTTGTGAGTTCGAGCCCCATGTCGGGCTCTGTGCTGATAGCTCGGTGCCTGCTTCAGATTCTGTGTCCATCTCGCTCTCTGCCCCTCTCCCGCTGTACTTTGCCTCTCTCTGTCTCTCAAAAATGAATAAATGTAAAAAAAAATTAAAAAGAAAGAAATACCTTGGGAAAGCTTTACTTAATATTTTGGGGGAAGTAAAGAATTAGCTCTTTTATGTACTTTGCATATCATGGTTTTCATATATTGGCTTTGTTTTGAGTGAGAATGTGTCAGTGTAAGTACATCACAAAGGCAGGTAAAGCAACTAAAAAAAATGTCATGGATTTTGAGATTTACTGTTTGCTCAGAAGAAGCAGAGGGACAACTTCATAAAAAATTGATTTGTGGGGTGCCTGGGTGGCTCAGTTGGTTGAGTGTCCAACTCTTGATTTTGGCCCAGGTCATGATCTCACAGTTTGTGAGTTCAAGCTGTGCGTCGGGCTCTGTGCTGACAGTGTGGAGTCTGCTTGGAATTCTCTATCTCTGCCTCCCTTTTTCTCTGCCCCTCCCCTGCTCACACTCTCTTAAAATAAATAAATAAAACCTAAAAAAAATTGATTTGTGACAATGATTCTTCCCACTTCACATCAAACAATGTGGGCTTTGGTAGGAAATACCTTAAGTTTATTCCTAGTCCTTCTATCTACCAGAGTTTCAATGACAATTAAAGGAGATAGTGTTATGTTACATCACCAGCCCTTAAAATGTACTCAGTACATTTGATTATAGAAGCTGTTCTGTACTTGAAGATGACCTTGGCTTGGGTCTCCACAGGTTAAATGGAATCTGATGTAACGAAAATATTTTTGTAACATAGCTAGATTCTTTGTAACATAGCAAGATGGCAGTAAGCGATTTTAAATCCAATATGCCAATCATCTCTGGTTCTATCATTTTTAGTTGGTGAATAATCTTAAAAAAAAAAGTAACCTGTAGGGGGATACAGAAAAGCTCTTACCTCTCCTGAAGTCCTATGGGCTTCATTTTGAAAGGAGAAGGGCAGACAGCGGTGGTAGCTTTGATCTCAGGAGTGTATCGGCCTTGAGGGTCCACAACCACATTCAGCACCTTTGGGGCTTGCTCAGGCTGGACCATGCTGTTGACTGTCTTTGCCTCAGACTGTGCTGGCTGTAATGCAATGGGTGATAGGTGGATCTCCTGATTTTTCTCTTTATCTTGTCGCAAGGAAAACTGAAACTTTTCTTTTAATCTGTAAAGAATCTATAGAAGGAGATACAAAGTCTTGCTGTCATATTTTGCACACTAAACAACAAAATATAATCTCTTCCAACCCAACCCAGAAGACAAACTAAAATGAAGGTTCAATGATAATACAACTAAGCAAAGCCTTCCAGAATGGTCTCTCAATTTTATTATATTGAGATTTTTTTCCCCAAAAGGATATGGTTGGTATTTCTAGTTGTTAAACAAATGTGTTAATGGATCTATTCTTCAAATATATATTCAAAAGAAAATTTGGCTAATTTTATGAAAGTGCCAGATGTCAGTTTGATCACATGCAAATCTTTATTCAAAATGGCTGAAATGGAAGGCTGATGAAAGGAAGAGCCATGAAATATGTATGGGCTGATGACATTTACAGAAACAGAGATCTGCATCCAGTACAACATGGGAGAATAAAATCTTGTAAAATATAATGAAAACATGGTTATGTTATAAATCTTAATTTCTTATGTTGGTAAATATCCACACTAGCCATGTATTAACTTGAATATCTTGTAACTTCTTGAAAAATTTAAATGTAGGGCACTTATCAAAGAATAATTTGGATAACCAGAATTTCATTTCTTACCTCTTTCCCCTTTTAATTAAAAAAATTTTTTTAATGTTTACTTATTTTTGAGAGAGAGAGAGAGAGACAGAGTGCGAGTGGGAAAAGGAGTAGAGAGAGACACACACAGAATCTGAAGCAGGCTCCAGGCTCTGAGTTGTCAGCACAAAGCCTGACGCAGGGCTCGAACTCATGAACCACGAGATCATGACTTGAGCTGAAGTCGGGAGCTTAACCGACTGAGCCACGCAGGCACCTTCTCCTTTTTAATCTTGAATGCATGTAGGAAAAAGCAAATATATTACTTTCCTCCATTCTCAGAGTCCTTTCTGGAATGGCTAATTCACTTCAGAAATGGTAGGATTGTCATTTTTAAATTTTTGAAGGAATTGGGCTGACTTTGCTCAAACCCTCCATGGACTGAATTGTGAGGAAGTAGAGTTTGTTTCTCATCCTCAGCCTTCTCTTTTAATAAGTTTTTCTTTTCTATTTTTATTTATTATTTTCCTTTTTAATTTATGATTGACTTTTATTTTCTAGAGAGGGAAAGAGTATGCAAGCGAGGGACAGGGACAGAGGGAGAGAATTTTTTTTTTTAATGTTTATTTATTTATTTTGAGAGAGATAAAGCTCTAGTGGGGGGAGAGCGGAGAGCAAGAGAGACAGAATCCCAAGCAGGCTCCAAGCTGTAAGCTCAGAGCCCAATGCAGGGCTTGAACTCATGAACCATGAGATCATGACCTGAGCCAAAGTCAGGAGTCAGACACTCAACTGACTGAGCCACTCAGGTACCCCTATTTCAACTTTTTTTAAAAAAGATTATTTTATCTTTTCTAGTTTTATTAAGATGTAATGGACATATAACATTATATAGTTTAAGGCATACAACATAATGATTTGATTTTTTTTTCTCTTAATGCTGACTCCTCTACTCCAATTACCGCAGAAACTATATGCCCTTGGGGTGCCTAGTTGGTGGCTCAGTTGGTTAAGTGGCCAGCTTTTGGTTTCAGCTCAGGTAATGATCTCATGGTTCATTGAGTTCAAACCATGTGTTGGGCTCTGCACTGACAGTGCAGAGCCTGCTTGGGATTCTCTCTCTCCCTCTCTCTGCCCATCCTCTGCTCTCTCTCTCTCTCTCTCTTTCTCTCTCAAAATAAATAAACTTAAAGAAGAAACTAGATGCCCTTGTATTTCTTTAAGTATGTTCTCAGGAAGTGACTTGATAAGTTAATGCACATAAAGGGGTGACTTAACCCATTGTCTGTAATTACAGCACTGACAATGTCTGCATTTTAAAAAGCTTTAGGCCAACTGAACTCCCTTGTTTAATGTCTGAAATCCATTAGCTGAACGAGTGATATTTTAAGGGAGAGGGCTTTCTTGGCACTTTTCAATCACATTCACTCTAACTAGTCCTAAGACTAAGTCTTTCTTTCAAAGTCTTTTAAATTCTAGTTATATCTATATTTGAAATCTACTGGAAAAAAAAATATATATACATATATATATATGTATATATATATTTGTTAAAGAATTAATAAACAGAAAAATTAAATTGAGAAAGAAATAATCTGAAATAATGGAGAAGATAAATACCTTTGAGAATGTATTTCAGGAAAATTTTAGAAAATATTTGTCTAATGTTCTTAAAATACATTGGTAGCACTTGTGGGTATTTATTTGAGGAAAATGAAAACACTAATTCGAAAAGATATATACATACTTTATATATTTATGTAGTAACAATAGCCATGATATGGAAGCGACCTCAGTGTCCATCCACTGATGAATGGATAAAGAAGATGGCATATATACACAATGAAATATTACGCAGCCATAAAAAGAGTAACATCTTGCCATTTGTAATAACATGGATGGACTTAGAGTGCATTATACTAAATGAGATAAATCAGAGAAAGACAAACGCTATATAATTTCAGTTATATGTGGAATCTAAAAAACAAAACCAATGAGCAAAGAAACAAACAGAAGCAGACTCATAAATACAGAGAACAAACTGGTGGTTGCCAGAGGGAAGGGGGTAGGGTAATGAGGGAAATAGGTGAAGGGGATTACGAGGTACCAACTTCCATTTATACAATATAGAAGTAACAGAAGCATAGGCAATAGACTCAATAATACTATAATAACATTGTGTGGTGGCAGTGGTGACTATGTTTATCATGCTGAGCACTGAGTAATATATAGAATGGTTGAATCACTATATTGTACACCCGAAACTAACACACATTGTATGTCAACTTTACTACAATGATAAAAATAGAAAATGGTTAAAATGGGCAAAAAATATGTTGTTAAAAAGTCTGCTTAACAAAATAATATTCTAAAAAATCAAAAAGAAGCAAAACACAGCAATGTAAGATGAAAAGGTATCAGACTGAGATGAAGAAGAAAAGGATTTTAAAAGCTGAAAACTCGGGAGCAGGATGAAAATCTTTTAAGCAGCAAAGAACGGAAATGACAATGCAGAAAACACAGCCAATGGCATATGTGGCAAAGTCAGGAGATTGCCTGGAATATATAGCAAAAAGATAAGAGAACAAGGTGAAAACAAGGGAAACAATGGCATACAGAAGTCAGAGAAAAGTCACTGTGAACGATAAACCAGACTAAGTGAGAGAGCTGTGAATCATTCAGAACTATTTTTCAGTGCCCACTGAATGTCATGTATTGTGAGACCTACTGAGGATTCTGCTATGAACAAAATAGACTATACCCTGTTCTCATGGAATTAGAGATATGGAATGAAAAAGGTGCTCAGCCAAAAAACATGTCAGTTGAAAAAAGAATAAATGTGAGGGGAAAATGGGAGAGTTTTTGTGACAGAGGAAAAAATGCATTTACAAAAAAATGCATGAATTCCACATCTCGATAAATTGAAGTTCATGAGAATGAAGCTAATAGTATCTCAAATACACAAGGTGTCTGGGAATATACTGCCTGTGTACATTTCCTGGAAAAAATTAACCCAAACTCATGAGAAAGATGACACAAAATTAAGAACTGAAGAACTAGAAATTGTGATATAAAAGGGAGTTTTGAAATTATGTAAAAATGAGTGAAAATGAAATTTAATTATGTCTCAGGTCCAACATCTCAGATTATAACAAGACAGAGGTTTGGGCAGAGAGGTAAGAAATAGGAGTGATTGTACATTAAGTGATTTATTTATTTATTTATTTATTTATTTATTTAATTTATTTAATGCTCATGTTAGATAACATACCTTGTAGTCTTGTCTTCAGGAGTAGCATCCAGTGATTTATCACTTACATACAACACTCAGTGCTCATCTCAACAAGTGCCCTCTTTAATGCCCCTCACCCATTTTCCCTCCTCTTCCCCCACCCCATCAACCCTCAGTTTGTTCTCTGTATTTAAGAGTCTCTTATGGTTTGCCTTCCTCTTTTTTTTTAATCTTATTTTTCCTTCCCTTCCCCTAGGATCAGCTGTTAAGTTTCTCAAGTTCACATATGAGTGAAGTCATGTGATACCTATCTTTTTCTGAGTGACTTATTTCGCCTAGTATAATACCCTCCAGTTCAATCCATGTTGTTGCAAATGGCAAGAGTTCATTCTTTTTCATTGCCGAGTAGTATTCGATTGTGTATGTGTATATTCATCAGTTGATGGACATTTGGGCTCTTTCCATAATTTGGCTATCGTTGACAGTGCTGCAATAAACATTGGGGTGCATGTGCCCCCTAAGTGTCTTTGAAATTAGGGGTACAGATGGAATCAGAGTTAGAATGATCACTATAGGTCCTTCTGACTTAATTATACATTGAAAAAATTACAGTCCATCTGAATCATGTGGCTTGCCCAAAGTCAGCAGTCAGTGAGGGCAGATCCAAGTCCTGGGGCAGTTCTGCTTTGCAGACCCATGTACTTTCCACACCCTTACATTACTTCTGGTGCTGCTCTTTGCCATGCTATCATTCTTAACGATTGACTCTGACATCACATCTGCTGCAGATCGGTTCTCACCACTGGCTTTCAACACCACCAAATCTAAGAGTATATCTTTTGTGGATTAAAATTTCTCTTTAAGGAAAAGGACTATGCACCTAGGGAGTATAACTACAAATGCATTCTTATAAATTGAACTGTCAGGCAATTAAAAATAATCCTTTTTGTCTTTTATTCAGTTCACTTCCTCGTACACTGGAAATTTTTATACTGGTGGCGTTCACTGACAAAGGTAGGGTAAAGCTAAATCTTAAATTTTTGAAAATGATGGTGCTAAATATTCCTATGAGAAATATTACTGCATAAGAAAAAAACAAGACATCTAGTATTAAGTGACAAATCTTCTTACTCTTATTATAATTACTTTTACGAGCTATAGGATAGAAAACATTGAAGATAAATATCCCTACCCTGTGTATGATGCCTAAGAACTGGGGGGGGGGGGGGCAGTTAATTTACTGCTTCTCTTCAGTTTTCATAACCCTCAAAGGCACTTTGCCACCACTTTGCGCAAACAAAATCCTAGAAATACTAGAACAGTACCAATAAGATAACACAAGATTGCTAAGTTAAATACATAATTACTAAAAGGTGAGGCAATAGAATTTAAGGCAGGACATCTTTTTAATTTATTTTTATTGATTATTTTAAAAAATATTTATCTATTTAAGTAATCTCTACACCCAACATAGGGCTCAAACTCATGACCCCAAGATGAAGAGTTGCATGCTTTTCTGCCTGAGCCAGCCAGGTGTCCCTAACTTTTTATTTCTTAATTGCAAGCCAGCTATTTACTTGAATGAGAAGAGAAACAAATATATCTGTACCTTCACAAAAATATCTTTAATAAAAGATAATACATATGTTATATATTCTTAGTTCTTCACATCTGAATATAATATGTACATCAGAACATTTGATTGCCTGTTTACATTTGGGTTTTGGAGAAGCATATTTTCATTTCCAAATTAGAATATTTGGAGAAGCATATTTTCATTTTTAAAATGAAAATTTGGAGAAGCAAATACTTATTTTCAAAAATGAAAATGAGACAGCCAAGGAAATAACAGCTTTCTCAATAGCTCTTGACAGGTAACTTTTATGATTATATTGGTATAGAAGTAGCTCTAGTCCAAAGTCCTTCTTTACTTCATGAGTTTATGTTCTTGCTGAAGAACCTTTGCCACATATTTTTACAGTCATTGGCTTACTTCATCGCTGGTTACAGGTCAGCTTTTTAATCTGTGTCATATGTGTACAAACTGATGCCTACGCCTTTGATTAGGTAGAACTGATGCCTACGCCTTGGAGAATATATAATGCTTACAAGACACTTTAAAAATACTCAAGAGTGAGGACACCTGGGCGGTTCATTTGGTTGAGCATCCAACTCTTGATTTTGGATCAGATCATGATCCCAGGGTCATGGGATTGAGCCCTGCATCAGGCTCTGCACTGAGCATGGAATCTGCTCAAGATTTTCTCTCTCTCTCTCTCTCTCTCTTTCTCTCTCTTCCTCTCTCTTCCTCCTCCCCCCTTCTCTCTCTTTCTCTCTTTCCCTAAAATTTAAAAAAAATACTCAAGAGAGAGACTTGGTTGACAACACATGGAAAGAATGGAAGATGTTGTTACCTGGCAATAGGTGGGTTGTCATGGAATTAAGTTGTAAGACAGTGGTTCTCAACCAGCAGGGATTTAGCCCTTCAGGGGCATTTGGTAATGTTCTGAGATGGTTTTGGTTGTCATACTAGGGTGTGTGGTGGGGTGCTACTGGCATCTAGTGGGCAGAAGCCAGGGATGCTGCTAGATACTCGACAGTGCACAGGACAGATCCTCCTCTCTCCCCAATATAATTACCCAGTCCCTTTGTGTGCTCTTGGTCAAGTCACTGATCCTCTCAGGATCTTGGTTTCCTCATCAGTAAAATTAGCAAACTAAAATACATTAAGTGTTTATGCATGGAGTCTATAGTTAATAATACAACACTGTATACTTAAAATACCTTGCTAAGAGGGTAGATCATATGTTAAGTGTTCTTATCACAATACAAAATAATAATAATTAAAAAATTGAGTGCCTGGTTGGCTTAGAGGGTTGAGCATCTGACTCTTGATTTCAGCTCAGGTTATGATCCCAGGGTTGTGGGACTGAGCCCCGTGTTGGGCTTCATGTTGACAGCATGGAACCTGCTTGGGATTCTCTCTCTCCCTCTCTCTCCGCCCCTCTTGGCTCATGCATGCATGCACTCTCTCTCTCTTTCAAAATAAATAAGCTTTCAAAAAATAATAAAAAAATAGAGAGCAGGAGGACACTTTTGGAAGTGATAGGAAGATCTATGACAAAGATGGTGGTGACGGTTTCATAGGTATATACTTATCTCCAAACTCACCAAGTTGTGTCCATGAATCTGCACAGCTTTTTGTATGTCAATCATACTTCAATAAAGTGGCTTAAAAATACATGGAGTATTTAGGACCACACAGTAAATTTAGTGCCAATTTAGTACCAGTAAGTGTGCAATAAAGGGAAGACATTAAATATTACTATTGTTATGATTTTTATTATTAAGAGGATTGCATTCTTAATACTTAAGAAGTAAACAGTTTTTATTAAGATAGGACAAAATTAAAAATTGCTTCAAGGCACATGCCTACTCTGAAAATGGTATGTTTTACAGAAATGGTTCTGTAAAAAGATCATTCCAGCCAGAAATCTATTCCCATTTCCCTCAGTCTCTAGCAATTATATATAACCAATTAGAAGAGGGTAGCTGTTTATGTCCACCTGTGACATGTTTTCACTGCATGGGGCTCAGGCTATAGCAGGTGATCTGACATACAACTTCCTGTCTCAGCTACCAAGACCATGACTAGAAAACTTCTACATGACTAATAATTGGCTTTTTTATGGGTCTAACATGCTAAAACTTTTGTTGACATCAAGAGCTCTTTTCCTGTATTTTCTAAAATTGCTTTCCAGAAGCAATCTGGCTTGCAGATATCTCTACCTACATTTCATAAATGCCTTTGCACTTCGTAATAAACCTCTAAGTACATTTGAAGACTTAATTTTGATGATAAATGTTCTTTCCATTGTTTATTGAAGTTTAATAACTAATTCTTAGTAATAAATTTCCCCTACCTAAAACAGACTGAATGGATTGGAAATTGCCCACACACTTTTCCTTGGAAAATTGTATTTGTCTATTTGTCGCTCCACCCACTCTACATTCACATCTGAGAGGTGCTAAATAAGTCACACATTTGAAAATGTCATGCATGTCTAATTTTATGCCTGGCAATATAATTTTTTTTTATTTTAAGGAAAGTAAACAATATGCCACATTTCAAAAATTTTGCCAAGCCTTATGTTATTGTTACATAGCACACATAATCCACCATCACAGCAATTTACCTATAAAATTTCATAATAAAACCATATGCCTTTTGTTTCTGTGGTATGTAGGAAGGCTGGATCCAAATAATGGTATTTGATCTCTCATACATATAGTTATTGCCAGAGGGGAAATTCTGTATTGTGTCTTTTCTTTTGCATGGAATCAACAAAATCATGGGAAATAGAATCAGAATATTATGTGTTTGAAAATTGCAAAAGTGATAGCACAACTATTACTGAGAGAGCCAAGTAAAAAACTTACTTTAAATCAAGGTCACTATCAAAAGTACTTGAGCAAAGATAAGCTTTTTTAGAGAATCACATTTGACAAGTCCCTAAATGTGAACTGTTGACATGTCAGTGTTATAGTTGCATCAGATAAACTTAACTTCATGTTAAATCCAGTCTGAGTAGGTAAAAAAATTTTTTTTTCTTTTAAAATTTATTTATTCTGAAAGATAGAGAGAGAGTGGGGCAGGGGCAGAGAGAGAGGGAGACAGAGAATCCCAATCAGGCTCTGTATTGTCAGCATGGAGCCCTATGAGGGGTTTGAACTCACGAACAATGAGATCATGACCTGAGCCCAAATCAAGAGTTGGACGCTTTACTGACTGAGCCATCCAGGTGCTCCAGAATTTTTCTATCAGTATTAATTCCTTCATGTATACTGCTGGTTCCTCTGTTACGTTTTTTTCCCTTTTTTAAAATCTTATTTTAAAGAGAGAGAGAGAGAGTATGTGTGTGTGTGTGTGTGTGTGTACACACACACACACACACACACACACACACACACACACACACGAGCGGGGGAGGGGCAGAGAGAGACGGAGAGAGAGAATCCCAAGCAGGTTCTGCGCAATCAGCACAGAGCCTGATGGCGCTGGATCCCATGAACTGTGAGATCATGACTTGAGCTGAAATCAAGTGTCAGATGCTCAACTAACTAAGCCACCTAGGCACCCCTCCCCTGTGACTTTTCAAAGCGAACTTTTCTCATGAAAATTTAAGATTGTGTTTGAAATATATCATTCTACTTCTTTCATTTATTCAAGGGCAACTGGAAGACACATGAAAAGTGTTGTTTCTCTCACTACCCCCCCCCCTCCAACGTGTTCCTTGCCCAAGAAATGGGAGCTCCACCAGCCAGGTACTCAGCCAAATAAATGAGGAGTCAACCTTAATTTCTTTCTTTCCTTCTCCCTGAGAAGGGAGCAAATCCTGTCATTTCCGTTTACAAATAAATCCCAACCGTTCACTTCTCTCCATCTCCACCACCATCCCTCCTCTGGGCCATCATCATCTTTGTCACCAGGCTAACACAATGGCTTCCAGAAGAGTCCTACTGCTCCCAGCTTTGCCTCGTGTTCTGTCCCCAACCACTCTTCACCAGCACAGCACCTGCTCTTGTAAATCCACACATCAAATCACATCAAAGCTCTGCTTAAAACTTTCAGCTTCCACCCTTCTTGTTAAGCCCAGAGAGGCTGGCTTATTCCCACCTCAACTGCTCTGTCCTCTGCCTGGGAGGCCCTCTCCCCACATTGTCACATATCTTGGAAGTCTCCGAGGGTTCTGTTCTGCTCACTCACTATTAAGGTATCTCTTCACAGTGCTGCACAATATATAATTTTTTTAAAAAATGAATAGACTTCATTTTTTAAGATCAGTTTTAGGTTTATACAAAACAGCAAAGAGTACAGAGTTCTCATATACCCTCTCTCCCCTATTTCCCTAAACAATTTTCCCTATTAACATTTTGTATTAGTGTGGTCACATGTGTTACAATTGATGAGCCAATACTGGATATTATAATTAACCGAAGTCGGTAGTCTAGATTAGGGTTCGCTCTTTTTGTTGTACATTCTATGGGTTTTAACAAATCCATGATGCCATGTATTCACCACCACAGTATTGTACAGAATAGTTTCGCTGCCATAAAAATCTGCTGTGCTCTACCTATCCATCTCCTCTCCTGAAACCTCTGGCAACCACTGATCTTTTGACTATCTCTAAAGTTTTGCCTTTTCCAGAAGGTCAAATACTTGGAATCATGCAGCATGTTCAGTATTTGTTTAAAAAAAAAGTACTAAATTATTATCTGTGTCCCCCCCCCCACCCCCCCTTTAGAGTATAGGTCCTACAAGAACAGGGATCTTTTTCTCTCCTTTGGCCACAGTGCCAACCACAGGTCCACAGTGTATCCCCTGCAGGAATTTGTAGACTGAATGAATGGATGAATCTAACTGCCAACCAAGTGGACAGCAATCACCCATACTTTGGAAACATTCCTTTCTCGATTTGTTCTAGTAACTTTGGAGCAGACTTATCTAGGTTTCTGACTTTTACATTGATGCTTGGCAAAAACTGGGAAAAAAAGAGCTAGTCTCTGGCCCCAAGGGGTTGAGAGTGTGGCCACCACAGATTCTTTTGCCTCATGAGACCAATATGTCATGAAAGGATTTATCCAGTCATGCTGGATATGCAGGTGCTCCTGAGTTAGAGAGGCAGAGCCTGGACCAAGTCCTACATGGTAAAAGCAGGCTCTGCTGGGCCTCTCTCTGCCCTCCAGGACTCAGAGGCTACTCAGGAATCTGCTTTCCCACTTCCCTCCTTTACCCTAGCCTTTGCTCTGCCCAATCTTATCCGTCCACCCCTCCCAACGCACCCCCCAGCAATCTCTGCTTTTAGCACTCTCAACCTCCTTGAATTCTCCTCTTCCTCCCATCTTTTCATCTGTGAAGCAGAAAAACACTCTAATTGTGACTGACAAGAGAGAAAAAAGCCCTCAAGATTCCTCAGATTAAGGAAAAGAAGAACCGCATGTGTTAAAATAGTGCAATTAACTATTACAACAACAACAACAAAAAAAACACACCCTCTAAAATACTAAAAAATGCCCAGAGGTCTCAGTCATAGTTTCCCTAAAATCTCCAACTTTGTCTCATTAAATTTTTCCCTCTCAGTCTCCACCGTTTAATATATAAAAATCAAATTTCTTACTCAATGTTTAAGTTATTCTTTTTATTATTGTGTCACAATTCTTAGAAATCTTTCTAAATGTGTGCCCAAAGGAGACCAGACGCTTCTGAATTCATGATGATGGAAGCTTTAGGGTGTCCTTACTGCTTCCTATATTTAGACTCGAGGAAATATGCCCATCATCACCATGTTCAAGGCCTTAAATGTTTTATATCCTTCAAGTTTAGACTTACTCAGCCTCTGCCTTTCCCAACTAAGCCCTAATCTTTCTAACATAAACCCCTCCCCAGCAGGGGAAGCATAAATGAACAAAAACCAATAGGACACTTAGCAATACTGTTGGTTGAATAGTATGTAGTGTGATGTCTTTTGGGGGCATTTAAGAGCTAAGGAAGGAATATTTTTGAAAATGTACAAAATTAAAAAGAACATAGCACAAGAAAAAAAAATGTTTAAACCCCTTTGTAAACATCAAATATTTTAAAGTACATCACAGAATTTTTGAAAGAATAGGAAAATCTTATCAACGTATTTGAAAAATAACTATTAACTCCCTCAATACAAAATAGAGCTGCCTAGTTTAGTGGGTTTGCTCTGGGTTCTTTTTTATTTTTTAATTAGAAATATACTTTTAAAGGCTACACATTTATAATTTATAATTAACAGAACTATTTGCCATGTATACTTTTATACTTTTTAAATTCATTCACCTAAAAAGTTAGTCAACAGTGAATTATCTAGCCTTTGAGCCTATGATCATCCCTTTTAATGCCTAGAATTTCAGAGAATGCTATCTATCTTTAGCTATTTATCTAATAGCATTAATATCTAATGCTATTTATCTTTAAAAATAAATAAGGAAATCAACGATTCTTAAAGATATAAGCTTGCCCCTAAGACGTTTCTTTTTAAAATTTGTCCTGAGTTCCATAAAGATGATATAAAAGAAGAAATAAAGTAAGCCCAAAGTGTGCCCATGGGACTTTAATGACTTTGAGGGCTCCAGTGACCACAGTAAATCACTTTCTAAAGCTTCATTCCCAGGGTTGATCAAGTTACTAAAAGCCTCAGTGCAATTACAGCCTTATTCTGCAGGTCAGAATCTGTAATTCCTTAGGTTTTCCTTAGCTATCACTCTGCCGTCAGATATGAAATATTCCCAGTCTAATAGGATCATAGCCTTGCTTCTGTTCCCAGTCTTTTCAACATTCGTTTGAATGACAGTATCCCATAGTATTAAGCAGTGGCTCAGTAAGGGATAAGATATATAAAGAAGCAAACTTACCATCAAACACGTTACTATAATAACAAAGATGCTGAGAAAAATGACAACAGCATAAAATCCTTCTTTGCTCCAGATTTTGTCCGCTTCATGCTGCCCTTGTAAAACATTTTTCTTTAAAAGCAAAACAGAAAGTCTGACGTTAAATGAGAGTTTGAGGAGAATGGCGTTCTTATCAGACACTCAACATATTTTTAGCTTCACTCCATTCAGTGTAGTAGAACACACCTACGTCCCCCGCTGCCAGAGCTGCTTCTCAAACTGATCTGAGACGAGGACAGCCGTCCCTATACATGAAGAGATGATTTTATCTCCTGTGCAGGAGCGAGCGTGCCGGACATGGCATATTGGGTCCTAGACTTTGTAAATGTCCCTCCAACAGTCTCTCTGGGAAATTACCTGGTTCATAAGTAAAAGAGTTCTGTTCTTTTCTGTGTTGAGGAAACTGTTTCTGAAGCTTTCCTTACTGTTTTAAGTCCCCTCCCACAATACCAACACCCTGGTTTACGTGCTGTAATGCAGCTCTTGACTTTAAACAAAAGTGAAACAGGTGCAAACAAAATCTCTTGATGCTTTTATAAACAGACACTTTTATAACAGTGTCAGGATCATTTCCTTCCTTCTTTTCTCTTTCGTCAAATCTTTTTTTTTTTTTTCCTTTGAATGCAGTCTACTTTTGCAGTTCACCTCCACCTGATTGAAGTTCACCTCCACCTACAAATTGTTAGGATATTATATTTTACTTAAAGCAACAGGGAGCATCAAAAAGTGCAGAATCATTTGGAAATAAAAGTAAGATAAATAGTTTTACTTGCGCCTTTAAAATTTTTTTGCTTGCTGCTTAGTGGGTGAAAGGGTGGAGAAGAAGCTGAATAAAATGTGAATGAGTGTCTTAGTTTTATTTCACCCAGTCCTTCTTTAAAAAAAAACCCACATCTATTAATATCACAACTTAGAAGGCAATTAAATTTTATAATTCAGTGAAATTTACAGATTCATAGTTAAGGAAACTTTAGCTTGAAACTGAATGGCCTACAGTTGGGAAAAACATAAATGCTAAATCAAGTCAAATGTTTCCGCTCATCTAAACTTCCATTTTGTTGAAGTATGCCTTTTATTTCCCTCGGTGAGAGTCCTTGTCTGTCTTTGGATATTGCCTCCAACAATTAAGAAAGCCCTGAACAACAAGATATTGATGATGAAAAAGCCACATGGATAGTGGCCATGGAGAATGAGAGTTCATCTTGGGCACCCCAGTGGCAGATGAGTGCCCAGCTTAATGTAACCACTGGGGTGACTTCAGCTCCTACTATGTGGAAGAGAAAAACCACCTACTTGATCCTAGTCAACCCACAGAATCATGAGAAATACATAGTTGTGTCAAAAATAAAATTCTTGAAGAAAAAGAACACCCCTGTCCTTGTAGGTGTCTGAACTTTGAAATCATTGTTAAATTATTTTTCAAGACTTTTTAAAAAATACAACACATTCAATGTTTGTAAATTAGACAAAAATAAATAGTTGCCTTAAAAAATAGTTTATAAAAACTTTTATCCTGGAACTCAAGTTGCTGGGGACTTGAACAAAACAGAGCAGAAAGGATCTTGGAGTTCAATTGTGATTATAAAAATGATTTGAGGCAGACTCCTATTGCTTGCGTAGTTGAATTTCCATTGCCTTTGCTTATAAAACACTGATATGCTCACTGTAACATCTCGCCTACTTTCTAAGACACAAATTCGTAGATATAAGAAATGACTTGTATGTATTTTAAAAATATGTAAGTGGTCAGTTGAGGGAGAATCTGAAAATACTTGCTTGATGAAATGATTAGAAACCAAG
This sequence comes from Panthera pardus, assembly GCF_024362965.1. Classification (NCBI taxonomy): domain Eukaryota; kingdom Metazoa; phylum Chordata; class Mammalia; order Carnivora; family Felidae; genus Panthera; species Panthera pardus. The sequence continues at coordinate 46,445,252 of NW_026526991.1, read as the reverse complement.
TATCCTACTGGAAAGGAAATCTTGCATTCAAGTGGTGACTTGTCTTTTACTCTTTGACCTCAGCCAGATCATATTTAATACAATACCTCTATAAACATAGCTGGAAACTATCAGAAAAAAAAAACAACTCTTGTAGAAACCAGGTATAAATATGGTAATGAGTTTTTTACAGGCAACTAAATAACAACTATTGCTTGCTATAAAAGCAAACTAGTTAAGCCTTCAAGTAGGCAGCCTAAACTTGTCAAATTTAACTATGAGGATCTGAGCTTTAGTTCATGTAAAATTTGGATAAAAAGCAGTGGTTAGGTGGGTGGAAAGAGATTTTGTGTTCCTAACCTGATTTGGTTCCTTTCTTTCTCTTTTTCTTTCTTTCTTTCTTTCTTTCTTTCTTTCTTTCTTTCTTTCTTTCTTTCTCTCTTCCTTTCTGCTATAGTTCGACACCTCTGGAATATCAACATGTTCCTTTCTGCTTAAGACAAATCTGTTTTGTTTTCTCTTTTAACCAAAGTGGTGATGATGGAAGAATTAACCTCCTACCCCCACTCCCCCACTCCTAGTTAGAAAGGCACTTGTTTTGAACTCCTAGAACTTAGTCACTGCGCTTTCTTGGTAAATAGATTTCCTTCTGAGTCATGCTATTACTGCTGAGCACTACTATATTTGTACAGAGATCTAAAAAATTGATAAGGATAGGGTAATAAATGGAAAAGTTTGTAGTTAAGATCCCACAAGTCAAAAGAGTATAATTCACAGGAATCTCCAATCTAACCTTTGCATAAGGTTAATGTGATGCCTTTACAGTTTGTCAAAGGGCTGAGGGTTCAATAATTCAGAGGCTCCACAGTCAGGTCAAACCCAATGCCACTGTATTATCTTTACGTCTTATATCATAGCTACATCTACCTACATGCTTTGCCCTTTAACTCTGTTGCAGTGAAAGAAGCTGATGAATTTTGTTTATTACTTAAAATTTGGGCTGTTTCCTGTATCCACAATACGGCTTCTCTGCATTGTTTAATAATTTGATGCATGATAGTTGTCTTAATTGTTTTTTTTTTTTTTTAAACAATTCTGATCCCAAGTGATGGGAGACATCCCAAATGCTAGAAGACATGATTCAGAGGCTTTAGGAGATATATCTTTTTAGAAGAGATGAAGCACACAGAATAAGAATGAAGTGGAAATATTTTAATTATTTGGTTAATTGCGTTAGGTAGACAAACAAGGTGTATCCTACAACAATATAATTTTGTTAGATAAATGCTAAATGTCCACTGTATTATGCATAAAGTGAACAATTCGTTCTGAATTACCCAACACATGTTATCTTTAATTGTATTCCTCCTCTGCTTTGTATGGTCAGGACTATAATTCTTTAGATTGTTGACTAATGTTCTAGTTTCAAGGAATAATCACCATGCTCATGGGTAATGGTATATATTTATTTGGTATATATTTTTTTCTGTATGTGAATATTCCATGAAAGTATCATTCAGCACCTTGGCCTGTTAGTTAAGGAAGGTAACTTCCTCCTTTGAAACATAAGACCTGCCAAATTGGCATAATTCGCCATTAAACAACAACAGCAAATCCTAGCTCATTTTTGCATTATCAATGTAGAACTTACTATTTCAATACATATTTAATTCAGTCATTAATTAATTTTTAATTAATTTTATTAAAAAATTTAAAAATAGAAACTAAAATAATGAATTTCATTTTATTTCCCTAAGATTTAATTTACTAGGCAACAGGAAGTCTAATTTTATCTTTATGAGCATCTTATAATAAAAAAATATGGGAGTACTTACAATGTTCCAGCTCATAAAAATATATAAAAGAAATAATATCTTTTTCTCCCCCAAAACTTAGATTAAAGTGAAAACAGATGAATAAACAAAAGTAATTCTGTATTTGGTATTTTTGTTTCCCAAGAGTCATTTCCAATTAAATCAAGCAGATAAAGAAACGGCAACGATGGAAAACATGTCCTTCCCTGAAAGTAATGCATATTAACTTAGAAATAGATGCTTTGAGACCGCATTCACAGTGTTCTCTGATCCAGATAAAGGATGAGAAACCAAAATACCAATATTCTTTTTTTTTTCCTGTTAATAAACATGTTAGCACAGCACAGTGATAATTTGGGAATAAAAATGTGAAAGAATGGGTTGAGGCATAAGTTGTTATCAGCATTAATGACAAAGATGACACAGACGACAGTGTTAATGACAAAGATGAATAAAGAAATGGAGAAACAGAATACCATCACCAGCTTAAACAAATATCAACAAATGCTTTTGCAGTGCCCCTTTGGACCCTATGTTGCTGAGGTTGCCCGGGACCATAGATGGCTTTCTCCTGTTTCTGCATTAGGACTTCAGGTCAGAGGGTAATGCTGGGTCCATTCTAGAAGTGCCTGAACAAAAAGCCGCAAACAATCCATCCTTCTCTCCTTACTGAAATGCCTCATATCCAATTAAAATACTTCCCAGTCTCCTGTCGGTAATATTCTCTAGATTCTAGATTTCCTAGATTTCTAAATTTCTACACTTTCATAAAAAGTATCACATTTTGCCCATCAAGTATACTTCCATTATTCAACTACACTACAGACCTGTGGTCTATGGTGGGCTAATAGTTCTGTGACAAGCTCCTCATTATCACTGGGCTGAGGTGTGTTGGAGGACAAATACTTAATTTTTACTGGTTTTTTCGTTTGGTTTGCAAATCTGGATGACTCACTAAGCTGCTGTATTCCTAAAGCATTCAGAGTGGCATTTAACTCAGAATAAAGCAACAGGGAAGAGTGCTTATAATATTCACTGAAAGATTATGGGAACAAATAAATAAACCCAATGGTCTTTTTAAATTTTACAGCACTGTCCTGGGCAAGATAGTGTGCAAGGCCATCTGTCAAGGGCCTAGATATGGAAATGGTGTTTGGTTGGATACAAAAGGGAAGCCCTTCAGAGTCGCATGCAATCAGGGTTGAGGAGGAGTTTGGGTGTTTAAGCTCATATTGACCTTTTCCCCTGGCCTCTCTGAAGCAGGAAATGAGGGGCTTTCTTTCTCAAAGCTCCTATGGCCCAGTGTGGTAACATTACCATGGATTCTCCTTATCTGCTTATATCTTGTTTGCCCTACTAGAAGACAAACTCATTGAAAGCCAAAATTGTATTTTATTTATTTACTTGTTTGTTTATTCATTTATTTGTCCAACTTTGGACACTACCTAGCACACTGCTTGTCTATTTGTGTGCCCATTATATGCCAGCGTTTGAATGAAGGGGTGGAGACAACAGATAAAGTGAAATGGCATATGTTCTCAAGGAGCCTATAGGGTAGAAATAGGTTTGAAGACCAAGACGGGATAAGGGCTTCTTGCACGAAGCTCAGTGAGAACACAAAGCAAGCGCCCACATCTGTGGAAGCACAAGGGAAGGCTTTGCTATAGAGTAGACTGATCTTGAACCACGAAAGGTGTACAGATGGATCAACATATGCACAAGCATGGAGGGAAGAGAGTATGGGGGTGTCCTGGTACTCACTGAGTGTAGAGGTGTTGAAGCCTAAACTAGGAGGGTGTTGTCCAACAATCAGAAAGTCCAGTGCACAAAGGACCATATATCATATTAAGAAATCTAGATGTGATTCTATAGCATTTAGGAAGCCAAAGAAGAATGAAGAATCATGACATTAGGAGAGCACGGCCAGATCTGCTCTGAAAAAGATTACTCTGTGTGACAAGAGGGAAAATCCCTTGTGTGTGTGTTGGGGTTGTGCAGAGCATGGAGAGGGCAAGGAGGAGAGCAAAACTAGATGCAGCAAGACTGGCTGGAGGTTGTTGTTACAGTCATGGCTCAATGATGAAATACATCTTCATTCTGCCAATAAAAAAACTGTCTTGCATTCAAATTATATTTGTTTGGTCCCTACTCCATGTGAGGACTTCCACATAGATTTCTAAAATTTAATTCATATTTCAAGTCTATAAGATAAAACTATACTCCCCCTATCTTTTTTTTTTTTTTTTACTATACCCATTTTGGATATGAAGAAACTGAGGCTCAGAGAGGCTGATACTATGCCAAAGACAGACTTAATCTCATAGAGATTAAATCACTTGCCCAAGGTCACACACATCTTACGTGCTGGCTTTGGGATTCAAGCTCAGTCTTGGACCAAAGTTTTTTATACCACACCGGTGATATCTGCTGAAATGAGAGGCATTGTGCTTCCCTGAATAGGGGAAGAGACTAGGAGTCGAGATGTCTAGATGTCAAAGGTTGTTTTATACCTCATTTGCTTTGTCACTTTGGTGAAGTCACTTAATTTCTATGAGCCTTACTTTCTATATCTGTAAAATGTTCACATATGCTCCCTCAGAGTCTGAGTCTATGATTCTGTGAATTTAATTAAATGCATTCAGGATGATGATCATTCCAGCAAGTTTGTTAGAATGGGACATAGCAGAAGGTAAAAAGGGACTGAATTTATTCAGGGGCGAGGAGGGTGGAGATGGTGGGGGCAATTTAAAAAGTGCAGATTTAGAAAACACTATGAAGAATACATTCATAGTTCTTAAAATTATGTTCCTCAGAAAACAAGACAAAATAAAACAAAACAAAAACCCCATCTCAAATGAATTCCTAGATTGTGGACAAAGGTAAGTATCTGGCAACCACTGTGACAATGAAGGCAGTGAGGAGTACACCTGTTGAAGAAGAGAATAGAAGGGTGTAATTTTGGACACTTCAGTTTCAAGTAATCAACCGACAAATATATCCAAATGGCTTTTCTTCAACACAATTTACTGGATAAGTCAATAGAAGCTACAAGACCATAAAGATTTGGAGAAGAAAGTGCCTCGGAGTGGAATTTTGATGTGAAAATAAATTCCGTAAGGAACAAACATATTAAGTATGAAGATCAGAGAATTCTGACCCTTAGGGAGATTTTTATTATCAAATAACACACAATAAACAGCTTTCATTTCAACACCTCCCAGAATCGAGTTACCATGTCATGCCAACTGTACACATTTTTAAATGAAATATTCCATGAACAACATACCTCAGGGGAGACTTCTATAATTCCAAATTGAGATAAACTTTGATGTAAGACATTTATATTAAGTGAACGCAGCACTTCCTCAGATGGGAGAGCATCCGAAATTCCTGCTTTTCGGTTTATAGGAGACACAAATAGTTCAACACTGTTCTTCTTTCCCTAGTAAAAGCAAATTATTTGTGTACATTAATAGGCATTTTAAACAGCTTTGGGAAATATTTTCACCTTCCCCCTAGAAACATTAAAGAAAATCAGAACCCTAGAATGTCCAAAGGCATCTTGGCAATCACATTTGTTAGTTATCTGGTACACTCAGTATTAACAGCCCAAAGCCTGAGATTTTCCAATGGCCTTCTTTCAATTAGTTGACACTTCAAGATTTGTATCTTTATATTTCATTGGACTCTGGTTTAATTTCCATTCCATGTTGTGATTTTTGAAACATATCGTGTAGACGTTCCTGAAGTCTTTTGTGTTTAAAGAGGCATTTTAAAATAAAATAAATTAGGGACGCCGGGGTGGCTGAGTCAGTTAAGCGTCCCACTCTTGATTTCAGCTCTGTTCATGATCTCACGGTTTGTGAGTTCAAGCTCTGCATCAGGTTCTGTGCTGACAGTGTGCAGACTGCTTGGGATTCTCTCTTTCCCCTCTCTCTCTCTGTCCCTCCCCTACTTGCTCTCTCTCTCAAAATAAATAAATAAACTTAAAAAAAAACTTTTAAACCAAATGAATTAAATAAAACCTGTTATAATGGTACAATTATTAGACATCACCACTCCATATATTTTTCTTATAACTTGTATTAACGTAAAGGCTGAACTAAGGAAGGTGATGCTAGATGAACTTTGAAGTTGCTTCCCTGATCCTGTCTTTCACCTCAACTATATTATACTTTTAAAATCTACCCTTGGTAGAAATGCATATGCCGTGCAGTAATATCATGGTACTTTCCTATTAGTATTACCTCCTTAGCTGAAATGGAAACACGGTATTTCTTACCATAAATGGCTGATACGCCACATGCACACACAAACCAAACACCACTCAAAAATGACATTGTCACTGATAGATTCTCTTCTACAACTTATACACTGCACTTATGGAGGGAATTGTTGTTAGTCTTTTCTTGTTGATGCATGGAGTTCGCTCATGCTAGACAACGATCTTTCAGTGCAATTTATCAGAAGTTCAGCCAGGTATAAAATGCATTATCATGCTCACTTCGGCAGCACATACACTAAAATGCAGGGTCAGTGTCCTCCTGGAAACCCAGAAAAAACGTTTCTGTGTTTGCGGGAGATATCAGACAAAGACTAAATACAGCATAATGCTGACGTGAAACATGTTTATAATAATTTAAACAGTTTCTGACCTAATAACCACAATGGTAGGAATAGATGACTTGTTTTGTGCCTGATACACTCCTAGGTACCTTAAATCTGTTATCCATTTAATGCTGAAAACACCTCCAGGGCACAGGTATCATAGTTTCCATTTTGCAAATGAAGAAACGTAAGTGGCTTGCCTAAGGTCACACGGTAGGACATGGTCAGGCTGAAATGCAGTACGGTTCTGTCTGCCTGCCTCCAAAGCACCGTGCTCTACTGCCTCTTGCATCATCATAGCTCCATCTGTTATAATAACTGCTCTTAGAAACAGACATATATAGGTTGTTTATATATGCCTCGGTTGAGGCATCTGCCTCTTGATTTCGACTTAGCTCATGATCCTAGGGTCGTGGGATCAAGCCCTGTGTTGGGCTCCACACCGAGCGTGGAGCGTGCTTAAGATTCTCTTTCTCTCTCTTCCCCTCTCCCCCACTCGCACTCTCTTAAAAACAAGCCATATATATATATATATATATATATATATATATATATATAAATGCCACTAACATTCTCTGAGGATAAGCATATACCTCCCTGTGTGTTCCAAAACTATTTTTCATCCCTGCAAAGAGCTATTATGCTCATTAAATCTATACATACAAAAGTATATCCAAGATATCTAAGCATACCTAAAAGATTTACGTCTAGATCTAAGACATCTATAATCCCTGTCTTCTCACTTGAGCCGGCTATGCCCTGGATATAAAAACCAATTTTAATTCTTTCAGGATATTGGGGAGTGTTGTATTTCCTCTTCAATGGTACTGTGTTAAAAACTACAGTTGGGTTTTTTTTTAAGTTTATTTAGTCTCAAGAAATAGTTGACACGGAATGAAAGTTATCATGGGGTCTGAAACAACTCATCCTCCACACACAGAAAAAATTCAAAGAAACAAAAACTCTAAAGCAAAATAAAAAGCAAATTCTTCTCCGTAGCTGAAAATACAGATATTGACGCAATAGACAGATAAGCCTAAGCAGGAGCGTAAGAATTTACAGGAGGGGTATGTGCAGTGAGGTATTAGATGATCCCAAAGCCCCTTTTCACAGGAACTGTAGGTAATTAGATTTTTACAAAGAGAAAATCTTATGATTTGAATTTGCCTTTCCTTGCCTTTGCTCACACCCACCTTCACGTGCAGATGGGAACGTGTAGTTGGATGACATCAAGGTTCCCAAACACTGAGGAAAGGGGGAAAGAAAGGATGTGGGTGACTGATAGATAGGTCTGAAGTGGGCCCTCTACAAAAGATCCTTCGGTTTTACTTCATCCCCACCCCAGATCAGATCCCCATCTAAGTTTTCTCATGACTTCCAGCCTTATCTATTCATGCATTCCATTTGTGCTGCTGTCCTGAAGGGTTGGGTCTTCTTTATTCTTTATTCGAAATCCTCTGCCTTGTGCATTTGGTACCCTTCATCCTGATACACTTGAAGGGTTTAAATAGATACTGTTTGGAGATGGTGTCTTAACTGATGTAGAAGCTCTCACTCTTAAGGAGAATATTTTGGGAGTAGTGTTAGGTTGGTGAGACAAGTATTTTCGGCCCCTCTGTTCATATCTATCGGGATAGTAGCTAGCCCTGAACTATCAGAGAGTTGACAAACTTTTCTGGAAAGGGCCAACTAGCCAAATATTCTAGCCTTCAATTTAGCCAACTACTCAACTATGCCATTGTAGCACGAAAGCAGCCATAGACAATATGTAAACAAATGGGTGAGGCTTGCTCCGATAAAACTTTCCTTGCAAAAAGAGGTGGTATGCCAGATTTGGCTCCTGGGCCATAGAACTGTAGCACGGGGGCTCTTTATTACTAAAGCCTTCAATAAAGATCAAAGTTTGTACTGGGAATGCAAAATGTAGGCATCTTACAATGAGGCGATTGATGTGCACTTGCTGGGGTAAGAGTCCTAAAGCTGCAGCCACTCCTTGGCGGAATATCCGAAGCAAGGTTATGTTCAGCCTGTTTACATCCATTTGCAGCGTCTGAAAAATAGAGGAAAAAATAAATCAAAATTACAGTAAATTTTTGGTTCCACATTCAGTGCCCGCTGATGGCTGACCATGACAATTTCTGTGACTGAGAAATTCATACTCATGGTGCTTTATTGCATTTTTAATGGAGATTAGGGACATTTTATGTGAAATTTTAAATGATGTTAGTTAAAAATATGATGCAATTTGTCTAGGTATAATAAATAAAGCTAGGGAATAATCAATTCATAAGGAATTTCCCTGAAATGTGTGCTGGCCTTTAGCTTAAGGCCAGATGACAGATTGGAGTATACGGCCAAGTACATTTCAGCAATCCAAGCCTTAGGACATCTTTAATTTGTGTTCACACACAGTCACATGCTGTGTAGGTTCTGTGATGCTAGACTTGGCAGTTTCTTTATGTAGTGATCCACTGCCAGTGCAAGGCAAAAGAACAAGGTGCAATAATGCATTTTCAAACTCCGGTAAAGAAGCCAATGGTACTCATAATTTGGTCTAGGGTAAACAGTTGTTTTTCATTTGTTTGGGCAAACACTCTTAATTTTCAGGTTATTTGGGGGGAAAAGCACAGCTAAGTATTTAAAAATTCCTAAAATACAAATCAAGTTACAAAATTCATAGTATAGCCTTTGTTTCAGCCATGGGTGGTATTACTACATTTAAAGTAAAATTGTGAACTAGTTAACAAAGTATTTTCAAAAATGCATCATAATCATTTGAGGTAGGTATTTTGCAAGATGGGGAAACCAACTCTTCATGCATTTCTTATATTTTATAATGCTTATTTCATTAACTTGACCATAGCAGGTTATAAAATAGCTGTTAGATGGTTGCAATATCATCTATTCTACAAAGTGGAGCACACCTCTATTTGTGCACTTCTGTGATAAAGAGATTGGCTTACATGCATAATCTACTATAGTATAAACATTCTTACAGGACCTTTTCACAGCTTGTTGTAAAAGGACAATGGAACATTTTCAAGAATTTATTGTTGTTTTTTTTTTAATGTTTATTTAGTTTTGAGAGATGGGGAGAGAGAGCATGAGCAGGGGAGGAGCAGAGAGAGAAGGAGACAGAGGATCCGAAGCAGGCTCTGCACTGACAGCGGCAGGGTTGATACAGGGCTCGAACTCAAGAACTGTGGGATCATGACCTGAGCCGACGTGGTCAAATGCTCAACTGAGAATTTATCGTTTTTTAAGGAAATAATACATAAAGTTATACATAACTTCTATGCATAAAGTTAGTACAAAATAAGTGATTGGAAACTGGACCAAATACTCAATGTTACAGGTATCAGAGGGATTTGGGGAGGTCAAAAGACATGAATCAGTTAAATGGTGAACCCAGCTGAAGTTCCCGACTGCTTTTATACCTTAGGATCTTTTTTTTTTTCTTAATTTAATTTAATTTTTTTTTATTTTAGAGAGAGAGAGAGAGAACATGAATGGGAGAGAAGGGAAGAGAGAGAGCAAGAGAGAGAAAGAGAGAGGAAGAGAATGTTAAGCAGGCTCCATGCTCAGCAAAGAGTCTGATCCCATGACCCTGGGATCATGACCTGAGCTGGAAATAAAGAGTTGGATGCTCAACTGACTGAGCTACCCGGGCACCCACACCTTAGTATCTTTTAATGTTTGCCTAGGGTCAGGGACCATAGAAGTGGGTCACTTAGTAAACTGAAACTGGACTCCTTGCCAAAAACTGAGATCCAGAAAAGGTCAGAACCATTTCAAAACTTTAGCTAACAGTCCAATGATAAAGTACAACTTGCTTCTGAGGAGGGGGAAGGGAGAATTATGTTGGGGGATAGGTAGAAAAGCTATATCAACACCATCAGTGATAACTTTTTTTATGAAATAAAACCCATCAAATGTATATTTGCTATATTATTTTATAATTTATAATTTATAATTGTTTGCTATATTATTCTCTCTACTTGTCTATAGACCAACTTTTTTTCTGATATAAAACAGCATAATTTAATACAGAAAAGTAAGACTTGAGCTCAACCCAGAAAGATGATCAGGATTTGGAAATGTAGTAATGAGGAAAGCATTATAGTTTCATGCATGCTTTATGTTCTATGGAAACATGCCTTATGGAAAATCCAAAAGATAAGAAAAACTCAGTCCATCTGGTGGTTCTGAGAAAGAGAGGGCTTCCTTTTGTCCAACAGTTTCCTTTTGGCTCTGCAAGGCTGTGGAAACCACCAACAGATAGGGGACATTGCACCGGAGACTTAACTCCTCTTCCTTTGCAAGGCCAAAGATGGGTTCCTCAGTTCCTGCAAATGCTGATTAGGAACCACTGACTTCTGGCTCACCCCCAGTGTTTGTCAGGCGGGGTGAGCAGGCAGGCACTGCTTCTGATCCCTACGGGCAGGGTTTGGAGCCAGCAGTCTACGCTGGGAACCGAGACTCAAGGGGCTTGCATACACACTTGAGAACTCAATTCCCAGGGTCATGATTAGCTCGAAGCTTGTAACTGTGGAAACAGTATTAAAATCGAAGTTCCCCAGATGAAAATGGTAAATGGAAGTGAAATGGGAAGTCAAGATTAAAAATCACTCAAAATGGCAACTTTCTAAGAAGGCAAAAGCTGTGCATTTGAAACAGGAATTTAGACTACCTAACTAGAGTCAAGAAATTAGTTGAAATAATTAGTTTAAAATTGCAATCAACTGGTTCATTGCATCAAAATATTTGAATAATTTGCCTCAGTTCTCTGCTTGCCTGAGATATCCCCCATAAAATAGTGATACTCAAATGAAGTACAAACAAATAAGTATATATTTGAGGGTCTAACATGTGCCAGAGATTATGTATGAGTGCAACTGGAGAAAAACAAAGGATTTGAGACAAAATGAGAATTTTATTTCAGAAGAAATCAAAGTGTAAGATTTCCTGTAGTTAGAGGATATATGTTCATTCCTTCCTTCTGGATAGGTGCTAGAGATGCACAGCTTCTTTTCCTCCTATCATGTAAAATCATAACAACTATGATAGAATATAAATTTCCATGGCAATAACAATAGTGTCACAACTTCAAAGTTACCATGCAATAATGCAGGATATATTTTAGTCTGAATTCTAAACCCATTTAGTCATTTGTATTATTTAACATACAAATGATTTAAGTTTTTAATTTCAAGAGATTCAAAGGCTCTTTCCAAATGCAAATACCAAGCCATAAAGCTATTCACAGCAGTAAATAATGCAAATAGAGTTACTATCCAAAAACAATCGAGTATTTTATTGGTATTATAAATACATATACAGAAAAAAAATGGAACATATTAAAAAATTCAAAGATTTCAAACTCCATCTGTATTTAAATGTTTTTGGCCTCTGCCTCGTTAAGAGAGTTCTGAGTCAACACTCTTTACCTGGGGCCTAGGGTCCACCCCAGCTACCCCACAACCCGGGAAAAAGAGATACTACTTTGTAATAAGACTTTCTTTGATCACTGGATTGTCCACTAAAGTAATCGAAGCCTGTGACCCTTAGACATAAATCAGTCCAGTGGAATTCATTAAAATGTAGTACTTAATTCTATTCACCAGCATTATATTTAAATTAGAAGTATGTGATTGGCTTTTAGCAATTTATTTTTCAAGAACAGGTGAATAATTTTTGCCTGGGAGGGGGGCAGTTTTCTAAATGTTAGACCCCTCTTGATGTAATGCAGCCTGGTCTGCCATCTGATCAAACCCAGTAAGAGTCAAGACCACACCCAGTGGCCCCATTAGGAGGAGGAAGGCCAAATGGTCAACTCTCTTCCTAGCGAGGTGACCTCAAAGCCCCTCAAAGTCTCCGTTCCCAACAGCCACAAAGGAACCCAGCTTCCTCAGGACCAAGCCTGTCAAGAGGAATCTGCCCTATGTCTTTCTAACTTTGTGTGCCCATTGCTACCTGGGACGTCTAACTCCACATTATTAACAAGGAGCATCCCATTTTGTCCAGAGGTTAGATTGTCAAGTGAATTCCCGGAATAAAATCAAAAGTTTCCCTGTTTATGTCTTTGAACCAAGGAGAAGACCCTGACCTATCAGAAGCATTTTATACAATTGCCACGTCCCTTTTTACAATTCTGTGTTGTCCTCTGCTATTTTTAGACAGTATTTTATTTTCTTATTATTTTTAAATGTTTAGTTTTGAGAGAGAAGCAAGGGTGTGAGCGGGGGAGGGGCAGAGAGAGAGGGGGACATGGATCCGAAGTGGGCTCCATGCTGGCAGCAGAGAGCCCAATGTGGGGCTCAAACTCACGAACCATGAGGTCATGACCTGAGTCAAAGACAGAGGCTTAACTGACTAAGTCTCCCAGATGCCCCAATATTATTTTATTTTTATTTTCATATTTTACATTCCCACCTTTCTCAGAATTTTATACCTGCTTCCTTCTACATGAATGTCTTACTTCTTACACTTCAAACTCAATATCACCAACTGAACTTACCTTTTTTCCTCTCCCCCTCTGTGACCAAATTTACACCTATTTCTGTATCCCATATAATGGGATGAAGTCTCATATTTGGGAGTCAATTGACTTGATTTTTTTCCCTCATGCTTCATTCCACCATCCGATTAATTATCAAGTTCTATTTATTCTACCTTTTAAATATCTGTTGAAGGTTGAATCCATTTTCATCTAACATTTCTACCATCTTGGGTCAGACGACTACCACGGCCATCTGGACTGTTTGAATAGAATCTTCATGGGTTGCCAATCTTCTTTGGCTTCTAATTCATTCCCTATATGGACATCATAGTGATCTGTGCAGAATGCTAGCCCAATGGAATCACTACTTAAAATACTTTAAGGAAATCTAACTTTATTTCTTCCTTCTTTTAAAAATTTTTTTGGATGTTCATTTATTTTTGAGAGAGAGACAGAGAGAGACAGAGAGAGACAGAGCACAAGCAGGGAAGGGACAGGGAGAGAGAGAGAGGGAGACACAGAACGTGAAGCAGTCTCCAGGCACTGAGCTGTCGGCACAGCTGACAGTGAGATCATGACCTGAGCGGAAGTCAGATGCTTAACCAACTAAGCCACGCAGGTGCCCCAGGAAAACCCATTTTCTAATGAGAGGTTCTAACTCCTTGGTTCACTGCAATCTCCCTGTCCTTCCAGTGTTACCTCCCAGTCCTTCCCATCATGCTCTTTATCCTCCAGCTGTATGTAAGGTGTATTAAACAGGCCATACCCTTTTGCATTGTGTCAGTGTATATCTGAATCACTGGCTGGGCTTCCTTCATTCTCCCTGGAGACTCAGCTCAAAGACCATTCTGTCAGCCTTCCACAACCTTGCCTTCCTCCTCCTTTTGTTTGCATCTTTCAGTTCTCCAAGAGTATTCCATGTTGGACTTTAGTTATATTTTGTTTAAGTTTTTATAATAAAAACTTCATACTTATTATTAAAAAAATCAAGGTACAGAAAGATACATAGTAAAAAGTGAAAACATGCTTGTCCTTTCAATATCCAGAAATAACACTGCTTCCTGTGTATCATTCAAATATTTTCTATACATATATTATATATAAAAATAACATGTATATATTATACATCATGTTTATCACTGTTAAGTACAAATAAACAACACATATCATTCCACAATTTGCTTTTTTCACTTATTAATATATCTGGGATATATTTCTATATTTATAATATATACTGTAATCAAATATCATGTTTAGATTCTTATCTAATAATGTCTTACTTTTAATAGGCTAGTTTATCCCATTCACTTTCATTATTTTAACAGACCTAGATGTGTTGTATTATTTTATGTTATCTTTTTAAATCTGTTTTTATTTTTCCTTAATTTTCTATCTTTTGCATTGTGGTCTGGTTTGTTGTTGTTGTTCTGTATTTTTTTCTTCCAGTGTCTATATTTATAGTATGAAATAATATATGTCAATGTATTTAAACTTTTATTTCTTGATTTATAGACTTTAGAAAGTATTTATTAACTTCCTGCTATGAAAAACAAAGACAATGTACATCTCTTCCCACCAATTCTCATGATCATCTCCCAGTTTTTATAATTATGTTATTATTTTTATATTGTTATGTTTTATATATTTACATTATATTCTTGTAATAGAGACTACTCATCCAGCCTATTGCCTCCTCCTGGAAACTCAGCCCATTTACAACTAGGTGAAGCCATGTGATAGTTCTCACCAATTATTATAACTGAAAGTGAGGTGATATTTTCAGTCTGAGGCAGTTAAGAATGAGGCTGCCTTCTCTATCTTTCTCTCTTCTCTCTGTCTACAAGCTGGATGGTTCCAGGGTGACTCTCAGACTGTGAAAATGGTGGAGCCACACAAAGGCAGATACCTGGCACCCCAAAACACTGTATGACACAGAGGCCCTGCCCAACACCCCTGATTAAACAACGACATGAATTAAGCATAAACTTTTATTGTATTAAGTCACTCGGATACTGGGTTGTGTTAGCATTATTTACACTGATGAATATGTTTTGTAATTATAATTTTTAAAGTTCTATAGTGTTAGTTAAATATTCAAATGGATTCAGTGGTCATGATCAGCCTTTTTAAATAGGAGTGCCACTATTCCTGAGTTCTTTAGTTTGCTATATCTCTTATTTAGCCGGATTTCATTATCAAATAGCTTCTTTCAAGCAGGGTTCATGAGTGCTATATTTCCTGAGGCATCATATGTTTGAGAATGTATGTGGTGTTTGTAACAGTGACAAGTTGGCTGGATATTAAGCTTTATTTTTAATAAAGCTTGATTCAAGCTTTATTTTTAATAAAGCTTGATTCAAGCTTTATTTTTAATAAAGCTTGATTCAAGCTTTATTTTTATTTTTTGCCTTTGAACTCTGCTATTATTCCAACACCTTCTGGTATTGAAAGTTGCCATGAAAAATACCTTGGCTTGAGGCTAGCCTGTCTTGTAGATAACCTGCTCTACTGTTTCCATCTGAAATCTGACAGGGGTCGTCATCTTTCAAATTAAAAATTTTCATCAGGGTATTTCCTTGGGTTGATAGTTCCTGCAGCCAGCCATGCCCTTGAAGTCTACAGATTCCAGATTCTTTATTTCAGAAATATTTTCTCCTATTATACATTTGAATGATTTTTCTTTGACATAATTTTTTAGTTCATCCTCAAGGACACAAATTGTGCAATTATATAAATTTTTTTGTCTTTCTAACTACTTTATTTTGTGTACTTATTTTCTCTTACCACTTGTATGTCTTTATTCAATTGAAATTTTCTCAGGCATATGCTTTCAGCAGAATCTGTTCTATCCTTTTTGTTTCTAATGTGGTTTTGATTTCTGTAATACGTGTTTTATTGTTATCTTCTTGTATCTTCTGAGTTCTGCTGGCTTGCTCTTTGTGATGCCCTAGACAAGATATGTTCTCTCTTCACAGTTTTAGACAAGAAGTGACAGAAAACTTTTGTTAATAGTTTCTCTGCCTTTTGTATCTATTTTTAAGTCTATTTTTTTCCTGAGTTCAGCTTCTGTTTCTCTCTTAAAATGCTCCTGGCTTTTTATCACTTTTAGGGTTAAATTCAATTAGGACCTCCAAGGCCTTACTGGCTCCTGTTCCTTCTGAGCCTCATATCCCTCCCTCAAGCCGTTTCTCAGACAAGCCTCCCTCATTTTTACCTCATGGCATTGGCATCTTCTTGCCCCCTGAAGAGTTGTTCAGTATCACTGTATGGTGGCCCTCTCCAGTC
Source organism: Panthera pardus (assembly GCF_024362965.1). Taxonomy (NCBI): domain Eukaryota; kingdom Metazoa; phylum Chordata; class Mammalia; order Carnivora; family Felidae; genus Panthera; species Panthera pardus. The sequence continues at coordinate 46,429,067 of NW_026526991.1, read as the reverse complement.
AGGCAGCTTTCAGTTTAAATGCCACTTTCCTCAGAGATACCTTCCCTGGCCACCACCTATCACATCACTGTGTTGTCTTCTCCTCACGGTGTTTATCACTATCTGACAGTTTCTTGTTTCTTTTATTTCTTCCCTTACTAAAATGTGAGCCCCACTGGTGTGGGACCTTGTCAGTCTGGCTCTGTGCTATATCCCTAGGACCTGGAACAGTACCTGGCACATAGTCAGTATTAAAAAAAAATCTTTGTGGAATGAAAGAATACATGAATCATCATAATCAATATGGTGTTGTTACTAATTGGAAGAATCTGGATTCCATGGTAGGCGTAGAAAGTTTACAAAACCGGGGCACTACTTTTGAGGGGTTATATCTGGTTAAGTAGTTCACCTGAAATGCCTAATCATTCAAAAACACACAGAATTGATTTAACACAACTTATATTTGATTTGTAATTAATATGTCTCTGTTTGACTTTTCCACCGTTCAGAAAAAATAAGTTCATTTCATCTTATCAACTTTCTTTATTTTTTTAAGAATTTTTTAAAAAAATGTTTATTTTTGAGAGAGAGAGAGAGAGAGAGGGAGGGAGTGAGCAGGGGAGGGGCAGAGAGAGAGAGGAGGACAGAGGATCTGAAGGGGGCTCCGCATTGTCAGCAGAGAACATGATGCAGGGCTCAAACTTACCCATTGTGAGATCACCTACTGAGCTGACATTGGACACTTAATCGACTGAGGCACCCAGACACCCCTCATCTTAAAACTTTCTAAAGCTTGCTTCTCATAGGCAAAATCAATGTAATTTTTTCTGAGTTGTGTGCCATATTGGTTGTAAATGGAATTCAAAAATCAGTGTTAGTGTCTATCTCTTGTGGCTAATTTGAGAGTTTTAAAGTTCATCTTTCTAATGATAAGAATTAAATATAGTCATGATAGAAGCTTTAGACAACACAAGAATTAGTAAAAGAAGTAAATATTATTCTTAACACTTTATCCCATTACCCTTAAATAAAAATTGTGGTGTTTTTAGTGTTAGCTTTTTTCTGATACATAGGCAGGCAATACAATATAATGTAATATACATGTGTATATATTAGATATACCCAGATGTATCATACAAATATTTATCCATTTTAATGTGATGCTGTAACTATCATCTTTCTATAGCTTTCTTCCTTCCATGATGTTAGGAGGAAACACTTATTCCCCAACGCTGATGTTTTATTCTGTGTGGTTGCAGTCCAAATAAAGTAATATTCCTTAATTCTTCCCCTCCTTGGTCTCCCCAGCAGAGGGGAAATGACTTGCATAATTGGTACATTTGGAATGAGATACTGGGGCATGTGGGCTCTGTGCTTTCCTTTTGCGGTCTGCTTGTCTGTAAAGAGCATATCATCTAGTCTTCTCTTAGTAAGTGGTAAAGTAAGTTGTAAAAGCTCTGTCCCTTTAGGGGAAACCACAGTTGGCCGATATTGCTGTGACTAGTTAGTAAATTTGCCCACGATGGAGAGGCAGTCATAGAAGTATATTGTTATCATGCTCCTAAGTCATATCTCCAGCAGATCTATCAAGAATAAAGCTACATTTTTATCTCCACAGGCTGCTTCCTCTATCTTAGGCGGGGAGGAGAAGGATGCTATTTCTAGGCCTCCTCTAACACCAACACTAGCACTACAAGGTCAGACATTACCCACCCCTAGTATCTAGAAAAAGGCAAAAAGACTCTAAAAGTTTTCTTATTGGTTGGTGTTGATTTCAGCATGGATATCTCCAGAGAGAGAAAGATCAGAGGAAAATCAGGAATATGGTATTATGGAAGTTAGGAGAAGAGTTCCTAAAAGAGGTTTCCCAACACTACCAGATGCGGCTGGAGATTAAGAAAAATGTGGACCAATAAATGGCTGTTGGATTTGTTGATGAAGCATAACTGGTGGATTTCAGGTAGCGGTTCTCAAAATGTGGTCCGGTGCACTGGGAGGCCAAATGAGTCTTCGTTGGAACCCATTTAAAAGTTTAGGGTCACTGTGTAGAAATATGGGTGCATGATGTACAATTCTATACATTTTTATTTATCTCTAAGGGTCATTTAATGAGTTATTAAGGGTTAGTAAAAGTTGATAACTCATAAGCTAAAATCAGCATGTTATTCGTGTATATTGAGATTTTAGGGGGTTAAGGAGTGAGAATACAATGAAGAAACCAGCAGAACACCAGGACCAGTTTATGTTGAGAACAAAAGGAGAAAGATGGAATGGTAAATAGAAAAATCTTTTGCTCCATATAGTTAAGACCTTTATAGTCTTATGGACCATATGGACCATATGGACCTTTATGCCATAACAATAACATGTCAGATGACTTAATCTTGCTTCTTAAGATCCTACACTGTGATGAGCTACCCCTTTTACACATGAAATGAGGATACTAGAGTTTAGGTCAGAGTAATGTTCTGAGACATTTGGAAAACAATTGTGATATCAGTTTCATGAGTTTCTCACATCCTTGCTCTGTTGTAGTTACAGGCAGCTAAAATCAATTGATTAGCTAATCGGTTAAAAGATTCATGAAGGAGCTGAATGAGTACTGGTAGTGACTGAAAAGGTCTCTATGTTTCTTGTTTAGAAAGGTAAGACCTTGTGGGAAAGGGAAATACTTAGGAAGTTCTTGAATTATGAGCTCACACATTTAAAAGTTTTGGCCTACTCTGTTTTCTAATTACTAGGAAGACTGAACACAACCTCAAATGATTGTGTTTGTGTGTTTGGAAGTTTCAGGTAGGTGAGTAAATACCAAATAAAAAAAAACCTTGCCACGCTAAAATATAATAGGTCAGAGCATAGTTAGGGAATAGACAGACTTGGATTTAATCCTGGGCCTTGGTCAAATTATTACTTCTCTCTGAGTTTCAGTTTCATCATCTGCCAAATGGGGACAATAACTGTGCCCCTTCATGGGGCTTTTGAGGATCACACTAGTTATTAGATAAAAACCAGCTAAAACTGATAGATAAAAGGTGCTCCATAAACTTGGCTTAAAGATACGAATTTACTAGGGGCTCCTGGGTGGCTCAGTCAGTTGCTTGTCCGACTCCTGCTTAGGTCATGATCTCCTGGTTTGTGGGTTCCAGCCTTGCGTCAGGCTCTGTGCTGGCAGCTCAGAGCCTGGAGCCTGCTTCAGATTCTCTGTGTGTGTGTCTCTCTCTGTCCCTCCCTCGCTCATGCTCTGTCTCTCAAAAACAAACAAACAAACAAACAAACAAACAAACAAAAAGATATGAATTTACTATATATCAACGTTAAGAACCATTAACTAAATGACCTGCTTCTATGGATATTCAGGGCAAGGGGAAATTGAGTAGCAACTTTGTTGATTAAATGAAGTCTCTTTATTTATTTCCTGGAACAGTAATAACATCAACACATGGAGACGTGGCCTGATTGGATTTCCAGTGTTTGCAGTGTTTGCATTTACTGATTGTTTCAGTTATCATGGAGCTGTAGCCAAAGTCAGTCAGGAAATTTAGGTCAGAGGAAAAAGCAATGGTCAAAACAGTTTGATTTTTCTAAAGTGACATAATGTTTGGAGAGAATATGTATTGGAGGTTTAAAGTTAAAATGGCACATTTTAAGATGGATTTTTTGATTTCAGAATCTCTGCTTCCACTTCCTCCCTACTTCACCCTTGCAAACCATGGTTATGTGAACAGTCAACCCAAATCCCAAACCATACAGAAGGCTCTTTATAGATATTGCATTAAATTAAATTATATATTTATAGATATAGAATTTATATTCATCATCCTTTTCTTTTTTCTCTCTACTAAAAATTAAATGATAATATTAAACAATCAAATTAAGTGATTTAGATTAGAAGCCTTTGTCCTACTCATTTAAAAAGCTTTTTATAACCTAGTTTTTTCTTCATTTCATTAATCTCTCTACTCTATTTTAATATTACCTCTTAATTAGTGTTCCCTTTCACATCCCCTAGTAACATTCTTATAAAAAACCTCTCTTTTGCCTTTGAAGACCTCTAAAATTTAGCAATTAAGTAGAAACTTTTATACACTGTTCTGAAAATTTTAGATTCTATATGATTTGGAGTAAACCCCCATCCTTACAGTAAGATATTCTTAAAATCATGAACTGGTACAAGTCTTGACTTTCCCATGTACAAATTCACTGGAGGAGATAAAGCTTCCATATGTTATAAAATAACACTATACTTTTATGATACTGCCATTCCCATACCTTGTGAAATTGTGTCTATTTATAACTTATAAAAATATTTTTATAAAAGTTACAAACATCTGTGGATGAAATAGAAGGAAATAGAGGTTTAATACAAAGTTCTTTAGAGACAGGAGAAAAATCATGATTTAACCACAAATAGATATTACCCTGGGTACAGTAAACAAACATAATAGCAAGTTACTTGCTTTCAACAGAGTTTTCAAGTCTCATTATTATATGTCCAAGCCGACAGAAATTTCCCCATTCATCTTCCCAGATTATGTTTTCTATCTTGTACTGAATGTTACTTCTCCATTATTCTTATTCCTGTGTTCTCTTTCATTCCCGCCCCTCCCCCCGCCCCCACATTACTTCCACCCCAGTCCTCCCCCCACTTCCTTCACCATTTCTCATGCTGAGGCAGAACACAGCAGCCAAAAGCTGGAGCTGAAAATGGTTGGAATCCGGGCCAGGCAGAAACCCTGTTTGGACAAAAGCCCAATAATCAGGCAAATGTTGCCTGGAAAACCAGGTCAGACAAATTCAGGTTTCTACACCCAGCCCGGTCAAGATGACAAAAGTGTAATCATCACAGCCATGACCGCGACACTCATGCAGCTTTTGTAAAGGACAGAGGAGACATCTGACCACTGTTTCCATTAAGAACTGAGACCAGGGGCGCCTGGGTGGCTCGGTCGGTTAAGCGTCCGACTTCGGCTCAGGTCATGATCTCACAGTCCATGGGTTGGAGCCCCGCGTCGGGCTCTGTGCTGACAGCTCAGAGCCTGGAGCCTGTTTCGGATTCTGTGTCTCCCTCTCTCTGTGACCCTCCCCCGTTCATGCTCTGTCTCTCTCTGTCTCAAAAATGAATAAACGTTAAAAAAAAAAAATTAAAAAAAAAAAAAAAAAAGAAAGAACTGAGACCAAACTAACTTCTAAGTGGCAGTTAGGGATGCTTGGAAATACATATCCAAGGGCAAAGTAATGATCCTTCAAGTCTCCAAGCTGTTGTTTGCTAGTCAGAAACTGATACTTTCCAAAACCATCAAATATATAAATGTTACTTTAAAAAGGAAGAAATTAGCACTCCTCACAGGCCACTGGGTGCTTTATTCTCAATGTGGGTAAAATAGAGAGGTGGGTCCTTTTGATTTATATGTGCTTACATTCAATCAACAGAAATCTATTCTTTTGGGACTGTCAATTTTCCTATGCAAATGCTTGAGCTGTGAACCATCAGGGAGACCACACAGACTGTGAAGAGTCAGTCTGATCGCAAGGGTGGTTTGGAGGCTAACGTCCATGGAAGGATGTTATAAATTTCCTTTTATTTCCATTCCCTCCACGAAGTAGTTTATGTGCTACGTCAATGACTGTAATAGGATTCTGTTTTTTGCTCTTTTGGTGAACTACATAATTCTCCAAGAAACATGCTAAAGTGAAATGAGATTTATTGGCATGTGTTTTTGAGATGCAAATAAGAACTCTACGATCTAGTGTCCTTTCAACTTTTATTCTCAGTAATCTTGATATTTCTGTCACAGTGGGAATTAACAAATTTTCTGCATAAGTAAAAATGAATAAAGACAGAACATGGGATAAGATTTAGTCAATGTTCTTATGTGTTTTTTCATCTGCAGAAAGAGACAGCAAAATAATAGTAAGTGTATAATTTTCCACAATGTGTTATTTTAGTTATTAACACCTTGAGAACCATCTCATTTTTAGAAAAGAAAGACTCTAAGTGATGTAGTCTGCGGCATAACTGTAATGCATAGCATGACCCAGCCAATTTCATGTTATCTCTTCCAGTATTTTCTGTAATACTCTTGTCTTTTTTCTTTTAACATGATTGGGGCCACGGTACTTATTAGGATTGTTATATCTGGTCTAATTATTAAATTGTTAAATACAAGTGCATGGATTGATAAGAAAAACAATGGAGGCTATATTTAACTTATTTCTCTTGTTACAGGTAAATTTAGAAATGTCTAATTTCATACAACACAGCCCAGCATCAATTGTCATCTGAGTAATTCACCCTAGCAATTAAAAAAATAAATTTAAGATTGTGGAAACTGTCAGGGAAGATGCTTTGGTATATAAAACTAAGAAGTCACATCTTCTTTAAGACTTTAAATTCTGTCAAATGACAGGCTGTAAACACATTAGTCTTCCTCACATTAAAAAGTATCTATGCACTAGATATTAAAAGAAAATCACTAACAACTTTTGTTTCTTTTTAGTCTAAAATCTTGCTTCTAAACCCAAAATCCTGTTTTGAAATTAATGTCAAGCAATCATTTGGGATCATTATCTGCTCAAGTTTCACACAGGAGACATACTAAAAAAAAAAGAAAGAAGAAAGAAAGAAAATCTGACAACTCTATATTTCATGGCAAATAGAGATTGACTTGAATCAAATGATATATTTGGGCCATCTTGATGACTGTTTTCTGCAATATTGAATCAGACAGGAAGTTACACCAATTTTATTATTAAGATGAGTTGAAACTCCAGATGCAGTATTTTTTGACATGGTTATTCATCATCACAGACTGCAGATAAAATCAGAATTATCCATAACTTTGTACCAACACCAGAACCACTATATTATTTTTAAACACTCAAACTAAATTCTAAACTCAATACACATTTTTTGAAATAAACTCAAGTGAACTAAATATTTTGTGAGGTTTTTCACCTGAGGATAGCACTGTGCAGATTAACTAATGAATTCATACATAATTTTTAATGAGAGCCATAATTCTTATGAGGGCAGACAGTTCTTGGTTTACTGGTGGAAAACAACAAAGCTGAGGTCCCTGGTTGGGAATTAGACCAGGGATGTCTCATGTCACTAACTTTCATTCCTTGGTCCCCCACATCCGATTACAGTGGAAGATCTGACTAGTCTTTTAGTGAAGTCAGCTTGCAAAGGCAGGGCCCCCAAGATGCAGTTATGATAAAAAAACATCTAGATTTAGTGACTTAGTCTATTTAACGTTTCCCTTTCTAGATTGTAAATTCAAGCTAGGTCATCTTTTCCGCAATGTCAGTGTAGGAACTACATAAGAAAATATCCGCTCCACTCAGTATCTTTTACGTATTTTTCAGTTCTGTCCAAGTGGATGTATTTGTAACTCCATTCTCTTTAGGATGGATACACATTTTATGAGAAACTTCTTACGATTGCGGTAGGATCTTTATTTAGAGATGCTGAATAATTGCATGGCATTTTATTTCAATTTCCAACTTTGAGGCTAAAGATATTTCCCTAGATATCACAAAGATTCTCTGCTGACTCACTCATATACAGCCACCCAAACAGATACAGACATAAATCTCAGTATTTACCCTCCTAACCTCGCACTGTTAATGTCACGAAAGATTCTCTTACCTGTTTGGAAATTGACTGGATGTTGTGATGAGTTTGATTTCCATTTGTGCTCTTTGTGTTATTTCCTCATCATAGCAAGCTGGACTAATCATAAAGCTTTCTAAGCTTGTGTGCTGAGATGAAGCCTCATTTAGTCACCTGGAGGTAACTGCCTGGTACTATTTCTAGAGACAGTGCTGATCCCAGGCCTGCTGTAGCAGCCCGTGCACTCCCAAGAGATACCCCAGGTGCTTGCTGTTTCGACAGTTTACTAGAATTGAAATTCACGGGGATTTTTTTAATGGTAATTAACAAAACTATAAGATGAGAAATTTGTGGACTATAGACAAGGTGTATTGCATGAAGGATTTTCTTTTCTTTCTGTCTTTAAAAAATGATATGTTCACAAGGTATTTTCACGAAAAAGTTTTTCTAGAAGTTCCACTATTTCCTCTAAAATATACTTACTCTGTGCTAGGGAATTTACAGATATTTTAACTCTCATCACAACTTAGAAAGCAGGGATTATTATTAATCTTTCTACCAATGGGGAATTTAAAGTGATTTAAGCAAAGCCCACCTAATGAATCTGGTATTCAAATACAGGTTGGTTTGATTCCATAATTGGCGATTTTTTTTTTTCCACTTCACCATATGCACATCATTATGATTTAACACAGAGGGATTTCAGATGAATTATTGTTGTAATTATTATTAGTAATGAAATATTTGGTCTGAAAAACAGGAGGAAATAAAGATAATTAAGACATGATCTCTGTCTTTAAGGAACTATCAGTCTGTTAGAATAAGGGCAATTGAGACACTATAGGGATTCCAGGAATTATGGGCTCAAGATATATGGCATAACTAGCAAGGTTGCAAAAAAAATCATTTATACATTACTGGTGGCACGGTAAATTGATTTTTTAAAGAAATAGGGCACTGTCAAGAGTCTTAAAAATGTTCATGATCTTTGATCCACTAATCCCTCACATGCATATTTATCTTAAGGAAGTGATTTCAATGAATAAAAATAAATGGACACAAAGATTTTCTTTGCAGCATTATAGAAAAAAATCAGAAGCAACTTAAATGAACATCATTGCAAAAAGGGTAAGTTCATTATGGTGCATCAGTGGGAGGTTAATTGTGTAATTGTCTCTCCCTTTCCTGCATCATTAGTTGACCTTCTCTACTGGGTCTTTCTTTCTTTCTTTCTTTCTTTCTTTCTTTCTTTCTTTCTTTCTTTCTTCTTCTTTTTTTTTGATGTTTATTTTTAAGAGAGAGTGCATGCATGTGTGCAGGGGAGGGGCAGAGAGAGTGGAAGACAGAGGATCCCAAGCTGGCTCTGCGCTGACAGAAAAGACCCCCATGCTGGCTCAAACCCACGAACCATGAACATCATGACCTGAACCAAAGCCAGAAGGTTAACCGATTGAGCCTTCCAGGTATCCCACTGCTGGGTCTTTCCAATCTGCTTACAAATGTGCTGTAATATTTCTTATGTTAAAACAAAAGCCAAACAAACCAAAAGATCTCCTTGTTGACCTTCATCCCTTTTCCTTACCCTCCTTTCAAACAAAGGTCTCAAGAATTGTCTGTATTTGTTGTTTCCAATTCCTTAATTTGACCTGCCATTCTCCCTGTATCAGGTTATACTAAACCATCATGGCTACATCCAGTGGCCAAGGCTCAGTCTTCATGTTGCTCGATCTGCCAGGAGCCTTTGACATAGAGGATCCCTTCTATGATACGTTTTTCTCACCAGGCTTCCAGAAGACCACACCTTGGTTTTGTTTCTCATTCACCAGTCACTTCTTTTCAAATCTTCCTGACCTTTCTACGTTGAATGGTCATGTGCCCAATTCTTCATCTCTTACTTTTTTTCCCTAAATTACAGTCTCAAATTAACCAGGACTTCATTCTCAGAACTCAACACTTGTATATCCATTGGATACTTGACATATCCACCTGGATGACGGTAACATAAGCTCTGACAGTTATTGTTTTTTTCTTTTTTGCAATGCAGGTGCCTGACTTAAGCTGTGATTGCTGATGCATCCACATCAAAGAGACATCCAGTTCAAAAAAGGCATCCACTTCGAAGATGGCAAACTCCTATTAACACATCTGCTAGCCACACAACCAGATAAAGAGCTAGGCTGCTTACCCCTACCAAAACTCCCTTGTTTTAGAGATCTTGGTTGATTTCAACAACTGATCATTTGGGCCACTTGCTTTTCTCTTCCCATCCATATGCTTTAAATTTATCAATAAAGAGTGAGCCATGAAACCCTCAACCCCCACAAAAGCAGAACCCTGGGTGCATGCTTGCATTCTCTCTCTACCCGTGATCTTGTTGTGTGGCTCCAGGTGTGTTGTGCAATCGCCAGATCCTGTAAGTAATAAACCTTTATTTTTTCAAACTTTCCTGATGGTTATCACTGAAGAGCATCTTGCAATCATAATAAGAATTGCAAGGGCCAGTTCAACCACAACCTTGGTTATTGATAGACTAAGACCAGCACAAACAATGACTAACTTGATCTTGTCTACATTGAACTCTTGATTCCTATCTTACCAATCTCCACCCCAAATCTGTTCTTCCTTTAATTTCCTTCCTCTCCATAATTGGCAACTTCAACCTTCTGTGTGCTCAGGTTAGAAACCAGGCATCATTTTTGCCTCCTTTCTCCCAGGACTCACAGCAGCTGGCAAATCTGATCAGTTCTACCTTTGAACAATATTCAGTAGACCACTTCTCACCACCTCTGCTGTTACGACCTAACTCCCATCATCTATCACTTTGGCTACAATAGCCTTCTAACTGGTCGCTGCCTCTACTCTACCCGCTGTAGTTTATTTTCTGAACAAAGCCAGAGTAATTTTTTTTAAGTTTATTTATGTATTGAGAAGGGGGGAGAAGACACACACACACACACACACACACACAGAAAGCGAGTGAGGGAGGGGCAGAGAGAGAGGAAGAGAGAGAATCTCACACAGGCTCCATGCTCAGCTTAATGCAGGGCTTGGTCTAACAGTGCATGAGATCATTACCTGAGCCAAAGTCAAGAGTCAGGCACTAAACCAACTGAGCCACGCAGGTGCTTCTTTAAGCCATAAATTAGATTGTATCACTACTTTCCTAGAAACCCTCCAGAGGCCCCACTTGTTCTTCCCAACAGCATCCTCTCTTCCTCTGTCCATCCCTTCACCCCTGTCCCAGCCTGCATCTTCTACCAATCTTCCCCACATTTTACCCCTTCTGTTCTGGTCTTCTTGCTGCTCTTCAAACACAGCAAGCTCCCTCTGACCTCAGGGCCTTTGTATATACTGACTCACTGTTAGGAATACTCTTCCTGAGATATATGCAGGGCTCATACCCTCATTTCATGCAGGTCTCTACTCAAACAATACCTTTTCAGAGATGCCTTCCCTAATCAGACTATTTTAAAATATCACTTTGACTATCTGTCACTGTCTGCCTCCTTACCTTGCTTTATTTATTTATTCTACTTCATCACTTTCCATCATTCATTTATAATATTCTCTCTGTATTAGAAGGCATTATTTAAGATAGGGATATTGGCAATTTTGCTTACTGTTGATTCACAGAAACTAGACAATGCCTGGCTTACATTAGAAGCTCAATAATATCTTTTGAATGAATAAATGAATTAAACATGTACATAATCTAATATTCAGTGAAATAAGCATAATGCAAAGTTGTATACTTCCATACGTAATACAAAGTATGTATACTTTATAACTATATAAATGTGTTAAAATCTGTAAAGGGATACAAACACATTAAAATAATTCTGAGTAATGGTTTTTGAATACAATGTTACATTGTTAGATTAATTTCCAAGAGTTTTAAAATGTAAAATCACCATATATATCTGGGAAATGATATCAGTTGGCAGTTACAGAGAATGCAGTTGCTTATTTTGAGAAATGACTAGCTTCAACCACAGATCTCAGGGGAAAGTAGCCACAGTAATTTCAGAGTTGATACCACTCACATACACTTGAACATTATCTCCTGTTCAGGAGAGCACACCAGTTAAGTGCAACAATTTGGAGTCAGATGGTCTGGGTATGAAGCCTAGTTATTTCACTTAATAGCTATATGACTTTGGGCTCGTTACTTAACCACTATCAAGGTCAGTATTATTTTCAGACTTTTTTTTTAGATTCTCAGCAAAATTGAGTGAAAGGTATAGAGGTTTCCCATATACCTCCTGCCCCCACACATGCTAGTCTACCCCATTATCAACATCCTTCACCAGAGTGGAATACTTGTTACAATTAATGAAATTATGACACACATTATAGTCACCTAAAGTTCATAGTTAACATTCGTGCTCTCTTTTGGTGTTGTACATTCTATAGGTTTGGACAAATGTATGATGATATATATCCACTATTATAGTATCATAGGGTATCTTCCCTGCTCTAAAAATCCTCTGTGCTCCATCTATTCACCCCTTCCTTTTCCTGAACCCCTGGCAATCACTGATCTTTTTACTGTCTCCATAGTTTTGTCTTTTCCAGAATATCATATGGTTGGAATCATAGGAGCCAATCTCAGATTGCTTCTTTCACTCAGTAATATGAATTTAACTTCCCTCCATGTCTTTTCATGGCTTTTTTTTTCACTCCTTTTTAGCACTGAATAATATTCCATTGTCTGGAGGTACCAAAATTTATTTATCTGTTCACCGACTGAAGGCTATCTATGTTGCTTCCAAGTTTGGGCAGTTATAAATAAAGCTGCTCTAAACACCAATGTGCAGGTTTTTGTGTTCAAGGTCATTTTTTTTAGTACCCTCTTTGGAGGGTTGTTGTGGGGGTTAATTGAGATAAAGCTTCTAACATGCTTAGCACACTGCCTGGAACCTGGTATGCATTCAATAAACGTTACCACTCATTATATTTTTATTATTAAGCTGGCCAGATAGTTTTGCCTTATTTCACAGAGAAGGAAACTGAAATTCAAAAAACTTAAATGGCAACCAATAAGTGGCAAAATTAGGGCTCTTAACCAGGCCTTCTAATTCTAAATCCAATTGTCCTATTATGTCATGTGGACATTCTGCAGAAGGCAAGCAAAGGCTAGACTCACTCTGCTTAGTATGGAAAATGATGCTTTGTCTCTTAGTCAACTTTACTGTCATTTTATTTAAATTATAATTTACAATGAATTTTATACACATAGCAACTCCTATAATATATCACAAGATAATTATATGTCTTTACTAATGAACTAGTTAACAATGTTTAAAGGGATGAGGGAGATGGGAATGGCTAGTTTAATCAGATACATTGTCTGTAGATCACCTTGTAAGCACCAAACAAAGATTCTGGAATCAAACAAGGAATTTTCAAAATTCACATGTAATCACATTACTAAAAAACTTTTTGCAAAAGATGTTTATTGAGAAATGTAAGCTGCCAAAAATATAGAAGTAACATGAGAATGACCATGGCTTGAAATAATGGTGTGTTCACCTGGGGATTCAGGAAATCTGGCATAACTAGAACACCTATGACCTGGAAATAACTATAAGTCTATTTACATGAAAGACTAAGGAACTTCTTGGGAAGAAAACTGTGCTAAGAAAATTGAAGACTGGTTCTCAAAAGAGGGGTTTAAGGACAATGGACTCAAGTGAAATGGAAGAGGAGGTCTAGACTTAGAACTCTGGAGAAGTCAAGCCTGAAACAAAACAAAACAAAACAAAACAAAACAAAACAAAACAAAACAAAACAAAACAAATTTTGGGCACTTACAGAACTAAGGAACACACAAGAATGGTAGAAGGAGGGCACGAGAGAGATCCCCTTTCTTCAGCGATGAATACAGAGCAGAGCTCAGTCCACAGAGTGCTCAGTCAGCTAACACATACGGGTCCTCAATGAGGAGAGTCAGCAGCAATCAGAGAACAGTGTCCTTGGTGCATGTATCAATGGCACCAGCATCAGTGCTGGAAGCCTCATAAAGACACAGGCAGATATCACCACTGCCGACAGACAGCCATGGCAACTTTGAGACACAGGAGACTCCAGAACAGGTGACCCCAGTGAGCAAGGGCAGGAGACTTCTTTCTCTTCTATATGCCATACAAAATGAAAAGAACTGTGTATATGCGAAAGCCAATGTCTTCCAGGGATTCTCAGCAAATATCAGGGTAAGAAAATTGAAGAAGGCTGATGATCTGGTTAATAGTCGGTGCTGATATGTGTGGGGAGGCAGGCAGTAGGGAGATTGCCAGTAATTCCCATGTTGCTAGGGCAACATGGGATTCTTTGACTTTAGGGATGTCGCATACTCCAACATGCTATTCTTTTTGTCACTCTGCAACTGCCTTACTCTATCATCACTCAGTTCTCAGTTTACATGACCCTTCCTCAGGGGCTCTTTTGCCACACACACTACTTCTCGATTGAAATTAAATTAAATTTCTTATTCCCTCGGCTGAAATTAATTCTAAAGATGGTGACCGTTAGTATCACTCAAAGTCTCAAGAAAGTTCAAATAAATAATCAAGATGTTGGAATAGCTTCAGAACAGAATAATAAGAGATGAGATCAATCTTTAATGATTTTCTAACAAGCTACAAATAAAAATTTCACAGTAAGTCTAGAATAAAATAACATAAAATTTCACTCACTGAATGTGTGAGAATAAATCCACATGTTATTAACTCATCAGAAATCTTCTGAGTACATTATTTTTCAATTTTGTATTACCATATAATAAAAATACAGCAGCAACATTCATTATTCATATACCCATTAGAGTATATATATATCATTTCTGTTTGTATTGCACTGAACTAGAGAAATATATGGGAACCTCATAATTTATCATTCCCTCTACTCCAAATGCAATAATAAAGTTTTGTAATTTATTAACATCAGTAGAATCATTCTTGATAGAAAAAGAAAACAAAAATCTTAACTATTTCTGGTAAGCAAATGCAGCTTATTTCATGTGCTTTCTTTACAGTGTTCAATTTTTGACTATTGCTGGCTGTCATGTCTTTTGAGGAAGACAATTGCTAAAGAACAAATCTTCAAAGACAATTTATTGGGTTCTCTGAGTTCAAAATGTATTTATTAGAATTTTAATAATAGATAATCTATCTTCCACTTCATCTAAACATCCTGAGATAGACATAAAAAAGTGAGTTTATATGAACCTCAGCCGAGTATATAGATGTTTTTTTACATTAGAGTTTTCCTAGCCTTACAAAAAAACATTGGCAGTGAATTAAATCTTACCAAGTGCTATTATGTACCTTTAAGGCCAAATGGATATGTGATTTGTAATATGTTTACATATTTGGTTTATTATAATCAATAACTTTATCAGCTCTGAAGATAATCACGAAAACTAGGGAAAATTAGGAAAATTTCATGCATATCAACAAATTATTAGACTCCTGCTGTGGATCTGAAAATGAATTAGCAAGATAGAAAACACCATTTGAGAATTTACATTGTGAGGAGATCAAAATAAACACTATGTGAAATAAAAGCTAACTTAAATGCCACATAGACTGTGTCTTCACATTAAAAAAAAATTGAGCTTGATTTAAAAAAAGTGTAACTTAGTTGTCTAATCAGGGTGGCAAAGAACACGTTATAAAATAAGAAATAACTAATCAAGGAGTATGAATAAGTCCTGTCCTCTTTGCTCTTCACTCTTTCCTTTTGCCTGCTGCTCGTTTGTTTCCCTGACGTGCAATGGATGTTTACTTGATTCACTCAGGAAATATTTACTGAGCGTCTAATATATGCCAAACACTGTATACATTGGGCATAAAGTGGTTATTAAGGCACTATTTCTGCTCCCTCCCCCCATTCTTTGCTGTTCTTATCAAAGCCAAATCTCTCCACTTTTGCTCCCATCTCCTGACATATGCTCAAGAATTTTCTTCCTCTTCTGTCTTCCACATCATCAGCCCTTTCCTCACTACTGGATTATTCCAACAGGTACATAAATATACATAAGCCATCTGGAAAATCAAACCTTCATGGAGTCCACATCTCTCTGTACTGATTGTCCATGTCTTTGCTTCCCATCACATGAAATATTTTTGAGCAAATCCTCTATTGTCTCTGCTTAATCCTTATCTCTGGTTCACTCTTCAACTGCTCTGGTCTGATACTGACCCAACTAAAAGAAACCAGTCTTGTCCAGATAGCCAATGACCTCCAAGTTGCCAGGTCCAACAGAAACATGCATATTCTCATCTCTTTCTCAGCAGCTATTTGGTACAGTTGACTACTCTTTCCTTCTTGAAACTTTCTACTCTTAGCTTCTGTGGCATCATATTCTCCCAGCTTTTCAGTGGGAGAACTTCAGTGATGTTCCTTCTCATTTCCTTTTTTGACTCTTCTTCCACCCAAATTCTAAATGCTGATGGGATTGAGGGCCTCTTCCTGGACCCTTTTTATTTTCAATATGTATCTAAGGAAATATTGATCCAGTCCCAGCCTTTGCACACTCTGATGTTGTTCAAATATCTACCTCCAGCCCACGTCTGTCTCTGGAGTCCCATAGACTCATGCATCTAACTGCTACCTGATACCTTTAAGGAGATGTCTAAAAGGAACCTCAAATTTAATATGTCCAAAATTGAGATTCAGATTATTCTTAAACCTGTTATTCTTCTACGTTTCTCATTTTAGCAAATTGAACTACAAATCATCCAATTGCAAAAGATAACAATCTGGGGAGCACCTGTAAATCCTTTCTCTCCCTCATATACCACATCCATTCCATCCTCAAGATCTGTCAGTTCTGCCTCCAAATACACAAGAAGTCTTCCCACTTCGATCTATTTCCACTGTCAGCACCAAGTTCAGTTACCATCATCTATTTCTTGGGATACTATTATAGCATTCTTGTTCCCATTCTCGTCCCTTTTCAATCCATTCTTCACATAGCATCAAAAGAAATCTTTTAAAAATGTGAATAAGATCACATCTGTTCAATCCAAAAATTCTTTAAGGCTTCTTTCCCACTGCTTTTAGAATAAAGTCCTAGCTTCTCATTATGGCCTACAAAGTTCTACATATTTATGTCTCCAGCTTACTTTGTCAGTTTCATCTTCCTGTCTTTCCAATGCTCTAGCCACACTGGCATGCTCTCTACTTTGCAAACCTTTTTACGGGCTGCTCCTTCTGTTTCCAATGTTGTTCTGCTAAATCTTGAATTGCTTTACTTTCATTCTTTAGGTCTTGGCTCAGAGTCCATCCTCATGGAGGCCACTCTAACCATCTTATCTAAAGAAGCACCTCACCCCCACCCTCATCACAATCTCTATCTCAGTACCCTGTGTGCTTCTTCCATAGGCCTTATTAGAACCTCTAATAAATACATTTGTGTAATACATATATGTATAAATATATATATGTGTATATATATATATATATACATATACAAGAGAGAGTATCTATCAATATACTATCTATATCTATAAATATCTACATATTATCTCTATAGATACCTATGTCTACATCATCTATATCTGTATCTATATATCTGAATGCTAGAAATTTGAGGAGTAAGCCACATTTTCCCTGTCCACCCCAGTGTCCATCAGAATTCCTGGCACATAAGTAGATGTTCAATAAATACTTGTTGGCCAGACAAATGGAAGCAAACAGAAAATAACAAAGAGTAGAAGGAAACAGAAAATAACAAATAATTGTCTAAAGGCCCTGGTAGAGGAAGAACAAGGGGCTTCATAAGCATCTTTTAAGGGTATCTAATCCTTCCATCAGGGAAGAGAAATAAGGTCAACTTATTTCCCTGACCATACCTATACACACTGACCTTCACTTCAGAGAACACTCCAATGTACCCATAGAACAAACCACATTATTTATCCATGTAGTATAAGTCTGTCTATATGTGTTAAATATATATACACATATATTACATGTATATTATATGTACCTATTAAATAAAACACACTCAAAACTAAATATATCACTACATCATGTATTTTGTTTTAAGTGCTGGGTATATTGTTCTTAATTCTTTATCACAAGTTAAAGATTCTGATTGAAGTCTAAGCATCACATGTATATTTCCTCTAAAATAAATGTATTTATATAGAATTTCAGCAAGATAATGTCTCAAAAAAGTTGAGAGCCATGGGAGAAGCTTACATGTACTTCTTACAATAAACAATGCCCAGGTGTGATATTTCTATTTTTTATCATTAGAGGTCTTACAGCACTGATTTTTTCACAACATGGACATATATGTTCACTTGGAGATATATATATCACTTGGAGATATATATTTATATATATTGGAAGAAAATATATTTTATATATATATATATATATATATATATATATATATATATATATCACAAAATACATATTAGAAAATCCTTACTGATGAGAAAAAAAGAACATTTCAAATGTTTCATGAACAAATCATTTTAAAGAAGAGGGGGTTTTCATAAAATAAGCCCAGTCTGAGACTTGTATATAAATGTACAGCACCCAGGGCGCCTGGGTGGCTCAGTCGGTTGAGCGTCCGACTTCAGTTCAGGTCATGATCTCGCGGTCTGTGAGTTCGAGCCCCGCGTCGGGCTCTGTGCTGATGGCTCAGAGCCTGGAGCCTGCTTCCGATTCTGTGTCTCCCTCTCTCTCTGACCCTCCCCTGCTCATGCTCTGTTTCTCTCTCTCTCTCAAAAATAAATAAAACATTAAAAAAAATTTTTATAAACGTACAGCACCCAACATAATGCATGTCACCGGCACTTGGTCACATAGCAGTACAGATCATGGGCAGAATCTTAGAGAGAGCCGCAGCACTCAGGTAGCCTGACCAGCTTTTAATCAGCAGCTTGTTGTAAATAACATCATAACAGGTGATTCAGAAGAATCAACGGTCACAGTGATATAAATAAAACACAGGAAAGCACAGGGAGTCCTGATGACTATGTTGTCCAGTTTACCTACCTATCTGAGGTGTAACAAGCATCTGGAAACATGATGCCCACATCGGAATGTGCTGCTGGACTGTACAGTTTAAGACTATTGTGAATGTGGGCACACACATTGGTTTAGCTGTTTTGCCAAAAGCTAACAAAGGAGAGTAATAACAGAACATCTCTTCCTGCCATATCTGGACCTTGCCTACCTCTCTTAACTTGTTTAAACCATTTTTCTTTCTTTGCTGTGGCTGTGGAGTTTGATTGTGAAATCCCTGAGCACTTACAGAATGAGATACACTATCAAAGAGAGATAGGAACCAGTTGACACAATAAGTCAGTGATGAGGGAAGAAGGGGATGGGGCCAAGGGGATGATTAAGGAGAAACTTGAATATATAAAGTTTTATATCAATAATAATCCTTAGAGCTAATGCCTAGGTAGCACTTGCTATGTTGCAGTCACTGTAAGAGCTTACCCGTAATACACTGACCTAATTCATCTTTGCAACGAACTCATGAGGTAGGTAAAATTATTATCCTCATTTACTAATGAGAAAACTGAGGCTCAAAATGTTAATGGCTTTCTCAAGATTACATGTCTATTAAGTCATGAACATTCTCTCCCTCCACACACACACACACACACACACACACACGGGATTCATTATCATGGAGAAGATCATACTTAAACTAGTTAAAAAAAAACTACTGTGGCATAGTAGAATGAGAGTTGAATGAAAACGTGATGTAATAACACAATATATCTCATAAAATATAAAGATTTAGGTTATGATCCTGGATTTCCCAGGATCCAGTTGGGCACTTTATAACACTTTATAATATTGGAATACAGCTTTCCTTTTTTTTTTTTTTTTTTTGGAATACAGCTTTCTTAGCTCTAAATGGATAGGGCTGGATCCTACAATGTTAAGGCCCACTGTGATAATTAATTTTATGTGTCAATTTGACTGGGCCACGAGATGCCCAGATATTTGATTGAACAATACTCAGGGTGTGTCTATGATTGTGTTTCTGAATGAAATTAACATTTGAATTGGTTAACATAGTAAAGAAGACTGCCCTTCCCAATGTGGGTGGGCCTCGTCCAATCTGTTCAAAGTCTGAATAGAACATAAAGGCTGAGTAAGAATACTGCTCTCTCTGCTTATCTGTCTTCAAGCTGGGACATTGGTCTTCTGCTTTAGGTCTGGCTTGGACTAGAGCTTAACACCATTGGTTCTCCTGGTTCTCAGGCCTTTGAACTCATACTGGCACTATATTATTGGCTTTTCTGGATCTCCAGCTTACCTACCACAAATCTTGGAATTACCTAGCCATCTTAACCATGTAAGCTAATTTCTTATAATAAATTATATATTTATGAATATGAATATATATTCATTCCCTAGTGGTTCTGTTTCTTTAGAGAACTCAGATTAATATGCCCATCTAATAATACTCACAATCTATAACAGTTTTTTCAAATATATTATGACTGAATTCTTTCTCGCACATCCTCCTTGAATTTGTAGAAAGTTTTTGTTTCCACCCTATAGACATAAGGATAAAAACAGATGGTGTGGGGGTGTAGCAGAGTAGACTGTGGTTACCAAATTGAGAGAATATTTATTGGAAACCTATAAGAGTCAGTTTTGTCTTTTGCCCACATTGTTGAACAGAATGCTTATACAAACGAAGTAGTCGTCACCCTCTAGTTTAGCTCCCTTGTCTGACAGCAAAGAAAAAATACGAGGTTATATGGAGTTCTCACTGAAAAGAAATAAATGGTTATACTAAAATAATTATTGAATTATTCAGAAAATATGAGCAACATCAGCTTTAAAAAAGCTGTCTTTGCAGACACAATTTATTAAATTAATGCAACCTTATAAAAAGTAATATTTTTACAAATGCCCTTCCTTGTTTCACAAAGTACTGTTTTATTTACTCCATTAGGCAATGATGAGCAAATTATACTCAGAAGAGGTGTGTATAAGAAGTCATATTTTGTGAGATTTTAATCAATACTAGTTATGGGAATCAGGTATATGATACAACAGTTAAAATGCCTTTGTATATTGGTATCAATGATGGGGCAGTGAATTTGTAGTTAGCCCTAAATGTACTGTGATACTTTTTGCAAACACATGTTAGATAGGAATTAAGAATCAAGGCATGTTAAAGTGATGGGATCTTAGAGATTATGTTGTTTTAGCTCTCTCAATTTACAAATGTATTTATCAAATCCAAAGGAAGGCAGCTTCCCATGCACACAGCTATTGGGAGGTCACACAGCTAGACCGGGTTTTCAGAGTTCCATGTCAGGAATCCTTTCTCTTTACTTGCCATATTTATAACTAGTGTCAATATTTTGAGATATAGCATTTCAATATATGATTCTGTGAGAACATAAATAATTAACTGCTTTCAGCATTGAATACAATTTTTTCCAATGTGGTATTTTGGAAACTTCTTATTTAAAAAAGAATTAGGCCTGAAATGGCAATATGAATGTAACTTTTGGCATATCCATGTCAGAATGACCTACTCCAACTCATAAGAAGGAATTAGTGTTTGGGTGTATTATTATCACATAGATTTGGCTTATATTACATGTCTACATGGAGTACAAGCCTAATTTAATAAGAGTAAGCTGTTAATTTTGTCTTCAAAACCAAAATTTAGAAAGAATATTTATATCTTATAAAAGTAAATTTTTTTATTTGGGGTCATGCTGAAGTTTTGTTACTGAAGCATTTGCTGTCTGCTTATGTGCCAAAGAGAATGGTCATGTTAAAGTGTTGTATTGTCCCTAGAATCCCTGCAACATCTCTGCAAATTTCATCACACCAACACCTTTTCACGGCCAATGGCATCCAGGGGCCCATTCTGGACATGGAGAGTTAGTAGCTTCCAGTCACAGAGATAGGAATTGTGGTAAACTAAAGAAGCATCTCAGGGGGTTTCCAGGTCAATAACAAATTGAAATGTCCAGAGTTGGATAAATTTAATTGGGAACATCAAGAAGGAGAAGGAGAACTATATGAATTCAAGTAGATAGAGGCCAATACTTATGCAACAAACATGGAAGTTTGAAGTTTGTGGTAAGAAGATGTACAGAAGATTCACTGGGCCACTGGATAGCAATTTTTCAGACAGTTCCTATGGACTCAAATGTGGGAATTCTGGGGTCATGTCTGCATAAAGAAAGATTTTTCTATCATTCCCTATCACCTATCAGAAGACAGAACCGTTTGTTTTTACTTTCTAAGTGTAATTAGGTCATTTCTCCATATTGATGAAGAAATATTATACAAATTGACAATCATTCTATAGAACTGTTTGTCATACCTCTTCCTGTCTGCTGCTAAAATGTGTGTGTGTGTGCACGCGTGCGTGTGTGTGTGTACGCTCTTACGTTCATGGCAGAGACTAGTGTAAGAGGCACACAAGGTGCAAAATACAAGGAGGTGCTCAATCTTACAGTTGAGCTGAGGTCAAGTATTTTGAATATTTCTTATTAGAAATGGGACCAGAATCAGTCTGTTTGCATGACTCTGGGAGCGAGGACCTCTTCGTATTTTGTGCCCTTCGTGCCTCTTTTGCCTCACTCCAGTCCTGGCCCTGTGTGTGTGTGTGTGTGTGTGTGTGTGTGTGTGTGCGCGCGCGCATACGCATGTGCATTTTAACTCCAAATTTGGGTCTTTAATTCTTATGCTCTTTATAGTTAGGTTGATCAAGGCTATTTTGTTTTGGCATTTGAAGACACCTGATGCTAGCCATTTACGTAGTAAGTAAATTTACCTACACTTCATAGCAATACTATATGAACATCTATTGGCTCTTTACAATTGAATAAAGGTTTACCCAAGGCCACACAAGAATTAACAGAAACAGGATTGGAATCAGTCTGCTTCCTGGTTCCTTGCTTCCATCACACCACCCACTGCCTTCACATCCAAGGACAGACTGTTGACAGTCCTGATGAATGTGTGAACATGCTGGGAACCACAGGCCATTGCACTGGAGTTTATAAAAACTGAACTTTAAGATGATTGCTTTTACAAAATGAAATTTCTATTTTTTCCAGTCCTTGTGAACATTTCAAAATATAATATAGAAAAAATAAATATCATTCCTATTTTCACCAAAAGATAGCAGCTAATATTTTATATATCTCTCCCCAGGCTTATTTTCCCACATACAAACAAGATACTATGTGCCTTTTTTTTTTTATTATTATTATTGCTTTTAAAAGAAATAGCCTTATACTCTATGATGTTATCCTTTTGTTTAAACTTAATATCTGATGCCATTTTTCTCGGTTAAAATGTGGGTTTATCTCATATAAATATTTAAAATTGTTAAAAATTAATCTTCATGAGTGGACCTTTATGTTGTTTCCTGCAACATTTTTATCCTGCAACATTCTTTGTACATTTCTTGTATTACTTTCTTAGGATTTATAAAATTAGAATTACTGGGTCAAAATCCATGGCTTTTTGAGAGACTTTTGATAATTTTGCCAAATTACCAGGGAGGTTATAAAATGCTCATTTCCACTGACAGTTTTAGTGTAGAGCTGGTTGCCTTTTAATAGGATTAATGTTTTTCTGTATTTAAGATAAGCCCATTCATTTAAAATTTTTGCTGTTATTCTATGTCATCAGTTGTTCTTATTTCTAGAGCCATCAAACACTGAAATCAATTATTAAAAATTTTTTTAAAAATATTAATTTTTGTGAGAGAGAGAGAGCAGAACAGGGGAGGAGCAGAGAGAGAGGGAGACACAGAATCAGAAACAGGCTCTAGGCTCTGAGCTGTCAGCACAGAGCCTGACACGGGGCTCGAACTCACGAACCGCGAGATCATGACCTGAGCCGAAGTCAAACGCTTAACCAACCGAGCCACCCAGGTGCCTCTGAAATCAATTAATTTACTCATTCATTCATTCATTTATTTTTCAAATACTTATTGTGTACACAGCAAGTTTTACATGTGATAGAGGAAAATATAAATAAGAGTATTCTCCCTCAAAAATTACCTGTGTGACCACACAACATCAACTGATATGAAGCACTGGCTTAAAGAGTCATGAACTATCTCATTTAATCCTCACTACAACCAAATGGAGTGGATTCCATTATTTTCCCCACGGTGTAAATGAGGAAACTGAGGTGTATTGCTCAACATCACACAGTTTGTAAATGGTAGAGTTAAGATGTAAATTCTGGCAATTTGACACTATGCTCTTAACCACCGTGTTACAATGTCTAAAAGATATACACAAATAGATCCAATATTAGAAAAAATATGTGGTAAGACCAGTGTGTGTGGCTCCTGGCCAGAAACAGGATACAGCATGTAATTGGTTCAAAGCAAAAAATTCTTGACATGGTAATAGAACCTCAGGTGCTGATGTGGTCTCTCCCCTGGCTAAGTGATGTAGAAGGTACTGAACCTGTAGTTCTGGCCTCTTCAGATCTGGTATATTTCTTACCCTTACAGGCCTAAGCTCAGCAAACCAATACAGACATGACTTCATGATAGATCAAGGAGAAACAGAGGAGCTTTATCCCCTCACTTGCCTCTTGATCCTGTGTACATTCCTGATGCTGCTTGACTGCCTGTTTGGGAGTCATCTGAAAAGAAAACAACCTTGAACTGAGTCTGAGTTATTCTTTCCAGTCTTTGACTCTAGACTAGGAGTTTGGACCTGTTCTAGCTCACCATTTCCAGCAAAATACCATAATCGTTAAAATATTATAATAGTTCAAAAGAGAGTTAAGGTGATCAGGGATGATTCTACTACATCTCTTGGCTGGATGGGCCTTGATGGGTGGAACTTCAGTTTGGAAAAGGATGGGAAGAACATTTCCATAGAATCCATAATAGGCAGGCAGCATTGCATGCCTATAGAAGATGTTGTATTGGTGGGGGGTGATAAGAAATCCAGTTTGACCAAAGGTTTTGGCATATATATGGGGTATGGTGGAAACAATGAACAAGGAATGCAAGTTAGGTCCAAATTACCGAGAGCCTTGATTGCCACGCTATGAAGTTTTATTTTGATTTTGCATGTTCTGGGAAACCACTAAAAGTTAAACTATTGAGCGCAGCAATAAAATTCCTCTATAAATGATTCTCAAAATCCCTTTGCAAATTCTTAGCACGCAGTTTCCCCACCAGGACATTTACATATTCCTTTAGATCCAGACATCCAATACTGCCAATTGTTCCCTCCCCACACACACCATGCCATTTTATACCCCCATGCCTTTCCGTTGCTTATTCTTTTCTGAATTGTTTTGAGCCCCCCATTTCTTTATCAAATCTTACTTATCCCAAAAGCCCCGCCTAAGTGCTACTTCCATCATATCCTTATCCCAAATCAGGAATTTCCCTTTTTCTTTCCTACAGCTGATTTCTTTCTGCCTTATTTACTTGCTCTGTGTGGATATATTACTGGGAGGTTGACCCAACAGCAGTTTCTAAGGACCTTCTTTCTCCCTTGCCGCTTCCAACAGAGGGGTTGGAAAAATGAAGTACTCATTTCTGGAGCATTCTGTCCAGCTAAGTGTGGTCCCATGGCACAGTTCTGACAAATAGGCAGGGCACTTAATAGGGAAGCTTATGCTTCCTTATAAAGGATACAGGCACCAGGGGGAAGCTCTCTGCCTCCTCCTCCTGCTTTGAACACAGACATGATGCTCAGAGACGTGGCAGCTACCTTAAGATCATGAGGTGGAAAGCACAAAGTCAGAAGTACAGGCCAAGGATGGCAAAGTGAAGAGATGAGATGTTGTTCAACTACTGCATCTGACTAGGACTGCTCACATACGGACACCTTACATGTGAGAAATTAAAATTATTTACTGCATGAGCTAGTGTTTTGTTTCTTGCTGCTGAGTGCATTCCTAGTGGATACAATCTACTTGTCCATCATTACCACCAGATTCTAAGTTCTTGGTTTAATATATTTTAAATTCCTTGATGAAAATTTTCAAGTATCTTTGTCTTTCCATTTATTTTTTTTATCCTAACCATTTGTTAATAGTGCTGAATAAGTGCTGAATTGACTGACTATAGTTTCATCTACCAATGTGATCAATTCAACTAAGAGTGAGAAAGGAAGAAACTAAATATAACAGCTAACTAAACACTACTTAATATACTTTCTTTAAAAATATCCTGTGAAACACCTTTTAGATTTTAACATTTTTCCATGTTGATATATTATTTAATCTGGACAAAGCTGAACTCATAATGTTAAATTTCCACTTTATTTAGATGAACTTTGGAATGGAAGACATATTAGTACTTTGTTTTTGCAAGCTATCATGCAAGAAAAAGATAAACAACTAGCAGGAGTCATGTAAATACAGCTGGACTTTCCAGTGATGTCATCATGTTTCACTCCTTGTTTGCACTATTCCCCAATAAATACATCCAGGTAAGCATCTGCTATGTTCATTGAACTCCAAAGATCCACCCTGAAGTTATTTTCAGTACTTCTGTCCCAATAAAAACTTCTTTCATCTAAAATTAATAACCAATTGCTGTCATTGAATGGGAAGACACAAAACACATAGAGTCCCTAGAATTTATTTTGTAGAAGTCAATTATCAAATGTTAAGTGGGAGACCTGCCCAGTATATTTTCTGATGTTGGGTAATAATATTAAAAAAGTTTAGTCTTTAAGAATGTAGACAAAATATCATTACTTTCACAGAGGTCATTTCTCTTATTTTCTTGGTACACATAAAAATCAGTGGTAAAAGGTCAGTATGCATTAACCACTTTTAGACTGACCATCTAACTTTGTAACAATTACCTGAGTGTAAGTTTTAAAGGATCAGTTTCTTCAATATTGAATTAATGCAACAATGCTGCTCTTGTATATAATAAATATAAAATTTATACCACAAACTCATGCTGCCTGGAAATGCTTATAAGAAAGCATTTCTAAGCTAACTTTGTTCAGAATTTAAGTAGTTTCTCAAAGAGAATGAGGATGCTATATGGAGAGACATGTATCTAGCATTTAAAGTGACAATGAAAATCTCAGCGCCAGGCATATTTTCCCCCCTTAACAAATTAGCATAATTTTGTGTCTGTCTTTCACAGGAGGACAAAAGCTCTATGAGCCAATTAGCTTTAAGACCTTGTAGGTAAGAAAATCAAACCTAATTGAAATGCACCACAGCAATTCCATGACTGCATATCTTGTCAGCATTAACTAGGATCTGACAGATTATTCTTCTAAAGGGTAATGCATATTAGCAAATGTGCAATGAAGCATCTAACAAAAAGTCAGGGCACTCTCTGGTATCATTGTGATTTGTCAGTGACAGTGAGGACAGGGAGATGAAGATTCGCTATAATAAAACTTCCCATCAATAAAAATACAAGATGAAAAGGATTATCTTCAGCATAGATGTTAGATGTTTGCATTTGATGGGCACAACTGCAGTTTTCAAACTGATGCAAAATGACAAGGAAAGGTTCTGTTCTGCAATAATAGTTTCATGGGACATTATTATGAACTGACAGGTGCCTACAAAATATGATATCCTCCTTTTCACCTTGTTTGGAGTTCATGTCAGAGTTCAGTAAACATGTCCCCAAATGTGAAATTCTTCAGGCTTGAAAGGCTCAAAGGCAAAGCGAATAGAGATAATAATTCAATCTAGCGGACTCTTTTTTTTTTTTTTTTTAACGTTTATTTATTTTTGAGACACAGAGAGACAGAGCATGAACAGGGGAGGGTCAGAGAGAGGGAGACACAGAATCGGAAGCAGGCTCCAGGCTCTGAGCTGTCAGCACAGAGCCCGACGCGGGGCTCGAACTCACGGACCGTGAGATCGTGACCTGAGCCGAAGTCGGCCGCTTAACCGACTGAGCCACCCAGGCGCCCCTAGCTGACTCTTAAATACAGAGAACAAACTAAGGGTTACTGGAGGGGTGTTGGGGAAGGGGATGGGCTAAATGGGTGATGGGCACTAAGAAGGGCACTTGTTGGGATGAGCACTGGGTTTCATATGTAAGTGATGGATCACTAAATTCTACTACACTATTATTATTACATTATTACACTATATGTTAACTAACTTGGATTTAAGTAAAATTAAAAAAATTTTCAGTTTAGCTGATTAAATAAGTAGAAGTATTTACTTTCTAAATAATTCTGGGTTTTGGGGGGGAGGAGAGGGGGAACTAGCTTCCAAAATGCTTCAAAGTGAATACTATAGCTGTTAAATAAGTACTCCCAATCAAACAATATCGTTCGGTAGAGGTTGGCCTCCATGTAAAACACAACAGAAATGCTAGCCTGTCAACCCCAGGCAATTCTGATCTCCAAGATATTTTAATTGTATATTTCCAGATTACTGATGCAAATGTAGGTTGTGCTGGATATTTACAATTATTAATAGCAATACTAACATTTGAACCCTTCGTGTGCACTAGTTCACTGAATTTTTCCCACACCCTTATGCAGGTTTCATTACCATGTCCACTCTGCCAAAAAGAAAACTGCAGATAAGAGCAGAAGGTCAATAACTTGCCCAAGGTCAAATAGCTATAAGCAGTGGATATAGGGCCCAACTCTATGGCTAGAGCATTATCCGTTATATTGCCCTGTAAAGTCAAAATGGATTCCAAAGCAGGTAATAAAGCAAAATTTCAATGGTTTCCTTTAGCACTGACTAATATTTACTGCAAGATTTTCCTGTTTTTAAGACATGACTTCATTTTAGTTTTTCAGCTCACTTTATGTCAGTCAAGAACCCCTCAGAAGATACATTATGCAATTGGTAGGGATTATCAATGTGATTTCTGTCTTTCTGCTACATTTTAAGGATGGTTTAAAATTTTGCTTTTCCTCTTCACCAGCTGACCTTTCTTTGTCATCTTTTTTTGTATTCTCCCCAATTAGGGAAGCCACAAAATCCCAGAGGTGTTAGAATAGAACAGTTAGCTCACAGCATTGTAAGATGCTGTTCTAAATGCCAATATAATTGTACAAGAGACCCTGGCAGTAGAGTGGATGAACAGAACACTTCAGAGGTGCATAAATGTGTATTACCACAGGCACCCACACTACCCTCCAAAAGGCGAGCTTTAGAAATGCATCAGTGCAAATTGTTCCAGAACACAAGAGCTTTCATGAAACATTAACAGTGATTTACAAGGCCAGGTGGACAACTTGTTAGAGCACGTCACTAAAGTGCTTTAAAGGAGAGGAGAGAGAAAAATCCATAGGCCCGCTCCATTTAATCCCCCAAGGAATAGGTTTATTTTCTGCTGTGTGCTCACCTCTAATAAGATCACAGCACTTTTAGAAAGGATGGATATGACTTCTCTAACCCACATCTCCCATCTGAGAAACTGCAATAACAATTAACTATTAATGACAAGAAGAAAATAAGCTTTCTTTTTCCCTTGGCAATCTGTCACAATGAACTCAGCTGGTAGTTTGAGAAGCAGTTCGGTTTGTTTCTCTGTCAAAAGGATATCATCTTAGGGGTAAGAAATGCACATTCTTCAGGAAAGTGGCCTTCTCACAGATAAAACTAGAGCTAAATGATTTTTACATTATTATTGCAGATGCATTTCCATTTTCATAAATCATGGGCAGATGAAAAATGTCACTAAATAGAGTCAGCAATAAGAAAAAAGTACCTCTTGCTTTCTGGGGCTATACAAGCAACCCCTAGTTTAATTGCTTGATTATTTCGATGTTCTTTTTTCTGAAAATCAATGTTTGGGCATCAAATTAATTCTAAATTTTATAATCTGGGGTAAGAGTTTCAGCACATTCTTGGACATAATTTGCTGCACTTTGAATTATCTCAAGTTCTGGGTTGAGAACCAATGCTTTCACTAATAACTCTTTTGCTACAATAGGTGAAGCCTTAACTTTTTAATATATGCAACAGGAACCAAGCTTCTCATCTCTTTTTCCCCACACATAAATTCACCATCCTGTTCATGGCATTGGTTAACAAGATGCCATATCTTTGACCTATTGATATTCAATGTATAAAAAAATCTCAGAATTAAATTAAGACTATAACTGCTTGACAAAGCCTTCTAGAAAACAAGGGATATTTTTACTATTGACTTGTCATTAGACAGGTTTGAGAAACCTTCTGAAAACTCTACTTGTCTCTTACTTTCTTGCCAAAATAGAATTTAAAACTATCAGAAATTTTCCTATCAAAATCCATTTCCTATCTTCTTTGAACTTAACTCATCAAATGCTTAAGTCCCATGGATATTTTGTTTCTTCAAATTTGAGAAGTCAGGAATTACACTTTTAGGTATCATGGATTTACCCTCCTTCTTAGAATGAATATAAAACCAGACAAAATATATGAAACAATGGTTTTCAGATATTGGACAACAGGTAGCACAGGACAGTGATCCCTGAGAGGAGGAACCTGATGGGAGGACCTTACCAGTACCTCAGGTTGTTGGCTGTAGCGAGGAGAAACTGGGGCCCAAAGACCTCTGAGTTCAGAATTCAGAAACGCCAAGGGGACTAGAATTCATAGGGCATAGTACCAGGGAATGGAGACTCACAGAAAGGAGAGAGCTCTACACAGAGATATTGTTCTAGAGGTCAGTGCACCCTTTGCCTGGAGTCTTCAGCTGAGTACTGATTAGCACACAATGGGAGGAAACTTCCTGAGGCAAAGGGGGAAAAAAAAACCCACCAGAAAGGAAGGAGGAAGACAGTCTTCAGAGCTCACACAGCACTGGGAATAGTTCCTATTTCCAACAGCCAGTGTCAGAACCTATAATACACAGGTACTGGATGGAGTATTCAGAATGGTATTGCCTGAGTAGTGGGGCAAAACTAGCCCTGGATCGAGGTTCACAAATTTTTTCTAGAGGCTCATAGCAAATATTCTAGGCTTTATGGGCCAAGAGGCACAATCAAATATATTTTGTAGGTACTTACATAACAAGAGAGTAAATTCCTCGCCCCACTCCGCATTTGACTAGGGTGGGCCATCCTATGTGGTGGGCATGCTTTATGCCCAACTGCCACCTGCTGGAGACATTCTTGGTATGAGCACTGGTCTTCAGGGAAAGGTCTGGCTCGAGTGTGGGAAGAAGAGGTAGTGTTATGGGCTGAATGTTTCTGTTCCCCCGAAATTCATTTGTTCCAACCCTAAGTATCAATGTGATACCTTCAGAAAGTAGTTAGCTTTAGATAAGGTCATGAAGGTGGATCCTCCGTGATGGGATTAGTGCCCTTATAACAAGACACCAGAGATCTTGCTCTCTTTCTCTATGTGAGGATACTGTAAGAAGACAATTGTTTATAAGAGGGTTCTCACCAGGAATGAGGAACTGAATTGGCTGCCACCTTACTCTTGGGCTTTCCAGCCTCCAAACTGTGAGAAATAAATGTTTGTTGTTTAAACCACTCTATCTATGTATGGCATTTTGTTATAGCAGCCTGAACTAAGACAGTAGTTGCCTTGGTCAGTTTTATGCTCTAATGATACCCAGATCCTGGCTATTTCTCTCTTCTGGAGAGTTTACCCATCGTAACATGGGCAGCTTGCTGGAGGGGAGTTGGCTTGCTAAATTTCTGACTCCCAGACTAACATTCTTCCACTTAATGCTTGGCAATTGCCAACAGTATGGTCTCCAACTTGTACATGGCAATCCATGCAAGGTCTGAACAGGAGTAAGGCATGGTGACTGGTAGGGTGGCAGGCTCTAGGAGTGGAGGGGATTTCTGGGCTTTGTCTTTGTGGCTTTCAGTGCTTGAGTGGTGCTCTCCAGACACACAGAAAGACACAGTGGGCAGGATTTGGTCCTCAGGCTATAGTTTGATGACCCTTGCCTTAGAGTAAACACTGCTATGGTCCTACCTAATAAAGTCTTGAAAGAACCAACAAAAACTGAATGCAAGACTTAAAAGAACCAAATCATTTGTAAGTAACTTAATTACTTGGAAGTTTAACAACAACAACAACAAAAAAAAAACTTGAAAAAGCCCAAAATATTTAAGGGCTAAAAAATATTCAGCACTTCACAAATTAAAATTCCCAATTTCTGGATATAATATTAAAAAAAATCTGCCAGACATGAAAAGAAACAGGAAAATACAATCCATAGGGCAGAGTAAAATTTAAGAAAAAGAACAGACCCAGATGTGACACAGATGATAAAATTAGTAGACCATTAAGGTCATTAAGAGTTATTATAACCATATTCCATATGCTCAATAAAGTAGAGAAGAAAGCATGAGCATTCTAAGGAGAGATATTGGAGATATAAAAAAGACCCAGGTCTCACCACTAGAGACAAAAATGACAGTGCCTAGGATAAAAAATACATTAGATGGGATTGAAAACTGATTGGACCAGGAAGAAAAGAAGTGAGTTTAAAGACAGCAACAGAAACTAACCAAAAGGAAACACAAAGAGGGTACCTGGGTGGTTCAGTGGGTTAAGCATCTGACTTCAGCTCAGGTCATGATCTTGCAGTTTGTGGGTTAGAGCCCTGCATCAGGCTCTCTTCTGACAGCTTGAAGTCTGAAGCCTGCTTTCAATTCTGTGTGTCTCTCTCCCCCGACGCCCACACTCTGTTTCTCTGTGTCACTCAAAAATGAATAAATGTTAAAAAAAAACACAGGGGCACCTGGGTGGCTCATTTGGTTAAGCGTCCGAATTCAGCTCAGGTCATGATCTCACGGTCTGTGAGTTTGAGCCCTGCGTCGGGCTCTGTGCTGACAGCTCAGGGCCTGGAGCCTGCTTTGGATTCTGTGTCTCCCTCTCTCTCTGCCCCTCCCCTGCTCATGCTCTGTCTCTCTCTGTCTCAAAAATAAATAAAAACATTAAATTTTTTTTTAAATAAAAAAAGACACTGAAAAACATTTGAAAAAAGTAATGAACAAAACTTTCTTTAGCTGTGGGACAACTTCAAATGGCCTACTATACGTATAATTGGAGGCCCTGAGGTCAGGGTGGTGTGTGTGTGTTCGGGGGGGGGGGGGGTGCAGTCAGAAAAAATATTCAAAGACATAATGAATGAAAAATGTACAAACATAATGAAAATCATAACCACACAGGCAAGATATTCTATGAACCTAATGTAGAAGAAATGTGAACAAAACTATAATAGCACTTCGTGTACAAAATGGTTTAAAAATGTCAGAAGTCAGACTGCCATAACCAAGTTCACCATTAACAGAAGGAGTTTGTGAGAGGTACAAACTTATAAAAATATATTAAGGGACAGATTTAGCATTATTAAAATTGAGACTTCAAAGAAGAAATAGAACTTCGGGTAGTTCTTATGTGCTAGGCAATTCAGGTTGTTACTTCTGACAAAAATTATTTGTATTGAATCTGGGAAAATAGCATAAAATCTCATTTATTCATTAATCCACTAAAATTCATTCAACATATACTTGAGTTCCTGTATCTGCAAACCCACATTAAGACACATAAAAATGAAGATTACTAGCCCTGCCCTCAGAGACCCAATAGTCTAATTACATTCCAAGTGTTGTGGCTGAAAGCATTTTCTAATTTTTTGATAGGCACATATATAGATTTTAGCTGTCTCTTCCTCATTTCCTTATCACATGCACTGAACATGGAATTACAGCTAATTTTAAAGAAATGCTCTTTCCTGAGTTATCTACATCTTCTTAATGTGTGAAATCATTCTTGAGGAACACAAGGTGGATGGTATTGCTTGTGGTAAAAATAGTTTTCTGTTTTCCGTTTGATTCATCATTGTTTATCTCTAGCACAAATGTTTCTTGAAGCTTCTTATCTAAAATTCTATGACAGTAAAAACGTAACAGCCATGACATGGTGCACAAATATTTGCAAACAAATATGAAATGAATGCACACACCCCAAGGAAAAAAATGACCTTTATATAGGTGGTATATAGATAGGAAAATGAATGAGCATTCCTCAAGAAACATGACCTTTACACAAGTCTATACAGGTCTATATGATACAGTAGTAGCCATTATCATAAAATAATAATGTGGAATAGGCAACAAAGTAGAAAATAGTTCAGACTTGAAGTACTGAAAAGTATGGTACAAGGATCTCAAGGGGTATACAGAATGATCCAGTGGAGACAAGAAATTTTATTTGTATTTACTTTTCTGTATTCAGAATTTCCTTCCTTCCTTCCTTCCTTCCTTCCTTCCTTCCTTCCTTCCTTCCTTCCTACCTTCCTTTCTTTTTCTTTCTTTCTCTCTCTCTCTCCGTCTCTCTCTCTTGTTATAAAGGACATTATAAAGGGGCCATTTGGCAGTGCGTGAGGTCTGTATATTAGGTAACTGTATCAACGGTATTTTCCTGATTTTTAATAATTGTTCTATGATTGAAAAAGAGAATGTTCTTGTTCTTAGGGACCATTCACTGAACTATTTAGGGGCAGAGAGTCAGAATGTCTGCAATTTATTCTCAAATGGTTCAAAAAACTTTTAATATATTTTAAAGCTGACATCCACAACTTGAACCCTGATGAATTATCTTCTTAAGAAATAAGCATCAGACATTACTTATTCTATTGTTTCGGTACAAACAATGATGCTTAATAGGTGAGAAAAGACAGTGACTCCAGAGGAAGTTCCAGTTCAAAATGATGACTCAAAGAATACCAGGCTATTGTTTATACAGTACTATGTCCTTTCAGAAAGGAGACGTGTATATTTCAAGAGATATATCAATTGACAAGAGATATATTTGACAGACACATGCACACATACATACACACATATTATGTGACCTTACTGTGTCACTCAATATGTTTGTTCACAGCTCTCTGAAATTATCTCTTTTTAAACATTAAATTTTGTCTTTATTGCTTTTCTTCTCCAACTAGAATGTAAATTTGTGATAAAGGACACACACACCCACACACACACACACAAATATGTATTTATGTATCTATCTATCTGGCAACAGGGAAAGGGAGAGAGGAAGGAGGAGAGAGACAGAGAGAATGATAAAGACAATGTAAAATATTTAACAACTGAGAAAGCTAGGTGAAGGCTATATGCAAATACTGTTCTCATACTTTTCAGGAAGTCTGAAATTATTTAAAAATGAATAGTCACAGAATATTGAAACTGATAATCAGCAAGGGGGTTATACAGAATGAGGCTGATATAATGTAAGACTTTAGTTTCTCATCTTATATCTTACAGTGATTTATAGTTGATTCCTAGATTTCACGTTGCCCTTGAGGCCTGATTCTTTCTACCTTATTGGAATATTTTACCAAGCATCTATATCAAGTCATCTCAATAGTAACAGATATTAAATACATTTTAAGCTTTTGTACTCAAGATATTTTCAGAAAATTAAAGCAATAATAATAACATCTCACGGATTTGGACTCCAAAATAAATCCTGGCAAACCAAAGGACAATTTTAGACTATTTATCTTTTTGATACTTTTGAATAACAGAGATGATAAGGGTCTTTATTTAGGTTGTAATTTGACTTAGTTTTTCAAACATATATTGAACAAGATACCTCTGTAGTGGTTACACAAATGAAAGAGTATGGGCTCTGACTCAAGGAAATAACATTCTTCCACAAAAAAGAAAGAATAAAATAGGAAAAAGAATAAATCCAAAGTAATGTTGAAAAAGAAAACCAAAGCTGGAGGCATCACAATCCCAGACTTTAGCCTGTACTACAAAGCTGTAATCACCAAGACAGTATGGTATGCGCACAAAAACAGACACATAGACCGATGGAATAGAATAGAGAACCCAGAATTGGACCCACAAATGTATGGCCAACTAATCTTTGACAAAACAGGGAAGAGTATCCAATGGAAAAAAGACAGTGTCTTTAGCAAATGGTGCTGGGGAAACTGGACAGTAATATGCAGAAGAATGAAACTGGACCACCTTCTTACACCATCCACAAAAATAAACTCAAAGTGGATGAAAAACCTGAATGTGAGACAGGAAACCATCAAAATGATAGATGAGAAAATAGGCAACAACCTCTTTGACCTTGGCCACAGCACTTCTCACTTGACATATCTTCAAAGGCCAGGGAAATAAAAGCAAAGGAAATGAACTAATGGGACCTCGTCAGGATAAAAACCTTCTGCACAGCAAAGGAACCAATCAACAAAATGAAAAGGCAACCAACAGAATGGGAGAAGATATTTACAAATGACATATCAGATAAAGGGTTAGTACCCAAAATCTATAAAGAACTTACCAAACTCAACACCCAAAAACAAATAATCCAGTGAAGAAATGAGCAGAAGACATGAATAGACATGTTTTCAAAGAAGACATCCAAATGGCTAACAGACACATGAAAAGATGCTCAACATCACTCATCATCAGGGAAACACAAATCAAAAGCACATTGAGATACCACCTCACACCAGTGAGTGGCTAAAATTAACAACTTAGGCAACAACAGATGTTGGCAAGGATGTGGAGAAAGGGGAACTCTCTTGCATTGTTGGTGGGAATGCAAACTGGTGCAGCCACTCTGGAAAACAGTGTGGAGGTCCCTACAACCTACCAAGAGCACTTCTAGGAATTTATCCAAAGGATACAGGAGTGCTGATTCATAGGGGCACATGTACCCCAATGTTTATAGCAGTGCTATCAATAATAGCCAAATTATGGAAAGAGCCCAAATGTCCGTCAACTGATGAATGGATAAAGAAGATGTGGTATATATATATATATATATATATATATATATATATATATATATATACACACACACAATGGAAAACTACTTGGCAATGAAAAAGAATGAAATCTTGCCATTTGCAACAATGTGGATGGAACTGGAGGGTATTACGCTAAGTCAAATAAGTCAATCAGAGAAAGACAGATAACACAAGTTTTCACTCATATGTGGAATTTGAGAAATTTAACAGAAGACCCCTCGGGGAAGGGAAAGAAAAAAATATATAGTTATAAACAAAGAGGGAGGCAAACCATAAGAGACTTTTAAATACAGAGAACAAACAGGGTGGAAGGGGGTGGAGGGGTGGGGAAAATGGGTGATGGGCATTGAGGAAGGCACTTGTTGGGGTGAGCACTGGGTGTTTTATGTAAGTGAGGAATTATGGGAATCTACTCCTGAATCCAAGAGCATATCATATATACTGTATGTTAGCTAACTTGACAATAAATTATATTAAAAAAAAGAATAAACAGAAAAAAAATGGGCATTGGCCAGTACTTTCTGAAAAGGTATTTATGATCAGGGTCACAGGTAGAGTCAGAATCAGAGTACCTGTTGCCAATGAGCTATGATTTGAAGGTTGCTGGAAAACTCAAATTGCTCAAAATTTTCACTTCAATTTATTTCACACTGCCTAAGATTTACTACTGTAGAACGCAAGTGTCTTGTAGAATGTAGACTGTTAAGTCAGTATTGTCCAGTGGGAACCTTCAGGACTTTTCTTCTTTCTGTTATGCAGAAGAGAGTTGTAAAGAAAAGCCAGTTTGAACGGAAAGGTGAAGGTCAGCCAAGGGCATGAAATGCAAGAATTAGGTGGAACACTGGAATACAGAGGCTCAGAAAGGGGAGAATGGCAGAGACTACACACTGCCTCTTCATGTTTTGTTTATTGTCAGACCTATTTAATTCTAATGTTGTGGCATTAGAATTAAATAGTCCAATAATATAAATGTGTACACTTTCTATGTCATGAACCTATTTAAACATATTCTCTGTATTCAGTCTAATCTACACCCACGCAGGTCCCCCAACTATGACAATCACATTCTGTGGAATGTGAACAAAAAGCAATTATGTTTTCCTTAAGCTTAAAATTTAAAAAGGAATAAAAAGGAATATTTATATTTGCAGTGAAGAATATTAAAAATGGCTGAAATAACATGAGAGAAATGGAATTGCTTCTACAGAAGCAAACTGGCTGCATCCAGGAGTTGGGGCAAGACGAATATGTTTATGCATATATCAACAACAAAGCCAGACATCTGCAAATTAAACCATAGCGGGTGGCCGGCTCAAAAACAGCCATTAGATGCCTCCATTCTATTGTTCCGGTACACAGTGATGCTCAATAGGCCATGGAAAGACTGAAGGTCTCTCCTGACAAACATTCTCTCCTTGCCTGAACTTTGACAAGCTCCTCTAAGTCTTTTTGTTTATAGTCTTCATCCTTGGGACTGTTCCTCAGTCTGCAGAGCCCAGTCTTAGTAAGAATCCTGCTAAGGCAGAGAGGGAATCCCCACCCTTGATACTTTTTTAAGAGTTTTTTTAACGTTTATTCATTTTGAGAGAGAGAGAGAGGGAGAGAGAGAATTCTAAGCAGGTTCTGAACTGTCAGCATGGAGCACAGCATGGATCTTGAACTCATGAACCTTGAGATCATGACCTGAGCCAAAATCAAGAGTCAGATTATTAACGGATTGAGCCACCCAGGTCTGCCTCCCAACATTGATATTTGATCACCCTCAATATCTGATCAACTCCTTTCTCAACTCCTATCTTAGATGTATAAGTCCTTGGCCTGCCTTTCCCAAGAATCCTGCTAAATAGGTTTACCAAAAATCCTTCTATCTTTGATGTCTCCTCTTAGCAATTTTCCACCACCACCCCTTACTCTGTTCATTGGCCATAAATACCTAGCTATCTTGGCTGGATCTGAAGTTAAGCCTGATTTCTCTTCCCTATTTGCAATAGTCTCACTGCCTATTAGGTTATCATCCCAAATAGAGTCTTCCTACCTTACCTTACCTGCCTTACTTATCTTTCACAGTGTCAGGAAATTTCTATCTTTAACACTCCAAAGCCAATGCCTGTTCCAAAAGGTTGATTAAGAATACCAGACTATTGTCCATACAGGACTGTCTCCTCCAAGAAAAAAAGATTTGCATCTTTCAAGATATATTTCAGTATTTGTGAACATTGCCATATAAATGCAAAATATGTTGAAAGGGACCACTCCTTTTTGTGCCTTGATCTTTACATAGGAACAAGTTTGGCACACTTGAGAATTAGTATAAAGGCTGGTGTGGCTGGAGCTTACTCAGTAAAGGGAAAAATAGTAAGGGGGAAATCTATATATTTATTAAGTGAGGAAAATATTTGTTGACATCTCTGATTCCTGCGGTTAATGTGTAGAATTTCAAATACTAATCGAGAAATCAATATTAACATTCCAGGAAGCTCTCACTTATCTAATAAGCATTTATTGAGCACCACTGTATAGAAAGCCTGGTGCTAGGCATTTCGGGAAATACAAAGGAAAGGTTACATTGAAGAGGTGACACTTTAACCTAACCTGGAGAATAGGGAACACAGAAAATGAAATGAAACTTGAACAGATTTGAATTCCCAACTGGAATCCATGCAAGTGAGTGGTAAAGACAGCAAAGGTTTTCCTAAAAATGGATGGGGTTTGCAACACATACAAACAAGAGAGTTATGTTTTCCTGCATCATAGAAATAAATAATTCATGCTGCCAGGAGGAAGACCAGTGGAAATGAATGCCAGAACCTAGGTTTAATTTTCTCTCAAATTGAAAAAAAATGAATTTTAATGTTCATGAAAAACATGTGTCATGCCCTGTAGAGGCTGAGCCAATTGTTCGGTTATTCATAATTTTGTGTCTCTGGTATCTGACACATGGTGGGGAAGCAGCCGAGGATAAAGCAAAAGGTGCCAGGATCCTGCGTGCGACCAGACAGCAAGCTGTGGCACCTCTTCCCCCCACCAGTTCACATTTATATAAATAGCTCCTCCTGCCTTCCAGGGATGATCTGAATGAGCGCAGAGGAAAGAAATTCAATGACTCCCTCCATCAACGTGGAGGCAGAGCAGCTGACACACTCTGAGACAAGCCACTTACCCACGCTCTTTGGGCCTTCAGAAAACTGCCACTTTGGAAAAAGGCACTGACCTCATGTGACCATAATTGGTTGAAATGTCCTCTTATCTCTTAATTCCTTGGTTGATTAGAACATAACACCAATAAAATTAAGGTCACGGGGCTTGATCCTTCTTTAGAACAATGTTGTAGGTGTGCATTTTTTTTTTTTTTAAATCCTGGGTATAATCCCTTTTCTCTAAAGCTCAATTTTTAAAAGACAACATTTGGGGCCTACCTCCCTTATTCCTAACGTTCCCTCCCTCTGCCTTTCCTCCTGGCAATGCCAGGTATACACATACACACACGTATGCACACACTGTCGGCTTTTCTCTTTTTGAAACAACATGGCCGGCACTATAGTGTTACCTTGAGGTTTAAGACTTGTCTTTTGGTTTAGTTACCAAAAGAATGGAACAGAAGGGTATTGCTGTAGCTGTATATAACACTATGCGATTATAGCAACTGAGGAATGGGTGCTAAGCTACTGAAGAACATTCAGAAACTGACCCACAGTGACGGAAGCTTGACTATCTGGAAACCTGGACACTGCTGTCAATTCTCAGATTAATAGAAGTTAAAGCATAGCCTCCAGCCTAGCTGACCATTGTATCACACAGAAAGTGCCCTGGACCTACTTCTAACCCAGTGGCAGAACTGTCAACTCCTCCCTCTATATCCCACAGTGCCCTATATTTATTTTGTTATTATTATTATTTACAACTTATAGTTATTACATTTCCCTTCTAACTCTTCCTTCGCTTGCAGCTTTATTCCCTTCCTTCCCTTACAGTTCCCATGGTGAAGACAGCATTTTCACAGAGAGAATGAGGCCTGAGTCCAGCTATGGGAGGTGGAGGCTGCCTGTCTAGGGGCCAGGTCCTTGCCCTAGAGAGTTGAGACTACATGGAGGCCACAGGCCAGAAGACAAGGCCAGCAGAAGCTGAGAGACGGCCGAGGAGGGCAGGATGAGCCTGAAAGGGGCTGCTCCTACTCTCTCCTGCTGTGGCGTTCAGCCTGTGGGCTCTACTTCAACTAAGTGGCCATGTTGGTGGGGGTGGGCCTTGTGGAGAGCCAAATAGTGGGGGCAATACACCAGTGAGGGAAACTCAGTGAGAAGGCATTGGATGGGGCTCTTCTCGGCCTGCAAGGAGCAAACTCCTCCTCCCTACAGCAAGTGTACAGAGCCCTTAGCATTGATGGAACTTCCAACATTAGACAGAACTCCCTCTGGGAAGCAGCCCCTGGGTTAGATGCCCTTCTTCTGTGTCCTCATAGCATCCTGTGCTTAGTCCTAGCACAACATCCTGAGTTGCAATTATCTGACCGTGAGCCTCTTGAGACAGGGGCTGAGTTTTATCCACTCTGTGTCCCTAAGGCCTGGCACAGTGCTTGGTATAGACATTCAACAAATACTTTCCTTCAGTTGAAGGATACA
The DNA here is from genome assembly GCF_024362965.1 of Panthera pardus. Lineage (NCBI taxonomy): Eukaryota > Metazoa > Chordata > Mammalia > Carnivora > Felidae > Panthera > Panthera pardus. Next base: position 46,388,155 of record NW_026526991.1, on the reverse strand, counting down.
TAATTTTGAGCAATTTCGATGTTAAAAAAATGTAAGTGATGATCATGGCAATAAACTTCAGTATCTCTGTTGAGAAATTCCAAGGGCTAAAAGCTACCATGAAGGATGTTAAGAAAAATTATATTTGATTATCTCCAAAGAGCATTAACTTACATGGGAAACTACTATTTCAGTGATGTTTGAGCATGGTTTATAGACAATGCTTGGTGCCCAAATGGATCATCATTACCTCAGGTAGCCCTGGCTTCAGCAGCTGCCTGGCCTGGGAGGACCCACAGTGTGACAGTGTGACCGGTGATGGCAGCTGCTGAGTCTTACTGTTTTCCTTGTCATCCTCCTAGTACTAGAGACCCAGGGACGTGGCTACAAATATTTGGCTTTGCTTTCACAAGGTGGCATCTGTTTAAGAGTAAAGATAAAAAAACACAGTTCCATCTCGACCAAAGTTGACTTTCAAAGACTGCTTTAACAGCCAAGTCACTAGAATTAATACTCATGAACGTCATGCAGTACTCATTAAGTTTTCATGAATTGTTCTAAGTGCTTTATAGTACATTTACTCCTCAAAATAACCCTACCAGATAGGCAATATTATTGGTTCACTTTATAGACAAGGAAACCGGATAGAAAGGTTTAAGTTACCTGTCTAAATTCACCTAGAGAGTTAGGTGGTTGGGATAGGATCCCAACCCAGACAGCCTGGCTTGAGAGCGGCCGCTCAAAATCACTCTGTTATCTTACAGCTAATGAAAACTGCACTCCAGATCATGCCATTCCTCTGCCAAAGAGTCTCCAGTGACTTGCGCCAGGTTCAAAAGAAGACATGAAATCCTTGCCATACCCCTCAAGGCCCTGTAGGATCTGATGCCTAACTCCTCTTCCCTTTCATCAGCACCTTCTAGTCGTATTGTTGGACTTTCTACTCAGTGAACAGGCCCGGCTCATTTCTGCCTCGGGGCCTTTGCCCTTGCTCTTTCCCCTGCCTAGGATATTCTTCTACTTGAAGGTTTTCCTGATAAGCTTCTTCTCGGGGTTTAGACCTTGATTCAAACATCAGCTTCTCAGGACGTCTTCCTTTACAGCCCTGACTAAACTAGCACTACCCCCACCACAACCAGACACCTTCTTGGGGATGGCCCTCTAAGATCACATTCACGGTATTTCTCATGACCCATAATCACTTTAGTTACATATTTAGTTGTTGATTATCTGTTTCCCCCACCAGAACGTAAGCCACAGGAGGGCAGGGTTCATGTCTGTCCAGCTCCTATGATTGTATCTGGTATAAAACAGGTACATAACAAACAGAGATACAAACAGTAGGTATCTAATACATATTCCCATGATACACGACTATATAAAGGTATGTCTCTTCCCCTTTGGTAATTAGTCACAGTGTAAGATATAGAACATGCCTTAGAAATGAGGAAGGGGTGACAGCCTAATATGTAAATACCTTTAACGAGCCCACTCTGAGTTGCCTGGGTGGCTCAACTGGTTAAGCGTCTGACTTTGGTTAAGCCCACAATCTCCCAATTCTCAGGTTTGAGCCCTGAGTCGTGCTCTGTGCTGACAGCTCAGAGCCTGGAGCCTGCTTTGGATTCTGTGTCTCCCTCTCTCTCTCTGCCCCTCTCCCACTCACACTCTGTCTCTCTCTCTCTCAAAACACACACACACACACACACACCAAGCCAACTCCTGTCTCCATATTCTTTGCCCTCTGATCTGACCCTGCCCTCTTGGGTACCTCTCTTCTTTCTTGTCTTTTGAGTCCCTCGATCTATGAATTAATAGTGTCGTCTTCAAGTTAATGTGTTTCTCAATCCACATATAGTTTGCTATGCAAACTCCTGCCATATTCAAAGATTAGGTCTAAATAGCACTCTTTTGAGAACTGGTGGAGTGGAAGAAAATATCTTTCAAATGGGGAATTATATGCATTTAGTTTCATTTTTCTCTCTGTTCATTTGACTTTTCCCTTTGCACATTTTTCTCTCTGCACAATGCTCATAAACTACAGGCTGTACTAAGGCAGACAAGTTGTTTACATGGCCACATTCCCATGCTTAGCCATGACCACGTGGGGATTATTTCTTTAGTACATAGAACTTTCTTGTATATATGTACTAGTGCAAAGTGCGTGATACCCATTTTTATTAGCTAGATGAACATAGCTGGTTTTCTGCATTTATTCAAACTCTGATCTCCTCTAAGTTTGTCAACAAATGCAGAGCAGCATTTACAGCAACATTAGTTCTGTTATAAATTTTCACAAAATGAGTCAATTAATAGCTGTTGATAGTGTAGTATGACTAAATGCTCCATATTTATGGGGATAAAGCCAGCTCTGCTAGTTCCTGATATGTACTCACTTAAAAGAAACATTTATTGAGAACCTTCTGTATTCCAGGTACCAGGCAAGAGAATATAGGTACCAGGCTGAGAATATAAAGTCTAATGAGATATGTTTTTTTTTTCCATATCTTTAAGGATCTTGTAGTAGAAACCTACAAATCTCATACATAATGACTGTGACAGAGATATGTGTCAGGAGCTATGGAAGCACAGAACATTAGCCACCCCCAGATGCATAAACTCCATCAGGCAGGGACTTGTCTATTCCATATCTCAGTGTCTAGAACAATGACTGGCACATAATAGTCATTCAATAAATATCTGATAAAAGAATGAATGAATAAATGAATGAATCTAGATCAGATTGTACTATCAAGTAAGACTTCCTAGAAGGAAGATTGAGGACTCTACTCGAGAAAGAATGATAGGGAAGGACATTCTAACCATCCCTGCTGGGAGAAACCCTAAAGCTACTACAAACCACAGTGGGTGATGATGAGGCATCTGTGAGAACAACTTGGAGATAAACACATTTATTTATGTACTCTTTACTATTTATTTATTTATTTATTTATTTATTTATTTATTTATTTATTTAAAAGTTTTGTTTCTTTACGTAATCTCTATACCCAATATGGGGCTCAAACTCACAACCCTGGGACCAAGAGTCATGTGATCTTATTTTTGTACTCTTTAAATCAGAATTTTGTGGGGATTGATGGTTGGGTATAATATTTTTTCCATTTCAAAGATGACTATAATATTATATGGCATAAGAAAATATGCCCTTTGGAAAACCAAGAAAAATTGTCATCAAGCCTCTTCTTTGTGAATGGCACTTTTGGACTGAGAAGTGTTTTATGAGTTATGACATATTGCTTGAGGCCCCTGGCCCCTCACTCACAAATCAACCTTCTAAGGAGCTTTGACTTCTGGGGACATGTCTGTCCGTCAGTTGTCAGTGCTGTCTGACAGTTTTGCAAGTGCAAGGTGGTCAGACCTGCCCATGAGTTCTTAAGAATTAAAACTGGTTTTCTACACTGCTATCAAACTTTATAAAGTGCTTTCTAAGAACAAACCTGTGGTACACTGAGCAGATATTATGATATCACTCCTCTATTTTAGGAAATAAAATTGAGGCTCAGATTGATTAACCGATTTGCTGAAGGTCACAAAGTTAGATAGTGGAGGAACTAGGTCATGATGTCAGCATTTGGCTCCTGGCCTAGTGCTCATTCTCCTGCCCTGCATTCTCTCCTAGGGAACAGCAAGACTGGAAGCCTCAAAGAGCCACAAAAGACATCAAACAAACAAAAGAGTGCACTCTTGGGCTCTATCAAGTCCCGAGGGTGAAAGACTGATGCAGTAGGGTTTTCTGGACATCACAGCAACCAGATATACCTGGGGGTGATGTATCAGTTAAAATAGGATAAATTATGTTGTAGTAACAAAGGACCCCACACTTTTAATTTTGTAGCTTTACAAATAATTATTCTCACTTGTGCACTCCATGAACAAAGGACGTTCTGCTTGTTGTAATATATCAGAAACCCAGGCTGAGGGAGGCTTGAACTTGATGTGCTTCCATAATCCCAGAGGCGGGGAGAAGAGTATGGTTGGTGGTATGCTGGCTCTGCCTAGAAGTGACAAATGTCATTCCACTCTATTTTGTTGACTAAAGCAAATCACATGGTCAAGTCTGCCATCCATACTCTCCCAGGGAAGGGAAATGAATTCCCTGAACATTAGTACAGTCTACCACACATGCTCAAGCAGCTTTTGTTATCCTTTAAATCTATAACAGGTATGAACAGCATCATCGTCGAACCAGCACCTCTGAATCTAAAAGACAATCACTGATCTCTCGCCTGACCAGGCTCTCAACACTTTGTGCTTCTGCCAGAGGATATCTTTGTGTAGGGATATATTCTTTTTGCCAGAGTGAAAAGGGGAGGTTATCATCAGGGGCTCTGAGTTTTCTTTGTGTACCCAAATGAGCTGCCTGGAATGACTGGAATCCTATATAGCTATGAAATACTTTACTTTAGGGTAAAAGGAGTCTAAGCTCTAGGAAAGCGGGGACGCTGTCTATTTTTCTCATCAATGGATATTTAGTACCTGGCACAATGTGTGAAAGCTGCAGTGATGATGATAGCTGACAACAGGCTAGGCACTTTATTTGTATTAGCTCTTTAAATCCTCACCACCCAAAGAAGGCACTGTTATTAGCCCCCATTTTGTTGAAAAGGAAAACGTAGCACAGAGAGGTTAAGTAGTTTGCTCTAGCTCCCTTAGCTGATGAGCACTGATTTGAATCAAGAAAGTCCACACTTTAAAGGACACCTGAGTGGCTCAGTCAGTTAAGCATCTCACTCCGGCTCAGGTCATGATCTCGTGGTTCATGGGTTCAAGCCCCACGTTGGGCTCTGTGTTGACAGCCTGGAGCCTGGTTTCGATTTTGTGTCTCCCTCTTTCTCTGCCCCTCACCTACTCGTGCTCTGTCTCTCTCTGTTTCTCAAAAATAAATAAACGTTAAAAAGAAAAAAAATTTTAAAAAGGGAATCCACACTTTTAACCCTACTATGCCAAACTGTAAACAATATGTGTTGAATATATTAATTATTCACTTCAATTTATGAATTTGGGGGTAGGAATGGGGTTAAAAGCATTTCCTTGGCAATTCACCACAAGGTACTACCTGACTATTTTAGATCTAACAGTCTAATATCCTAATAATCATAATCATCAATCAATAGCCTAAGTAAAGGCTCAATTAAGCTATTTCAAATATCATTTTGGCATTCTATGGAAACAAGGAGCCAGGTGGAGAAAAGTGAAAGATGATTCTTTGAGCCACACATGGAGAAGACAGAAGCCAAGGAAACGAGGGCTTCAATCCCTTCAATCAGCTGTGCAAAGCTCTGGCTTCATTCTGTGTCAAGTGTTCTGTTGTTACAAACGCTACAAAATAGAGCAGCCCACGCAAGTGTTACCATTTTCCTTTTGGCTGGTGTTCTGAGGAACTGGCTCCTGGAGGACAGATGGCGAGCTGTCATTTCAGGCCTGCCTTTTGGCTCACCTGCATGTAGCCACATGAAACTTTCTATTTCCTAAGAAAGTATTTCCTATCTCATGTCATATATATAGTCTCTGATACCTCACTGCTCCTCCTAGATCTCTTAAAGTCTTGCTTACAGTCAGGAAGTCTTCCAACATAGCTCTTACCACTTACACTCACGCTGCAGGGTTCTCCCAGTAGCACCCTAATTATGTTAAAACCTGAGACTGCTTCTTCTTGCTCGCCAACACATTTAGTTTTAATGTTCACACTCTGAAACCAGATCTTTCCTTCCCAGCTTTAGTGTCTCCTCCAAGACCTAAATAGATATAACCTTATCCCACCAAAGTTGTTACTCCCAAAGCCTGGAATAGAACGACAGGGCAGAATTTCTTGCTCACGAATGCAACATTATTTATTTAAGCCATGATGTTCTAATTGTTCCATATGCAGCTCCATGATTCACTGATAAATGACTTCATAAGTATTTGAATCTCTGTAGGTCAGGGGTTGCAAATTCAAGTGCCAAGAGTGAACAGACAAGTATTGGAGGTGAGTAAAACAAGCGGGACTTGAGAGGGGTGTGCAATAGGGAGGTTCTGACTACCTCCAGCTATCCGTGGCTGTGGCTGATTGCTGGTGTGTGAGAAAGTAGGCTTTTTGCTACCAGATCTTAGTTTTCAAGGGAAGTTCAAAATTCAGCTTTTTCAAAATGTGAAAACTTCTGATTTTTAAATGTTATCTCAAGTTTTCGAATATTACAGAGAAAGGGCACTCCAGGCAGGAAAAATTTGAGACCACATGTACATACAGAGAAATTCAAGTCATATAATATGAAAGGGTGGTGTACACAGTGGAGAATAGTGGGAAATGGGGCTGGAAGGTCACTTGGATTTTATCTTGTAGGTGATGCGATTCCATTTAAGAATATCAGCAATTAGGGCACATAGGTGGCTCAGTCAGTTAAGCGTCCGACTTTGGCTCAGGTCATGATCTCACAGTTCATAGGTTGAAGCTCCATGTGGGGCTCTGTGCTGACAGCTCAGAGCCTGGAGCCTGCTTTGGATTCTGTGTCTCCTTCTCTCTCTCTCTCTCTCTCTCTCTCTCTGACCCTCCCCTGCTCATGCTCTATCTCTCAAAAATGAATAAACTTAAAAAAAAAGAGTATCAACAATTATATGACATGATTGGTTTAGATTCACACTTCTATTTGGGTGGTTAAGAGAATGGGTCAAGGGGGAGAAAATTGGGGTTGGAACAGGAGCCAGGAGGTTACAACAACCGTCCTGGGGTACATGAGCACCAGCTAAAACTGATGGGAATGCAGAGTTCGGGGGGGACTTAAGAGTTCATAGGAGGAGAATAAGCAGGATGTGGTGATGAGTTCCAAGTGATAATGTGGGAGAAGGAAGCATAGAAAATGTCACTCAGATTTCTAGGTTGGAAAAGTGAATGGTGAGTGATTCACTGAGGTTGAAAATATAGGGGCAAAAGCAGGTAGGATGGGCTGGTGGGGGTTGGGGGGAGTGAAGGCGATGAGTTCTGTATCTGACTAGTTTTGTACGATGTGCATGTGAGATATCCAGGCAGCTGGAGAAAATTTCCTGGGACACATCAGTGTAAAGGTGATGCAGGAGGTTCTGAATGGTAAGGCAAGAAACAGCGTGGGGACAGGAGCCGGAGAAGAAGATTTGTAGTGGGAAACAGAGGCTGAGGACATGTGGGGTTAACAAAGACACAGTACTCTCACTTCCATCATGTGCAACTCGGAGACTTGAATCCTACAAAAAAGCCTCCGTGGGTGGAGACAGAAATGCTTCCCCATGCGTACAGATTGCAATGGTTTGGATATCATAGCTGACGAGCGGCCCGCTCACCTTGCATGCGGCAGTCCAATGAAAGACCCCTGGTGGAACTAAACATGACATCTACAACGGCCCCTGAAAAGGTCCCAGGTGGCATATGTTGCATACAATAAAGAAGCTTTTGTGGGGTTACTCATTCCCTCCTACACACTTCTTCCTCAAAAAGCAACCAACCACAGCTAGGCACTTTATCACACTTGGGAAAGGGCATGCAATGATTTTGGCTTTGATTCCATCAGCAGGCTTTCTAGAGATTTGGGCAGTTATTGACTTTTGAGTCAGCATGGGCACATTGTGGGGAACAGAAATGTTGCTTTTTGCTACAGATACCAGCCTCATGGGGCTTGGGCTCTACTGAACTGCAAAACATCACCTGGCAGTGGGCACCAGAGACACCCTTGCTGTTAATGTGGGATTCTGGTCATTCCATTGTGCCTCAGTGGCCTTTAGAATGTAGGAACCAGTTTTGAAACTTACTAATAAAGATAAATATATTTGCACTTGTGTGATCTTTTAAAATTTTAAACATTTATTTTTAAAATTAAATTTTTTTTATATGGCTGCAGGTTTTTGTTCCATATTCATGGTGAAAAGCTTACATACCTATGTAGCAAAGCCCCACTGAATGACAATGTTCTGAGCCATCTGCCACTCACATCCCCAAATTTCTTGGAACACATAACTGAATATTTAAATACATGAAGATCTCCTTTGGTCAAACTTTTAGAGTTGGTAAAATCACATGGTTGGTGCAAAATGCAAAATTAATTCATTTTTTCCAATTAGTCTGGTGTTGGCCCCTAGCAGAGAAACCACTCAAGCTATTCCAACAAGGAGAGTTCAAGTGCGGGGAAGGTAAGGTCAGCCAGGGTAGCGCTTTCCTTTCTTTTACTAACTGCTGTTTCCTCCACAGTTAGAATCATCCCAGGACATGGCAGGTCTTCAATGTAAAATTTTTGACTAATAGAATGAAGTTACTCCCACATAGTCCTTCATAAAATTTCTCTCAGAAAGAACATTTTCAAGGAGGAGAGTCACATTGTTATTCCAGGAGGCAGTACCTGCCACCCTACATACGAGGCATCCTGACCATTCATCTCCTACTGGAGGCAGTGGATGCTCACATTTAAATTCGCAGTCACACATTTTGGTCTACAGTTCGTTGCCCGGATGCCTTGGTGAACACAGGATTGACTTGTAGTCAAGACAAGCCTGTCCCTGAGCAGTGTACCGCCTTGAAGAAGTTGGTGACCGACCCGTGGGTGACAGAACCCATGAATCTTGCTGACTACTCCTGGGAAGAGGGATGTGGAGTAGAAAAGCCAGAAAGTGGAGTTCTGTCCACTGTGAGTCTGTACCTGTAGAGCAGGGACTATAATGGCTCCAGAGCCGCTAACAGCCGCTTGCCCCAGCAAAGGACCCTAAAAGCTAACACTATTCCCATGTAACGACCCCTTCCTGCCTATCAGGGGAACACCAACTTCTTGCTGCTGTTCTTTGCTCATTTGGGAAATCATACTGTTTTTAGGTCCCTTCCATTCAGAGAAAGTGACTTCTCAAGAATTAGGCCCAAGTCACCTTCTAAAGACTCAAATGCAAGTTTGATAAATGCTAGAACAAAAGTCAGCAGTTCTATATTATTTTAGGTTTATAAAAGAGATTTGGAATTCTTTTTTTTATGACCTTGGAAGAACATTCTGGTGTTCAACTGAATGGCATAAAAGGCATAAAAGAATTTTAGAATTCTTTCTCCTTTTGTATATACGCATATGTTTTTGTTTCCTCTGACTTGGTCTATGCTCATCTGATATGTGGAATTTGTATGAACTGGTTAGCCAAGTGACTAGACTATTTCATTAATTTATTTCCTTGAACACTTTCCAAATTAAAACAACTTGGTTAGTAAACAAAAAACAAGCAAGAAAAAAAGTAAGAAGAGATAAAAAGAGATGTGGCTATAAATGTAGGTCAGTTATAAAGCTAACTTACTGTGTTCTGCATTACACATCCATAGCTGACTCTAGTTTGGTCTTTCCCAACTAAAAATCCTCCCTCTGCTTCATTGAATGTGGCTCTCAGCCAGTAGAATGAAGGATGCTGGGTAATCCCTAAGTGCTCTTCTATCTCTGATATTTTATGCTGCTGAGGCCATTGGCCACCTTGACAGAAAAGAAATATCCCTCATTTTGATGGAATATTGAGATATCCCCACTACAAGCTGAATTTATATTCTCCTCTTTTGCTGATTATTACGGAGAAAGCTATTGACGTGGAAACATTCCTTTACTTTGATCCTAACATCAGACCTCATTTTTTCAGCACTTCTTTACAAAACAAAAATACAAACATTTCAAAATGTCAACAAAGTATCTTAAAGGTATCAAGAAGAAGTAACTGTTGCTAATGGTATCCTTAGAAGTTCATCCTCATCACTGCTAAACCTACATTAGGTCTGACGTGTTTTTGTGAATGAGGTTGAATATTGACTATCATACATTTGTTCTCAAAAGCAGTCCAATTTGTATAAGTGGGACTACTAACTATTTAGCATAAGCTTTATCTATTCTAAAGTTGATAGCACTAAAACATAAAACCTGCTGATGTCATTCGTTCTTAATGCACTTTGGCAAAGGATAAAGCTCTTGGGTGTTGTCAGCATAAAGAGGATGTGTGTCACAGGCCATTGTTTGAGATAATTTTTGAGGGGAAGAGAAGCACCTGGGCTATTTGGGATTCCAGATTATTTCGTTGGCTAGGAAGATGACCACTTACATGCAGAATAGAGCCGGGACAGACAACCAGAAACCGAAAAAGATATCACAGGAACAGAGTGGGAAAAAAAAAAAAAAAAAAAGACTATAAACTGGTGGCAAAGGCAAAGGTAGCAAAGTGAAGTCACAATGGGAAAACATAGATACAGAAGGAAGTAAAAAGACTGCAAACAGGCAGCCAGAAACAGATCAAAAGCAGGCAAATTACAGCAGCAGTAAAGTGGGGATACATAGCCAAAGGTCTCGATAAATCTGGTTTCACTGGTAGGGATCATTCTAGCTCTCTACACAGAGATTGTTAATTATTCCCTCAATATCAGTCTCTCCATTTTTCCCTTCACTAATAGACTTCTCCAAATTTAAACCGAACATGTGTCCACCTACCTACAGATTATATTTCCCAGCCTCCCTTGCTGCTTGGTATGGCTGGATAGCTCAGTTGGGCTAATGGGATGTCCGTAGAGGAAATGTGTGCACTTCTCGGCATATCTTCAAAAAAAGGGTGTATGGCCTCCACTTTTTTTCCTTCTTCTATGGACTAGAATGTGGATGTTGTGATGCCAATCCACATGGACGAGAGTTTTCCCCTAAGGTAGGGTGGAGTAACAAGAAAGACACAGCATGGGCCTCTGATAAACTCATGGACCAGAAATATCTTGCCCACCTGGTCTTCCTGTCAGGTCAGATTTTTGCAGGAAAGGGAAATAAAGCCACTAATATCCTAAATTCAATTAATCTTTCTTATTCTCTTTATTCTGTGTGTGTGCATGCCTGTGTATGTGGACATATGTGTCTGAAAGGCATCCAATACATCACTGATATTTTGAATATGATTACCATGAGTCAGATGACTTAAATCACTTAAGATTAAGGGAAAGAATCTTGGAAATACGCAACTCCAACATATGCTTCATCTGTGAAGTTATACAGGCTATTTTAAAGCTATTAATATAATCCAGTGTAATAGTTTCAATATCGGTGTGGGGAATCCAAGTTAAGAGGATAAAATATTCCATGAGATACCATCTGTATGGTCTGCAAACCCCTTTGTTTTAAGGATAAGAATATCCATACACGTAGTTAGTAAGTAAAAGCAATTATTATTGGATTATCAACCTTGTGACATACATAAAGAACCTGATTATGATATGGCTCTGTGCTCGCCTTCTTGGTGACCATCTAATTGTGCTCACACCAGATGAACCGGGTATAGAGCTTGGCTTTCCCCTACCTGTGGAACTGGGTTACTAGTTGGTACTCTCATTTGTGCTTAAAATTCCTTTCTTAGAAACAGGAATAAGCCACTGTTATTTCAAAACCAAAGTGTCTATGTTATGCTGCAATATTAATGCCCTCTTCTTGTCTTGACTGCTACCCCATAAATGTGACCATATCTTTGGATTTTGAAATATAAATTAATTAACTATGGGTCCTTGGATTCTGATTTCATGTTTGTTCTTGAATGCTCACTGTATTAATTTTCTACTGTTGCCATAGCAAATTACTTTAAACTTACTGCCTTAAATAATGCAAACTTGTCTTGCAGTTCTGCAGAGCAGAAGTCTGACATGGGTCTCACTGGGCTAAAATCAAAGTGTCTGGCAGACCACATTCCTTTTTGGAGGGGAATCCATTTCTTTGCCTTTTCTACCTTCTAGAGGCTCTTGTGTTCTTTGTCTTGTGGCTCCCTTCCTCCATCTTCAAAGCCAGCAATGGCACACTAAATCCTTCTTACATTGTATCACTCTGACTTTCTCTCTTGCCTCTCTCTTCTACTTTAATGACACTTGTGATTACATTGGTCCAGAAACTCAGAATAATCCCCCCATCTCAGGGTCAGCTCATTAGCCATCTTAATCCCATCTGCAACCATATTTCCCTTTTGCCATGTGAAGTAACACATTCACAGATTTCGGGAATTAGGACATGGACATCTTGGGGGACTATTAATATGCCTACCACAACCATTCTGAATTAAGTAAATTAATTTTTTTTCACTTTTATGTATTTATTTACCAAAACTTGCATAAACCTGACCTCATTCACCAACATAAAACGTACAACCAGGACACACACACACACGGACACACACACACACACACACACACACACACACACACACAGTAAATTAATTTTTTGAGTCTCTTAATATAATTAGGTTGCTTCCTTAACTTTTCTCTCTCTAATGCGGGATAGAGATTCAGGTGACTCTGACCAATTGGGATAAAAGCACAGAGGAGAGAGTTAACATGGATCATCTTTGAAAACCCAGGAAGCACTCACTGCAAATTCCTCACCGTTTTAGATGGGGAGGAACAGGAGTTGGGTCTCCTGTGTGTGTCTCCATTTGAGCACATTAACTAACACCTCTCTCTGTAGACCAGGAGATCAAGGTTAAGGGAATTCCAGAGTAATCTCTACCAAAATCATCAGGACAGGGGTCAGGTTCACCAGAGATACTCCTAAGTCACCGTGCACTCAAGTACACTATGATCAATGTTGGTCACACTATCTTCCTCTCTGTCTCGAGTTTTTACAGCTTTGTTTTCTTAAATGGATTTGCTTCAGAGATAAGAGACCCCTGCAACTAAGTTCCTTTGCACTCTCAGTAAAGAAGGCTCCTTTGGTTGGTCCTAGAGAAATTCCTACATTTAGCCTTTCCTCTGCCACAGAAGAGACGTTCAGTAAAAATTCCAGTTCAACTGTCATCAGAATTGGATGCCACTGTACCAACAAAATATCACAATGCATAAACAGCTGCAGCCAGCTTTTTCCTGAACCTCTTGTGAATCAGCAGCAGAGTAAGATAACAGTGCCTCAATATGCTACATGAGAAGATCTAATTTCAAATTTACTAATATGGTGTGGGTAATTCAGTCTCTTGTAGAGGCTTTTCATAGTTTTCCACATTTCTTATTTATATCTCCATTTGCATCACAAGCTGGATATCCCTCACTCCTTGACTGATTCTCTTAATCCTGACTTGGGTGATCTTCCAAAAAATGAACAGTATCTCTAGAACTTGAGTCTCACAACTGGATTCCCTGACTCTGAGTACCAGAGCTCACAGGAAATAGCTGTATTTATAACATAATTGCACAAGATGATGCTTACGGTTAGAGAAAATAATAAAACCTTTGTCATAGGGAAAAAAAGAAAACTTACTGAAAATAACATAAGGATTGAAAATGTACACTAATTCTAATTTTACACAATATTTTTAAATATTCAACAGTTCCAAGTGTTTTATTTAAGCTGAATAAAATTAAAGGCAACTTTCCCTCCAATTTAATACAGATTTCTGATACCAGATACAATAGCCTTTATTTTTTCATTTAATTGCCCATGGCATCAATCTTGACTCTCAATTCAAAATCCAATTAACATTGTTTTAATGAGAGTATATGTATGGGTACACAATACTTATAAAACAATTTACTAATACTTTGTGGATAATAAGTCTTTCTGATAACATCCCCATGGTGCTCCATTAGCATTACCAATTCCTTTATCAACACTCAGATCTCATATCTTCAAATTTAATTTTAGGAGTTCTTAAAGACCAAATAGCAATGTTAAAATCTTCCCTGAGGGAATTTAGCACTATGCTTCCTTGTAAAGGCCCAAGAATGCAATTCCTATGGAAATGAAAAATACTGGATTTGTAACCGACTATTGTACTTTTTTTTTTGCTCTTTTATATGAATATATCTTACCTTTTCCCCATAATTATCTATGAGTAAAACAATAGATCATGGTGAGTACAATCAGACCTATAAAATTATTGAATTGCTCAAACACTGTTATTTTGGAAATCTTTGCCTACTGAAGACCTACGAACCTAGTTAATCTTGGGTTGTTCCCAGTACAGGGATTAGCTGGCAGATGCCTACTAGATTTATTTATGGCATGTATATTAGTTTTCTGTGGTTGTTGTAGCAAGTTGCCACAAAACTGGTAGCTTAAAACAACAGAAATTAGTTCTGGAACCATGGAAATCTGAAATCATGGTGTTGACAAGTCCATACTCCCTCTAAAAGCTCTACACAAGGATCATGTCTCCCTCTTTCAGCTTCTGGTGGCTGTTGGCATTCCTTGACTTGTGATTTTATCACTCCAACCTTTGCCTCTGGGGTCACATTGCCTCCTTCTTTTCTATGTGGCTTCACTGATGTCTGTCTCACATCTACCTCTGTCTTCCTCTTCTAAGGACACTTGCCATTGGATTGAACTGTGTCTTTATGCTCTTTGGTTACGGTCCTTCTTATTCTAAAAATGTGGATTATAAGCCCAACAGTCTACAGTCTACAAAAATCTTTATGGACTTAAAACATCTAAAATGATTTAATTTTCTCATGATATATATGAATGGTTAATATTTACTGAGCATTTATTGTGTGCTGCAACTCTCTGGAGGTGAACATGAATGTCTAAAATGACAATTTAAATAATACATAATCATAAAGCTCTCAAACATATCTTCATAGCTAATCTTCACAATTGCTTTGTGAAATCTATGGAGCAAGGGTCAAGGCCTGCTGAATGCTGGTGACAAGCGGATTAACTTCTAGTAGGTCTGTGTAATTCTGCACCAACTCATCGTTAGCCTACTAAAGCCCAGTGGGTATGTTTCCAAACCTGGTTATGCCAATTATATTCATTACTGTCATTGACAGAGTTTAAGAACTCTTGTATAGAATGATTATTATGAGTACAAAAACCAGATAGCTGTTAATTCTATGAAAACTAGATTGAAACCTTTAAAATATTGGTCAAATAAAAGTTTGTGAAAGTGCTTTGTAAACAATAAGGAGCTATATAGATGTTTAAAAAAAGAGAGATTTGAGATATATCTATTGCTAAGACTTTAGGTTACACAATTGTACTAGTCTAGGAAAAATCATAAAATTTTAGAAGGATTTTGTACTTATTGTGCCTTTTAGGTTCTCACCCCATTGTAAAGAAACCAGAAGTGAGGGCCACCTTGGTGGCTCAGTCAGTTAATCATCTGACTCTTGATTTCAGTTCAGGTCATGATCTCAAGGATTGTGAGTTTGAGCCCCACATTGGGCTCTGCATTGGCAGTGCAGAGCCCGATTGAGATTCTTTGTCTCCCTCTCTCTCTGTCCCTCCCCTGCTCTCTCTCTCTCTCAAAATAAACAAATAAACATCAAAAAAAATAAAATAAAGAAGACAGAAGTGGAAATACAATATGATAAAATTTGAGCATGGTTTTCACAAGAAGGATAACATGGCACTCCAATCAGCACATTCATATAGAAAACATTATATATTTGAAGCTAGATAACATAAGACTAAAAGGCATGTCATGTCATTTCTATTATTCCCTACTGTAAATGAAGTGAATTAGTCAATGAATTATCAGTTTTGATTATATCATATAAGAAGGTTTATACTGTATCTGGACTGATGAGTAGTTTTAGTTTGATTTTAAGATTAATCATTTAAAAAATTCTATTAGATTTTCAACTGGATACTGTGGAAAGAGTAACAAGTAGATACATATTTACAGAAAGTTAAAAAATCAATACAAATTATATATACAATATATGCCTATCACTGTGCTAGGTGTGCTAGGGAAATAGCAGAGAGGTATAAATTATGTTTCGTGCTCTTAGAGAATTAGAATTTGGTTGACGGTAAGAACACAAAAACATCAAAAAGGACAAGGACAAGAATCAACACACAGAAGGGAAAAGTCTGAGGTACATTTTGTAAGTATAATGAACATAAAAGGGGAGACCTGTGTGGGCTGTTGGAATCAGACCAAGCTTCAAAAAGGAGATTGGATCTGATTTAGACAGTGAAGAGAGAACACTGGAAAAGTTAGGGAAGACTGCTGGAGGGAAGTTGGGTAAGCAAAGCCAAAGGGGTAAAAGTGAGGCATATGCCATGTGTTGAAGTGAGTGCAGTTGGTTCAAGCTCTCACTGAAGCTCTGAGCATCATGAAAACGGATTGTGGAGGGTGCCAGATGCTCGTTTCCTTCTAGGAAGGCTTCAGTGGCAGGTTGAAGTTGGAGGAATACAAGAGTGGAAGGAGAAAGAAGCTTATAGGTGTGCACAGAATATTTCCCCCAAAACACAAAGTTCACAAGTAAAACCAAGAGAAGTTATTTGGAAGCACTTATCTTGGTTACAAAAGCAAAAAGGAGAAAAAGGGGGTGGGTTGGGAAGAAACTGACACTGAACCATCGAAGGGAATTGCATTGGACAGAACCTTAATACATATTTACATCATCTGAGAGAAGAGGCTGCCAAGTCTGAATCAAAATAGGATACATTTAGAAAGAATTCATCTATGGGCTTAGAGCAGTGACATTTAGAATGCATTTTTATATCCCTTAGGAAGACTTCTGTGCTCTTCATGATTTAATCATCTTTATCATATACACACACTCATACCACACAGACTTTCATTAACCTAAAAAGTCTCTTATCCACTTTAAGAAGTACTTCAACCATGGGGCGCCTGGGTGGCTCAGTCGGTTAACCATCCGACTTCAGCTCAGGTCACGATCTCGTGGTCCGTGAGTTCGAGCCCCGCGTCGGGCTCTGGGCTGATGGCTCAGAGCCTGGAGCCTGCTTACGATTCTGTGTCTCCCTCTCTCTCTGCCACTCCCCCGTTCATGCTCTGTCTCTCTGTCTCAAAAATAAATAAAACGTTAAAAAAATAAAAAAAAAAAAAAGAAGTACTTCAACCATATCATGAATCTTAGGTCGTCATTGGCTAAAATGCCCAAGAATCCAGAAATCCAGGCTGTGCTTTGTGCCCAGTAATTCTATAAAGGGCCACATACCACATAAATGTAGCCAAGGAAGCTAAGAAAAAAACAAATGGACAGATTACAACAAAGGCATAATTCATCTGATTCCTGTATCTTGCTCTGTGGAGTCACCATCATTGTGAACTATTTGGTGATCTAGCTTCTCTATGGTCTTCTGGAGTAAGTTCATGAATGTGTCCTTCCTGGACCCAGTGCCCTGAGTTCAGGTTTAGAGTATTAACATGGATCAGAGTGTTTCAGCGTAAAGAGAGAAGAAAAGAAGTTTCAATACTTACAAATAATACAATGAAATAAATATAGACTAATAATGGAAAATAAATTTGTAGGAATAGTGAAATAGAGTACATGTAGCCCAACCAAGAAACAACTAAAAAACACAGGTTAGCAATATCCAAACATGTGAAGAATCTGAATAACAAGGTGGAAAAGAAATTAGTTAGTTTGAGGCATCTTGTTATGGTTAGGTGAAATGGAAAGAAAGGAACAAAGTAGATTTTTTCCCCAAAAGTTTAAAAACCAGAAAAAAAGGTTTTTAGGCCCATTCAAAGGCTAGATTATGAAATTACCTATAAGAGAAATTAATAGGAAGCTTTTTAGAAAGGCCTGTAAAAATGTGGCTTGTGAGCATCTTGGGGATGAACTGATATCTCAGCAGACAGGGCTTAAGAAAGTATGGAGCCCTGGGTGGCTCAGTCAGTTAGGTGTTAGACTTTGGCTCAGGCCATGATCTCATGGTTTGTGGGTTCAAGCCCTGCACTGGGCTCTGTGATGATGCCCAGAGCCTGCTTCGGATTTTGTGTCCCCTTCTTTCTCTGCTCTTCCCCTGCTCACACTCTGTCTCTGTCTGTCAAAAATGAATAAACATTAAAAAATGTAAAAAAAAAAAAATAGTATGGAGTCCCAAGCACAGGTACCTGACAAAGGTAGACAGTTAAGGCTCACTTTTTTAATCTTAAGAAATGGTTATTTGGTTGTGAAGAAAAAAGCTCATATAGGCATCTGTATCTCCTCAATCTTCCCATGATTCTCTCTACTTGTCCCCATCACAGGATTTCTCTGTAATTTTTATGTCTCCTCTCCTGCCTTCTACTTTGATTGTAAGTCCTGGCATGAGGCTCTTTATTGATGTGTGCAGGCACTTGACATGAGAACTTTGTAATTAAGTGCAAAAACTTTGGCATGAGACTTTGCTCTGCCTCAGTTTACACAGCTATAAAATTAGGATAGCAATGATGCCTACATCAGAGGAGTGTTGTGAAGATTAAAAGCAACACAGGTAATGTGCCTAGCACTCTACCTGGTTAGCTCATTATTATTTATTATCAGTGCATTAAAGTATGTTCAAATCACAAACATAATCAAAACATTTAGTCCAATATGCCCTCTCTAAAGGTCAAAATAGGTGATACCGTGGTCAGTCTGATTGGCACTGATATTTCAGATGGCTGATGAATCTACTTCCTATAATATGAGGTCTTGGAGCTGAACTGTACAGTTTCTACCTCCTTCAGTTTGCTCAGTGAGATTAAATTCTGGAATGATCCGGCAAAGCATACTCTCCCCCCACCCCCATTCTCCATTTTAACCAAGTTTAAGGATCATTCCTTGCTCCTGTCTCATCAAAAGATGAAATGTCAGTTAATGGGATTTGTCAATAATGGGCTTTAAGTTTAATCCTCCCACAATCCTAATGCTAAGAGACAGAGAATTTTTGAATTTCAGACTCTGTGATTTTAAGTACCAGATGGACACCTAGAGATTCCAGAAAGACTCAGCAGAACTGGGAAACTTGGCTGGATTTTCATTTTGAAAAGGATTCTATTTTTTGTAAAGAACAGTTTAGAAATAGTCGTAACATATAATTTGTGTTACTTGATTTGCATAAACATAATGATTTTCAGTGAAAATAATTTGCACTCAGTTGATTTTAGAGTACTCTCTTCATCTTTTTGCTGAGATTCTGAAGAGAAAACTACTTCATATGGGCGTGATCATAATCTTTACTATCTACAATAATGTATCATAAGGGTCATTACAATGAGTTACAAGAAATGCCCACGCATTTATATTACATATAATATGAGGAATGCCTTTAAAATTGACACAGAGCTGAGATGTTGACTCAGTAGCCTAAACCAACCATCAAATGACTCTAAAAATAAAATAGAATGTTTCAGTGTGTAGACAGCTGTACTGGAACAGAGTAATCTCCATTTGCAATAATTACCCGGTTCTGTGACCAAATTTCCTTCTCTCAGTACTATTCCCTCTGGATATTTATATGCTCATCTGTGTTCATGCAGATTAATGGATATTAAATTGTAATGATCAGATTAGAGGATTATCTGATAATTTAAGAATGGAAATGTACTTTGAATGTTATTTGGTTACTGTTAGATTTTGAATAATGTAAAATAATCATTTACAATTCAGATTACTTAGAACTACATCAAAACACTGGGGTAGAATAAGTGATAGATGCTTAGAATTATGATTTAAATCTGGGAAAATAATTTTCTAGGAAATTTCTGTGTTATATCCATTGAACCAAATACAATTAACAAATTAAATAATCTTTATCTGGAATTCTTAACTAGGTATTTCACAAACATGTACTTAATAAAGGTAATTTCTGACCAATTCATCTTGCTATAAGTTACATAAAATTTTGTGATCTAGTCCACAACCCTGGTCACCATTTATAATTTTCTATTTGTATGAAAATACATCACTTATTTGAAACAACTGACTCATCAATGAACTCTGGGGACACAACATTGTTAGCCTGGAGAAGAGAATGTATAGATAGTACTTAGAAGCTGTTGAATTATTTGGATGACTATTATTGGAACAAATGTATTAGATATGGTTTATATAATTTCCAAAGATAGAAATTCAAACAGTGGATGATGGATGTAAGAGGGAAATTTCTGATGAAAGTAAGAAAGAAATTCCCAATAGGCAAAGCTAACCAGAGATAGACCAGCTGCCCCGGATAGGAGTAGCTTTCCTCCCGAAGCAGATTTTTAAGAATAAGCCAGATAGCCACTTAGCAATGGTGGCATAGAGGGAATCCCAGTCCAGAAAGAATGTTTAGACTTAGCTGCTAAGGTTTTGTCATTTTGTAGCTGCGAAAATAAGTCGTGGGGATTGCCTGTGGATTTTATTAAACTCAACTACCAGTGTCTTTCATTAACAAAACATGACACTTATTTGTGTAGTAACACATCTGCAAGTTTGAGAAGAGGGACATCTGGTGGATGAAACAAGCAAAAGGAAAGGGGTTTTGTTTTGTTCAGGTTTTAAGTATTTGACACTTGCATTATTTTTCTATGAACAATTTAATCAAGTGATCTATCTTCATAAATGTATATTTGAAAAATGGCAATAACTATGAGCAAGTAAGTGATTTGGGTAAGATAATTCTTTCATCTGGTCCTTTAAGACATATTTAATGAATGCCTTTTTCATCATTTTTCTTGAATCAATTCAAACTAGGCTGTTTGAGGATAAATTTGCTTGTCCTTGTAAAACATAAGCATATGTAAAACTAATTAACCTTGTATTATTTCTTCTTATACTCTAATCACTATCAGAAGTGCTCAGTACTCATCAAACAGAAATTGGATACCTACTAAGGAGAGGCTGATTCTGTGCCGAAATTAGGCTAAGCCCCTTCATGGAATTTAAGTCAGCTCCAGAGGAGGTGCCAGATACAGTGTGAGAATTTAGAAGAGGCAGCATTAGTGTGGTGTAGTGCAATAGATAATAGACCAGGAGTCCAAGACCCTGAATTCAGGAACCAGCTTTGTAATAAACTAGCTGTGTGACACTGTGTAAATTACCTTATCTTTCTGGGCTTCTGTGCTCTTATTTTTACAAAGCACAGATTGCAGTAAGGACTTTAAATTTCCTTCTACTTCATATTCTTTACTTTTCTGATATTACGTTCAGCATGATAAGGGATGTAGGAAAGGAACTGCATCACATGCTGGGCTTGGAGTGCATACTTTAGGATGTGTGGGTAGGATCTTAGGGCTTTCAAAAGAAGTTCTATCCTCATGGGATATTACCTTAGCAATTTTCTACTCTATACACCTGATAATAATTATGACTACTATTCAGGAGCCAGATGCTTCCACATTTTATCTCATTTATTCCTTACCACAAAACTCTGAGGTGACTGTTAATGACTTTTGTTTCATGAAGGAGGAACAGGAACACAAAAAACGATTATTAATAATGATAATAGCAATTATTTGTGCTTACTATCTGTAATCGCTGTGCTAGGGGTTTTTCAAATATTAGCTCCCTTGATCCTCACATCCACCTAAGGAAGAAGGTTCTGCTATAATTTTCAGCCTCATAGCTGAAACATCCAACAATGAAATAATCTGCTCATGTCACATGGTTGGTAGTGGAGAAACAGGATTCAAATCTCAGCAATTCAACTGGAGAATCCAGTACCTAGCCATTGCACCTTCTGGTTAAAAATATGCATAAGGCCACACCACTAATCAGAAAGAAAATAGGAATCCAGATTTGACCCCAAGACACAAACTTTGGGCTATTCAGCGGCACTGCCTTGGTTCCTTGCCTGACCACATCTCCTCTCCTCCTGGATTTGTCTGTGGCTTCTGCTTTCTCACCCACTTTAGCTCAGTCTTGATCTCTGATCTGATATGTGATGTTATCCTTATCCCCAAATATGCTTTTTCTTCCTGCATGGGGCTCTGAGGTCCTACTGTGCTCCCCCAGGCCATGATGGCTCTCTAGCCTATCCTTGGCTTCACTGCTTCTAACTTGGTATGGACATTTCTAGGGTCCCAGACTTGCTATAGGACCAAATCAGCCAGCAATGCCCTAGCAAAAAAAATGAAGAATATTGGTCACGTATGTTTATGAAAGAATTTACTCTAGACCAACAAGTGGAAAACATAAGGGGCATAAAATTCCAAGTTTGGGAATGTTTCTACCCTTCACTTTCTCTATTTCAGAAAATGGGAGATATATGTATATAAATATATATAATAAAATATATACATATATATATTAACTGAGAAATATATATATGAAATGAGAATGAGAGTAATAAATGACATACTTATTTTGAAGCCTTATATGGGGGAAGGGATTACTTACCCTTACCCTTACCCTTACACTTCCCACCAGAATGTGTTTCTGGGTATCACATTCAATACAACATCAAGGGTTTACAAAGAGGAGTGGAATTGCTAAGAAGGAAAATGCAGAGCAAAGCCAGCTGCTCCTGGCAATATACACTAGTAATCTACATTTATACAGAATCAGAGTGGCACAAGGTGACACACTATATTCAGAAGATGTCATGGGCCACTCTATGCCATGTGCCCTTTTCATCCTTTTGACCGAAAAAAACAGATACATTTTCATTAGGCTCTCAGAGTCTTTAATGTCCAAAGAGGCTCACGCTCAATGTTGCATATGCAAACATGGCATCCTCAGTTCATTTATTCAAAGGTTCCCTAGATCACTTTTCATTGAGAAGGACTACTCTTTGACCTCTTCTGATGCCTATAGACCAATGATCTGTCTTCTTTTTATAAATCACACAAAAGCTGACATGGCATCTAAGCACCTGAACCAATGCCCCAGAATTTTGCTCTGGATCCAGACTGTCTGGTCTGAATTTCAGCTCTGCCAGTCATAACTGTGTGACTGGGCAAGTTATTGAATTCTGGGTGACTCTCTTTCCTCATTTGTAAAATGGGGATGATGAGATAGTATCTACAACTAAGAGTTATCTATCTGTTAAGAATTTGTTGTGTTGAGTAAATGATTTAATATTTGTGAAACATTGAAAACAGTGCTTAGTACGTAGACAATGCTTGATAAATATTAGCTGTTATTTTTACCCAATGAGGTATATTAATATGGGCAGGAATTGAAAACTCAGATTTCTTCTGGGGCCAGAAATGTAAAAGAAATGACTTATGATGGGGCCCAGGGCATACTGAAGAGTGCATTCTCTGTCTCAAATCTTCCAAATTCTAAGTGCTGTTTAAAGCACTGTGAAATCCAAACAAAATACATCTATTGCTGAATTTAGCCTAGTGTAGGGAAGTGGAGGTGAAGAAAATTCTTCCATAAATGGTACAAAAACATATTCTAGCCTTCTTTGCAGAATTAAAGAATTTCAGTTTAACCTTTAAAAAAATTGTTGCGATGGTTGTTTTTTGTCAGGAATATGGAACCACAAAATCACAAAATGCAGGACAGAAGTTCAGACACACCAAGAGCCATAATCATTATGTGGGGCCAGTAAAAGGGTTTGATAGTGCGTTAATTAGAGCTGGCAGCTCCAGCCACTACTAGGGCATCTGGGACAGCTGCTGAGAGAAAGCATTTGTGAAATGAGGAACCTCCTATAACATCCATGGTCTTGACAGTGACCAGTGACCACGGGGCCATGGGAAGCAATGCAGGAATGGAAACTGAGCTGGACAGCACCAACAGTCCACAATTCCATGTGCCCTGCAGACAGAAACCACTAGCAGTGAGGATGGCGAGAAGGAATATGAGTGTAGCAGCCAGAAGTCCTACTACGTTCCAGCTCCAGCTCCAGTAACTGAGTGACTGTCAGTCTTGAGCAAGCTACATAATGTCTAAAAGCCTATGTTGTATATAAATAGATGGATCATTTTGGTCCTGACTACCTCTCCGGGATACTCTGAATGCCAGATGAAAAGAGGGCATGACAACCTTTTGGCAACAGTTAAGTATTGTATGGATACAGGTATTTTTTAAAAGGCTTTCAGGACAAATTCCATTTAAACAACAACAAAGCACTGCATATGAAAACCTTCATATAACATGTTTTGAGACTCCCTCACTCCCTACTTACACTGGGAATATTTGACACAATGGAAGCCATTACAGGTAGTGGGAGATAATCTTCTAAAGTTGCTTTAATAGAATGAAATCTGTGCACTTGAGTACCTAGAGGAACATTTTCGTCTACAGGCCACAGTACTTTTTTTTTTTTTTTCCTCCTGTATCTCTTCAAACAACTATTTTAAAACAACTTAAGAGAGGACATACTAACTTTTCAAAAGTATTTTTATTTTTAAGATTCAGTTCTTTGAACCCATTCTCATTCCTGCACTCATTCAAATAAAAATATTATCAGGCACTTAAATACCCAGGTTTGGGGAATGTATTGATTAAAGACACAACCTCTGCATCTAATTAGTGCCACACATGGGGGCGGGGGGAGACAGAGATGCCAATAATTATAATACAATAGTAACGGCTACAGTGAAGCTATGTGAAAGAAATAACAGGAGCATTGAGGAGAGCACCTACTCTGTCTGGGATGTGAGGAATGAGTAAGCATCTTCCAGGTTGGCAGATACAGCTGCATACACACAAGGGCAGTTAAGAATGAGCATAGTGAATTCTCCCACGTAAGTGGTTCAGTTACAATGAGTATAGAGAACATAAGCGAGACTAGAGGGGATGAAATTAGACATGTTTTCAGGGGCAAGAGGGTGGCAGACTCCATGTGGCATGGTAAGGGATCCTGGATGGTAAACTATTGAAGACTTCTGACAGCCTGAACAGATTTGCCTGTGAGAATAATTACTTCAGAGACAACAGAGATCACACCTGAAATGCTATCTTCAGAGGTAACAGAGATCACAAACTGGAATCTGGAATGCCAGTTTGGAAGCTGTTGGTCTAAATAAGGCAGGAAATTATAAATCCCTAATTATTACAATTGCAGTTGGGATGGCAAAGAGTACATAGATTTGAATTATTTAGGGTTGGTGTTTGATTTGACTCAGTAAGTGAGGTGAGAAATAAAGAGAGAAAGAGAGAGAATCTAGTGTCACTGTATAGTTGTTTTAGGCAACTGGATAGATATATTTACCAATACAAGGAACAACAGGAGGGAAGAAGGGGGAAATATGTGGGATCTGAATTTAAAATTATTTAAATCTGAGTTACCCGTGTAACATCTGAAGGGAGGTATTTATGAGGAGGTCAAATGACCAAATACCTGTTGATTCTGGAGCTCTAGAGAAGAGTCGATTCTGTGGAGACACAGATTTGGAGAGTTATTAGCAAATAGGTATTTGATATCTTGAGTGAAAATAATATTGGCTAGACTGGGGATAGACACCTGGGGAGCACAGGCATTTAAAGTGTGGTTGGAAGGCTGTGAAAGAGCAAACAAAGAAGTAGCAGAAAAACCAGGCGCATGCCATAAAGAAGGGAAGGGTCAACAGTATCAAAATCTCTAGTCACACAGGAGTCAGCAATTATTGAGCTGGTCAATTAGGTGATTGGAAACTTTATAAGACTGTTCCATTGGTGAAGGTGGATCCATACTGCATGGATTGATGGAAACTGAGAAAGTAAAGAGAAGGCAGACTACTCTTTCAAGACACTTGACTCTGAGACTATAAAATACAGCATATAGTATTTAGTAATTATTTTAGCTTGTATAAAATAAGCCAGGAAGCATACAACTTATTAAGTTAACATATTTTGGAGGTGGATGCTGCGGTGGTGGGAGAACAATAAAGTGTTGCAAAAATAACTTGGTTACATTTTTGGAATCTACACACAATACATAAGATTGGCCACTTGTGAAACTGTCTATGCATGTGTGATAAGAGTTTGGGAATATATAAATGCCTAATTAAGGGGATAAGCTTTATCTCGGGAAGATGGTAGAAGTCTATGCAAAACCCAGAAAGCAAGAACATGCCTCAATTATACTGTTTCTTGACAACGGGCTGCAAGATAAAATTCAGCCTGGGGGCACAGAAGAGGAACCAGTAAGAGCCAGATGTCAGGGACATTTATCTAGGGATGTGGCAGCCAAAGGGGTGTGCTCTCAGCTCTCCCTTTCAGAGAAAACCTGTTGCTGTTGGTCTCTAGCTACTGTATCATTAGGACCCAGCACCACCACCATTTCATGCTGAGGTCACACTCTCTCCTCACCACTCCAGCCAAGGACTGAACACAGCAGGGGCACTAGAGCCAGCCAGTGTGAGGCTGTTTATAGGCAATCTGCTCTCTGGTTCTCCATCAGCCTGGCTGCACTGTAGTGTGAGGCCCATAGCTAGTGCTTCCTTCTTGGTATATTTGTGAATTCTTTGAAGTTCATAAATAATTGTAGAAGACTGGATGTTAAAAGGAGAGAAGAATGAGCCACAGGATCATGCAGGCCAATGTTCTTCAACTGGCTATGCATTAAAATCAACAGAGTAGTTTTAAATGTTAGTAATACATGGGCAGCACCACTCAAGGATTTTGATTCCTTTGACCCGATTTGGACCCCAGGCATCAGTATTTTTTTTTCCCCAGAGATCCCGGGGGATTTAATATATGCCCAGGGTTGACATCAACTGGCATAGGGTCAAAGGAGAAGCTTTATTTTTGTTAATGCTACCATTGTTCTACATCATTTTATGATGTGAACATACATTCATGTGCTGAGGGGAAACTATTAGTGAAGGTTGAAGCTTCTGGGGAATGGTGGTGATAGATGGAGCAGTTCCTGAAAAGTGGGAGGGCATGAGTTCCAGGCCACAGGATTTACCTGTTTTCTGTCAGACTTGGGAAAAAAGGAAGGGAAATATACAGACCCAGAGACGTTTATATATATGAGGAGCCATCCAGGAAGAAGAATGAGTTCCTTTGTAATGAGTCCTACTTTTTTCTGGGAAATAGGAAACAAGTTTATCAGCTGAGAGTAAGGCTGAAACTCATTATGCCAAGACCCTGGCATTGTGTGAGTAGAGACTTATATGCAAGTCTTTTCTTCTAGATGATTTAAAATTTTTTTTAACATTTATTTATTTTTGACAGAGAGAGAGAGAGACAGAGTATGAATGGGGGAAGGAAAGAGAGAAATAGAGACACAGAACTGGAAGCAGGCTCCAGACTCTGAGCTGTCAGCAGAGTCTGATGTGGGGCTCGAACCCACGAACCATGAGATCATGACCTGAGCCGAAGCTGGATGCTTAACCGACCGAGTCACCCAAGCGCTCCATTGATGATTTATCATCTTAATAGCAGAATAACTCTGTTTTTACCATTCCGCAACTACCTGTTACAGGGGTAACAATAAAACCAGTGTTCAAGAAACATTCTGCTTAATCTCAACTCATAATTTATTTTCTTTTTTCTTTCTTGTTATTATAATATTCTCTTTTTTTCCTTCTTCATCCTGAAAACCTTTTATTACTTGCTAAATTCAAGTCATTGACTTTTTTTTAACTTCATGGTTTATATTCAAACTCCTATCTTTCATAAGGTTTTCATAGATAGTCCCATCATAAAATCCACACTGAAATAGCTTCCGGAAAAAGACAGTGGACACTGGGATCCTTTCTGGAAAAAGGACACAATGAAACTTTCCAGTGTTGTGAATGCATTTCCTCTGAATTCTACATGGTGGCAGCAAGGCAAATACTACTTTTAGAAAATGCAAACCTGAACGAATAGAGTTCACCTTAGGACATGGAACATAAGTCAATATTTTCTATGCAAAACACTTTTCAGTTCTTTAACTTAATGAGAAGTACATATGAATAGACTCTTTTAAGAAACATTCTATTAAATGGGATCCTATGTAACTGTAATTATTTGATACATACCAAGTTAGTACAACTAAATCCTAAAAGAGTTCAGAGTTCCTATCAATTGAGGATGAATCAAGAGGTTGATATGCATTTCTGAAACTATGTATGTGCTTAGAAAACCTACTTTCATGTGTGGATATTTAATTACATTAATGTGAAATACTCTTATTGCATAAGCAATAAGAGCAACATTGTTCTTCTTCTAAGCTTAGTTCTAAGTAGTGTTTCATGGGAATTTAAAAATAAATGTTAGAACCTGTCTTTTTTTTTATAGGAAATATATAATATACTCTAGTCATGGAAGTTAAGGCACATGAGACACAAACCATGTGGTCAACAAGCACTTACAGTATATTTAATGTACTGAATATTTATTGAGTTACTACTATGTGCAGTGCGGGTACTAGACAGTGTGGAAAACTGAAGCCTCTTTCCTGGCAAATATATGTAAACCAGGTCTCAATATAACCCTCTATTTGCTTTGCTGTTTTTTTTTTCCTAGAACTTATCAGTGCTTGAAATACTATGCATGTATTGTCTTCCTCCGCTAGAGTAAAAGAAAGCTTTTTATTTTGGATCCCGAGAATTGAAAGCAGTGCTTGACACATAAAAAATACTCAATAAAGATTTGTTGAATAAATGAAGGGCTCCTGTGCAATAGTATTTAGAATAGGGAAAGACTAATGCAAAGTAGCAGTGATCAGGAATGAAATGCCAGCTAGGAAGAAAGACAAAGAGAAATCTCAGAGCTCAGTCTCTGAGGACATTTGTTAGTGTTATGGTTAAACCATTTCTTGTTGTAGGTTTCCATAAAATCAGTTTTGCATGTGGTCTTTCCCATTCCTAGAATTGATAAGAATTTAATTTTCAAATTCCCAAATATTTTTCTATGATGGCTATAACGGTGAGCTTGAGATGACTCCTGGCAAATGGCAAACAGAATAAATTTTTATAGAGGTTATCAGTCAGATTGTGAAATCTACAAAATCATACAAAGGCTGGGCTTTTCTGTTCCATATATCCTTAATGGAGATTGAATTCCAATGGCATCCATGCAAATTTCCCAAAGCCTTGTGGAATGACTGGGATTGATCCCAGTCAGAACTGTGTTCAGGGTTACATTGAACTCATTCAGGTCACACAGAGACTTTTGTTCGGTCCTGGGGTTGGGTAAGCAGATGTATCCATTCTCCCTATCCCAAGTTAAGGTCATCTCCCTTGTTCAAGGGGCATCAATCTCTTTCTTAATATGAGGATTTTCCCAAACAGCACTGTGGACATAAACAGGTAGCCTTAATTTGGTTACTGCCTTTCTAATATAGTTCTTAAGGAATAAAATTTGGATTTCAAAACTAGGCTGTAAACTTAAATTCAGAATGGAGTGATCTTCAGACTGTTATGCTCTTTTAAGTAGGAATTTTAAACAAAGGGACATCTGGCCAGAGGGTGAGGACATAAGGCAAATATATCAGTATTGCTCACGACCAAACCTTACTTTCCCACACCAATCCACAGTCGGCAAGACAAAGTTTATAATTAGTGGGGGAGAAAGTAGGGCAATTGTCCGCAGTCCCCAGGGAAAACTGAAGCAGTGTAAAAAGTTACAAGAGCTTGGTAAAATCCTCCAGCCCTAGATAAGTTACCTATTGTGACATAGATGAGCTTCAGTTTCCTCATCTATGCAATGAAGATAATGATGCTTTTTTTTTTACAGACTTGTAGGTATCACAATTAGTGCTTTCAAATCTTCAATAATTAGCAGACCTAATTATTTGTACTAAAGAAGGGAATTAAGATGGTTAGCAAAATTCAAAGGGTAAAAATAAATTATATAAATAATTTCAGAACAGAAAAAGTATATCAGCTATTGCATCCATTGCTTAATTTATCAAAAAAAGGATCAAGTAAATCAAATAAATTTAATAATTTTATATTTGATGTTAAATATTGATATTAAATTTGATAAATCAAATTTAATTTAATTTAATTTTTTTTGAGTAGAGCTCTATACCCAACATGGGGCTTGAGCTCCCAACCCTGAGATCAAGAGTCAAATGCTCTACCAGCTGAGCCAGCTGGGTACCCCAAGGGTCAATTACTTTTGAATAGCATCTCATTTGGTATCCAAAAAATGTCTAAGTTTATCATAGCAATTGATGAGGAAGTAAACATAAAAGGAAGATGGAAGTAGAAAGGCATGAGGATCGGTGTAGTGTCAAAGTTTCTGTAGAGTAGGTCTTCTTAGCAACCAGCTGCTCTGTTTCCTACTTGGGGTCTAACCCTACTCTATACCTTTATATAAAATTATAGTCCATAATAACTTACACAGTATCTAACTGGCATTGATCAAAGTGAAAATAAAAGATAAACAATGTGCACTGACCAGAAGATGACTGTAATTAAATAAAGTTCCATGACTGGACATGACTGTGTAAGTATGTTTGATACAGAAGACTCTCAGCCTCCCCAAATTAATTAACTCCCTAATGAAAGTTGTCTGCTATCAGAATAACCAATTTACTTTTTTCAAGAATATAGCCACATTAGTTTTCAATTAAGATTCAAAAAGCCAAGTCCTGATGAGCACGGAAGTCATAAATGATTTATGAGTGTCCTACTTTTATGTAATGTTACATCTATTATTCTACTTTAATCCTCTAGCACACTTTTCAATTCGTGAAAAATTAATGCTGAGGCTATTTTATAAAGATTATGTGCACTTGGAAGGTAGCTATTCCAGGAAGCATATTCTAAAACTAAGAATGCAATCTCTTCAAATTTAGCAAGCTGATTCCTAAAATGCCCAATTAAATTTTCATAGTTTTTTTTGTTTAATTGACAAAATTTTCAGTCCAGTAATTCTAATGAGCCAACAGCTATCATTTCTTCTCCCTTCATAACAGGGTGAAATATTTCCCAGGTATTTTTATTATTATTATTATTTTCCTTTCAGAATCGAAGGACTCGGGAAATTTCACATGTTGGAAAACATTCAGTGCTTAACATCACTGAGTCCCAGTTCTGTTCAGAATGACCTTCTAGGAGTTTGTAGTGCCCAAAGCCATCAGAACTCTTGGTTTCCTTTGATTTTCACTTTGGCCACACTGCTATTCCACAGTCTGATCTTCATTAAATTCTACTGTCATGCTAAGATCCTAGGTGAAGCAACATTCCAGACAAGTGTTTTAATGATAAGGAGCAGATATCCTTTCTGAGTTAAAGACAGAGAAGAAAAGCTGTAAGGATACAAAAGACAATTTCATAGCCACGCCAAAATAGTCAAGCCTCATGTAAATCATAACTGAACACTGGAAAATCAGGAACTGAGATCGTCTCTCTCTCTCTCAATAGCTGCATCATTTCTGCATAATCATCTTGCATGTGGCAGACTGGAAGCCAGTCCCTAATCTATGGCATGACCCATTTGCTCAAGCATCTACTACCAACTTTAGACAAACCATTTCTCTTCATCTCAGTTCTCAAAAGGAAAAAACTTCTAAAGTTTCAGGCTTGTTTCTTGTGAGTGCTCTTTGCAACAGGCCATGTCATAGGCTCCTGTTTAGCTAAGGGTAGAGTGTCATTCACTTAGGAATCTTTCTGTGTTCCCATCAGCTGTGGGGTCACATGATTAATAAGGTTGCCTTTCCAGGGCCTGTGGGAGGACAGGCACTCACAGTGAACTTGTCTGTATCAGGTTTGCATTTGCTATCTCATTCAAAGATGTAACATCCATTTATAACTAAGTTCTCATAAATGTTAGCTATCATCAATATCATTGTCATTATCATCATTTATTTATTCATTCAACAAATATTTATTATTCATTCATTCAACACCCGCTGTGTGCTAACCACTCTGAGACTGTGGTCATAAAGATGATGAAAGTCTTTATTTGGAATAAAGTAGATTCTAAAATTTAAGGAACAGATGTACTTATGAAACAGTCCCAGAAAGAGGGAAAAGATGCTTATTTTCCCAATGACAGGTAGAAAATTTTGCCTCCAGTGAAGGAAGGAGTGCCCCAGCACCCCCTGGGACACAGCATCCAGAGTGCTTTTCCTGGATACTTAGGGATTAACACAGACTTTTCTACATATATAGAGAAAGTTACTGTCCCTGTCCAAATTATCTGAGCAAATGCTCTCTAATATGGATACTTATGCTGTGTTTTTAGAATCATGATTATAAACTCAGACACTTAAACTACAGAGTCCAAGCAGTTAAAATAAATGAATGAAGTAAGCTAGGTGTAATTCGTCATCAGACAGTGGCAGAGATGAAGGTGACTGAGAGAGCACATATTCTGTTTGAAGGCAGAAGCAATTATGCAGCCATTTGGAAAAGTGGCACTGTGATGCTAGGCCTCCCAATTTTTATAGAAATACTTGAAATGCAAATTTTTGGTATAAAATTCCCGACTCAAGAAAAAAACGCATTGAAGACTATTCAAAATATGCAGCTGGAGGTTGCATCCAGCTTGGCGTCCACCAAATTGCAAGCCTTGTTTGATGGCAAGCAAGGAGCACAAATTGGCCTAGCCAGTCATACTCTTGCCTTGAAGAGCTATACAAGAGGGGAACTCGGAATGCCTTGTCCCAGGAGATGCTGGGACAGTCCTGAGCTGTTCAAAGTGGGTATCATTACCAATGGAAAAATCATCATGGTCAGTGGCTGTTGTAGGTTGAATAACGGCCCCCCAAAGATGTCGATATCTTAATCCTATGAATGTGAGGCAAAAGGCATGTGATTGATGGAGTACCTCGAGATAGAAAATTGTCCTGAATTTTCCAAGTGGGCACAATGTAATCACAACAGTTCTCACAAGAAGGAGACAGGAAGGTCTGAGAGAGAGACAAGGAGGTGTGATGACAAGTCAGAAGGATGCCATTGCTAGAAAGGGGCCATCAGCTAAGGAATGCAGGTGGCCCCCAGAAGCTGGAAAAGGCAAGGAACAAATTTCTCCCCAAGAGCCTCCAGAAGAAACCAGCCCTGTGGACATCTTGACTTTAGCCCAATAAGATTTTGGACTTCTGATCTCCAGAATTATATGATGATAAATGTGTTGTTCCAAGCCATTATGTTTACAGAAATTTGTTGCAGCCATAGGAAACTAATACAACAACATAGAACTTTCCAGAGTCGAGCAACCTTCTCTGGTTGCCACGATTGAGAAAAGACCATGGGAGCATTAGAGTGGAAATTTTATCACGAGACCCAGGCCATGAACTTCAGAGTTCCCTGGCACCAAGAAAACCTACCATCCAAGAGAAAGCCCTTGGCTTTCCCTGCACAAATGATTCTCCTCTTGCTAGGAGTCCAGGGGGACAGTTGCCAATCATCTCCAGTCCTAACCAGACCTTTCCAAAAGTACACAGATGAGAAGAGAGGCAGACCACATGGTGGGAAGAGTACTGTCTTTAAAATCAAACAAGATACTTTCTGTGTGACAAGCTCCAGGAGCCTCCATGTCATTATCTATAAAATAAGAATAATAAGGGGCACCTGGGTGGCTCAGTCGGTTAAGCGGCCGACTTTGGCTCAGGTCATAATCTCGCGGTCCATGAGTTCAAGCCCCGTGTCGGGCTCTGTGCTGACAGCTCGGAGCCTGGAGCCTGTTTCCGATTCTGTGTCTCCCTCTCTCTGACCCTGCCCCATTCATGCTCTGTCTCTCTCTGTCTCAAAAATAAAAACGTTAAAAAAAAATTTTTAAAAAAAGAGTAATAATACCACATAGCATTATGAGATAGAGGAATGGAATCCAGTGCCATCATGCCTTATGAACAGTGGGAGCCCAATACACGGTAGAAAGTGTTGTTTCTGTTATTCTTTTATTGTTACCGTATTCTCTAGATTTGCAATTATCCCCTGATTATGTTTTCTACATATTCTCAATAAAGTAGCAGTACAAAGGGAACAACAGTGAACATCTTTAAGTGTAATCTTCAGGCCCTATTGCCTCAAAGACAGTGGGGAGATAGATGCTTCCAACACTGTGAAAATGTTACATTTATAATGCAACCTTCTGTCAGCAGAATGTCAGAAAAGTGAGAGGCTTCTAGAAAAGTCCACTTCCCTTAAGCCATCCTGACAACCATGATGCCCAATACACACACTGTGTTACTAATGCTTGTGAAAGAAGGCCTTAATTATCGCAGCTTCAGAATGTGTGCTTATGATATTCAGCTGTCTTGAGGCTCTGCAAAGACGCACAGTAACATTTCCACCATGGTTTTCACAGTACCATCACGTTAATTGAGCAGAGGATATATAAATGAGATCCTGAAAAAGCAGGCAAAGGACATGAACAGATTTTGGAATAGGTTACAAATACAACCAACATGTGGGATAGAGACACCGACTCTGAAATCCAAAACCAATGTCACAAACTCAAAAGATCTCAGGGGCCAGGCAGGAAACCCAAGGAATGAAGGGGAGGAATTTGCCAATGGTGGGGTCTGTGCAGGGTAGGTGGGAGGGTGGGAGGCCTGCTTGAGGGCATTCCTCTTCAATTCCCTTCTTACTCCTTGGGGCCAAAAGACTCATCTGTGGGCTGACTTCAGCTCACAGACTATGAGCTTATGACCTCTCTGGCCAATGGGATACTTTGCCAAAAATTTCACCAGCAGCAAAGCCAGCCTGAGGGACGTTTGGCCAGAGGAGCTGTTTGTCTGTAGAACCATCCTTACATCAAATCAGTCTCAACCCCACTCCCACCTCTTACGTGCCCACATCCTGTATGTTGTACTCTGACTGCTCAGATCTCTCCCAGCCCCTGGCCTGACTCGGCTCTGCTTCAACAGTATTCCAAGCCTAAGCCACTCTTTCTCTTTGAGGGAAAAATTATGCATCTGAATACTCATCCATTCCATTAGGACAAGGCTAGGGATCCAGAGCCCATCATGTACAGCAATATTAATTATCATGCCAGTAGCGTTAAGGCATGCTGTACACATAAATGCTTTGTTGGCAGTATCTGGAAAAATTATATGAGGAATCTCTCAGTACCTGAGTACTGCCAGATAGCAAGACTTTATTAATTCCAAATATCGTGGCTATTTGGTGGCATTATCGGAGTAAATTATTCTGTGCTGATGAAAGTTTAGACTGTGTGACAGGCTGCTAAGTATTTTTGAGCAGGGGATCTCTTGTCACCTCAGATCAGACCTTGGCCTCATTTCCATAATTCTCTTTTCCACAGTGGGGAAGGCTGGATGAGTTAGATAGGTAACAATACTGTTTTTCAGAGTGGCTCTTTTGAACCTATTTTTAAAAATAAAGATAGACTTAACCTTTCTGAATAGAAAATAATGAAAACAAATTTAGTAATCTTATTTTTAACTCTACACTCATAGAGTTTTCTTAAGACTATGAAGAGAATTGGAGTGATACCCAGTTTTTTTTTAAAGTTCATTTTATTTTTTTCAAGGTTATTTAAAATATGGATATAATAGAATTTATGTTCTATTGACTATTAGTTACTCTTATTTCTACAGAAGATCATATAATGACACATAAAATAGGCTTCATAGAGGCAGGTAAGTTTGATGCATAGATACTGCAAAGGATGTGCCTGAGTTCACAACCTGACTCCAGAGCCTGGCCTGTGATACACTGTCCATCTTAAATGTCTTTCAAAGAAACAATGGCAGAAACATCCTGATGCCTATTAAGTCAACTATTCCACTCTTTTTAGGGCCAGAGGTATCATAATGAAAATCTCTAAATGAGATGAATTTGGTAGAGGGCCTGTTCATAGATAGTAAGTCAACAAATGGTAGCTATTATAAACCATCCAGAGATTTCTGATGCTCCTACTGGCAGAGATATAACATTAAATGTTCAAACAATTTTATGATACCTGCATTTATGCATAACATAAATATTTCAAAGTATTTTCACATATATTGATTCATTTCAACACTAAAGTCCTTATGAATGAAAGGGAACAGATGTTAATGTCCTAATTTTTCATGAGAAAAACTGAGATTCAGATTAGTATCTGATTCAAGATGCTTTGATCTCTCATGAGCTCTCAGTCTCAAGCAAGCCACCTCATATTTCTGAGCCTATCTGCAAAATGAGTGAGTTAGACAGGTGGTGTGTCAGACCACTTCCTCTACTAGCACTTGCATTAACTTGGAGATCAAGTGGTTGCAATAAACCCGACTTCACTGTGTAGTAGACTGATTAGGTTGCCAACTTTCTGGGATTTGGAAGTGAACTTTGAGACTTACTCCCCCTCATCAGTGTCCAGGAGTGATGGGACCCTGAGACAACGACTAATGCCACTAAAAATGCCTGGGAAATCTGGGTATCCAGTGACCTCATTTACAATGAGAAATAATTGCACAGGAACTAGGATTTTCACCCTCAAGTTAAACAGGATGGAGGCCCAGTCATGAAAAGAAGTCAATTTTGTTGACTCTAAAATGAAAGCACAAGGAATTTAAATGATTGATGAGAAGTCTTTAAGAGAGCCAAATGATTTCCTCACTATGCTTGAACCTACAGAACTAAGATACTTGGGGTCCTTTGCCAAGGACTTGATTCCTGTGAAACTGCTGGATGGACAGGACCACTCTCATCATTGGTCTTCCTCCTTCCGTGAGCTACTGCCATTGTCTTCTACTGGAGACATATGTCTAGTCTATAATTTTACTCTGAGAATATACAGGGACATAGTCCTGTAGTCTCTCCCCAAAATTTAAGACACTATAAAGACCAGGAGGAGCCAAGATGGCAGAACAGCATGGAAGTTTTTTGTGTGTCTTGCATCCATGAAATACAAGAATACAGACCAACAATACAAGCCAGACCAACACTAAACCATCCTGCACACCTAGAAAACTGACTGGAGGATTAACACAACAATCTGCACAACCTGAACCACAGAATTCAGCAGGTACGTGGCATGGAGAGGTGAACTTGGGGAGAGGGAAGTCGTGGAGGGCAGGGAGCTGCTTTAGCATGCAGAGAGAGGATGGAGATGGGGGTGGGAGGAGGAGAATACAGGAAAAGCACCCCTCCCCAAAAGCAGCTGGAGAGAAAGTGGAAAATTGGAAACAGACGCAGGGACTGAACTAAAAAGGGAGAAAAGAGAAAGGAGAGGGTTTAAATTCCATTAAGACTGTAAACAGAGGGAGCGCAGAGTCTGAAACTCTGAAGCTCGATACCTGGCGGTGATCTGGTGGGAAGGGCGAATCCCCAGGAGCAGAGTGGGGTCCGGGAGGTTCTCAGGCCACATGGAGAGAAGCGGTTCCACTGCTGGAAGGACATTTGGTAGAGGATGTGAGGCCACCTGGGACCAGCAGACCCGAAACAACAGCCACGTTCTCTGGTGCTGGAACAAGGTCATTGGGGGTGAAGCCTTTTGCCAGATGTGCATTGTGATTTTCCATAGTCCCTGAGGCGCTGCTGCTATACTGTCTCATGAACTTTTTCTGGGGTGGGCTGGCACCTGGCCACAGTCTCTGGGCATTGGCAGCAGCACGGTCCTGCAAGCATTCCTGGGTGTGGCCGGCACCTGGCCATTGCTTGGTAAGACTGTCAGCAGAGGGGCCAAGCGGATCAAAGCTGCAGTCCCTCAGAAGTGGGGGGGCTGGGGAAGGCAGCCTCATCTGAGACAAAACTTGGGAAGGAGGTGCCGCCTGGGCTTGATCACAAACAGTGTGGAAGCGGGGAGTGGACGGAAGCCAAAGATGAAGGACGGGTGCCCAACTGCTGATAGGGGAGGACAGAGTTCGGATACTACAGACTGAGTAGCTGGGTGATGCCATTTTCACCGCTCCTGCGCATGCGCATACACACCTACAAGGACCACAACATTCCACCCCAGTAGGCTAGCAGCGCCATCTAGTGGAGAACCGAGCCATTACACCAAGCCCTGCCCAACTGGGCCAACCTCACTTTTCAAGAACACAAGTCTCACTGCCTGCTTAGTTTATGGACTACAAAGCGCCTCACAGTTCGACTTCTAGGGGAAAACGAAGTAATTTCAGTCACATTTCAGTCTGTTAACCAGTCCAACTATTCAGTTTTTTTCTTTTCTTTCTTTTTTTTCTCCTTTTCGTTTCTTTTCTTTTTCTTGAATACAGAAAGAGAAAAAATTCATTTTTATTTTCAATTTTTATTAAAATATTTTACTTTAATTTTTTTCTACTATATTCTTTACTTTTGTGTAAATTTTTTCAAATTCTATTTTATTTCCATCATTTCATTTTAGTCTACTTTATTCATTTTTTCAAATTTTCAAACAATTTCTTTTTTTTGCTTTCTTCCCCTTTTTTTCTCTAATCTATCAACCCACTTTCCCCCAAAAGAAGGAGCAGGAAGAAGGAATTCACCCCAAAAGAAAGATCAGGAAGAAACGACTGACAGGGACTTAACTAACACAGGTAAAAGCAAGATGTCTGAACCAGAATTTAGAATCACAATAATAAGAATACTAGCTGGAGTCGAAAATAGATTAGAATTCCTTTCTGTGGAGATAAAAGAAGTAAAAGCTAGTCAAGATGAAATAAAAAATGCTATAACTGAGCTGCAATCTTGAATGGATACCACGTTGGCAAGGATGGATGAGGCAGAACAGAGAATCAGCGATATAGAGAACAAAATTATGGAGAAAAATGAAGCAGAAAAAAAGAGGGAGACTAAGATAAAAGATCACAACTTAAGAATTAGAGAAATCAGTGACTCATTAAAAAGGGACAACATCAGAATCATAAGGGTCCCAGAAGAGGAAGAGAGAGAAATAGGGGTAGAAGAGTTACATGAGCAACTCATAGAAGAAAACATTCCTAACCTGGGGAAAGACACAGACACCAAAATCAAGGAAGCACAGAGGAATCCCATTATATTCAACAAAAACCGACCATCAACAAGGCATATCATAGTCAAATTCACAAAATACTCAGGCAAGGAGAGATTCATGAAAGCAACAAGGGAAAAAAATCCCTAACCTACAAGGGAGGACAGATCAAGTTTGCAGCAGAACTATGCACAGAAACTTGGCAGGCCAGAAAGGAGTGGCAGGGTATATTCAGTGTGCTGAATCAGAAAAATATGCAGCCAAGAATTCTTTATCCAGCAAGGCTGTCATTCAAAATAGAAGGAGAAATAAAAAGTTTCCCAGACAAACAAAAATGAAAGGAGTTTGTGACCACTAAACCAGCCCTGCAGAAATTTTAAGGGGGAC
Organism: Panthera pardus; assembly: GCF_024362965.1. Taxonomy (NCBI): domain Eukaryota; kingdom Metazoa; phylum Chordata; class Mammalia; order Carnivora; family Felidae; genus Panthera; species Panthera pardus. The sequence continues at coordinate 46,349,469 of NW_026526991.1, read as the reverse complement.
TCTTTGAGGGGAGAAAAGATGAAAAAAAATAAATAAATACCAAAAGCAACAAAGATTAGAAAGGACAAGAGAACACCACCATAAACTCCAACTCTACAAGCATTATAATGGCAATAAATTCATATCTTTCAGTACTCACTCTAAACGTCAATGGACTCAATGCTCCAATCAAAAGACATAGGGTAACAGAATGGATAAGAAAAGAAGATCCATCTATATGCTGTTTACAAGAGACTCACTTTAGACCTAAAGATACCTTCAGATTGAAAGTAAGGGGATGGAGAACCATCTATCATGCTAGTGGTCAACAAAAGAAAGCCGGAGTAGCCATACTTATATCAATCAACCTAGACTTTAAAATAAAGACTGTATCAAGAGATGTAGAAGGGCATTATATCATAATTAAGGGGTCTATCCACCAAGAAGACCTAACAATTGTAAACATTTATGCACCAAATGTGATAGCACCCAAATATATACATCAATTAATCACAAACATAAAGAAACTCATCGATAGTAATACCATAATAGCAGGAGACTTCAACACCCCACTCACAGCAATGGACAGATCATCTCATCAAAAAATCAATAAGGAAGCAATGGCTTTGAATGACACACTGGACCAGATTGACTTAACAGATATATTCAGAACATTTCATCCTAAAGCAGTGGAATATACATTCTTCTCCAGTGCACATGGAATGTTGTCCAGAATAAACCATATACTGGGACACAAATCAGCCCTAAGTAAGTACAAAAAGATCGAGATCATACCGTGCATATTTTCAGACCACAATGCTATGAAACTTGAAATCAGCCACAAGAAAAAATTTGGAAAGGTAACAAATACTTGGAGACTGAAGAACATCCTACTAAAGAATGAATGGGCTAACCAAGCAGTTAAAGAGTAAGTTAAAAAGTATATGGAAGTCAATGAAAATGGTAACACCACAACCCTAAACCTCTGGGATGCAGCAAAGGCAGTCATAAGAGGAAAGTACATAGCAATCCAGGCCTTCCTAAAAAAGGAAGAAAGAATCAGATACACAACCTAACCTTATGCCTTAAGGAGCTGGAAAAAGAACAGCAAATAAAACCCCAAACCAGCAGAAGACAGGAAATAATAAAGATTAGGTCAGAAATTAACGCTATCAAAAACAAAAACACAGTAGAACAGATCAGTGAAACCAGAAGCTGGTTCTTTGAAAGAATTAGCAAAATTGATAAATCACTAGCCATTCTGATCAAAAAGAAAAAGGAACGCACCCAAATAAATAAAACCAAGGATGAAAAAGGAGAGATCACCACCAACATAGCAGAAATAAAAACAATAATGAGAATATTATGAGCAAGTATATGCCAATAAAATGGGCAATATGGAAGAAATGGACACATTCCTAGAAACATATACACTACCAAAACTGAAACAAGAAGAAATAGAAAATTTGAACAGACCCATACCCGGTAAGGAAATCGAATTAGTAATCAAAAATCTGCCAAAAAACAAGAGTCCAGGGCCAAATGGCTTTCCAGGGGAATTCTACCAAACATTTAAGGAAGAGTTAACACCTATTCTCTTGAAGCTGTTCCAAAAAATAGAAACGGAACGAAAACTTCCAAACTCTTTCTATGAAGCCAGAATTGCTTTGATTCCAAAACCAGATGGAGACCCCACTAAAAAGGAGAACTACAGACCAATTTCCCTGATCAACATGGATGCAAAAATCCTCAACAAGACATTAGCCAACTGGATCCAACAATACATTAAAAAAATTATTCACCACGACCAAGTGGGATTTATACTTGGGATGCAGGGCTGGTTCAATATCTGCATAACAATGTGATTTGTCACATCAATAAAAGAAAGGACAAGAGCCATATGATCCTCTCAATAGATGCAGAGGAAGCATTTGACAAAACACAGTATCCTTTCTTGATAAAAACCCTCAAGAAAGTAGGGGTAGAAGGAGCATACCTCAAGATCATAAGAGCCATATATGAATGACCCAACGCTAATATCATCCTCAGTGGGGAAAAACTGAGAGCTTTCCCCCTAAAGTCAGGAACAAGACAGGGTTGTCCACTCTCTCCACTGTTATTCAACATAGTATTGGAAGTCTTAGCCTCAGCAATCAGACAACCCAAAGAAATAAAAGGCATCCAAATAGGCCAGGAGGAGGTCAAACTTTCACTCTTTGTAGATGAGATGATACTCTATATGGAAAACCCAAAAGATTCCACCAAAAAACTGCTAGAACTGATTCATGAATTCAGCAAAGTTGCAATAAAACCAATGCACAGATATCGGTTGCATTCCTATTCACCAACAATGAAGCAACAGAAAGAGAAATCAAGGAATTGATCCCATTTACAAGTGCACCTAAAAAACATAAAATACCTAGGAATAAATCTAACCAAAGAGGTGAAAATGTATACACTGAAAACTATAGAAAGCTTATGAAAGAAATTGAAGAAGACATAAAAAAATTGAAAACGATTCCATGCTCCTGGATAGGAAGAACAAATATTGTTAAAACGTCGATACTATCCGAAGCAATGTACATATTCAATGCAATCCCTATCAAAATAACGCCCGCATTCTTCACAGAGCTAGAACAAATAATCCTAAAATTTGTAGGGAACCAGAAAAGACCCCAAATAGCCAAAGCCATCTTGAAAAAGGAAACCAAAGCAGGAGGCATCACAATCCCGGACTTCAAGCTATACTACAAGGCTGAAATCATCAAGACAGTATGGTACTAGCACAAGAACAAACACTCAGATCAATGGAACAGAATAGAGAACCCAGAAATGGACCCACAAACGTATGGCCAACTAATCTTTGACAAAGCAGAAAAGAATATCCAAAGGAATAAAGACAGTCTCTTCAGCACGTGGTACTGGGAAAACTGGACAGCGACATGCAGAAGAATGAACCTGGACCACTTTCTTACACCATACACAAAAATAAACTCAAAATGGATGAAAGACCTAAATGTAAGACAGGAAGCCATCAAAATCCTCGAGGAGAAAGCAGGCAAAAACCTCTTTGATCTTGGCCACAGCAACCTCTTACTCAACACGTCTCCGGAGGCAAGGGAAACAAAAGCAAAAATGAACTATTGGGACCTCATCAAAGTAAAAAGCTTCTGCACAGCAAAGGAAACAATCAGCAAAACTAAAAGCAACCAACAGAACGGGAGAAGATATTTGCAAATGACATTATCAGATAAACGGTTAGTATCCAAAATCTATAAAGAACTTACCAAACTCAACACCCAAAAAACAAATAATCCAGTAAAGAAGTGGGCAAAAGACATGAATAGACACTTCTCCAAGGAAGACATCCAGATGGCCAACCGGCACATGAAAAAATGTTCAACATCACTCATTATTAGGGAAATACAAATCAAAACCACAATGAGATACCACCTTACACCTGTCAGAATGGCTAACATTAACAACTCAGGCAACAACAGATGTTGGTGAGGATGCAGAGAAAGAGGCTCTCTTTTGCATTGTTGGTGGGAATGCAAACTGGTGCAGCTACTCTGGAAAACAGTATGGTGGTTCCTCAAAAAACTAAAAATAGAACTACCTTACAACCCAGCAATTGCACTACTAGGTATTTACCAAGGGATAAAGGTGTGCTGTTTCAAAGGGACACATGCACCCCCATTTTTATAACAGCACTATCAACAATAGCCAAAGTATGGAAAGAGCCCAAATGTCCATCGATGGATGAATGGATAAAGAGAATATGGTATATGTATGTATATATGTATACATATGTATATATATGTATGTATATATATGTATATATATATATAAGGCAGTAATACATATATATGTATACATATGTATATATACACACACAATGGAGTATTACTTCGCAATCAAAAAGAATGAAATCTTGCCATTTGCAACTACGTGGATGGAACTGGAGGGTATTACGCTAAGTGAAATTAGTCAGAGAAAGACAAAAATCATATGACTTCAGTCATATGAGGACTTTAAGAGACAAAAAAGATGAACATAAGGGAAGGGAAACAAAAATAATATAAAAACAGAGAGGGGGACAAAACAGAAGAGAATCATAAATATGGAGAACAAACTGAGGGTTGCTGGAGGGGTTGTGGGAGGGGGGATGGGTTAAATGGGTAAGGGGAATCAAGGAATCTACTCCTGAAATCATTGTTGCACTATATGCTAACTAATTTGGATGTAAATTAAAAACAAATTTTTTTAATTAAAAAAAAGACACTATAAAGACCAGAGTCTTTGTAAATTTTGGTAATGTGGTGTCAGGGTGTAAAGAGAATGTCATGATGGAGACGTTCACCCTTTCCTAAGGTGGTGATCTGAAGTTATAATTTTCCTTGTTATGTGATAACAAGGGTTCTGAGGCTATTAATACCCCCAAATAGACTGACATTGGTGGTCAATGGTTTTACAGACAGAATCCTTTTAACTTCCCCTTATTAGCAAGGTCACTGTTTAGAACGAAAATTTTTCTTAAGAACTAAATGATTACTAAAATATGAGGCTGAAATAATAAATGGTACTCTTTGGGCCTTCATTGAGAGTTCTATGATTGATGATTAAATGTTCTGAGCAAATACAGTCTCTGGTTTTCAATTCCAAACTTTGTAAACATATCAGAGACCAACAAGTAGGTGGGGTGGAGGCATCAGTTGGGAGGCCACTGGAGTCGGGCACAGTGACACTGAGATATTCAGAAAGGGGTCAGGAAACTTGCAGAGAAGACAGATTGCACAATGCAGTCAAGGAAGACAACTGATCTGGAATATTCAGCAAAGGCATGTTATTCTTTTTAAAGAAACTAGAAGTTTCGGGGCACCTGGGTGGCTCAGTTGGTTGAGCGTCCGACCTCGTCTCAGGTCATGATCTCACAGTCTGTGGGTTCGGGCCCCACGTCCGGCTCTGTGCTGACAGCTCAGAGCCTCGAGCCTGCTTCGGATTCTATGTGTCTCTCTCTTCCCCTCCCCTGCTCATGCTCTGTCTCTCTCTGTCTCAAAAATAAGTAAAAACATTAAAAAAATAAAAAAAGAAACTAGAATTTTAAAAAGTTAAAACAAGGCTTTTAAAAAAAAGAAACTAGAAGTAATAATGAGATATAAATTTATATTTATCATCACACAAAAAAAGAGTGGTAACACCATTGTTTATAGGATGGAGGGTGGCTACTTTCCTACTTTCTGGTAAAAATGAAAATTACTATTGCTTTTTGGAAACAAATCCAGTCACATATTATTTCAATGTAGCAATCTCACTTTTGGGAATCTATGCCACAGAAATAAACGTATTAGCATGCCGCAGCATATGTATAAAAGTGTTTTTACAACTTATTCACAGGGTGAAAAACAAGGGTGAAAACACTGTGAATTACTACCAATAGAGGAACAGAGGAATAAATTATGGTATAACCACACCATGAAGATGTTTGCACCATTAAAAAGAATCCATTATGGGGAGCCGCCTGGCTGGCTCAGTTAGCAAAGCCTGTGACTCTTGATCTCAGGGTCTTGAGTTCAAGCCCCACATTGGGTGTGGAGCCTACATAAAATGAATAAATTAAAAAAAAAAGAACCCATCATGACCATTGATTAGAAAAGTTTTCCATGGGTATCATTGGGAAAGAATGTTGGGGGGAGAGCAGAAAATGTTTAGAATATTATACATTTTTGTGGACTACAAAAATGACAAAATCCCAATGTAGGTGTATGTATGTATATATGCACGTATCTGTGTGTGACTGTGCATGCACGTGTGTGTGTTTATGTGATGAGATGAGCGTGAAGAAAAAAAAATGAAGGATGCACCTTAGATTCTAGTGGGAATGACCAGGAGGATAAGGGGCTTCAACAGAAGCAGATGAAGCAGATGAAGGGAAGGAGGGGAGAGGAAGTCAAAAAACATGATACAAAATGACTGCAATAAAAAGTGAAATAAATGATTTCTCAGTTGGGTAGAACGACACATGCATAAGTTTATCCATGTATAAAGAAATCGGGGGAAGATAAATGAGAGAGTTAAAACTGCCTTATAAGAATGACCATGATATATTGTTGAGAAGAAAAAAAAGAGACAGTCACAAAGGTTGTTTCTAAAAGGAGGTGAATATAAACATATGAGCACAACACAATTAAAAATCTGTATAGCAAAAGACACTATAAAGAAGAGAAATGACAGCCTGGGAAGAAATAAATGCCACCCATAGGGCAGACAAAGGGATTATGTCCCAAGAAACAAAAAGCTTCTACAAGTTGTTAAGAAAAAGATAATTAACCTGATATGCAACTTACGAATAAGCAATTGCATGAGATGAAATCCAAATAACCAATACACATGAGAGGTGTTCAGTCTTTTATATCATCGTGGAAATGCAAATGTAAGCAATAATGAAGTACAACTGTTACTCCCTTGGTCAGCAGAGAGACTGTGTACCAGTCAGGCAGGGACCTTTATACATTACTGGTAGGAGGGTGAATTGCTACAACTGTTCAGAAAATAAAAATTTGGTAATATAGTAATTAAAATACTCTTGTGATAATCTCTCTCTTAAAAATCTCTTATTCATATTATAAAATACATAAATGAACAAACAATATACATTTATGTACATACACACATTATACATAGATACATACATACATATGTTCCTCTTCCTCCAAGGGTGTCTATACAAGATACTGACTGTGGCAGTTTTGTTGTGGCAAATACAAAACATATACACAAAGCAAGAAAATGGCAAACAGCCTGAATGTACATTGATTCTGAGAAGTAGTTCAAGAAAGTATGGTATATATAAACTTGAAAATTATGCAACTATTTGGAAGAAATAAATCAAATTTATATGTAAAGACTCAGAGGTACATCTATTATCATTTTAAAGAAAAGCAACTTGTACAGTATGACCAAGTGTTAAAACAACAATAAAATATCTATGCATTTAAAACAGAGAAATGTGTAATATAAATTAAAAAGATTTACATCCCTATACAATTATACAGGTAAGCTTCAATTATCAAGAGTATGTGTTTATATGTATGGAATCCTTATTACCTAATCTTCCCCAATAAACTGGGAATAAATTATCAGCTTATTTATAAATTATAAGGTTATTATTAAGTTATTTTGCATTTCGATTAATGATATATTTTTAAAAAATAAAAAAAAATCCTCTTTGTAACAGAGGCTCCTGACAATACAGCTAATGTTAACATGCTAAAGGCAGTCAACACATTATTTTACTTCAGAAAATTTTAGGTGAAAAGAAGGAGCTGTATCTGGGAGCACATGACAAGAGGTGAACACAGAGCAGGAGTGAGCACGTTCTGGCTGACGGGAAAGGTGGTTCAGCTTTCAGCGGGTAAGTGTAGCAGGTGGGAGTCCCATGAGAAGACAGCTCATGGCAGCATGAAAAACTACCAGCAGGTAGAGGTGAGGGCTGGCTGTGAGAACGGAGTTCAAAGACAAAACAAGTAATAAGGCAGGTCTCCAGGCTCAGAAGAACTGAAGTGTGGGTCAGTGGTAGCAAACACTCAGGAAAGGAAGATGTCAAGAACCCAGGTAATTAGCAATGGAGTATAAGCAGGGTTTTAGTCAGGGCCACCACGTGTGGCTGTGAGCTGTGTGACGCACAGGGGATGCTGTTGGCTTAAACTACCATGCGAAGGGTGCCTCCTGAATTTATACAACGAGGCAGGAAGCTGTTGCAATGCAGAGATTTTACCCCAAGATCAGAGGAGATGAAAATTGACAATTCTGTTGATTATCATCACTAGCACCACGACTGTGACAGCTGACATTACGACAAGGTATTATACTTTACAGAACAAATTCACTGTCCTGGGAAGAATCAAAGGAGGTAGCCAGGTCAGGTACTACAATCACCATCAAAATGAGGAAACAAAGATTCAGAAATGTTCGTTGACCTGCCCAGGATCTCAAAGGTAGTCAATGGCCGAACAGGCTTGTGAACCCAAGATGTCTCCTTCTAAAACGATCTGTTCCCACTATCTCAAATTACTCAAGAGGAATGAAGATTGCTCCGTGACATTGGGGATTGGCCTGCTGAGCAAAGAGCCAACAGATCATTTTACACCTTGTATTTCTTTCACGCGAACTTTATTTTCTTATTTTTTCAAACCTAATAGGTAAACAAATTCTCCCTTAAGGAGATTTCCTGTTGTGCAACATTCAGACTCACCCTGTCCATACTGATGGCTGTTTTATTGTAGTGACTATTTGTTTAGACAGAATGTGTTACAGAAGGATTTATAGCAGCTTACAAAAACACATACGATACAAAATAAAATTGAATAAAAACTAAGGAAATGAGGACATTGAATTAGAAGGAAAATGAGTGAAGAAAAGCAAACATCCAGCCACAAATGAAGTTAGTTCACAAAATAAATAAGGCACTCAATAAAGTTCCCTATGTTTGCTAAAGGTGGACTGCAAATTTGGCTCTCAGCTTTTCAGCAGGAAGAGAAAGAAGGAAACATGATTCACAGCACTTGAAAGATATAATTATAAGCCAACCAGTGGCTCAGAAGAAATACAAGTATTCTTGGTACTAAGACTGAAAAGTTAGATTTTCCATTGTTCCATATAATGCTAATAATAGCAGCCAATTTTTATAAGGATCTTACCATGTGTCGGGCATGCTTCTAAGTGCTTTGAATGCTTTGTATCATTCAATTGCCATGAAAATTCCACAGGACGGATTCTATTAGTAATTACTTTTTTACAATTGAGGAAACTAAACTACAAAGATGATAAGTAAGTCTCTGAAAACACACATACACACACACACACACACACACACACACACACACACAATTAGTAAGTGCCTGATTTGGGATTCCAACACAGTTCTGCCAACTCCAAAGTTATTCTTTTACCATGTGACTTCCATTTAGGAACTATACCTTGATTCAGTCCCTAACTATCCCTGAAGATCTAAGAGAATCCCTCAAGATCCAACATTCTGTAGTTTCAACCATGTTCTCTCTACTACAGAACTTTGTTTTTTTCACTGCACTTGCTACCATCTGCTTTCTTACTTTATTATCTTTCTCCTAACAGAATGTGAACTGTGTAGCTGCAATGATCTTATCTTTTCAATATTCTATCCCTAGTCTGCTTTTCTGCCTAAAACATAGGAGGCATGCAATAATATTTTTGAGTAAATGAATGTTTCAAGGAACAAGGAGTAGGTGTCCATTTAACATGCTTCCATGTCTGAAAATCCACTTGCCCCTGCTTATTCTTAGCCCCTTACACATATTACTCACATATTCTTCCCTAGTCTCCATGACTTATACTAGTTACCAAAAATTTGCTGGACCCTATAATTTGGCTATATTCCGTAATCTACCTTGGCATGGAGTTAATTTTATTCACTTGACCTTACAATTCAGAAAATTATTCCTAAGAATATAGATGTCACCATCACGTGTCACACATGAGGAAATTTTTAAATTTTTATTTATTTGCCCATAAACAATGACTGCTGATTTTTAAAAGTATACATTCAAAGAATGTAAGGCCTTGTGACCTGTTCAACATAGATTTTGGTATTGTTGCCCAATATTTCCTATTTAAAAAACAGACCACTTCTAAAACAGAGAGAAAACAACCTGTGCTTAAGGGACAAAAAACCAACATGAACTTGTTCTGGTGAAATACCTAATTCCAGTTACCATGTTTTCAGCAGGAAAAATAATCAAATTGTTAAACAATGCAGCTTCACTAGGTTTGTAATGGGAGCATGAGATGATTAAGGGTTTTTTGTTTGTTTCTTTGTTTGTTTTAACTACAGACACACAAACACCCAAAATATTCAGAATAATTGATTGGATGACATTAATAAATACAATTCAGGAAATCCCGGAGTAAGGCAGATTCTTAGCCCTAATTGTCTTGATGCATATTCTCAGCCTTCTCTAAATCTTTCAGGATTTCTTGGAATTTGTATCACATGGCTGTCATTTCCAGAGAGGAGGACAAACAAATCTCACAAACACATCTCTTCCTGCAATCTTGGAAACTGACTGTGAACATATGGCCTATCCCTCAAAGGGGGTCTTTTTCTTTCTTTTTCTTTGAAGTTACCTGTTGCTAACTTATTGTTTTAGTAAAAAGACTAAATCATATGAAAGTGTAGGCTGAATTGACAGACATGTAAAGTTGATGATGTGCTCTTGACTTATTTTTCTGAACTCGAATAGTCGAAATGTGGCACACAGGTAATCAAAGAAACAATTTGGGATAAGAATAATGGCTAGATTATACTTTCATACTTTATTCTATTTTTTAAGTTTATTTACTTCTTCTGAGAGAGAGAGAGAGAGAGAGCAGGGGAGGGGCAGAGAGAGAAAAAGAGAGAAAATCCCAAGCAGGCTCTGCACTGTCAGCACAGAGCCTGATGCGGGGCTTGATCCCATGAACTGTAAGATCATGACCTGAGCTGAAATCAAGAGTTGGATGCTTAACCTACTGAGCCACCCAGGAGCCCCATAATTTCATACTTAAAAAAAAATTTGGCAAATATTAAAGTACAAGATTATGACCAATCTCCTTATAAAAAGACAATGATACATGGCTACAGTGATGTGATATTGTAATTTATAATAACAACAACAAAAAATCATTTTGGTCTTCCTCCACAGTTCCCGGCACAAAGCTCCTAAAACCATGGCAGTTTCCTTTCTGACAGCAATAGGGGCATCTTTTGTCATACTATTTAGTGTTGTTCCCAGTTCCTAAAATAACTCCAAAGCCATAAAGTTGAAATGGGTGTTTTTCCTTATTCACAATAAGCCCTTTCAACCACACTTGAGTTGATATTAATGGGGTGACTTTTGGAACCCCCCTAAAGATGGGGGGGTGGTCGGGTGGCCAACGGAACCAGCCAAGTGATTAAAGGCACAGAGCTTTGAGTCCCACCCCTCAACCTCTGGGAAGGGGAGGGGAGCTGGAGGCTGAGTAATCACCAATGACCATGATTCACTGAATCATGGCTACATAATGAAGGCTCTGTAAAAACACAAAAGAGCAGCGTTTGGAGAGTTTTCAGGTTGGTGAACACGTGGTGGTGCTGGCAGAATGGCACACCCAGAGAGGACATGGGGGCTCTGCACACCTTCCCTCATAGCCTGCCCTATGCATCCCTTCCATACGCCTGGTCCTGAGTCACAATAGCCTTTCTAATAAACTGCCACTCTAGTAAGTGAAAGGATCTGATTCTGTTTCCAAATAGATAGTGTCAGAACTGAGTAGAGGAGAAACACAGGAGCAATTTTCCCTTTACATTTTGGTATAAGTAGTGGGCTTTGCTAGAACAGTCTTGGTCCATGGAAACATGGGGTTTACAAGAGAAAGGATGACAGGGTGGGGGATGAAGGACCTTTGATTCCTGGGGGGTCAGGTGGTCACTCCTACTATGAAGCAACAGCTGTGTTACACTCAGTTACTAAAGGTAAAAGTTCTGGAGGAGTAAGCTTTGTAACTTTGCTCAGGGAGAGAACCTTCCAAAGATTTTAGCTCCTGTGTTTACCTCAAACAAGAGAAATGAACAAATTGTTTCTACCGCCTGAACTATAGAGATCAAGTGGAGGGAACTGAGGCATTTGCTAAATAGTATCAAACCCATCATGCACAGGCAGGGAGGGTCAGATGCTCAGAAAGCATAATATAATTATCCATTAGCAGTTAGATATTAAAGTGAAGCATTTTATAGTAACAACAACAAAACAAGAAAAAAACTAAGCATGATTCATAGTATTTATGATTAGAGGGAAACAGAGAAAGAAGGAAGAAAAGAAGGAAAAAGGGACAAAAGTCACTCACAGAAAGTATAAGAGAACGGTTCTCAACAATCGTAAAACCAAAGCACAATTTTTACAGAGATCTGGCAAGTATATATTTGCTCCAAAGCAAAGATACCCTCTTTGTTCACCTGAAGACCCCATTTGTTTTTACACTGTTGTGGAAATTTTAGATTAAAAAAGAGTTTTTAGGTTCCAACATAAAGACACACAGCACCTTCCACCTTCCTCAATGAAAAACACTGAAATACAACTTTTTATTTGTTTTTAACGGAACATCCTCTTTTTTGTCCTGCTAACTTCCTTGACTGCTTTGAATATTTCCCTTGCTTTACACTTCAGGTTTATAGAACATAAATAATCTGGCCAAGGGAAAGAAAAAACAGACCCCATATTGCAATTGTATATAGAGTTCATAAAGAAAGAAGTTTCCCTTAAAACAAGCTCTTAAATTCTCTTAATAATAGTAATCAGGCAGTTGAAAGGAAAAGAATACTGTTTGACACAGTCAACATTTAGTTCTCCTCAAAATTAGCTGCCTTAAGCCACTGGATGTGTGGGGAATATAAGTCAATATATATAACAGTAAAATCTATCATATAATGGAATTTTTAGCAGCTGTTAAAAATGGTGCTTTTTAAAGGCAGTTAATGGTATAAGAAGATGTCCAAAATATAAACTAAGTAAAAAAAAGAACACCTGCAAGCCTTATGTATGCACATTCCATATATCTGTAAAAAAGAAAGTCTACACCTGTATATATAAAAGACTATACAGATATATATATCAAAATGACATTGTTATATAACAGTTAGTGATTATTTTTATTCCTATTTTTCCTTCTGTATATTTCTAAATATTCTGAAACTCTAAGAAAGTACATTACTTTTTGAGTTGAGACAAATATATTAGTCAATACCCAATGTCCAAGTAGTATGATAATCAATTAAAGCAGCTCTCTTAAGACTCCAGTCATCCCAATGTTGAGTCTAAATGATCCAAACAAGCAGATGCACTGAGTGGTCCAGTATCAGAACTTCACACAGACACTGCCTAAGCTTGACCTCTAGCATTTCCAGAATGTGTTCCAGAATCCTCCTTGCTGCTTTTAGTAGTGATAAATGGAGAAAAGCAACAGATGGCGACAATTATGACTGTCAGGATGCCAACCTCAAGAACGAAATTTTTACTTCAAGACAATTTGCAGGGGTACAATAATATCTGGAGAATCTAGGCACAAGCTTTCCGAAATGCAAATGTTTGAGATAAAAAGAAAGGTGATTATATAAGAAGATCTGATAATCTAACATGAAGCACTTAGGTTAAGAGCAAAAATTTAACCAAATTTCTGAAGCAGATTACAGAATTTCTTTTTTCAGACTTTCTTAAAAATAAAATCTAATTTGACACTACAATTCCTTTTTTATTATAATCTCTAGACCGGCCATCATGGATCTTTACCTTTTACTCTCTGGCTCCAACATTAACATATAGCTATCAAGGAGTATATTTTCAAAGGATGAAAATTAACATTATCATTAGCTTAAATAAAAGGTAACCTATCAAGTTATACATTTTCTATTGAGGAAACGTACAACATTTTCCTGAAGCAAACCAAATGACTTGTGGTAAAATTTAAAATGTTCTGAGTTTTGAAGTCAAATTTGGACTTGTATTCTGCCTGTAGTACTTATTATTAACTGTCCAACCTGGAGAAAGTTCCTGATTTGGGGTCTTCATTTCCTCGTGTGTAAATTGGAAACTAATCATGAGGGTTTTCTGATGCTTGCAGGTTCATTATTGAGGTAGTTTCTTCCATGATTACCATATATGATGAAATTTCTGTGATATGGTTTCAGCACACCCTTACCTTTCCTGAAGTTCATAGGTAGAAGTATATAATAAGCAATGGCATAATGCAGAGATGCCCCAATTTTGAAGACTGTGGTAGCCAAACCCCAAGGTAGTGCTCAACGATCCCAGCCTCCTGGTAATCATGGCCTCTGGAGTCCCTTCCCCATGAGAATGGGCTACACCTAGTGACTCATTTCTAAGGAACACAGTAAAGTGGAAACGGTGGTGTGTGACTTGGAGACTAGGTCATTGTGGCAGTGTGGTGGCAATCTCTCTCTCTTCACATGTGCTGGGGGAAGCCATGTCGTGCACAGCCCTGTGGAGATGTCCACGTGTTGAGGAACGGAAGTCTCCTGCCAATGCCTCGTGAGTGAGCTTAGAAGTGAAGCCTTCGGCTCAGTCAAGTCTGCAGAGACAAAGCCCCAGCTGGCAGCTTGACTTCAGTAACCCTTGAGGCAGAGAGCTACACAGCTTCTGCTCCCAGATTCCTGACCTTCAGAAACTGTGTGAAATAATAAACATTTTGTGTTTTAAGCTGCTAAATGTTGAGGTAATACGTTGTGCAACAATGAATAACTGCTACACAGATCAAATCCAAAATGACAAAGCTGGTAAGGTCTACAGACAAAATACCGCTTTCAAGGAAGACAGAAAAGAAGTTTCTAAGATATAACTACATTTATCTGAAAATCCGGAAGAAGAGTTACACATGTTATTATTTAACAAATGTATTATTACCATGGTACATGTTTCTCTCAGGCTCTTATATTTATTCCCTCTAGGAACTTGGGATAAATGTCCCAAGGACTATATTGGAAGACATCTGAGTCACATTCCATATTACAGTAGGCTTGCGTCTTACATCCATTTAGCGTTTTGGACTTGGTATTTAGTATTTGATCCCAATACCCTTCACACAAAATAATTCATAATTTTCCCAAAGCCTATATCTGAATCACACTTTCTGTGGGTTGCCCAGCATGAGCAAGTCACTTAGCTCAGGAATGAGCCCATGCACCTGCTTCCCCTACACTCAACACAGCCTTCTTGTTCCCTGCCTTATAAGCAGTCAGCATCAAAAAGTACACAGGCTACAGTGGTTTTAACAAATCTGAGACATTCTTGAGACATAATATCATGTGTCTAGCAGATTGCACTAAATCACAGTCCTAACTGGAAAATAGTCTGGGTGTTTGGACATAGCCCAGGAACCTGAATTTTCTATTCTCTCAAAGTAAATTTGCTGCCTACTTGGGCCACTGTCAGAGAGTATAACCTTAGTCACCCATTTTGTACAAGAATCACATTCCTGAGGTCACGTTGTAAGTCCTCCTATCCTCATTACTTCTTGAAGGGGCTATTGTGTCTTAATAGAAATTGAAGTCCAGACACTCTGCTCTAGCATACATTTAACTGCCATCTGACATCTAGTCTATCTTTGCTTGTTAACAGTGTCCCAATTTTTATTCAAGTAACCTCCCCTCCCATAAACAGCTTGTGAGTTTTTAGGGATGCTCTAGGGGGTGGAGCATGTAGTTTAGGTTTGAGATAATTAGCTTAGTTTTATCACCTGGCTGCAAGTTGTTCAGGGATGAAGTGAGTAATTAACTTAAATTGCACTAGTCATAGAGATACCCAGGATATTATTGATGGTTGTGAAAGAGTCATTCTTTTCCACTAAAAATGAACCTGCAAGGACAAAACTCCAGGAGGTTCAGGAAACCATGTGGAGATGAACAAGAGAGAACCATCTGAGAATGAAGTTACCCCAGAGGAAGCAGAGCTGGAGAATGAACCTGGCCAATTATTTGCCTTTGATCAAACCACACCTAAAGCTATATATACTACAGAAATGTTGTTACCTGAACCACAAAATTTTCTCTAGTTTGGACTGGATTCTTGTCACTTGCCACAAAATATTTCTAACTAATAAACCTTCCCTGACATGGCAGAATTTCAACAGTAGGTACAAAGGTTAAGTCCACCTTTTAGGATATTCCCTACACAAGTACAAAATTATGATTAAAACAATGTGTCTTTTAAAAAAGTGTTCAACAATTACCTGTCCACAAAACATAAAATACACTAAACATTACAAAATTTATTCACTGTGTCAAGGCTGGACCTTCTAAGCTGTTCAAATCACATCTAGAAATTACCTCTTCCCTTGTAAGATGAAACTCAAAAACTGGTCCACAGCAGAACCAAGATGAAGTGAAGCATAACACAGACTCAGGATGTAACTGAAAGCCAGAATTATTCAAAGCATTTGGTTTTAAGGGTCTTCTAAATCAATTGCCTGACGAAAATGTTTTCAAAGAGAGTTTGTGTCATAAAACAAGAGAATGTCTATGTGCTGGTCTGGGTGAGTGGTGAGCAAGACAAAAAGCTTTAGGAGTCTGGGAAACTCACAGAGGCCATCTAAGACTACTGGAAACTCCCCCATCATCTTCTTATGTGCTCACAGAAGTCTTCTCTCTGCCCTAAGAACTGTCCCTATATCCTCTTTTTTCTCCTCTTTCCTTTCTTTTTTAATGTTTATTTATTTTGAGAGACAGAGAATGTGTGTGCACACGATCAGGGGAGGGGCAGAGAGAAAGGGAGAGAGAGAATCCCAAACAGATGAACTATGTGGAGCTCGATCCCACAAACCATGAGGTCATGACATGAGCTGAAACCAAGAGTCCAACAGTCAATCGACTGAGCCACCCAGGTGCCCCTCTCCTCCTTCTTTTATCCTTTCCTTTATCCCTTCCCATCTTCTTCCCTCCACTTTCCTTTCTCATCCTCCTCTGCTTCCTCCTCTTCTTAGCCCTTCTTCTCCCTTTTCTTCCTTTTTATTTTCCTTCCTATGAAGACCATTCCATGAAGTAAGTCATAATGTGCCAACTTTTATATTCATTCCAAAGCCTTTCTAGTCCCAGTTTTCTCAGATTTTCCCCAGGCTAGAACATTCTTCACTCAGCAACCTATACGGACCTTGCTGAACCAGAAAAGCCTTTAGTTGGTTCCACTCTACCGTTTTCATCCATACCCCTAAGTTCTCTCCTTCCTGATGTTGGGGGCTTGCTGCCTGATGTAGGACTATGGAATTTCCAGCACATATTTGTTTAAAGCCATTTTTTTTACTGCTACTACAGCCCTGACCTTGAGGACATTCATATTCCCTCTGTATTGCATTTGTACAGAAATCCTAATAACCACATCTTAGTTGAGCTTGTGGGATGTAATTAGCATTCTTTGGGATAAACATTCTAATTGTGTTGTTATTTCCTTGTAATAAATAAACTACAGATTTTCCTGATCAAAAAGAAAGAAAAAAAGGGAAAAAATCATTTGTGGACAAATGCTCTAATGAAATTCTTTGTGGAGACAACTGACAATCTGAGAAGGAGGAATGACACATACATCTTCCATGTCCCTTTTAAATTTCTCATTTAGGAAGAGAAAAAGTCATCTCTTCCTCTCAGTGGAAGTCTTGAAAGTTACATACACTTTTTGGAAATTGGCAGTGGTGTTTTTATTCTGGCTGAAAAAAAAACCCAATAATTTCTCTAATTCAGGAAACATACTCATGAACGCTGCTCATTTTGGTATAAATTAAGCCATAAAATAATTCTTTGCTAGCACTGCAACATTCCTCAATATATATTGTTTACACATATTGTTTTATATATGTAAACTCCTAAATAATATAATATATATATATAAAACACAAATATATATATATATACACATACCAGCTAACACTTGATGGAGTGTTGGCCGTCTATTTTTTGAGTAAGCAGAACATTACTGATTTATTTAAAAATAACCCTACTTCCCTGGTTTTCCTACTAAATCACACATGCATAAGTAATGTCGATAGATTATATGAAACACTGACACTAGCAATTGTTGCAAGCTACCAAAGCCACAGCATGATTAGAGGCTAGATCACGAGAGGTTAGGGGAGGCTAATACAGCAAATTCGCCTATTGCCTCCATGTAATCATCACTCAGAAGAAAAAGCACAGCTTCTTCATGAGTCTTCAAACCACGAATAAGCTAAAAGTGAAATGACCTGCCAGAATTCCTCATTGATGTCTTTTATCCTCCATAATATTAAATTAACTAGAGAGTGCATGACATTACAAGATAGAACAAACCTCTTGAATGGCAATTCAGTGACTTCAAGAGTTGATGACTATGGGAATATGATGGTCACCAGAGGAAATATCTCCCATGAGCCCCTAGTATTAACACAGGCATATCCAGATACAGCCACATCGTTAACATCATTTGTCTTCACCGAATAGACACAGTACATGGCTTTCACCTTCAGAACATCTGTTACTCATGTAAATGTACAAAATTTGTTCGAGTACCTCAGGAGGCCAAGTGACCCACATATTTTGTAACAAGAGCTCATCTTGTGTTCTCAATTTATGATTTTTTACTGAATTACCGACATTTCCCCTCAAACGTTTGCCAAGCAAAACCAGAGATTCCATTTCATCTGTTTCTTTCTGGATCCCCCAAATGACAACTGGATCATAATAAATACTCAGTGTATGCTAGTTGAAAACATCAATGAATGGATCTTTGATTTTCAAGATCAGGCAAAGCATCCTATGTGTAGAAGATAAAAAATAAAGAAAAAGAAAAAAGTTTATCAAATTTAACTACATTTGGTTCATAGAGAGGCTGTCAAAATGTAAACATGGCTTCATTCAATGATCTTGGCCTCAAAAGTCAACATATTTGATTACATTTGGGGGCAAAAAGGCAATAGCAGTCATTTAGCTACTGACTTGCAGTTTTAATGTGAATCCTCCTGTTGTGATTTTAAACTTAAGAGGGACTGTAGTCTAAACAGGGTGTCAAACTTGTATTCAAAGTATGTATTTAAACTATGATACTTCCATAAATTGGAGAACTCTGGCCTGAGCTACATACCCTGAAAATATGAACAATGGAACCACTGCATTATCTTGATTAATAAAGGGTGATGCCTCTTCAGTGATATTAAGAATATTATCCATCAATTACTCCCAAACCATCTTATTTATTCCAGTGACAGAAAACTACCTTCCCCCTCTACTACACTTCCACCTTTCAGTAGTCTCTTCATTCATTACAATTTTAAGACAAGTGGCTAGAAGATCTTCAGTAGGTACTAATTAATTATGTAAACTGAGACTAAGCCCTGTCTGCTGAACAGATTGTCACAGAAGACAGAGGCTCAGTGCAGAGTACTACCTACTATAACTGCAAGGCTTTCCTAAAGCAATTTTTTACTCAAATATTTATTGACCGCCTACTATGTACCACGCACCTTGCTGTGCACAGAGGATACAGACAAGGTTTCTTATTTCATGGGCTTACATTCAAGAGGCATCCAAGAGACAATAATCAAGTACCAAAAAAGAAAAGAAATATCAAAGAATGAGAAGCGCAGTGGTAAATAATCCTTGAGATCCAGTGATAACTATTCACCATTGATTTTTTTTTCCCAAGCATCAGCCACAGAGGAAAGTATCGGCATCAGCATCAGCATCAGTTAAACAAAACACTTACCACCACAATTACATTTGCTGCAGGGATAGGAAGGTTTTCCACTTCAAGATCTTGACCAGCCATAGCCAGCAGATTGAGAGATGGGTCATACGCAGGTCTCGGAAATGCTGAATTAACAATTTGGTGGCGTTTGTTTATTTGAGCTTTAGAAGAGGAATGATAGGTATGCTTATATATCTTTTGTGGAGTTATATCCAGGCTCTTCTCAATGTCTTGTGAATGGTGATAAGTGAATACTGGCTTTCCACTCTTCTTCTGCTGAATTGCCAACACTTGATCATTATTTCTGGAAAAGCACCCTGAAATGGTGAGAAAGCAAAAAACAAAAATGAAAGACCTTATTCAGTGAGATGAGTAGAAATATCTGATAAAGAGAATTACCTGTCCTCAGGCAGCTTTAAGACTTGTGAAGAATTTAGATCGGTTGGTTTCCACCTTTTCCCCTGCTTCATTATCCCACAAATAGGACACACTTGGCTGGTCTGGAGGCATCTCAGAGACTTAGGGTGGACAGAAGTGGGTGTAGTGTGAAAAAGTCCTATTTATTAGATATTCTTACACATCTTTCAGTCCAGAACTTCCTCCTTTATCTATACTCCCAGTTCTAACATCCATTTGAGTTTCTATTCCTGGATGCCCTATCTGTTATGATTTTGATAACCATTAATGTCATATCCAAGACTTCCTCCCTTTAATCAATAGCCTTTAATACAACTCTTTTTTTATACTTATCTTGCTTGTATTATAGTTAGCAATGTATGATCTTTTTTAAATGCTTGCAGAATATTTTAAGCTGAAGGCAGAAATCTGAATATACTCAGCAACTTCTCGTTCGGTAACAATAACCATTCTCTCCTTAGTAATATGGCTGTCCAGATACCATGATACATTCACCTTTATTTCTCTGTTAGGCAAATATCCATTGACTTGTCTAACTCCTTTTCCTATTTGTCATTGGCCACAGGAAGAAATAGATAACATGTACACGTGACCCAAAAGAATATCACTAGGTCAAGCATCAGTTAGAAAAGCAAAGATCTTCTATATAAGATGATAAGCAGAGTAAACGTATCACAAGTAATGCCACCCAGATTTTCCTTTGGTAGGTCACGGCAACAATGAGTGGTACAAATACTGTCCTTAGAAAATGACCTACCTCTTTTTATAAAAGTTCTGGGGTGCCTAGAATTCTTATTGAATATTTATAGTAGAGGAATTGCTAGTTTTTACAGCTTTTGCCCTCCATCAAGCTTTTTGTGACCAGCATATATTTCTATCATCTTCAGCAATTCTGTCTTACCAACATGCTTTCAACTTTCACTTAGGGATATAAAGACAGGTTATTTTTAGTTGGCTTAAGTGCTTTCTTCCATGACATAACACTTTGGGAATCATCTTTGGGTACCAGTGACTTTAGCCTTTCAGATTATTCAAATCACAATTATATTTCATGTGAATTCTGAAATAGTAATATATACCAATTGTATCTTCAATCTTGAGTTTGCTAAATATACTAAAAGCTTTTAAAAAGCAATCAAGCTACCATAATTTTCCAAAGATGATGATTGGGCAGTGATGACCTTGAAATAATTGTTTCTCTGATAAGAGATCCTCAGATTTGGAAATGAAAATGTCTTTAGGAACATATATAATATTATGAAATTCAGAACAGGGTACTTCAATGTTATTATTCTTGCAGTGTTTTATTAATGGAGATTGGTGCTAAAATGTTTTAGATGTATATTGACTTTCTGACCACAAGAAGTCCATTTAGAATTTTATTGAAAGTAATTTACTCAATAATATTATAGTGTCCTGGAAGTTTCTATACTTCTGAAAAGTGAACACTTTTCTCCCTCCCCTCTATGAGAACTGAATCTAATATTGTGAAATGCAACAAAGAAGTGGTCAACTTGGAGTTAAGAAATAAAATGGGCATACTATTTTTATCTTAGTTGGCTTTTTTAATACTCCTCTTTTAAATATGGTCTCTTGTTTTGGGAAAGGCATACTGTATGCTTGAATGAATTTGGGTTTCTCACGTGACAGACTGGCCCTCCTACCAAAAAAAAGGTTTCTATAATGTTTGGTAGCATGAAAACTATACCTGCCATGATAGCGCCATTGAAATAGGCATGTTAATAAAGATTAACATGCAAAAAAAGACAGGTTTAGGAAGACTCAGAAAGTAAAAGATAAAATAGTGGGGAGTGGAGAATTTCAATAAGAAAGAAAGAAGCAGCTTAAAAGATCAGAGAATGTAGATTTATGATGAGAGATGAATATAGAACTGAGAAAGTTACACAATTATGTTCAATCTCTCTTTATATACGCTATCAATCTTAGCAAACCTTGTCAGAGCCACTTTACTTAAATAAGATAGGTGAGTCTACAAATCTCCCTTGTGCTAAAACTGGCCTACAAGGAAAGGTTAAAAAATCTAATTTTGTGAGTAATTGTAACACAATTAAAATTTCCCAGCCTTGTCCAGCTGTGTATGTGAAAAGACTTACTCCTGCCCTGTCCTTAAGTAACAAGAACAAAGTAGGCAGCATAATATTAGGAGTCCCACTATAACCATCAGGTAGGAAAAAGTTTTTCAAAGTGTTGTGCTTAGTTTCCCGCAACAGAATCACCTGGGATATTCAGATGCAGAGTCCTAGATCCCAGCCTAGAACGGCCATGGCAGAATCTCTGGCGATGTAGCCTAGGAATCTGGATTTATAACTAAATTCTTCTCACATTCAAACTCTGAAGCTGAGGCCCACTGACCTAGTCTCTGGAACTAGCTCTGTCTTCTCTATCTTCAAATGCCACCTCTCTATTACCCCCTTCAGTTCAGCATTATGAATACACTCAAGTAAATATTTCAGTAATGTTAAGATAGAGATGCCTATTAAATATCAAACTGCTGAATTAGAAATTTAATAACTAAGTGTGTAGTTCATAGTTGGAGAGAGAAAGATGGATTTGTGACTCATCCAATACACATAAAATTTAAAGCCAAGTGACCAGATATTGATGATGAAGAAAAGACTATGGACAGAGCACTCTAGAATTCTAATATTTTGAGTCAGGGAACTGACTGAAGGAGGCAGCAAAGACAAGCGAGAAGGAATGGTAATAGAATAAGAGAAAAACCAAGGAAGAGAGAAAAACTTAAAGAAATGTTTCTGAACTTGTATGTATTATAGGCACTGAAAAATCACTCTCATAGTGATGTCTCTAGAAATAAGTATATAAATGCAACTTCCACGTGTTACCATGGAAGATAAATCCCACTGAAGAACATTCGTAGATTTTAAAAATTACAAAGCACACTGAGACTACTTGCATGAGAGACAGTCAGAAGATGGAGTAAGTGGGAAGATTCTCATCTAAGAAAGAGTAAATAAAAGGGAAAAATAAATGAGGCTTTAAAATAGGTTGATTTAAAACACCCAGAGACAAAAGAAGAAAATAAGATAAGGGATTTAAGTAAAAGAGAATAAGCATGTTTCATTCCAAGCGGAAATCATAGAAACAAAAAAATAAGGTAATTGATGAAACGCAATGTATGGGTTATACAGTAGAGTAGACACCACTGAACAGAGATTTAGTAAATTGGAAAAATTTAGGTGACAATTCAGAAATCAGCACAGAGAAATTAAGAGAAGAGATGTGAAAAAGAAGGTAAGAGATTGTGGTAGACTGACTTTTCAGATGGCACTCTGTGACCCACACTTGGTATTCACATCCTTAAAATAATCCCCTCCCATTGACAGTGAGCTGGATCTCACTTTATTTATTTTTTTTATATGCACCTCTTTGTTTATTGCAGCATCATTTACAATAGTCAAGATATGGAAACAACCTAGTGTCCATCAATAGACAAATGGATAAAGAAGATATTTTTTATATACATATACATATATATATTATATTTTTTAATATACACAAATATACATAAATGGGAATATTACACATAAAAAAGGATGTGATCTTGCCATTTGAGACAACATGGATGAGACCCAGAGGGTATTATATTCAGTGAAATAAGTCAGAAAGGCATGGGAATAAAAAGCACATCATAGAGAATATAGTCAACAATGTTTTAATAACGTAATAATGTGTGGTAAGTGTAGCTTCACTTATGGTGAGCATTGTACATGTGAAACTAATGTAACATCGTGTGTCTATTATACTCATATAAAAAAGATTTTTTAGGGGCACCTGAGTGGCTCAGTTGGTTGAGCATCTGACTCTCGATTTCAGCTCAGGTCATGATCCCAGGGCTGTGGGATCGAGCCCTGCATCGGGCTCCACGCTGTGTGTGGAGCCTGCTTAAGATTCTCTTTCTCAGCCCCTCTCCCTCTGCACCTCCCCCACTCGTGTGTGTGTGTGTGTGTGTGTGTGTGTGTGTGTGTGTGTGTTTGTGTGTGTATGTGGACATGCATGTGCTCTCTCTAAATAAAAAAATGTAAAAAACAGTTTTAAGGGGGAAAAAATAAAATGGTGTCCTGGAATAGAAAGATGTGTTGTAGATGAAGTGAGGGAGATGGATGATGGTGATATTAAATACTAATTTTTAGAGATTGGAGCATTAATCTAGCAACATTTGCGAAGCTTATTTTTATTTGATGTTGCTTGCTGTTGCTGGTCTGTGTCATATATTCTTGTCATTAAATACAGTATCTGAATGTAGGGAGGCTGGAGAGTCTTGGGAGTATTATACATACTAAACATCAAATGTGAGTTTGGGAATATCACTTAAAATCATATGTAATACAGTGTTTATATTTAAATATTACGTAAACTGATTTAGGAACTATAAGTGGCATTTAAATTTTATAAATAGAAACAATTTCAGATTATATGTGATTTTATAGCTTTTGATAAATGAGTGAATAAGATGGCATTTACAAATTTTTATGGCATTTTTATGGTATTTAATAAGGTTAGTTTTTGTTGACTGAAATCTTGACCATCTCTGGATTCACATATCTTTCTAAATTTGTTCTTGGATTAGAATTGCAGCTCCTAATAGCAGTTTGTATCACCTGCTTAATCCCCCCCTTTTTTTTTTACTTCTGTGGGGTTCTCCAGCCCACCTTCCCACTGCCTTCAGTGCCTACACCATCCTCTCTTCTCTCCCCCACTCCCTCTACGTCATTAGGGTGCTCATATCAGAGTGGTGTCCCTTCCACAGAGTTAAGGTGTCAGCCACCTTAACTTCGATTCATACGTGTAAATACATTTTAAGTATACATCATTTTCTTGGCTAGTTTTTTTCTCAAAATAACACAGGGAGAAAAATCCTAAATGTTTTTTTATTACACTGTTTTTGGTTTACACCCTCAAAATTATTATATGATTAAAAGGTATTTGTACAGCAAAATTTTACTCCATTCATTTATTTAATCACTTGAAATATTGAGCATTTGCATGTTGTTCCTTATTTAAGTTTGTTATATAGCACTGTTCAATTTAAATAATTCATATGTGGTCTCTTGGTATGCTTTTAAAATTCACAGTGTTACCAGGAAAACAGTACATATTGAAAAATGCGATATTCCATATTGGGTTGTTCAATATAGGATTAGGTTTATAGGCAGCGTATTAGAAATTATCACTTTGAATTCCTCCTTCCCATTTATGATGGAAATAAAGTCTGTCCATTTTAGCTTTTCTATAATAACAGCTTTAAATATTACTTTAAATAAAACTTTAAATTTAAAAAAAGGCAGCAACAAAATAATTCACTATAACCTGTAAATAATGGCAGCTCTTTTCCTGATTATTGAGATATTTATAAATGGTAATTTTGTCTCATCAAATATTCTTTTGTTTTTGGAGCACCAAGGCATTTTGGATTCTGAAGCTTTATAAGGACATGTTATTTGGGGAGTAATTGATGCCAACTTTATTGAGAACACCTATCTTATTTTACTAAGATAATACTTTTTTGACATGCAGGATTACAGTGACCCAGTTGATTCCAGTACACCACCCCTTACAAAAGAAGAAAAATGGAAATTTTGAAGGAGATGGAGTTTGTACTTCATAGTCTACTTTAAAAGGATACACTGTCTTCGTTTTCATTATACTTTCAGTACAGTTGACTTCTGAAATGTGGATTATAAACAAGTTTGAAGATTAAGAATTTGAAATGGGAATATATGATGAGAAAATACAGGAGCTAACTATTTGGTTCTTTTTCATCTATTAACAATTAGAGTTTTGACACCTCAAAGTTGCACACATTTGATTCTTCAACTTCTTCACTCTTTAACTTTCATCCCTTTCATCCTGGCCCTGCTTCTTCACCATGAGACAGAGCTCTTTGCCATTTGTTTCAAATGTAAGAGAAAACAATAGATAAGTTTTGTAACTGCTCTCTCCTCTACCTTTAATTGCACCTGTTATGGGGAGTAACCATAATACCATGTCAGAGAATGAGGTGCCTTGCTCTTTCTCCTGGTCAGTCCATCTCCTGTATACTGGATTCATCCTCTTGTTTCTCACATGGGACTTTCAGTCTACCAGCTGTCAGCACAGACACCGATGCGAGGCTTAGACCCACAAACCGTGAGATCATGACTTGAGATGAATTCGGACATTAAACCAACGGAGCCACCCAGGCACCCCTATTCCATACTTTTCTGTTTCCTTTTACGACTCTAATACTGGATCTCACTTTAGACTTACTCTTAACCAACAGATAATGGCAAAGGTGATGGGATATTACTTTCTTGATTAGGTAAAAAAGATGTCACTTCTGTGTTGCTAGGAGACTCTCTCCTGCTGACTTTGATGCAGCAAATTGCCATGCTGGGATGTTAAGGGATCTGGTGGCAGAAAATGAGCAAGTTATCTTCTGATGGTTTCTATTTTCTCTGTGTAGAAGTGAGGCCATCTCATAAGCGAGAGGACAAAGGAGGAAAGATAGTTACGTTTCAGAAAAATGGAGAAAGATTGAAACAGTTCTTGAGATAAAGTTGATCTGAGATCTGAGATATGTAGTAGGATTCCTCATCTTCACTGAGAATTCAGTGGTAACTGTCTCAGGCCCCTAAGGGATAGAGTGTCTCACAGAATGTTTAGCAAACAGCTTTTCAAAGATACTCATCTGCATTTAAAATATAAGTAGTTTGATCACAGAAACAGCATTTATGTGCAAATAGCCAGTTTTGATGGTCATAAAATTCCATGATTTAAATTTCACTTTGGATATGACCTTGGTCATCTCTGAAGACATCTTTAACAAAGAGCAATGGATAGGGGCGCCTGGGTGGCTCAGTCGGTTGAGTGTCCGACTTCGGCTTAGGTCATGATCTCACGGCTTGTGAGTTCGAGCCCCGCGTTGGGCTCTGTACTGACTGCTCAGGGCCTGGACCCTGCTTCGGATTCTGTGTCTCCCTCTGTCTCTGCTCCTCCCCCCACTTGTGCTCTATCTCTCTCAAAAATAAACATTAAAAAAATTTTTTTAAAAGAACAATGGATAAAATGACAATGTTAAGTTAGAGTATGTTATGATCCATTATTTCAGATTCAGGGTTGGTAACTCTTAGATGCACCAGGTAGAATGGCCTTGCATGCACCATCTCAGAATAAATCCTCAAAGCAGCAAGGGTCAATCAGTAACCTGTGAAAGGAACAAAAGGATGAAGCAGCATTCTCTCAGAGACCCGAAAAAGTGAACAATCAAAAAAGGGAAACTTGGTTCTCTGATCATTTTGTGAAAGGATAACCATTGTTTTTAAAGCACTGCCAGCACTTTCCTTTCTAGAAAGTAGATATAAATGGATAGCATCAGGGAAGTCCCTTGGGAATTTCTACACGAGAAAAGATGAGGCTCTCATCTGATTTGTAAACGCCTCTCAGGAAAATGTTAAAAATACACAGGAGTACCAATGGAAGTCTATATAGAAGATGCCTATTAATGATAGCCAGAAAGGAAAGAAACATACTTCTTAAAAAAGCAATGGACCAGGAGGTAAGGGACCTAGATTCTAGTTGCAACACCCCTACCCCCATCTATGTAAGCCTGAACAAGTCTCCTCACAGCTGAGCCTCAGTTTTCTCCTCAGAGAATGAAAATGCTTCTGGTATATCTATGACTAGATTAGAATGCACTGTACTTCAGTAAAAGAGAAGCCCCGACTCAATTGGATCTTGCATGATTCTGACTTTTTTCTCAAGAGATAAGTTTTTCCATACATACAATAAAGAAGTACACTTACTTTCCATAAGTAAAATAAAAAAGGTTACACCTAAAGCTTTACAGTTATACTCACTTTTCTAATTTTTTCTGATGTAATGAATTATATTACTGTTATGTTTTTGCTTCATCTAAGATAGCTAAGATTGCTGTTAGCCTCCAGTTCCCCTTAATGAAATTTGCTTTCCTCCATATATCCTCTTGGGACATCTTCAAAACCCTCCCTTAAAGAATGCAACTTATGTATATACAAGATACGGATAGTGATCCTTTATAATGTATTACTTTGTATCCTCTGAAATTTGTGATTTTTTTTACATTTATTTTAAATTTAAGACAATAAATGTCCAGACTGTAGTCAAGTTTCAGTTTATGTTTTCCCATGATTTCGATTTTTTCCAGAAAGAACAAAATTATATGCAAATCACCAACATTCATGTATCAGACTCAAAAGGCTGTTTTTCACTTAGTTCAAGTTTTTTTTCCAACCATTCAGTGTGTCATACACCGTTGCCACTGTTCTTTTCCAAATGTCTGATGTGTACTATGACTGACAACTACTTCTCTCTGGGTCTAATCAATTAGGTCAATAGACCAAGTACAATAAAAGAGCCTCTGGCAACTTATAGGAGCAGTGATTTCCGGAAATGATATCCTTGGATGTAAGGAGGCTAACATTTAAACTATTCTCTCAGCTGTTCTGCAATTCTATTGGTAATGGTTAACCCAAGATGTCACTACAGTACTGATCTCCAGTTACAAGGACCCACCATAATAACCCTCACTCTTCCTGATGAACACTGCAGTGCCCCCCAGATGTGCCAGCTGATGTCTTTTAGGATAACCTCCCAGCTTTAACATATGATCACTCCTACCAGTGTTTTCATGGAAAGTTACACCAGTGTTTTGAAAGAGTACATATGGCCCTGTCTATCTATAAAGTCAGTTTTATAAAATTCAGTTTGTGTGTCTTAGTTACATTCTAACAACATACATGTATGTATGTATTTATATGTACCACATTTATTTGGTTTTGTAGCCTGACAGCAGACAACAAATTTGACCAAAAAAAAAAAAAAAAAAAAAGGTTCATATTCAAATGAGCAATTATGTAATAAAAAGTAAAAAAAATAAAAATAATAAAATGAGAGTTTCTACAAGATAACTATGGAATTTATAAAAATTATAAACCATTATGGCCCCTGTTAAACAGAAGGCTTGGATGAGCTTGTCACTGAAGGAACACTTCTTTCCAGGAATGGTCTTCCTAAAATCTGGTCTAAGCACGGGTTTCTACGATGTGAAAACATAATCCCATGAGGAGGTGCTATGTCATTCTCTAAAAGACTATTTAAATGTTTCACATGTTTGACCAGTGATGTGTCTGGTATATCTATATATTTTTTTAAATACCAAAGTAATTAGTCTATTTCATAGAGCTGGCTCTATTCTTCTCTATGTAGGAGAGAACCTGAATCCTAATGATTTTAATTAAGGCATCTTGTAAACTTTTTCTGTGTGTTCTTTGATATAAACACTCCTTCATATTTCTTGAAATATTCCATTAGAAGATGTAGTTCCTGCTCCTACTTCCAACCCGCTGTAACTACTTACTTCTTCCTCTTTATCTTATCCACCCAAAGTTGAGCTGCACAATAACCAACTCTATTTGGGAGTCGCAGGACTGACTGTCATTTCAGGAAAAATCCACTGTGTGCTATGTGCCGGTGGCAAAATTACAATGAACGAGTTTCACGTTTCTTGATTTCTGCCCAGCTTTAATAGAGTTATTTTTCATCTGATAAATGCATGTTAGAGTACAGCATAATACAGTTAGGACAGTGCCCTTTGGGACAATGTGACTAGACATAAGTCACAAGGAAGCAATGGGGTTAAGACCACTGGCCTCAGACTCTGCTGGAGAAAGTGAGATTTATGTCAGTTCAGACAAATGCAGTCAGAAGCCCCCACCGCCCCAGCCCCCATTCCTGAAGAACTGAGCTGAAGAATATTTGCAGGAGAGGTCGACAAGAGTAAATGCTACTATCTCTTAAATCCTACACAGCCATTAAAAGAACTTCATCAAGATATGCCTTCTGGGGAAATTTAGAAGTACAGAAAAATGATCATGTGGCTGGAAAGCTGAGAAATACTACTCTCTGAAGAAATCATAGGAATTGAGTTCCACATGTACTTACTGAGTAATGAAGCAGTGCATTTGTAAAATCTAACTTTTATACTTCAGTTATTGTTATGCAAACAGCTAAAATATTATTTACAAATAGTTATAGAGATTATAAATTATTTCCATCATTTTTATAGTAGAGTCCTCCAGATAATTTGAAAGGTGGGATCCAATAGCAAGACAAAGAAGAAAATACATGTCTGTTTTAAGAATAATTCTCGCAGTAGATTAAGAATTATATTAAAACATAGCAAAATGAACATTAGAACAAACAAAATGAACATTAGAAAATTGAAATATTGCCATAGTAATGATATTACAGAGATGTAAATGTCTGGATATTGGGGCAGGAGGAGGGTGAAGAACAAGGTCCAGTGGCCACTTGAAGAGACCCCTGCCTGGTACCCCCTGCCTACAGTTAGATAGAGATTTGGAGACGCTTGGTAGGCCCTTAAGTCAACACTTCCATTCCATTCTGTCTTAGTCCCTTCCTCCATCATTTGAAATTAATATCACTGGTCTAAGGCACTGCTCTGTCATAATTCTTTGAAAAATAAACCTCTACTAGGGGAGGACCACGCAATTAACAACTATTCTTACCTGGAGTAGAAAGTGCTCCAAGATACCAGTTAATCATTTGTCACCCGACCTCTCCTACCCCTAATCAAATAATACTTGGCACTTAAATGGCACTTACTAAGTGTAGTTAGCATACAATATCCTATTTAATACACAACTGTACAGTTGTATAATATATAACCTCCATTTTAAAAAGAGGAAATTGAGACTTAGAAAGATTAAGTAACTTGCCCTAAGTTACAGAGCTAGAAAGTGATCATGTGTGGATTTGAACCCGATCACAATATCATGCTCTTAACTGCTATGGTATTCTGTTAAAGGTTATCTAAAAATATGGCATTTTCCCCTTTATTTTAATTTTCTCTTTACTTCTCTTTTTAAGCTATTTTATTTTCTTCCAGGGAGAATAAAAATACTGTCTTGAATCAACAAGGCAAAGCAAGTAAGTTGCATATAATTTAAAACCACACCACATGTTAGTGGATTGATGGGCTTTCAAGCTAACTCACCATATTATGTACAGCATTCTTTGTATGGAGCATCTTTCCCAGTAACCCAGTGATTGGAGTTGGCTCTGTACAGTTATGCATAGTGCTTGATCTCCCCTCCAGGGTCCATCAGGAGTTGGGGCGTTACTATAGTGAAAGAAGAGCAGTAGAGTCTTGCTCTGTACATGTTGCTGTATAGGCTGGTGAGACACTCTTATTCTGTGTTCATTTTGTGCTCTTTTCCAAGGATCAGTAGTTAAGGCTGCCTTAATCCATTGTGCACATTTAAATGAGGACGTGGACATTGCTTCAGGTCTGAACTAGGAATAAAATGATTCATGTCTTCACTGAACTTGGCATTTGCTTCGGTATAATTAAACATATTGATCTACGTTTAATACAGATACAGATACAT
This sequence comes from Panthera pardus, assembly GCF_024362965.1. NCBI lineage: Eukaryota > Metazoa > Chordata > Mammalia > Carnivora > Felidae > Panthera > Panthera pardus. The sequence goes on along the minus strand of NW_026526991.1, from coordinate 46,318,331 downwards.
TGCTGCATCATGTGAACTATTAGTTTTGCTTTGTTTTTGGTCCATGCGGCTGCAATTTTAATGGACACGAACATCTTAATAAATTGAAATCAAATGAGATTTGATTATGAGGACAGTCTTGATAGCCATTACGAGTAAAAAATTATTTAAATGGAAAGTGCTAATAACGTTCATAATATAAATTTGCTAATTGTCACTCTGTGGCAAATATCATTGCAGTAGCAGACACTTTGCAGAGATGTTATCTGGGGAAAAAGCATTCGGAAATTTGATCTTAAAATAATAATTTGCCATTAAATATTTTTTCAAAGCTATTAAAATCCTTTATGCTGGGAAATATCAACGTTACTCTAAATGTGTCAGCATTTGTAAGTGCTTTGAAAATGAAGAATGCATTCATGGGCCAAGTAGGATCTTTCAAAATCCTCTTTTAAAGGGAAAAAATGGTTTTCTCTACCTTTTAAATTTGACTTTGTAAACAGTTTTTAAAAGATTCAGCAATAAACTTACCATAAAATATGACATCCATATTATCATTAGTACTAATGGAAATACATGGGTTTTGATGTGTGAGCCATCATTTTATAAAAAGTGACTTTTTACAATTCATAAACTAGTCTCCATTCTTCAGATATAAGCATGTCTCCCTTTAGGTGTAGCATTTTTCCATATGAAAAAAATGTATGGTATCCAAAAATTTTATGGTTCCATAAACACTTTGGCTACACATTAAAAGAGAGAAAGAAAATGTACACAGCCATTCAAATACTCCTAAATTTTCTGTGATGGTTTGTTTTTTGTTTGAGAGAGCAGCGGAAGATTGGATTATTTGGGGTCTTGATATATTGAACCCACTAACTCACACTTCCGCTTGATTTTGAATGTGTTAAGTGGCTCATATTTGTTATTGCAAGATAGATGATAACCAATCAGTAATCAAAATTAGGAGTTCTGGATCTATTCCTTAGTTCATAACTCTCACGCTATGTGTCTTATCTAATTCCTTGATTTATTTAAAATAAAGACATTCATCTCATTCCCATCCTGAAGTAGTATAAGAAACTCATTTAGGAATGTCTAACTAGGAGGAGTTCAACACACAACTCCACTACAACTATCATCATGCCCAGGGTGCACAAACTTATCCTAAAAACTATGTTTAAATGAAAGCTTTTCTGTCCCATTTCATTTCTTTGTAACTAATCAATGTAAATTGGATTGAGGGAACAATAGTAAAATCAATTCTACTCTTCACAGTTATGAAGATAAGATGTAATCTCTTTAATTTAATTTATTATAATATATTTTGCCTAATACATCCTGAATGCGTTTATTCATTCATTGGACATTCACTGATGGCATACTAGGCAACAAGTTCTAGGAAATGGTATAGAAGCTACAATTCCATTATTATCCTCAAAAGCTTCAATATACAGGCTAAGTACAATAACAGAAGAATATACAGGGCCCCAAAGGAAAACCCAGGAAAGTTACTTGAACGATGTGGGATATCAAAGGAAGGATTCTCAAAGTAGGCAATGCCTGATGAAGATTTGAAATGGGAGGAAGAGTTGTCTAGAAAAAGAAGCAGAGATGGGTATTTAAGATAAATGGACCAACATGTGAAAAGTATGAGAGGCAAGGCAAACCAAAAGAAATTTGGTCTTAGTGTGATAATAGTGTGCAAAGATGGCCGCCATGACAGGAAATAAGAATGGAATTAGCCAAGACCTGAGGGTGGAAGACTTTGCCCTGCTAATGAATTTGGGTTTTATTTTAAAAGAAAAGAAAATAGCTGTATTAAAGAATTGAACAAGGGGAGAACATGATCAGATATGCTTTTTTTTCAAGTTTTACCTCTGACATTATTATGAGGGATGGATGTGATAAGAGGATTGTATTGTAAGATACTATATGAGAAATAAGGACCTACCCCAAGGCAGTGATGTGAACATGGAGAGTGGAGAAGACTTGGTGACCTTTCAGATGAACACAGTAAAGGAGGGAGGGCACAGGATGAGTTATTAATTTCCGGCTTGGGTGATCATGGGGGATCTTGGTGTTATTCACAATGATACGAAATACAGAAATAAGAGCAATTGTGATGGGAAGCACTGAGTGCTAATAGATAAATATAAGGTGTTTGTGGGATATCCCGTGACTCCTAGGTAATTATAACTACATGACTGAGATTCAGGAGAAATATGTGAAATTAAAATATGGATTTAGGAATTTTTGATATGTAGATCTGAATATAATCATCCAGGGATATTGTACAGAGAGGGAAATAAAAGCAGACACATAAATTCTAGAAAGTGCTAACCATTAAATACTACTCAGAGGAAGACCTAAAAGTAGAAACTGAGGAATGGCTTGAGAGATAAGAGGGAAGCTAGAAAGTAGTGGCTATCCAATGGAAATCAGTGGGGAGAATTCTCAAATTCAGAAAGAGATAAAATTAGATAAATGATGTAAATATTCATTGGTAAGAAGAAGATAACTTAATTATGTTCAACATATCATAAATGGGACAATAAGATGAGGATTGGAGTTGGTAGAGAAACAGATGAGAAACAAAAAAGAGAATGATAAATGTGGATAATGCATTCCAGAATCTTTATAAGGCACTAGTCAGGGTATGATCTCCAATAAAATACGCAATCTTCAAGGTGTTAGGAGTGTGTGATGTTCAGTATACATATATATATGCCTCTGATGTGCCAAAGAAGTAGACAGGTTTGTCCAAGTGCTTTAAATCTTGTTTATAAATTAGCTATATGAATCCTTTTGTATCACAATAGCCATTCCTACATGTATGTACAAGGCATTTCACTAAGAAGTGAAAATATAGCGGAACCAGCAAGGCATTTGAGCTGCATAGCATCTGGTAATCAATTTGAAGGAGTTGATGTGCAGTTCTGGTCTCTTGCAAGCCCATCCATATTGTTCTTAAGTTCACAATGCTGGAAAAGTCTGTTTGAGGTAGTATGTCCCCTGGGCATGTGAGGTCCTAGGGAGAAACCTGAGTGTTGGATAAAATGAGCTCTGTTGAAGTCCGTTCTAGAAGTGGCTAAGTTGACTAAGCGTGTCTTGCATGGGTGCCAAGAAGCAGTTAAATGCAAAAGAGAGAGACCAAAAATATCACTGTGTTGTTTCTATTTATTCAATATAATTTAAGTCTTTAGTAGCTTTTATGCCAGGCACCGCCCCCAGGTGCTAGGCTGGGCAGGAACTGCAATAAATACAGCAGTAAACAAAACAGACAAATATCTTTGTCTTTAAGGAGCTTACATTTCAAAGGGGAAAGGAGGAATCACAGTAAACAAAACAAATAAGTTAAATATATGATATGGAAACTGGTGAAAAACCTCTGGGGAAAAAAAGTAAAGCAGGAAAGGGTATTGAAGTTTTTTGGGGGGAGAAGATGAAATAAATATTAAATAGGATAGTTAGTGAGGGCCTTCCTGAGAAAGTAACATTTGAGTAGAAGGCTAAAATGAAGGGATTAAGCCAGAGATACTCGTGGAAAGAGTGTTTCAGGCAAAGAAAAATGCAAAACAAATGAGGTGGGCTAGTGCCTGGCATCTTCTTGGAACAGCAAGGAGACCAATGTGGCTGAAGACAGACAAAAAAGAGGACAGTAGTGAGAGATGATATCAAGGAGATAATGGGAGAAGAGAATATGGTAGAACCTGGGCCATTGTAAGGGTTGTGTTGAGCGATTTTGAACAGAAAAAACAAATTCTGGAGTTCATTGAGAAAAGACATTTTAAAATCTTAAAGAATAATGTATTATTTTCCTATCAATCTACCCTTTCTTTTGAAGGTGGTGCCTTTGCAAATGATTTCCCTGATCCTCCTGGTCTCACCATAGGAATCTTTCTTTCTCAAAGACTAGAGAAATTGACTGTGCATTTCTCTGAGAGTGAAGCTGTATCTTCAGAAGATACATCGAAGGCAGTCTTCGGTGCTGTCCAGAATGCTCAAGAGTAAGAACAACATGAACGTTTGAAAGAACCTTTTCCAGAGCTTAGAGAGAGAAATGCATTGAAATCACGTTCTGTTTTGTTGTTGTTGTTGTTGTTGTTGTTGTTGTTGTTGTTGTTTTTAGCAAAACATTCACTAGAAACAATAAAGCTTTCACATGAGAATTTTTAACAGCCCAAGACCTTCACTCCTTTGTAAGTAAAACACTACTCAATAAATATCATCTCCTGAAACAGAACATAGGTTTTTGGGCAAAGAAAGAGAAAAGACAAGGAAAAAATAAGCTTTGTGTAAATCTTGGGGTACCATCCATGTTATTGGGGCACACTTTCTTGGATATTCCTGAAGTAGTCTTTTCAACTGGAGTTTATGTATTACATTGGTTCATAGAAGGAGTAAAGAATGAGTACAGCTAGGTAAAAAGGATTTGACTAACTCAATGGTGGCCTTAACTCAATGGTGGCCACTAACTCAATGGTGGCCTTTCCTACTATATGATTTCATACAATATACAGTCACAGGTCTGAACACATGCATTTTCATCTTAACTGTGCTGTTAACTGGCATAACTGTTAAATAGTTAAATTTACTATTTAAAGTAAATACTGTCTACCATTTACTGGATCTTAGTTTTCTTACCCGAATAGTAAGCAGTTGGATAGACAATAACTACAACTTTCTTTGTTAGGGAGATCTAGGAAAGTGAGTTGCCATAGAAAGAGTTGAAACTGAGTTATTTAACAAGCTCTATGCTCAGTAATTTATTAGAATTATTTTACCTAAAGATGTTAATTACACAGTATTGTACCTCTCATCATCTTTTTGTTCCCACGGACACTACAAAGAGACCACAGTACTTTTCCCTATTAAGCCAGTTAAAACTCAGGGTTGGTCAGAATTTATTTATTTATTTATTTATTTATTTATTTATTTATTTATTATTTTCTTGCTTGCTTATTATTTTGCATAGTGTCTTAGGTAATCATGACCAAATAATTGGAGATGGCACTCAAGTTGAAAACAGTTGGCTACCATCATTAGGGGAATGATTATCTGGAAGGCAACAGTTCCTTGTTGCCTGAGTAGAGCACTCACATCCTGTCAGCCAATTTCTCCCATCCCTAAACGGTTCTAATATGTTATCAGTTCCACCAGCATGAAGTAGCTGTTGGCACCCAGGGCATAACCAAAATGGACCAGTTAGCTTTTCAGTAAAGAGGGCGAAAAAAGAGAATTCTTTTCCCTCCTTTATAAGCCTCACTTCTATCCTGAGAGGAAAGGGTTCTGTAAAAGAAACAAACTCACTCAACAAGTAATCAATGACTTCTTGCTCTTTGTCCTCCCACCCATTCGCTTTCATATTACTCAAATCTACAGGAGCTTAGATCAAAAAATATGTGTTTCAGTTCCAATGAAAGTCCTAATAATGTTATTAGATAACTGTGATGAATTTTAATCTGATGACAGCTTGTGACCCACAAATTGCTGTTTAAAATTAAAATGCATTCAAAATGAAACTGGCAAGACAGCTACACTATTAAACTTGCAATCTGCTGTGAAAAAACACCTATCAAAAGCACTATATTAAATATGAATACAATTAATTTCTATATAGCATCTTGCAATTGAAATATGAAAATGATAGCCCAACAATGCATTGCCTTATCAATTTCAAATTGGTTGAATATTTTTTTTTTTCAACTTAAGAAGTCAAAGTAGAGGTGGACAGGCTTGTCTCTGGTAATACACCCTTTGGCAGAGCTCCAGGTATAATCTAGGGCTAGAGACTTCTAGGTTTCCCCTTTGATCAACAAAATCCTCTACTTTCCTCATCCCAAATGTTCACCTACAATAAATTGAGAAATGTTTTCCACCTGCCTAGATTGAAGTTTATTTATAACTTTGAAGCTATAATTGCTCAAGATACATTAAGTGTAATCTTTAGAATTTCTTATATATTAGTTTTCAAGAATGACTACACTGACATTTTTGATAGATCAGCTAAATCATTCTTAAACTTGGTAAGAACTGAGGCTTTTTCTTTAAAAAAAATTTTTTTGGCAATGGATGTTTGTATCAGTGCTGTCATTAAACATAATAATGTAAATAAAACTCAACCCAATGTGCATATTTTCATCCCAAATTTCAACATTAAACAACTGTATGTAGTAATAAAATGATGCAGTACAGCTGTTTGCAAATAAGTTAATGACCAAGTCAAAGCTATTTGCTAGTTTTTAAAAGGTGCCAAAGAACTATTGAAAATTTCTCAATAAAACATCATAATTATAACAATTAACATGTGTACTTAACTATAGCCTTAATATTCTCGTGTATTACTTGTTGAAGAGGTTCACAATACATTAAAAAAGCACAAGCTAGAAATGAGGAAGTACCATATTTTACTTGCATTATTGCACACATAGGAAAGGAACTCACCCACTCTTTTTAAAAGATACCACAAGAATTGTGATTTTGCAGCCATTATTTTTATTCATTACCCCTGGGATATAATACATGCTCAATAAATGTTAGGCGAAGGAATGAATGAGTATGTGTGATTGGGTGACAAGAGAACTCGGGGAAAATATCTAGTCTTTGGTTGCTACAGGACTACTGCATGGACAACTGCTGTCGCAGTAGGGTGCCCAAAAATCTCTCTGCCATATTCTATTTTGGTACATGTGTGTGTAAAAATGATAAAGGATTCAGTCCAGCAAGTCCTTGCATTACACAGACTGCATGTATCCAAAAAGCAGGATCTGTAGTGGCATTGCATATAAAATTCCCCAGGTACCCTCTAAGGTTTGCTCCCATATGAAATCTAATATTGGTTCTGATGTCAAATATGTTTATATTTGGGCGCAGTCTCACTGTCACTCTTGGCCGGTCCTCCCCAAATCTGTCCCAGGGACAGTGCCTACCCTGGGGTTGTCAGCCTTGAAACTGTGATTGGGTTTTTGTTTGGTGCCCTCGGACGCTGACCATGATGCTGAAAGAGAAGAGGGGGCCCTATTTTAAACCTTTCCTTCTTCTTATTGGCTTAGAAAATTCGAGTGACAAGAGCAGGGGCCAAAGGAGCCTGGAGCGGCATCATTAACGTGAACCATGTATTTCGATCTTTTGGGCGGAGATGTGGTCCTTCAGGTTACAGCCAATGCATCCCTGCGAGCTCTCGCTAAGCCCAGGGACCTTAGGATGTAGCCGCTGCAGTAGAAAAGGTTACATTCAGCAGGATGTCTTGTCTGTCTCCTGAAAAATTGGCAGTCAAGTGCATAGCCTAGAGACAGGATTAGGGAGGGAATCTAGATGGAGGGGAAGCAAACCTGTGTTCATATTCAAAATGTTCACTACGATTCGTACCAGGTAAGGAAAAATCGAGGGCTGATTTTAGCTTAAGTTTTCCGCCTCAGTCTTCCAACAGGTGCACAACTCCCTCACCCCTTGCCTGTCAGTACTGTCCTGCTTTGCCTTTCTACAGCTTTCTCGGCGAGGCAAGCTTTTCCTAGAGTCCTCAAGCATGTGCAGTTTCCCATCTCATACACAGCTCCAGCTCTACGCCCCGCCACCCCTTACCTGCAGCGTGAAGATTAAGAAGCAGGCACAGCGCAGGGAGGCAGACTGCTGTCCGCATAGTGCTTGCATTGAGCGGTGGAGGGGGAACTCCGCCACGACCCCACTTCAGGCAAAGTGTTATTAGAAAGAGCCACCGCCAAGGGTCCTCTGGTCTCCGGGTTTCATTCTCAGGTCCTGGCTGGGCTCGCAGAGGTCTGTGGCGCCGACAGAAGCCAGCACCAGCTTCGCCTCCCGAAGAGAGGGCGAGAGGGAGGATGAGTAGGAGGCGGCTAGGAGGGGGGCGGAGCAGGGCAGGGGCGAGGCGCTCGGCGGCGGCTGCTGCTCGGCCTTCTGGAAGCCCGCAGCCGCCGCGGAGAAGGCGGGGTGGACTCCCGCGCCAGCCCCGGAGCCCTCCGCGCGGGGCCAGCGCAGAGCCAGCAGCAGCCAGACGCGCCGCGCCAACTGAGCATGCCCAGCGCTGGCCCTCGCGCCGCACAGAGTTTCAAAGTGGATTCCACTTCTCCGGGTCTTCGCGGCGGCTGCGAGGGGGGCTGGCTGCTCCGGGGGGGCTGGCTCCTGCGAGGGGGGCGTCTAGCGGCGGTTCTTAGTGAGAGCCCGTCTAAGACCCGGGGCTGGGTGGGGAGGGATAAATTTGGGCCTGACCAGAGGAACAACAGGACCTTAAGACCCACCCTAGTCCCTCCTCTGCACGTGGACAGGGCTCGCTGCTGGCCCAAGGGTGCCCAGGGCTGCCCATACGAATAGAGAATTCGGTGGTATCTTACCCTTGCTGAGTTTGCGAGCACCGTGGGCTGCCTGGGGAAGCATTCCCAAAGCACCTGCTGGGGACCGTGCCTTGCGGGTGACTCCTTTCTGGCAGCTTTCCTCTTTTCCTTTCTCTTTCCCCTTTCTCCAGCTCGATCCCTGTGTTTAAACTTTCTGTCGACTCAAGTCCATGACCATAGTGAGAGAAAGAAGTGAGGTCATACTTTTAGACTAGTAGGATGTAATGTGTAATTGAGGTAATTATGTCTGGTCTTCATTTTCCTTTCTAAGGTGAAAGGTAATAGAATCAGCTCTGTAACTGGACTCCTCTGGTCCCGCTCGTGTCTCTAGGGAGCCTACAACAGTCTGCGCAATAGAGGTGACACCTCCCCCCCCCCCCCCCCCATCTAAGACTTTGGAGGATGAAGATCCTTATATTAGTCTAGTAAGTAATTACTCCTAATCATAAAACACGCCCGGCCAGTCTACTCTCCCTTAACCATCCCAGGAGCACTGACCTTTCTGCCTCTGTGTCTTCATGGGATGCCCTTGGCCCCTTCCCAGTTAACTTCCTCCTGCATCACCACCACACTCAAACTTACAAAGGTCTAACCTTGGTCTCACTTCCAGAAAGCCCTGGCCCACCTCCAGATTACAGTGAATTTACCTTCTACACACAACATCTGCCTCATTTTTTTCACCAGATACTCATTTATCTGTGGTTTGTCTTACAATACAGTTGAAAGCTCGATAAGAACTTCTGCATCTTTGTATCACTTAAATTGAATAAAGCCTTTCCAGGCAAATAAGAGGTACTAATAAACGTTTGTTGAATTGAACTGCATGCTCACTTGATGCTTTCTTTCTCCATCCACTGTGAATTGGGACAACTAATAGGAAATATGCTACCCACAGAGCTTAAATCAGGCAAGCTGTCATAGGATCTGAGAGCCCAGCCATATCATTGCCTCTATAATTTATTTCAGCTCTAGCACTGAGACACAAGGCCAGGAATTGCACGACAGGTGGGAGAAGGAAAGAATGACATATATATTTTAATATTAGACAAGTCTTTGATGCTGAGAATAGAGATATATGCAACTGCATTTTCCCAACCCCTGGACGCACCCCCACAAGTGTACCCTGCCCCATTTCTGTGGCACTACTATTTCACCCCAAAACACTCTAAGTTGCAACCTCTTCCCCTACTCCAGATTCATCTTTTCCTGGTCTCCTTTTCCCATAGTGTGCAACACTTTCTAGCATACCCAAAGAATTATTTATTAAATCTGTCATATTGTCCATTTCCCTATCTTGTTTCCAATCCCTGCAGTGGAATCTGACCCACAATGGCAGAGATCTTTGGCAATTTTATTCACTGAGGCATCGTGACTGATTAGAACAATGCTTCTTTCAAAATTGGTGCTCAAAAAAAGAATAAATTAAAAGCAACTTGTTGGTGAAGTTCAATACTCTACCATTAGCCTAGCTCTTAGCCATTAGTCTAGCTCTTTGGAGTTCATACTGAATAGATATTCCAGGTAATTTATTTAGCTGTGCTTAAAGCTTAGAGGATTAACCCTTCTCATCTAACATCTGGTACTAGAGTTACTGTATAGAATTGGGGGAAATAATAGTAGCCCACTTACAATGGTTTTGCTTCTCTTGTTTTCTTCCTTCCTAAGACAAAAAGTTAAAAAAAAAAAGAAAGAAAAAAGAAATGATGGGGCACCTGGGTGGCTCAGTTGGTTAAGCACTCAACTCTTGAACTCCAGTCATGATCTCACAATCAGTGAATTTGAGACACCCATCAGATTCTCTCTGCTTGGGATTTTCTCTCTCCTCTCTCTCTCTCTCTCTCTCTCTCTCTCTCTCTCTCTCTCTTCCCCTCCCCTGCTCATGCTCTCTCTCTCTCAAAATAAATAACTTTAAAAAACCCCACTAATTACCAAACTTAAACAGGTCTCCAAGAAGAAAATGCACATAAGATCATGAAACAATGCCCTAACATTGCCCTGAACCCCTTGCTCTCCTACAGATAATTCCAGCATGTTCAGGGAAAGGGGAGGAGCATTTAAAGTTTCAAATAATATAATTGGCTGTGACTTTGCCAACGAGCAGTCAGCTAGCTATTTATTTTGCCCAGGGGTACAGGTAGTTGAATTATTAAACTTTGCATGAAAATCCCCTTAGCAGCAAAATTTTCCAATTTCCAATTGCCTAGATATACTACAAAAATAGTTCAGTATGGTAAAAATAACCTCGAGTGAGCTATAATTTTGGTGATGGGACATTCATTATTAATTTACTTGAAAAGGATAAAGGATTAAGAAAAATTCATATTCCTTGGCAAGTCGATCTAATATACTTCTAATGGATTTGATCCCACAATGTGTGAAGTCAAAGGACAATAAGTGAATTAGCCAATTAGTGAAAAAGCTAACCCCTTAACTCTTTGAGCAATATTCCCTGTGAGTCCTTAGATGCTGCTTTCCCTTGACTCTGTGACCTAATGCCTGTGAAGGGAATTTTGGTGTTTTAGAGGAGAAAGAGTTAAAACACTGCACCAAGGTTTTACAAATTAGTATCAATTCAGAGGCATGGAAACTAATATAAGAGTGCCATAGAAATTAGTACAGGCCCACAGAGTGGTGTCCTCAAGGAAATCATTTACATTTTGAAAAATAAATGGGAAATTCATAACATATGACTTTTCTTTCTCAGTAGATGTATAATCTCTGTGTCTTAAGACATGAGATTCAGGGAGAATTTATAACAAGAGAAGCCTTTCAGAGCTTTTTCTCAAAACAAATTTAACTGTTTTAAGCCTGCACATTAATTTGCCTATAAATGGATGGTGATCATTCATGTTGGCGGTCTTTCCTGAGAACACTATAAACAGAGATATTAGATCTACTGACTGTTAGTTTCCTACTCAAGTCATTTAGATTAGTATTATTCCTTAACTATAATGATATCTAACATTGATTGAACGTTTCCTATGTGACAAGCTCTGTTCTAAGCATATGGATGTCCCATTTATTTTTATTTTATTTTATTTTTTATTTTAGAAAGAGAGAGAAAATGAGCGGGGAGGAGAGGGCAGAGAGAGAGAGAGAAAGTGCACAAGCAGAGGAAGGGCAGAGGAAGAGAGAGAATCTTAAGCAGGCTTCATGCTCAGTGTGGATCCCACAACCTTGGGATCATGACCTGAGCTGAAACCAAGAGTCAAAGGCTCAACTGAGCCACCCAGGTGCCCCTGGATGTCCCATTTAAACTTTATAATATCCCTACAAAGAGGCATTACCATCATCTCATTTTAGAGATGAGACAGTTGAGCTACAGAGAAGTAACTTGTTCAAAATCAAGTCATAAGTAATCAACCGAAGGGCAAGTTGTTAAAGTTAGGATGCACAATCAGATAATTTGATTCCAAACTGCTACAATGTATTACTACATATATAATAAAAGTACACAGTATAAGTTGTAGGCAGCTCACTAGAATTAGATCGGGGCCAGGGCAGGAGCTCCTGACCCGAGATCTGGCAGTGACTAGCTCTGTGTTGAGAAACACCCATAGGTGAATGTCTCAAAGAGGATGAAACACTGCTTGTGGCAGTGGGCACTGGGATCTAGAATCTAGTGAACAAAGACAAATAGCAAGTCAAACCATGCTTAGAAGAACCATAGTAGAAGATGCTTAAGGTAAAATAGAGCAGCATAGAGGAAATGATCTCTTCTAGGGAGGGTGGCAGCAGAGGTGGGGACGTGTAGCAGGCAAGAAACTGTTGTTGAAGAGCAGCGAATGAGCTGAGTCTGTCTAGATAAATAGTTTCTAACTGCTATACATATAGACAGAGGCCAGGGGATTGTGTGAGCCAGTAGGAGAGACATGAAATGGTGAAATGGCTTCAAGAAACTTCTGAACGTGTACAAGAATAGGTGACAGTGACCAACAATTCACTGCGATTTGTAATGTATTTACCCTGCCGCATCCTTTACACAGTCACATTATTAACCCCAAAGTCTTTCCTTTTGTCTGAGAGGTGTCTCCGTGTAAGAGGAAGAAAGAAGAGTAACAATTTACTTTTACCTAATAAAGAATTGATGTGAATTTAAATATATTCAAAGTGATGTAAATTAAACTATATTCAGTGTGAAAAGGAATGAATTGGAAATTCATGGATGAAGATCTCATGTTCAGGTGTTTGGATTCATCATTAATTTTTAAAAATATTCTCTCAACCATAACAGGGCAGAACAATATACCCTTCTGTATGGACATATGGTGAAGGAAACAGTGAAGTTACAAAAGGCACTAAGAATGGGATGGAAAAGAGCTAAAATTTACAAACTATATGTTATCACATTGAACTCTCACAAGAGCTTTATGGGGTATTATTCCCCCTTTGTGATGAAGGAAGAAGCTGAAACTCAATGAGGCTAGTAATTTGTCCGTGGTCATCTAGTTGGTAAGTGATAAAGCTGGGATTAGAACTCTGGTCTGGTGAGTCCTCGCAACAGGTTTAATGAAAGCATTTACTTCATGGCTTAAATGGAAAACATAGTAGTTTTAACCCAAGAAACAGACTTTGAGATGATTAATAGCAATTAAAATTTACAACTTAACACAGCCTTGAGATTTATCTATTTGAAGTGTTTGAGACACACACAGATACACACACAAACAGCAATATGTATTCTAAGAAAAAAAATTAGGTATCCAAAATAAGGTATATATTTTTCTATACATATGTGAAATATGATATCCTAGACAAATACAAAATATCAAAGACAGAAAGTGTATAATTACCTATGGATTCTGCTATTGGTTCATCATTAAAATTCTATTCAAAATGAGGTATGAACTTTCCTTGGAGCTAGCCCTTGGTACGATGTATCGTATTGTCATCTTTCTCTTCTCTCCCTCTGGCACTGCAAAGGTCAGATCCATCCAAGATGTCGGTAATAGATTTACAAACCGCTGACTCTCCTGCATTAGCTCTTTGTCCATCCCAAGACACTAATTAGGCTGCACTTACACCATCCATCATCCTGAGCAGCACACAGATGTGAGGCTTCTATTATGGCTTACACTAGCTACTTGGGGCCAGTCAAACACATTTTCTACAGTGCTTGGTCATTGTTCTGGGTTTCCTTGAATGAGGCCACTTTGGAACAACTCCTTCACCTAATAGCCCAAAATATTAAGAGTATCCTGGAAATATAGCTATGGTTTGATTAGATCACTTAATCCCAATCCACTCTGTTTCATTATTTTCTCACAAAACTAAGATGATGTAAAAGGACATCTCCAAAATATGGGACTTCATGCCTCTGTCACTGGTATCTTGAAACCTGCTGGGGTGAGCATGATGTTTCATGCTTCAATGCTTCTCTCTGTCTCCTACTTCTTTCTTTCTCTCATTCTTGCAGCTGTATGTCTACAGTAGGTAAAAGGCTAACTTAACAGTTTATGGTTTGGTTTTGAGAAATATTTTAAGATTAAAACATTCCTTAGTGAAAGACCTCTACAACAGGGAAGGGAGAGTTAGAGGAAATCTTACTAAAAATATCAACTGTAACATGACCACTAATACTCCGAAATAACTAAGCAGTCATCTGTTTATGACCACAATTTAAATCATTCATCAGAAATAAATAAAACGTTAAAAAAAAATTTAAGGGGCGCCTGGGTGGCTCAGTCGGTTGAGCATCCGACTTCGGCTCAGGTCACGATCTCGCGGTCCGTGAGTTCGAGCCCCGCGTCGGGCTCTGGGCTGATGGCTCAGAGCCTGGAGCCTGCTTCCGATTCTGTGTCTCCCTCTCTCTCTGACCCTCCCCCGTTCATGCTCTGTCTCTCTCTGTCTCAAAAATAAATAAAACGTTAAAAAAAAATAAAATAAATCATTCATCAGAATCCATGTGTGCTGGGACAATGCTAGTGCCTTTCTTCATTGAATAGACGAGGAAAAATCAGCTGAAGTCAAGTTACAATGTGATATGGTATGTTACATATTTTCTAAAAACAGTGGAATAATCTGCTGACATTTCACTGATACATGATTTATTTTAAATAGTTAAGTATATATTGAGTACCCATGATGAGCCAAGAAATGTCTTTAGTATTTGGGATACATTGCTGACCAAAATAGATAAAAATTCCTGCCTTCATGAAGCTTACATTCTAGGAGGAAGAAATATGCATTGAACAATAAATGTAAGAAATAAGTAAATTTTATAGTATGGTGGAAGGTGATAAATGCTGTGGGAAAATGTAAAAGTAGATCAAAATAAGGGGAATTTGGGGAGTAGGGATTGGGGAGAGATGTGAGTACAAGGAGTTTACAGAATAAAATGGGATTTTTAAGAAAAGCCATGTGGAGAAGAAGAGCATTGAGCAGAAACTAGGAGTTGGTAAAGGAGTTATGAAAGCAGGTACTTGGTTAAAAAATTTTCCAGGAGGTGGAAATAGCTACAGCAGAAGCTTTTGTGATTATGTAGAAACCTTAACCAATCTGAAAAACTGTACTGTGTCAGAAGTAATTTCCAGCATACCTTTAAATATATGAAGTATTTAAGGAGAAATGTAATTGAAAAAAAAAAAGCCAAATTACACTAAATGAATAACTCTCTACCAGAGCTTTTTATTGATTCAAGTTGCACTGATTTGAAATTACATTGACACAACTGTGCAAATAACAAAGCTATTTGTCTCAGAGATTATAACTGCCCAAGGCTAACTGACAGAGCAACTCAGAATTCTACTTTTTTTTTTTTTTTCATATTTTTGGTGAACATCTTGTTAATTAAGTAAAATAAACACCTTATTGATTTAGAAATGTGGGTCATACTTTGATACTTTATTCATCTTAGGAACTTAGAGGAAAATTGTGTGAACTGGCTTTACAGTAAACAACTAAAAAAAAAAAGAAGAAGTCAGTCTAATGTATTATGGATGAGAAATTTAAGCAGGAAAAGAATGAGAAAAATACGCTACCAAGCATTTTCGTGTTCTTGGCTTCCTGCTTGGCAAATGGCATCAAAATATTTGGGTTAGGTATTTTCCAAATGCTGGAGAGTAAAGAATAAAGATTTCATGAATTCTCTGTTTCTTAGAATAGCTTCAGCAAATAATTTTAATTTTTTATTATTTGGGGATAGAATAGAAGTGGCTTCATTTCATATGTTAATAAAATGTATTTTTATTCAATTCCATGTGATAAATACCCACCCAAATACTGTTTTGTTATTAATACAAATGGAGACAAAATATAAACCATTCCTCTTACAAGAGTTTTCTGGATCCTCGAGTCTTAGAAATAGCTCTACTTTAGAAAAAAGGTAAGCAACTAGTCTAGATTTTGACTGCAGAACTTAAAATCATATTTTATATTAGGCTTATGCCAAAAGTGATTATCACAAAGACTGTACTCCTTTCAAACCAAATTCAGTGGTAAATTTGGAAATAATATCAAATTTAACTACCTTTGAATCAGCCATAAATAGACAGCAATCCAACTTTACCTCACTATTTCTAGGAAGTGGGAAAAACAGGCATGATATTTCTAAAGTTTTCTTTTATCTAAATTAATTGTCCTCAGTGTGGAGGTGAATGTTCTAAATTACAAAAGTGAAAACACCCATTGCACAACAGACAAAATAGAAAGACAATAAAATGTTCCCATAGATTCCATTAACTGGTGGTAAGCACCATTAACATTTTGCTGTGTGTATTCTACCACTACCCTGGGTATAGACGTGTTTATGCACGTGAGTATTTACAATTCTTGTTTATTTTAACATAATTTTTACACCCCCGGGAGCATACTGTGGATTTGGAAGCTTTTCTTTACCTAATAGTATGGTGGGAACATATTTCCATGTCAATATTTTTAACTGTTACATAGCTTTGCACTATAGCGTTCTATTTTTGACTTAGTTTTTAGAGCTCTTCCTCGGTTAAAGTGAACTGCTTTAGAAGAGCAAGAAAAGGCATTCAAATGATGTTCATTTACCTCTTAAAACGTTTGAAAGCTGTATTTCTAACATGGCGGTTCTAGTGCTGATGAAGCCATTGACCCATGAAAAGAAGAGATTCCCAAGTGTCAAAACCTAGTGTCGGGAATAGGATATCAGAGATTCTGAGTCACATCTTGACCTGTAGCAAATTAGGAAGAACCTAAATGTGTACATTCCAAATAGGGATCCTGCTTTTTCTAAGAATGTTGGCTAAAAGCGGAAGGTGAATGAGAAGACTTTGCTCCCTTTTCATTATCTCTGGATAACTCAGTTGACTAACACTGGAATTATCATCACAGGAAATACCATCAGGTAAAAAGTACTGGAGAGTGAACTGCATAAATCGGAGTTATATGTAATTGTGGTATCTCCTTTCTTTTTGAAAAATTACTTTTCTTTGCTTTTCATCTCTTTTTATTAAAAAAAGAAAAAAAAAACCTTAACAATATACCTATCCTCTTCTGTTCCTCTTCAGATGTAATGACTATTATGATCTTATAGTTTATCATTCCTAATCATGTCTTTGAATTTTATTGGAGGTATCTGTAAAAAACATGCAGCAATTTTTTTATTTTAATTTTTACTAACTGGCATTACATCCCATAAAAATAAATCATTTCCACTTTTTTCCTCTATTATAGTTCTTTTCCTTTCTTTTCTTTTTTATTATTTTTTTAAAATATGTTAAGTTGATTATTGTTTCAAGACAGTAATTTCCCATTAGGAATACATTCTATTTTATATTTTTTTTAAATGTTAATATGTTTATTATTTTTGAGAGAGAGAGAGAGAAAGAGAGAGAATGAGAAAACACAAGTGGAGGAGGGGCAGAAAGAGAGGGAGACTCAGAATCTGAAGCAGGCATCCGAGCTGTCAGCACAGAGCCCTTCATGGGGCTCAAACTAATGAACTGTGAGATCATGACCTGAGCCAAAATCAAACACTTAAGCAACTGAGCCACCCAGTCACCCCTCCAATTTGCATTGTTAATAGCAGTGTATAAGAATACAAATTTTCCTATAGCTCCACACATAAGTATCAGACTTACTCACTATTTTGCCAAATCAGTGCATATGAAATAGCATCTCATTTTTAAAATTCATCTTTTCTTGACTACAAATAAAAACATGTTTAAAAATGTTTAATGGAAGCGCCTGGGTGGCTCAGTCCGTTAAGCGTTTGACATTGCCTCAGGTCATGATCTTGGGGTTTGTGAGTTCGGTCCCCCTTCAGGCTCTGTGCTGACAGCTCAGAGCCTGGAGCCTGCTTTGGATTCGGTGTCTCATTCTCTCTCTGCCACTCCCCCACTTGTGCTCTGTCTCTCTCTGTCTCTCAAAAACAAGTAAATGTAGGGGCACCTGGGTGGCTCAGTCAGTTAAGCACGTTAGGCTCAGGTCATGATCTCGTGGTTTGTGAGTTTGAGCTCAGCGTCAGGCTATGTGCTGACAGCTCAAAGCCTGGAGCCTGCTTCTGGTTATGTGTCTCCCCCTCTCTCTGCCCCTCCCATTCTCATGCTTTCTGTCTCTCAATAATAAATAAAGAAGAAAGAAAGAAAGAAAGAAAGAAAGAAAGAAAGAAAGAAAGAAAGAAAGGTAAAAAAAAAAATTCAAATGTTTAAAGGACAACAGTGTTTCCTATTCTATAAGTTGCCTTTTTATATCCTTTGCCTATTTTTCTTTTATTAATTGATTTTTAGAAGTTTTCTATATAGTCTAGAATTTAGATAATAAGCACTTGATTTTTATTATGCTGCAAAAATTCTGTCACTGTATGATTTTTCTTTTCATTTTTATAGTGTGCTTTGATCAATAGTTCTTAATTTTAATGTAGCCATACTTATTAATTAGTCTGGATAGAGGTTTACTAATTTTATTGATCTTTTTCACAAAACAGAATTTTTGTTTCATTGAGTTTTCTTTTTTTTTAATTTCAAAGATTTCTGCTTTTGTCTTTACCCTTTCTTCTGCTTGCTTTGCACTTAATTTACTCATTTTTTTCTACTTTCTTAAGGTGGAAACATAGATCTTGGATTTGTGAAAAAAATTTTAATATAAACATGTAATGTGCCCAGTAATCACTGCGTTAGTACTTTCCACCAATTTTCTTATCTGTATTTTCATTTTCACTCAATTGAAATTAATCTCAAATTTCGTACATAATTTTCTTTCCAGTTCATAGGTGATTTAGAAGTGTGTTATTTAATCTCCAAATATTTGGGTAATTTTCCAGATGTTTTTGTTATTATTTGAGTGAATTCCATTACTGTCTGAGAGTATATGCTACATGATTTCAATTACGTTAAATTTGTTAAAAACTGTTTTATACCGAGAATATAGTCTATCATGGAGAATGTTCCATGGGCACTTGAAAACAAAATGTGTATTTTGTGTTGTATAGTGTGTTCTAGAAATGTTAATTAGGTTAAGCTGGTTAATCGTGTTGCTCAGGTCTTCTATATCCTTATCGATTTTCTTTTTTTGTCTACTTGTTATATTGATTACTGAGAGATGAATGTAGAATTCTCTGACCACGTGTGTAGATCTGTATTTATCCTCTGAGCTTAATCAATTTTTGCTTCATGTATTGGGGACATCTCCTGTTAGGTGCATGTTGCAATTGTTATGTCTTGGGAAATTGAGATTTGTATCATTATGCAATATATTTTAGAAGCCTTTTTATCCTTGAAATATTTCTTGTTCTCAAGTCTACTTTGTTGACATTAAAGCTACTCTAACTCTTTTTTGATTAGCATTCACATAGTTTTATCTTTTGACCTATTTATGTCTTTATTTATTAACTTTTTTATTAAAAAAAATTTTTTTAATGTTTATTCATTTTTGAGAGACAGAGAAAGAATGGGGGCAGGGGAGGGGCAGAGAGATAGAGATAGAGAGAGAGAGAGAGAGAGAGAATGTGAAGCAGGCTCCAGGCTCTGAGCTGTGAGCACAGAGCCTGACGAGGCTTGAACCCACAAACCGTGAGATTATGACCTGAGCTGAAGTCAGACACTTAACTGACTGAGCCACACAGGTGCCCCTATGTCTTTATTTTTAATGTGGGTTTCTTGTGGACAGTAAGTAGTCAGGTCTTTTTTGTTTTGTTTTGTTTAAATATAATCCAACAATTTTGGTTTTGTTTGGAGCACTTACAATTATTGATATGACTAGATTTAGCACTACTGTTTAATTATTTGCTCCCTGTTTGTCCCCTCTCTTTATGTTCCTCTGTGCCTCTTTCCCTTCTTTCTTTTGGATTATTGGAATATTATAAATATTCCAGTTAAATTTATCTATTGTGTTTTTGACGAATTCTCATTGTATCATGTCTTCAGTGGTTGCTCTGGGGAATAGAAACCTACTTACTTCCCTTTCACAGTGTGCAGAGTTATTCTGCCAATTTAAGTAAAGTTCAGACAATTTACAACCATATAGATTCCTTGAGCCTGTGTCTTCTGCTCTATTTATCATATTTTCTTTGCATACATTGAAAACCCATCAGACAATGTGATAAATTTTGCTTTTAACGGTCACACATATTTTGAAGTTCTTAAAAATGTAGTCTTACATAGATATATACTACGTATCTTATTCTTTTTTCATTCTTTTTTTCCAGTTTTATTGAGGTATAACTGGTATACAAAAATTGCATAGTCCAGGGATGCCTGGGTAGCTCAGTCAGTTAAGAGTCTGACTCTTAGTTTCAGCTCAGGTCATGATCTCACGGTATGTGAGTTCAAGCCCCGCATCAGGCTCCATGTTGACAGTGTAAAGCCTGCTTGGGATTCTCTCTCTCCCATTCTCTCTGCCCCTCCCCCACTCACTCTTGGTGTCTCTCAAAAATAAATAAATAAAACTTAAAAAAAAAACTTCATAGTCCATTCTGTGTAATGTGTCTGCTTTTTCAAGATTTTTTTTCTTTACTTTTGATTTTCAGCCGTGATGTGTCTTGGCATGGATATTTTGTTTTGGTGTAGTTTACCCTGTTTGGGGTAATGAGCTTTTGGAATGTATAAATTTATAGTTTTGCCCAAATGTGAGTAAATTTTAGCCACTATTTCTTAAGGTACCCTGTCTGCACAAATATCTTTCTTTTCTCCTTCTGTGACTCCAGTAATATAACTGTTAATCCTTTTGATATTGACCCACATTTTTCTGAAGCTCAGCTGATATTTTTCTGTTTTTTTCTCTCTGTTCTTCAGATTGTGTGCCTATCATTCTCTTGTCAATTTCACTGACTCTTTCACCACCTTCAATCTCCAATCGAGTCAATCCAGTGAATTATTATAATATTATGATTTCCAATTCTAGCATTTCTATTTGACTATTTTTTATAGTTTCTGTTCCTTGGCTAAGAACTTCTATCTTTTCACTCATTTCTAGTGTGTTTAACTGTATCGAAAATAGTAGCTGCCTTAACACCTGTTGGTAATTCCAACATCTAAATCTTCTTGGGGTTTGATCTATTGGTTATATTCTCCACTTGTGAAGTGGTTACATTTTCCTGGTTCTTGGTATATCAAGTAATTTCAGATTTCATGCTGGCCATTTGGAATGCTGTGCTTTTTAAGCCCCTTGGTCATGTTAAAAATCCTCTGGACAAGGTACGGTTAATGGAGGTTCAGTTAGACTACAAGTTCTGCCTTGCCTTCTGGTACTGGTAGTAGTCCCAATGTCAGTTCAGTTGTTGAAGTCTTTGTTAAGCTACTTTGGATCTGTCCTATGCATTCATGACTCAAGAAATTGTCTGTGATGGCTGGCGGTTTAAATGATAGTGCAGATCTCAAAGAATTTGCTATGCTATTTTGGACCTGCATAATGCATGTGTAGTTCAAGGGTAAGCACGGGTCTTTTGCAGGTGCATATCATGGAATTAGAGACGTCCATTCTCCTTAGCTGATATCTGTTCCTACCCATCCATGGTTTGAAGGTTAGCCAGATTTGGGGGCAGAATTTATATACATGATTTGGGGCTCCCTCTTTCTTATTCTGTCTTTTATGGGATTCTTTCCTGCTTTTCCAGGAACCCCAAACTCCAGCCTCCAGTTCGTTGTTCCAGAAGAACTGCAAGTTTCTTAGTGGAGTCTAGCTGTTCCACACGATGCCTGGCTTCTAGATAAATGCCATAAGAATGAGTAACTCAATCTATGCTATTCCCTTCAAAATTTCACCTGCCTTCTATAGTCTCCCTAGTTTTATCTTCTCTTTGGTGCCTTAAGTTCATCTTTTTTGTAACTTTTGTTCAGTGTTTATTATATATGAGAGCATTAACCTAAACCAGAATCATAACCCGTAATTTTTTTTACTGCCTACT
Organism: Panthera pardus; assembly: GCF_024362965.1. Lineage (NCBI taxonomy): Eukaryota > Metazoa > Chordata > Mammalia > Carnivora > Felidae > Panthera > Panthera pardus. The sequence continues at coordinate 46,296,692 of NW_026526991.1, read as the reverse complement.
ATGACAACCCTTTAATAGTTACACGTGTAGGTAGAGGTCTCTCATTTTCCAACTGTCTGTCTTACTTAAGATTATGATTTGCCTATATTGGAAATTAAAACCTAATGTCCAAGATATAAGAAAATATGATAACCTTCCTACTTTTCCCCTTATCTGGACCACCCCATCCATCACCATTTTAAACTTTTCTCCTTGTTTCTGTTTCAGGTTGTGTGTTTAGTAGCCTGACTTCCATTTTCCCTGTTGATTTTTGTCAGCTGGGGATATTCCTTCCTTTATTTTGAACTTGGCTGTACTTTAAATTTAGCAGTCATAGTTTATTCATTGCTCCCAGGTATTTTCCAACACAAGGCTTAAGAATAAATAAGTCTAGTCTACCATTTTGTCGGAATTAGAGCACTATTTCGCCATCTTTATTATTTGGTTCTGTATTCTGGAAGATTCTGAAGTAGAAGCATTGTATATACTCGGTATATTGGTCATTGTCACTTGATAGAACAGATAATAATGATTTTAGTGATTATAATTTTTACTAAAAATAATCCTTATAATCACAAAAATGAATATTTCTTTTACTGTTTCATATTTTGTTCTGTAAAAATTCAATGAATACATAATGTGCAACTCCATGAGATCACCATGGTTTACCACTAGCTCATATTATCAGCAGGACATTGTTACATAAGCACCAGCATGAAATCAGGTACAGTTTATTTAACGTTGGGAAGCTGAATCAGGAACATGTTTTTCTTCTTGAATTGTCCTCAAGAGCTCTTTAAATACATTGAACAGATATAGGAAAGTTAATCCATGTAATCATTGCCTTCTGCTTACTTAATAGGCCTGAAACGGGTTCTAAAAATGTGTTACAACTGCAATCATAGTTATGTCTGCCTGGCTGAAAGAGGACAAAGGCCTTTTCAAAATCTAGAGCAGATAACTGTGAATGTTTATTGGGGACCAGAGAGAAGGTCAACAATAAACAGCATTTCCTCAATAATGATGCCATTTCTGTTTTATTAAACAAAAATGTAGAGTAAAATTCCATGCTTATAAAGTGTACGGAAAGTGTTTCTCTCTCTTTTGGTAGATCTGAACACGGTTCACTGAAGCTCTCTAGTCAGTATCTGGGCCAGTTTGTTTCCCTCTGTTTTATCACCAGAAACACACCTTTTACCCTGATCAGCTATTTCATAAAGCTGTGTGCTGCTTGTCACTCAAATGCTAAATAAGTGAGAAGACATGGCACAACAAAAAATGTCACTCTATTCTCAGAAGAAAAGGGCTTTTCAAAGCAGCATAATCTTTCTACATCAAAAGTGGCATTCACATTGCAGGTTATTTTCCCTGACCTTTGGGAGCCACCGGTGACCTGATGTGTATAATACAGTAACCTGCAGGTCATTTGGGAATGCTGTACAAGCAAACATTTACTCACCATTACATCATACATTGCTTGAGGAAGATTTCTGCTGAAAGTTTTTTCTTGAGTTTTAGTTAAATAACTTGCTAAATGAGTTAAAGGATCAGTTTCCATTTTGGTATTTGGGATAATGCTTTTTGGTCCAATTTTTGAAATCCTTGAAACCGGAGACCCTCAATACTTTGTGAGTTTCATAGAGATTAAAAAGCTACCCTCACTGATGAAATGGAAGACGAGTGAATGTCCTATGACACTTTGAGGTTTTCTGCCATAAAGCTTTACCTAGTTCTAGAAAACCACAACCCCAGTAGAAGTTTAACTAAGAAGTAAAAACACAAGTGACTGTTGATATTCTACCATTGATGTGTTGAGTGTGCTCGCTCTCTCCTCATTTTATCCAAGTTATTGTCAGAGGAATGTAAGGGTATTATTCTCCCAAAGCTCAGATAAGTAAGACAAATTGTAACATAAAATTTGCCAGAGACAGGTCACAGTGTTTCCCAATAATGATTTTTTAATATTCTTTCAAATATTCTTTTAATATCATGCATAATTTTCATAGATAAATTTTATTTATGAGATTTGACTATGAATAAAAGGAAAGAAATAGTATTATAGCTAGAGCATAACAAGGAATTAGTTGGGTTTTATTTTCCTCTTCTAAATAAAGGAGAAAAAGGAAAAGATATACGGCAATTTAATTACAATTCTATCCTGTGCAATTATTGATTTTGTCTGAGGAGTCAAATCATAGCCCATTTAACCTATCCCTTAATGTCAAATTCAGTTTCCATATCCTGTATGAAATCTTTATCTACTTCTCAACTTACAGCCATCTCTCCCTTGCCTGATTATTTTGGCTAGAACTGCATGTATCATTCACTGCAGTTCTTATGTGAGAACTTATGTGAGCTCCTTATGTGAGCTCCTCAAGGAAAGGTGCGTTCTCTTATTCATGTATATTCCTAGCACTCAGGCAGTACCTGGCACAAAAGTACTCATCACATTGTATCATAAATTCTAGATTGTTTCTCAGTTCACTCCCAAACTATATTGTAAAATCCTTCACAATAAGGATCATGTTTTCTAAGCTGTGAAATCCTCAGGGCCTGTCACAATGTCTGGTACACTACTGGTAACCATAAGTACCTCCTGAATATATATGTAATCATAATGAATACAAATTTATCAATTATGTATGTATATTTCATGAAACACAATATTTATAATTGGATATGATTATGAAATATCTTACATTCCTGATTACACTGGTACGTTATTTCTGAATAAGAACAATACCTTTTGAAAAAAAATTTTTTTAATGTTTATTTTATTTTTGAGACAGAAAGAGAGTGCGAGCAGGGGAGGGCAGAGAGAGAGGCACAGGATCCAAAGCAGTCTCCAGGCTCTGAGCCATCAGCACAGAGCCTGACGCAGGGCTCGAACTCACAAACCATGAGATCATGACCTGAGCTGAAGTGGGCGCTTAACCAACTGAGCCACCCAGGTGCCTCAAGAACCATACCCTATCTTCTTCCTATATCCTTACCTTCCCCAAATCAGAAATGAATCCACTAAACACTTTTAAAATTGAATAATAAGATATAATTATGAGGAACCTCAAATTTTAAGTCATACCCCATGTAATGTTCAAAACACCTCTTGGTTCACATCAGGAAACACTTGCTGAGAATTTGCTGCATGTCAGGCATTACACTAGGCACTAGGTTTACAGGAATGGAATAAAATAATAAAATTAGGAAGACACTCCTAAGGAACTTATATAGTAGGTAACACTGATACATAATATGTTACCATAGGTAGTAAGCAAAATATGGCTATACACTGGGTATTTTGGAAGCACAGAGGAGCACTTAGCTCAACCTTGAGTTAATAAATGACTCCCAGGAGAAAATAATACATTGAAGGATGAATAAGTGTTAGCCAAGAAGAAAATGTGTGTTTCTCTTAGAGGGATCAGGGTGAATGAAGGCACAAGGGCTAGCGGAATACGATGTGTATTTATTAGTGTTAAATATGAAGTTAAGAGTTATTATATATATTATATATATTATATATATAATATTATATATATATTATTTATATATTATATATATTATATATATAATATTATATATATATTATTATATATATATTATTATATATACATATATAATATATATAATATATTATATATAATAATATATATATAATATATATAATATAATATAATAATAATATATAATATATATATATTATATATTAGAGTTAAATATGAAGTTAAGAGTGAGGAGAAACTGGATGTAGAAAAAGACTGCCTCAGGACATAAAGGCATTCATGTGCCAGTCTAAGGAATTTAAACTTTATCCCACAGTCAATGTAGAGTTTAAGTGTTTTAAGGACAAGAGTGCTGTGGTCAAATATACATTGTAAAGACCACTTTGGCTTTGCGCAGAGGATTGATTAAAGAGTTTGAGCAAAATAGGAGTGAAAGAAAACAGGTAGAAACTGAAATTGTGTAGGCAAGAGATGGTGAAGGCTTCTGCTTGGCCAGTAGAAGTAGGTATATAGAGGAACAGGAAGGGAGTACATTCCAGAAACATTATGAAGAAATAATTGGCATGGCTTGGTGATGGATTGAATGAGGTATATGTAGGAGAGAGCTGAGTCAAGAATGACTTTCATCTTCCTGGAGAAGATCAGACCACCAACTAGGAGAATCAGAGTAGGGAGCGCAGAGATAGTGGGAACTGTTTGTGATATTCTGACTTGGAGGTAGTATCAAGTGCAGGTGCACAGCCTATATTTAGGCTTCTATGACTGAATCACAGAATAGATGCTAGAGCTGAAAGCAAAAGTATATACGCGGAAGATAAAGACAGACTAAATCAGATAACTCCTCAGCAGTGTGTGAAGAGAAAAGAGCAATGGGATAAGATATCGAACTCTGATTAACTTCAATGTTAAAGAGAGGGAGTAGATGAGGGAGACTTTACCTATCATAAAGGTAACAGGGGTGTCAAATCTTAAATAACATCAAAAGGCATGAGATCAATAATATCCAACAGCATCAGGAAGACATTATTCTGTCCTTTAATGTAAGTATTTTAGCAATGTTCCTCTGTGTTACACCTTGTCATCATTTCCTATTTCTATTTCCTATTTCCTATACCTGTCGTCAGTACGTATTTCTCATGAATAGCTTTTTAAAAATGACATGAGGCTGTCCACAAGCCACTAAGGGTGCACTAAACCATAATGCACCACAAAACGAAGAAAGGAGAGGAGCATTTGTTCACAGTTGTGACCTTCCCAGTCATGCTGGGAAAGCAGAGAGCAGGCCTATTGGAGGTCTGCTTACCAAAGGGTTCATGCCAGCTCCATATTAATGGAAAACCACAGATGGCTAGCTGTACCTCATGGGCGCACCCTCCCTGAGACACATTTTAAGCAAACTGATGCTCTTTTGGACAGCTACTTAGCTCTTTGGACTATACCTATGAGTACTTTACTATATGTTTTGATGTATATTTGATGTGGGTTTTTAATGTATCTTAGAATAAACCCTCTGCACAGCTATATTCTTTTCTGTGCCCCAGAGGGATGTTATTTGTGAATCTTATTAAAAATTAACAAGAATCTACTTCCCATACTCTGTCTGTCATAGATAAAGAATGGCATATGTTGATAAACATAAGCCATTCATTGATTTCTGAAGCCAGAGGCACTGGAAAGCATCACAAATCATGTGGTAGGACTGGGCAAACTCAATGATTTATCTAAATGATGTTCAGAATTAGATGTGTCAATAAACTTCCTGGGTGGCTATAAACCCAGAGAACTCTATTTCTTTTGTAAGGGGAAAAATATAATATTCCATGAGTTGGGTCCCAGTTCGTACATTCCCAACTTCACCTGCTTTTAACTCAGCTTTATGTGTTAGAACAAAACCACTCAAGTCAGCATCCCACCAGTGATGAATACAGACCTTAAAAGAGAACAGCTAAACCTAGAACTATCTGAAAAAACATAGCTAAGACCACAAAACCTTTGTTGCAACAGACCATCATCAAAAGTATTTAAGTTCAATGCATATCTTGCTACCTTACAAAAATGAAAAGAATGACCCACTCCACCAAAACTAGAAATAACAGGGGAACTTGGGTGGCTCAGTCAGTTAAGTGTCCGACTCTTGGTTTCAGGTCAAGTCATGATCTCATGGTTTCATGAGTTTGAGCCCCACATTGGGCTCTGTGCTCACAGCTCAGAGCCTAGAACCTGCTTTGGATTCTGTGTCTCTATCTCTCTCTGTCCCTCCTCTACTCATGCTGTCTCTATCTCTCTAAAATAAATAAATAAACTTAAAAAAGAAAAAAGGAAACAAAATAGTAGCTTTATAGAACACAGTCCGAAAAGTTTTGGGTTAATCTTTTTATTATACAATATCACAAAGAGATTTAATTATAATATTCTCCTCTGTCCACTTCAGTACAGTGTCCAGAGAGTACCTGAAATTCTGGGCAAGAGAATTATGAAGAAGGAGCATAAACTTTAAGAGGCATTAAGCAAGTTATTTAGCCTCTATAACCTCAGTTTCCTCATCTGTAAAATGGAAATATAATTCTCTAGTGTTAGTGAGAGTACATTCTATATATAAAGTATATAAAAAGAAGTTTTAACATAATACTATGTGCATATAAAACAGATGATTAAGGGTAGTCATTACTATTACTATCATTATGGAGTTGGCAATAGCAATCATTTATTACTTGTAAACTCATTTGTCCTCTGCTAGCCAGTGACATGGAAAGAATCAAAAACTGAAGAAAAACCCTAAGATAAAAACACAGGGGTGCTGGTGGCTCAGTTGGTTAAGTGTTGAACTTCTGATTTTGGCTGAGGTCATGATGTCAGGGTTTGTTAGCTAGAGTGCCCGCCATGTCCCCCCACCCCCCACTCCTCCTGATCAACACAAAGTCTGCCTAGGATTCTCTCTCTCTCCCTCTCTCTCTGCCCCTCCCCAACTTGTGCTCTCTCTCTCTCTCTCAAAATAAATAAATAAACTTGAAAAAAATCCCCACAAAAGGAACCAAATAATATTCATTAGCTTTACCTATAAATTGGAAAAATACATATATTTCAGTTAAGTGGATATGTTTGTATATGTGTTCTATAGAAATATATGTGTTCTACAGAAACATATTTTGACAAACCACTTCACAAGACGTAACCTAATTACACACTCTGAAATATGCAAATTACCTTTTATCCAGGGAGGAATTTGGCTCACCCTAAGAACTGAGTCTTCACATAGGATATTTTTTTATTGTAAAACATTTCTATTCCATTTTTTCCACAACAAATAGAAATAAAAGATAAATGACTGCAATAAATATGTCTAATTCACCAACTTGCTTCTTTTCCAAAGATGTGTGCATTCAGTGCTGTGATTTTTAAATTGTATGCATATAATACAGCCATGTTTTCTATAACTCATATTACTTCTCCTTTAAATCAGAGTTCAATACATCAGCATGCATCATTCTTCCAGGCGTTTTGCCACCTGAACAAATTTGAGATGCCCCAAGCTAATGTATGAGAATGGCTAATTTCAGGAGTAGGCTATAAATCTCCAGCAGTGAAGGATTATGCTGAATTTGAAGGTCTCCAATGGAAGATCTGATGAAGTGAGGTGGTGGAAAGAAGGTATTGCCATAATAAACGGAGAGTGGAATAATCATGATGTAGTACTTGTGGTACTTTGTAAATTACTTCCTACACCTAAAAATGTGTTGATTGAATGAATCCTGGTATCCCACCAGAAGAGAGGAATGTCACAAGCATGCAAACAAAGAAACATCCCCAAACTCCATGGGGGAAAAATCCACATATTCAATATTTATTCTCAATGAAAACAGGAGAAAAGCAAGGAGCAAGAGAATACACTGTAATTATAAATGGGAAAAATGGAACTATTTCTGACACAAGCCCACGAACCCATGAACCCACGAACAGTTCCAAGAATGTGACATTTAGCAGTCAAGGATCCTTTGTTATGAATGTATCCACGCACTCAATCCCCACTTAAATGAAGCATGTAATCCATTCCAGGCTCTGTCCTGGGCACCAGGGATTCAGAGATGAACAAGCTGCCTAAGACTCTATAGTATATTTGCAGTCAAATGCTCTAAAACTCTGAGTATATTTGAAAAACAGGTGAGAAAGTGAAACAATGATTGAACAGCAAATTAACTGACATGGGGTCCAGATGAAGATCACCTTACCTGGCATGAAGATAGCAGAATGCTTCCAAAAGGAAATTATACTTGAGCTGACTTTGAAGGACATGTAGGAATCCCTGGAATAAGAAGAAAGTATAGAACACATTCCAACATACAAAAAGTCAGAAGTACAAGAGCACAGGAGGTATTTAGGGGGATGACAAGCAGGGTTTCACTGTAGAACACATTATGTTGGTAGGAGAATGTCTGTAGGAAGATGACGGGGACTAAGTCATGAAGCCTCATATAAAAAAGTGATTCAAATATGTCTGGTGTGTAGCTTCTTCTGGAGATTTGGCTCCAGGGCTCCATGTGAGTCTGAGGTGACAGTGATGTCAGTAGTGTCACTTATCCATGGCTTACCATACTTACATAGAGGCACATATGTGAATAGACATGGCTATTTACTCGAATTGCAAGGGCAAATTCGAGAATCATCTTTGACAGGGAATAACCAGGAAATTTTGTCTAAAAGCAGCTAAGGATCTTGAGCCAAGCATTAGAAGCCAAAGTCTAATGTCAAATGGGAATCTGAGAACTAGACAAATGAGTGCAAAGAGCAAGAGGACAGAAGAAGAAAACTGGTATCAATCTGGGCTAATTCTGGAAGCGGCTGAAAAACCCATGATGGAATGTTTTGGCACTCGTGGTAGTTTGTTTATGTGGGTGGTTGAATAGGTCAGTTAACTGTCACACAGTAGGATCTCAGCAGGGTGTGTGATCACATTATACCATTTGTCTATTTATATATGTGCCTCTATGCAATGATTCACCTTAGAGCCAAGAATCTCTCCTGTGCAGAAAATATTTTAGGAATATTTACTAGCCACAGGTATCTTATTCTTTCAAAATAATTATCTGCTTGTTCATCACCATACACGAAGACCTATTATAGCCCCCAGAGTAGATGTTATCTGAACTGAACTGAAATAAAAGAGCCCTCCAATGCAGCCCTCCTCCCCCACCATTGGAAGCCAGATTCAAATTGTGACAGATCAGTGATTTCTATACCTTCCTCAGTTTTAATTTTAAGACTGATCATCTTTAATAGTGATAGCACTAGCATCAGCTTTATATAAAAATTAAAACAATTATATAGAAAACAGTAAACTAAAATTTAAAATAATAAGAATACAAATATTAAATTTTATAACAATATATTGGGGAATACTTTACAAAGCATTATCTTTGTGACATTGAAAAAGAGAGAGGTATATTTTTATGGTCAATAGACCAGAACAAATAATTTTTATTATTGAAAAATCAGTGTATAGTTTTACAGCTTGTGTGTAGATGTAAAAAAAATCATAAAATTTCAAGAGCTGAAAGGAAAGAAAAAGACTATCTGATTCAATCCCTTCCTGTTCTGGATGAGTTGAGACCAACAAAATTATTTAATCCAAAGTTCTTTTTGCACAACTCTTTTCAGTACTTAGATGAGACACAAAACCCAGGCGCATTAGAGTCTTTATTTTCCCTAACTGTAAATTCTTAAGTACAGGCATTGTGCAGAGGTGAATATCTTTGCATCTCTGTTATGCAGCACAGAGCCAGGCATTTGATAGGAAGTCAATGAATATTTGTTGGATGAATGAGTAATGAATGAATGCTATTCCATGTATGTAGTCTGCCTATGTAAAGGGGAAAAAGTATCACACACAGGATTGTTATCTCTTTCACTAATATACATCTGCTCTGTTCATTGTCTATACCAGCCTTCATCCTGGAACTCTTTACCTAGTAAAGGACACAAGTTACCTGATTTTGGTCCATGCTAGTGAACGTAGGATTTTTAAGACTTATGAGTTCATGTGATATTGTAGGTTTCACATCATTTATTTCTAGAAGCTTAACACAAGGAAGGCTAAGTTGTTTTATATATGATCCTTTCATATTTTTATGGCAAAGATTAAGAATTTGGTTGCATGCACAAAATGTTATCAGCATTAAATTAAATAAAGTTTTTTCACAGTGGATGTGAAATTGATCAAGATGATGTATTACTATTGGGGAACCTGGGTAGTTCAGTCGGTCAGACTCTTGGTTTTGGCTCAGGTCATGATCTCACGATTCATTAGATGGATACCACCACCCCCATCCCCTACCCTGGGACTCTGTGCTGACAGCATGGAGGCTACTTGGGATTCTCTCTCTCCCTCTCTCTGTGTCTCTCCCTTCCTTGTGTGCATGTTTGCGTGTGCATATGCACCTGCTGTCACTCAAAATAAATAAATAAACTTTTAAAAAAGGTGGTAAACTAAATAAACATTTTCTTTTGAGTCCAATAAGAAGAGGCCATGTTTAACCATTAAGGCATATGAAATGATACTATAACTCTCTCATTCAGTAAAATTCCTGGTCTAAAAAGCATAGCCCACTAGCCGATGTTCTTTGTAAGCAGACGACTTGAGATACTGGCTTAATACCAAAAGAATAATCAATACTTTCTTTTTCATTAAATTTTCTTGCAAAAGTTCCTTTATGCTACAGGTCAATAGGATACTTATTGCTCAGAGCTTACATATAAATAGGGTTATGTGGGCTAAGTATTACTGGGATTGTGATCTTTAGTGAGACCTCTGCTTGAAACATACCTTCCTGTTAGTAAGAAAGGGAGCAGCAGCAGCTGGTAACAGTGGGGGTCTTAAATTATGGGACAGCAAGTTATTGTCATTCCCTTACTCCTGTATTCCATAGAACTCACTCTGCAGTGCTCTGACGATGCTGTTGAACAAATGACATAAAGACAGAATTTTCAAAGAATTCTCTCTGTGGCAGAAGACAGCATGAGGGTTTTTTTGATGTTTCAGTTTTGTTCTTATATTCAATAGAAAACAAAGATTGTGATAGTACCATTCTACTTCTCACAATTTGGATTCCTTTCCTTTCAGTGAAACCAATTTCTGTACCTGTTGGTTATTCGGATTGTACTGGAATGATTATAGAAAAAGATGCCCCCTGTCATTAATGCAATGTTCTAGAGGAAAAAAACTAAGCATCTCTCTTTTAATAGCAGAAACATTTGAAATGTATTAGGAAGGCTTCCTGTGTAAGAATGCCTTATATATCCTCTTAGGCACACGTTTTGTTCTCCTATGAGACTGTATTCATGTTTCAAAAGTCTTATTCTTTGGGATATTGAATAAATTGAGAAGTTGCTATTATTTAGAGCATATATTAAATAAACATATATTTGTGACTGGTTGATTGAAGAATTTGAATTCATTGGGATGTTATGATGAAATAGATTTACTTGTTCCAATAACTTTTATTCTATGCTGAATCTAACCTTCTCGTTGGGTAAAATATCTCTTCATGACATCTTGGCCAAATTCCAGGACTTTCCTGATACTCATTGTTATTAGAATAGTTGCAGGTTCTTTATAAAGTTTATCTCCCTTCAGTGTCCAGTGCTAACTAGACATGAATTAGGCACTGTGCATATATTATTCCCTGATAGAACACTATAAAGTAACTACTTTTATCATCCCCATTTTACAGATGAGGAACTTGAGATTCACAGAGGGTAAATTACTTGTACAATTTGTATAATAACAAGCAGTGAATAACCTCAGCTTCCTGATTCTACAGTTTGAGCAATTTCCAATAGAATACACTAAACAATATTAAACTCTTCATTGCCATTTGTATAACAGGTAGGTCACTTTTTAAAGACAAGTGTTTGCAATCGTCTGGAAGGACATTCTCTAAAATTACATCTCGCTATTTCTCATGAAGGCTCCAGAGGTTAAAGTTTATAAATCTGTTTTCTCCCTTAAGAAAAATTTTTCTTTTGCAATTTTGTTCATGGACCTTGATGTGACCAATTTCTAACATTCAATCATTAATATACATCAATGGATCGGCAATGTCAATATCATTATTAAGTGCTTTAGTATGTGTACAGCACTAACCATAAAATCGAGATTCCTTACTTACAAGTTACATAGCTGAATGTAATGAAGACTCTTGGGCCTTTACTGGTTCTTGTCCAGCTCATTCAGAGAAGGATGGCAGGTTTTGCTTAATAATCATTCGTATGGGATGCATTCCCCATTTTGCCACATTAATTCTCTTCTTTAACCTATGTTCTCCATTTTCTCTAATTTCTGCTTGACTTCTAAAGCATAGCAACTGTTAGACATTCATTTTAGTTTGCTGTTTGCCTGACATTTTTATTCTTGTGGCCAATATTTGATCTTCAAACCCATGTTACTGGGAATTGCTGATATGTTTATTTTCAATTTTCCCAAAGAGCTCCCTTAGCAGGTTTGTAGTAATGACTACAATGATATGACACGTTCCTTTTTGAAGATTGACTTAGAAGAGGCTCTGCATATTCTCCCTTCCAAAATTCTTATGATTTTCTTTCTCTTCTCTTGATTGTACACTTATTTTTGTTTTAGTATTTTTCTACTCTAATGTACTGACTTTATGTAAGCCTTCCTAAGTCTCCTTAGCATTCAGTCATTTTTCTTTGAACAATACTTGATATTATATGACTTGGGATTCCCGCAAAGAATTTAAAGAATCTTAGCAAATATGATAATGTTTATGTTCACCTCAACCAAAATAGCTCACAGGTATGTAATGAGATCCTTTCACCTAATGGTGAAGGATGGTCTTGTGAAGTTCAGCTTAGCTTGGCTACCCAACTTTTTAGGACAAACAAGCCTAATTGTTGCTGTGACTAGGAAAGTAAGACCTCAGATTCAAGATCTAACTCATCTAAAATTTGCCTGAAATTCTAGTCCTGCTGCTTACTTGCCTATTCAATTATCCAGATCATCTGATTCAAATGGAGTCTTCAGGAGTTTGACTCAATCTGTACTTGACTTTCTATACCCCATCTGAATAATTGTCCTTCAAGCAAAGATACACTGAAATAAATTGTAACAGATATTTAAAAAATCATTTTGTTTTATTTCATTTTTCATAATAATAGGTCTACTCATCAATCCCCAACCTCTATTTCCCCCATCCTTACCTCTCACCTCCCTTCTGGTAACCATCAGTTTGTTCACTAGAGTTAAGTCTATTTCTTGGTTCCCCCCTGCCTCTCTCTCTGTCTCTTCCTTTGCTCATTTATTTTGTTCCTTAAATTTCACATATGAGTGAAATCATATGGTATTTGCCTTTCTCTGATTGACTTAGTTTGCTTAGTATTCTACTCTCTAGCTCCATTTATGTCATGGCAAATGGCAAGATTTCATTCTTTTTTATGGCCAAATAATATCCATTACACACACACACACACACTCATTTTATACACACACACACACACACACACACACATACACACACACACATACATACATACAAACATACACATACAGTTTATTTATCCATTGACCTGCTGAAGGATGTTTTGGTTGCTTCTAAGTTTTAGCAATTATGAATAAAGCTGCTATAAACATCCATGTGCAGTTCTTTTGTGTGGATATGTTTTCATCTCATTTGAGTAAACACCAAGCAGTGTGAATGCTGGATCGTCTGGTAAGAATATGTTTGGTTTTGTTAGAAACTGCCAAACTGTTTTCCAAAATGGCTGTACCATTTTGCATCCCAGCAACAGTGAGTGGGTTCCTGCTGCTCCACATCCTCACCAGCATTTGGTGCTGTCAGTGCTCTAGATTTTGGCCATTCTAATAGGTGCGTGGTGGTAGGTCACTGTTGTAATTTGCATTTCCCTGATGCCTTATGATGTGAAACATCTGTTCGCATGCTTATTTGCCATTGATATATCTTCCTAGGTGAGGTGTCTGTTAAAAGTCTTTGGCTCACTTTTAATCACATGGTGTCAAGATGGGTACCGCATACCAGGTACCAATCCCAGGGGAAGGGAGATGGGCATCTATATGTAGAGGAGAGTAAAAAGCATCACCATGCCACCCACCAGGAATGGAAGTCCAAACAATTCTTCCCATTGCTTCTTGGTTTCAGAGTCACTAAGGAAATCATAACACAGTCAAGCACTGGATGGAACAACATTTTACTTACATAGAGGAGAGACCGAGCAAGATCAGCTTCAATAGTGGGTGTCAGTCCCCCATGGTCAGAGGATCTTTCCCCCTCTGCTGCCACAGTGGAGAAGGAACCCTATCCTCTCCAAGTGGATGACAGACAATGTCTACTCCTTAAAAAGAGACAGAGTACTCATTGAGCCTGAAACAAAGAAAGATAGTCTCACACAAGGTCAAGTCCAGCAAAGAATGTGAGGGTTTTCTATCTCTTGGTAAGGAAATGTTCCAGGCCCAGGGCCCATCCATACGCAGTAAAGTGGGAGGAGAAAGACTCCTCATGAGAATGTCTTTCCCAACAGGTTGTTTGTGTTCTTTTTGTTGAATTTGAAGATTTCTTCATGTATTTTTGGTAACAGTCCTTTATCAGCTATGTCATCTGCCAATATTTTCTCCCGGTCTGTGGTTTGTCTTTTCATTTTCTTGACAAAGTCTTTTACAGAGCAGATATTTTAAATTTCAATGGAGTCCAGCTTACCAATTCTTCTCTTTATGGATTCTACCTTTGATATTATATCTAAAAAGTCATTGCCATACCCAAGGTCATCTAGGTTTTTCCCTATGTTATCTTCTAGGGGTTTTATAGCTTTGTATCTTACATTTAGATCTATGATCCATTTTGAGTTAATTTTTGTGAAGGGTTAACTTTTGTGAAGGCTGTTCTAGATTCCCCTTTCTTCTTCTTCTCCTCCTCCTCCTCCCCCTCCCCCTCCTCCTCGTCCTCCTCCTCCTCCTCCTCTTCTTCAACACAGGAATGTCCACTTGTTTCAGCACCATTTGTTAAAAGACTATCTTTTCTCCATTGCATTGCTTTTGCTCTGTTATCAAAAATCAGTTGCCTATATTTATGTGGGTCAATTTCTGGACTCTCTATTCTGTTCCATTGATCTATTTGTCTTTTGCCAATACCACACTATCTTGCTTAGTGTCACTTTATTTTTTTAATTTTTTTTTAATGTTTATTTATTTTTGAGAGAGAGACAGATTGCGAGCAGGGAGGAACAGAGAGGGGGGAGACACAGAATCTGAAGCAGTTTCCAAGCTGCTTCAGCACAGAGCTCGAACTCACCAACTGTGAAGTCATGACCTGAGCTGAAGTCAGACACTTAATCGACTGAGCCACCTGGGAGCCTCAACTACTGTCACTTTACGGTAAGTCTTGAAGTCTTTTTTTTCCCATTAAAACTAGAAACAAATAAAGGATGTTTCCTATCAACACTGTTTTTCAACATTGCTCTGGAAGTCCTAGTTAATGCAGAATGACCAGAAAAGGGAACAGAAGGTATACAGATTGGGAAGGAAGAAATAAAGTTGTCTTTATTCAAAGGTGACATGATAGTCTATGCAGAAAATCTGAAATTTTGATATGTATGTTCTCCTTGCAGAAAGTTTTAATTAAGTAAGGCAAGTCAGATTTTATATTTAAAATAGTTGGGAAATAAAATTCACTTTATAGATATGTACCCACAGCAATCTTGGTAAGATTTTACCTGTTTCATGAGTAATACCTTTAACAGGGTTTTCTTGATGATCCTAAACTGCGATTTAAGGTCTAATTCTTTGTTAAAATAATGACTTTGCTGGACATCTAGCTGTATGCCCTTGTGTGTATAGAAGAAGCTTTTCTTTCAGGCTGAAGGAAAGCAGAATTTAATATTTTTCATTGGATAAAGATGAAAGATTATAGCAACAGTGGAAAGGGAATGGCTTCTATTCTAGAGTGTCCTGGATACGGTATGCCTACATATAGCTGGAGCAGAAGCACATGTCCTTCATGAAAGAAAGACTCAGGCACAAGCAGCACTGTGTAGGTTCTTTAGTAAAGACTGAGCCATTCTCACCTCCACAGTGCATTGTTGGTACCCAGAAGATATCAAGGAGGTGGCCCCAGCTCACCTGTACTGGTGCAGCGCAGCTATGGCTGGCTGTGACCAGGGTCCTCCTCAGGTAGTTTGCAGGTAACAAACCACGAATAGATCAGAGTGGAGGCAGGTGAGTTGCCTTCATGTGTCGGGCATTCCTGGAACTATCTGAAAACAACTAGAAAGATCAAAGAAAAGGAAGAGATTTGTCTGTCAGTAGATGGGAGTAAGGAGAGAACAGAATTTTAATATTCTTTGTTTTCACAGGTTGATGGTACTAGACAGCCAGAGTCACTCCCCTTTCATAAAGATGCATTTTTATTACAGATAAGGACATGCTGGACACAGAATTTGGGGAATTTTTATGGTCAGTAATAGACTTTTCTGTGTGTGCAAGTGTGTAAATTATTTAAAACCCACTGTGTATAGTACCACACAATTAAACTGCTACATATCCATCCAAAATATTTATTTTCGCAACTCGCATGATCAATATTGACTATTGCAGTTACTTGATTATATCAGAATCCACATCAGCGTGCCTGGGTGGCTCAGTTAAGTGTCCGACTCTTGATCTCAGCTCAGGTCATGATCTCACAGTTCATGAGAGTGCAGAACCTATTTGGGATTCTCTCTCTCCCTCTCTCTCTGCCCCTCCCCAGCTCGCTCTCTCTCTCCTTCTCTCAAAATAAATAAACACTAAAAAAAATCTATATCAACTATTAAGACTGACGAAACCATTATTTTCGGTGTACAGATCCATTCAATGTGTCTTAAGGTTCATTTTTAAAAAGTGGACTACAGATTGTTTTGTTAAGAGAGGACTCACAGAAGAGGTATGAGAGGAACCCTGCTCATGCATGAGCTCTTTGGATGGGCAGAAGAATGTGCTTCTCCTCACAAGAGAATAATAACAAGAGACAATATCAACCTGCATTTGCATAGCAAGATTTTCAGGCCCTTTTTCTTCTCCCATTTCGTATTATTCTCATGTTATTTAGACAGCAAAATTATTCCTCTCTACATCACGCAAATGATGAGACCAAAGAGAGGTGCACTGAAAACCTAGTGAACAGGAAAACACAATCCCTTTGCCTAGGATGCCAGCATACTTTCCTTAGACCACTGAAGAACTTTAATTCTCTGTGTGCCCTGTGTTCAGCAAGTGAATTATGAACCATCTCAAAGTTCATTCAAATACATTTAAATTCTCCTATTTTTCTTTCTTTCTCTGGACACTTTACCTGGCTTACCAGAGGAATAAAAAACCAAAATTGGCAGACCTGAATCACAAAGAATGGAAAACTATTTCATTGGTTTAATAGGAAACATCTGCTGGGTTGGTTGGACCACTACTGGCTATACAATTCTTTTACCCTTTGTGCTTTTAGCGATCATTGTATGTGCCTGAATTATTTTCTTAACTACATTGTACACTCTTCCAGGGAATAAATGATTATTTCTACTTTATATTCTTAGCACCTATGCTTAAACATTGGTAGTCATTAAAAATGAATTTTTGTTGATGATGTTTATGTAGAAAAGGGCTTAACATATGCATACACTATGGATCCAGCAGTTTCCAAATGAATAAAAATTGCTGAATGAGTAACTTCTTTCAGGTTATTAAATGTACCATGCAACCTAGGCATGGCTCAACATCTGCTATATTTTGGCTTTTTATATTGTATCACATTTCATACAGGAAATGTCACTATAATACTAACTTTATGATGTTTTCCTCTATTGGTGTATAGTATATTTTGATCTATATGAAGTTCATTCATCCAGAAAACACTTACTAATCTCCTTTTATATGCCAGACACTGGATATGAACTTGGCACATGGGATATGCATAAAATTGGCCCAGACTTTAAGAAACTTTACATTGTATAGCTAATTTAAAACATGTTGTACATTCTTCTGTTTTTTTTTCTATTTCCTCTATTGCTTCTTACTCCCCATTTCTCCTTGAATTTTCTCATATTTGTTTATATAGCCTGGCAGCAGCTGTTTAGTAACAAGAGGGCTTCCATTTATTGAGTACTCACTGAATAGCTGTGAGGAATGGTGTTAAGTGCTCTTCACACAATGATGCTTTGTTGATTAGCGCTTAAACCTTAGAGCAAACCTACTAGGTGGTTATTATTGTCTCGTTCATGTTATAGCTGAGAAAATAAAGGTTTGGAGTGGTTGCATAGGACCTTTGTCTCATGTAGGGGAGCCAGGGTTGACGCAGATCTTCCTTCTTCAAACTCCACTCACTTACCCACTACATCATAGTGCTATTTAACAAAGGGTGGAGTCAATTATTGATGTAATGACAGACCTTTTGTGGCATGTACACTTTTATTTCTCTAATGTATGTGCATCAATAGGAGCACATGTAGAGAATAGGAAAGTTGTAGAGAGGGGCTTGAAATAAGATCCAGGAAGGCTGGAAGAAGTGAGACTGTTTAGATGAAGAAGGAGAAGAAGAAGAAGAAGAAGAAGAAGAAGAAGAAGAAGAAGAAGAAGAAGAAGAAACCTTTGAGGGGATAACACATCTCTCTGTGTCTAGGGCTGTGGTATGGAAAGGGAATATTACCTCTTAAACACTACTCCAAGGATACAGCTAGAAAAAGTTCCAAGTTAAAAAGAAACAAGTTTGGGCTTAATACCAGCAAATATTTTCTGATAGAATTGTTATGGAAGAAATAAACTAACTCAGAATGAAGGGAATTCAGCTGGTGTAGAGGTTCTAACATGACAGTGTTGTGGAGGGGTTTCTGCAGAATGGGGAGATCAAAGAGACTGTGACTGTGGTCCTGCCTCTGGAGCTGAAAAATGGTCTTAGAACATCCCCCAGGATTAGCCCTACTGAGCAGTAGATGTCACTGTTTCATAGAAAGAGTGGTAAAGAGGCACCTTCCTGATTGTAAATGGGATACTCAGAAAAGATGTATTCAGATCTCTTTTCATTTTCTGCGGAGAAAAGTTTCTAAAAACTATTTATATCTAAGAAACATGCAATGAGAAATCCAATATTTTATAGCATTTTGCTTTAAGAAGTCAGGCCTTATTTTTATTGGAAGGTTTAGTCCAACATTATGATGGAAGATTATACTAGGTCCAAAGGTTTCCATGTATAAGATGAGATCTAAAAGAAGACAAACTTCTTGTTCCCTAGATGCTGCTGCTTGTATAGAGGATGATATACACACTCTCAATATATGCATACACACACACACACACACACACACACATATATATATATATATATATACACACCCCAACACACACACATTTTGAACAAATGCTTATTCTGTCCCCCTTTCTGGCCCCTTATTATTTCTGTACTTAACTCAAGGTCTTTTAGAAAAAGGGTATGATGTCGTATATATTGACTAGTATTTGTATTTCTCGATTTGTAAGACACTTAAGCTGAGATCACTGTAAATCAAGTTCCAAGCAGAGGGAGGTTTTTCTTGATAATCTGCAAAACCCAAAGGTTGGGAATGAAGCAACTTCTCAGCCCCAGAGAATGTTACAGGGTCACTGACACTGTTTAGCAATAGGAGACAGCAAAGCCCTCTGGACCACATTTCAAGGGTTTCCTCTTCCCTCTGCTTTGTCTTGTCAGTTCCGATGATCCCCACTGGCTCACACAAGACCTGATCCTCATTTGACCTGTCTCTCTGGGGAGCTTTTCTCTGGGAAGACGTTTCTTTCACTTCAAAGAGACTTCAAAGACAGAGAGAGGGAAAAGAGCAGCTGGGGTCCTCAAAACCTGCCCTTTTCCTTGGCTGTGTACTGCTTTCAACAATGGCTTCCTAAGAATCTATAAACGTATGTAACTCATGGTTGCATTCTTTTAAGGAGCTTATAGTCACAGAGGAAGGATGAAATATGACAAATGACATAATAAAAGGTGGAATGCACCCTAAAATTAGAACAAAGGGCCATATGTTTTAAAATAAGATAGTGAGCTGGAGTAATCACAGAAGGTTTTTTGGAGCATATGAAATTTTAATTAGGATGCTGAAGGATGGGCAGAATTCTGATACTAAGAAAATGCTGGGGAATGACATTGTAAAAAAAAAAGAATGGTCACAGTATATATAGATCAAAGGTGGAAAAGGAAGGGATTTGGGGTTCTTGTTCAGATCGGCTGAAATGTGGGGTTCATAACGTGGAAATAAAGCCAAACCAAAATCATGATCATAATCTTGCTCTGCATGTGAGGATAGACATCAAATGGCTTTTGGGAGGGAAAAGATAGTTCTAAAAGGAATGCTTTAGAAAGATACTATGTTGCTGTGGTCTTTTCTGTACAGTGGTGATCTTTATCACGGGAGGCCAGATCATCTGTTGAGAGTAAGGAAGGTATGTATGCAATTGAGATCTTTAGAAGCATGGAAATTTTGGGTAGTTACTATAGGAATTTTGGCTTTATAGGAGAAAAAGAAAGCACTGCAATGAGGACCAACAGGCTGAAGTCAGAGAGCACAGATTATGAAACATGAGTTAGTAACTGCCACCATAATGCTTCAGTTAACAGTGCTGGAGTGGAAGCATGGAAAGCAGATGGTGACAGCCACTAAAGGCTAGGAATGTGCATGATGAGTAGGACACAGAGTAAAGAAGACTAGGAAATCTCAGGTACAGAGAGGGCAGTTTTGAGAATGACTGAACACTAGCTTCTGTTCAAGTGGAAAGAAAATAAAGCATATACGTGTATCTATAATCTCCAAGCACCTATGTGTGCCAGGTAAGGCTCTAGACAATATTAATAAACTACATGAATTAGATGTTGATGTAATTGTTTTACAGATAAAGAGATGGAGAGTTAGTAAGGCACTAGTAGGACTGGTATGAGACAGAATTGGGATCCAACCCAGATCTGCCTGATGGAGACAGAAGAAAGTGGTTGCCAGTTGCCTTATGGATCGACGGCAGAGCAAAGATAATGAAAGGAGAGGTCTCTTTGGAGAAGCCTGGGTCAAGCCTGTTGGGATGCAAAAGAAGGATGATACAATGCAGGCCAAGGGGAGTTCAATTATTGTCTTGATATTCATTTCATATCTTTGATGCTTTGATAATGAGATTCTCCAGAATTAGTAGAATATGGTAAGACTGGCTCAGCCATGGTAAAAATATCAATTATAATAAATCTTAAGATGAGAGAACAAGATCTAACAGAATCTCTCATGATCCTATAAAAAAATACTACTCTTGCAGGAAGGAGTCATCCACAGTCAGTCACTCTGCTACAGCCAGGGCCCATCTAAGAGATAACTTCAAGCTGTGAGTCCTGAAGCACCCTGGGGCATTTGGTTGAAGGTGGGAGAGAGTGCCAAAGCCAGGAAACAAGGACACTGAGCTACTGTGGACCAGGTCTAGGCAGGGGTATCTGCCTGGTGACACTGCATGCTTGGCCAGTTCCAGTCTCTGGAAAGAGATTTACAGAGCAAGAAGCCAGGGGCTTGGAAGAAGGAGAGCTGAGACTTGAGCCCTTGTGCAACCTTCACGATCGCCCCATTGTAAGTGCGGTATTGCTCATCACAGACACCTTCGTGTTGAAGAGCTCGTGTTCTGCAGTCAGAGCTGCTTTGGATTCCCACCACTGTCGTTTACTCACCATGTAATTTTGAGCAAATTGACTCCCTGCACTTCAGCTCTTTCATTTCTGTATAAAGGTGGGACTACGATATCTATCAGATTAGCTACTTGATATTTGCCCTACAGCTAATAGTACATACAGTTTACTGGCACATTGACCGAATTAATAAATGGTAACTGCTACTAGCTGATAGTAAGTCATGGAAAAAAGGAAAGAAACTAACTGCTTAATAATAGAAGTTTGCTTAAAAAATGCCGACCATTTTGTATAAAATCACTAAATTGTATTCATGGTAGGATCTCATTTTTGTAAAAGAAAAGGACGAGGAGGGTTGGAATAAAATGAGACACAGTGTGAGGATGAATTATCGATCGTCCTGTTTGTGTATATCTTTCCTGAGTAATATGTGTTACTTTTGTAATAAAAAAATAAGTTAAACATTTTATTAGAGGGGTTGTACTGAGAAAGTGAAAATGTAGTTCTAAGGAATATTTTTAGGTTTATGTTTCTCATTATTCTGTAATCTCAAATTCAAAATGCTCCAAGGTTTACAAAAGAACATTTTGAGTTCATTTAGTGTTATAACTACATTACAATATTATACCTGGTGAATTCCAAAGAGATACATTTATGACTCCATTTGTATTAGCCCCAATTTTCTCTATTTAAACACAACTGTTTTTATTTGTTCTGTTCCATTTCATTTCGTGTCCATTCGTAAACATATACCACATATTGTAATCATAGAGAATGTCGAGATTTCATATGCCTCTTTCTTCACTTAACGTTTTTCATATTGCCCCATTGTCTCCAGATTTATGACTTTCATGTCTGCTAAGTAATATTCTATCGAGCACCATGATCTTATTTGTCAATTTCTCTAAGGTTTAACATTTCAGATCCTCCCACATTTTTACAAGCATAACCCAATCCCACTGCCATAAACTTTTCTGCAAATGTAATTTTTTTCTTCTTGTGAACTCTTTCCGTAGGGTGAAGTTTTCAGAGGTAGGGCAATATTTTCTAGTTCTTAAAATTTACTGTCAGATCGCATTTCAAAACCACTCTACGGATTTACAATGCCACTCTCCTGACAACTTGCACAGCTGCGTGATCTTTTGGCCCAATCTCACTATTATCATTTATTATAATTTTAATTTGCATTTCACTGATTACTAGCAGGTTTAAGCACTTGCACTGTTAGGTTTACTTTTTATGTTTCTACTGGTAGCTCTGATGCTTGTAAATAAATGCAACTTTTTGAGGTGTGATTGGAGCAAAGAAAGTCCCTTCATCGCTGGCCTTTCTCTACTTGATTTAAATCCAACAAAAAGTGTTCTTTTTACTTTTGAGGTGCCCCCAAAATGCCAAGTGCCATAACTGGAGATCAAAAATAGAAAACAAATATACAAATTGTTTTGCTTTCATGCCATTCCACACTCAGGAAAGAAACCAAGGGCCTCAGACTTGTCCTTTCTCAATATTTTGAAGCCTGATGGCACCAATCCAAGGGTCTCCTGGTGGAATTAGTTTTAGGGACAGCCAAAACACTCATACTCTGGACAACAGATTGGATTACTGACCAAGATCAACTTTTAATGGGCCACTTGTTTGGTCGTTATAGCAACAAAACTTAATTTAACATTCTGTTATCCTATCAATGGTTCAGCAACTAACCCTCAAACAGCCCATTCTGTTGAGCCTGAAGCCTGCCTTTCTCTCTTCTAGAATTCTTATGCCAATGTCCATCTGACAATTTTCAGGCCTTAGTATTTCAGCTGAAAGTTTTCAGGGCTTAGTATTTCAAGCTTGAAATGTGTGCCCCCACTCCCACCCGCCCCCCACAAGGGATCCAGCTCTTCCTCTGGATGTTTGCGTCAACTTAAGTCAGGAATCATAGAGGATGCACACAGTTGCACCGCTGGACAAAATGAGGTGTCACTCATTACATCTGGACCTTGGGAAACTGAGGGAATTTGATTTGCTTTACTCATTATTCTGGGAGAACCAGAGAAAGTCCCTGCGCTGGCTGAACAAGCAGGTTCTCTCCTTTCTGGAGCTTCCTGGGGTTATAGCTGTCCTTCATTAATCATGCTGAATGTGACTCTTCCTCTAGGACCATTGAGCTCAACAGGCTAAATCACATTTTCAAAGGGCTGTAACTTCATACATATTTCAACAACGACCTAAGAGGTTCCATACTCTTTGACGATTTGGGGTAAACGCTTCACAGACTGGTAACCCCTTAGGGAAGCAAATGGGGTAGTTTAACTGTGGCTCTAAATGTAAAACTATACCTGGATATATGTTTGTTCCACTTATAAGAAATTTTACATTCTATCTTTAGCTAAGTGTTACTTACACATTTATACAAAAATGTATGACATTTTTCATCCAAGAACCTATTTTTAATTCAAATTAAAACTGTGTATGTATGCGTTTATGAAGTCTTAGAGTTAAAAAAAGAGTCTTTGGGGTGGAGGCAATGCTTGATTGAAGCCAATATATAAGGCTCCGCTACCAGTAAAGAAGCTATAAATATTGCTTCCTGTTGCTCATGTGGAAACATTAAAAAATGTGTTGAACTGAGTCAAATGTATCTTCCTGTGGGTTCTCCCACAGGCTACGATATGCATAGTCTGGATGTGTATTCTATTTAAGAAAACAATGACCTAGATACATTTGATTTTAATTTCTAAGGTTTTTTTTTTGAAAAGACATTTTATTTTTGCTAACAAGACAATGCTACCAGCCAACCATGAACCCATGTAGAATATATATTTTGAGCGCATTTATTTGCTTTTGCAGTAGTAGGGATGGATTTGATTTTTTTACATGTTATTCCACTTTCTGCCTCCAACCAACAGTATACATGGGGGAAATGGTTAGCCAGAATTTAGAGCACAACAAAGCTAACTGACTTACAAAATGATTGAACCCAGAAAACTGTCCTGTTCAGTTTGCCAAGGCAGTTTTCTGTTACATGCTATCCTTTTAAATAGAGACCATGGCAAGCTGGAGCTGGTTACTCAATCTTATTCTTTAAGACAGGGAAGAATTAATAGTCTCTTGTAAGCAATGTTGCTTCTTTCTACTTCTTTGTTGTTGACTACATGCCCGAACCATTTAGCAAATCTAATGCAGCAGTTTTTAAAAAGAACTTTCTTCTAACCTGTCAATAATATCAGAAAGCTGAGAGGTTGGGTGATGGTTCCTGACTTTGTTTTGATAAAGGCATCACATTATAACTCTCAGGCAAGAACTTGGTAGTTTGTGTCAGCCTTGCAAAATTCCTAGACAGAGAGAAATTTGCTAAATGTGTGTTCCTCTGTTTTTTAAAGAGCACATTACTTCTATTTTTTATAAATTGTTTTTAAGCCAAGGTCACAATGACTTGACCTTGACCTTGAGTCAAGACTCAAGGTCATCCTATCCTGGTTAGGGCCTTAATTTCTTAGGTGCACAAATTTCACAGATTGATATTCTCTCTTTCTCTTTGCCTCTTTCTTCCACTACCTCCCTCCCTCTTTTCCTTTACCACTTCTTCTCCTCCTTCTTCTCCTTTTTCCTCTCTCTCTGTTCTTAAAATTGTTTTAAGTATAAAATGTTTTCCTTTGCTGCTTTTGTAATGACATTACCTCCTAAGGCTGGCCTTAGGACTGCCTATAGGAATTCACATAGGGTTGGGAGACCTCCCCCAGGATGATGAAAGCTCCCTCAAGCCCCTCTACTAGGCAGCACCACCTGGACACCCACTCTTTATATTCCATCAAAACACAATATGCTGATCCCCGGTCAAATACTTGATTCTTTTCTTGACGTTACCTGCCTTTGTGCATCTTCTTCTGCTTTCCAGGGTAGATGGTAAATATTCATTTTTGTTTAAATACTCTCATAAGCATTCTTGTGAGTTCTATATCCTTTCAAAACTCCCTTCTTTGAAACGGGAGCACTCAGTAAAAGTGGTACCTGTGATTTTTATATGTATGGTTTACATGGTGACCATTCACCCATGCCATTTAGTTACTTATGTCAGCCATTAGTCTTATCAGTTTAGCTGATGTTGCTTTGAAACTTCCAAATCTTGTTTAGCTTTAGTTTTAGCTAACATGAAGAGAAGAGTTTGACAGATATGAAATTTAGTGCTATAGATAAATGGATTCATGTAAAAGCTGAGTGAAAGATGGCTTTCCAGTAAATACCTTATCTGTCCCAAATTCTCAGTGAATTATAGCGTGACCATGTAGGCTCGCACACTCTAACGCAACAAGGGTTACCAGTTTTTTTTTAATGTTTATTTATTTTTGAGAGAGACAGAGACAGAATGTGAGTGGGTTAGGGGCAGAAAGAGAGGGAGACACAGAATCCGAAGCAGGCTCCGGGCTCTGAGCTGTCAGCACAGAGGTTAGGGAAATCTAATTTACTCATATAGCGTTGAAGAAACAGACACGAAGGTTGTTACTTGCTCAAGGTCACACAACTGGAGGTGGAGTCGACCTGAGCCGAAGTCGGACGCTCAACCAACTGAGCCACCCAGGCGCCCCAAGGGTTACCATTTTTAAAACAAATACATATGGATAAGTCAGGATTGATAATCAAACATGCCCTACTTCTGGTATTTCAGACCATAGTAAGGAAAGAAAAAGTTCAATTTGAAAAGCGACCTCACTTTTCTGCCCCACTCTCTGATGATGAAAAGCACTTAACATTGGCCTTGTTGCTTTGAAAAAAGAGCTCTTGTGCAGATTTGGATTTTAGCCCTGGCTCCACCTCCAGTTGTGTGACCTTGAGCAAGTCACAACCTTCGTGTCTGTTTCTTCAACGCTATATGAGTAAATTAGATTTCCATAACCCCTTCAGCTTAAAAAGTCTACAACTAATACAAAAGTAAAAGGATCCATCTATTTAGACGTAATAAATCCATTTTATTTTTCATTGTGCGTTTGAAAAGCAGTCACACAACATGAGTTGGATTAAGTAGAAGACCCAGCCTGAATGAAGCTAGCCAGGACTAAGGTTAGATGAGTATTCAGTCATCCTCCTGAGAACTCTAGACTCTTCCATGAAGTCACCATCCAAAAACATATCACAGTACATTGTTCTCATGAACCCGTCAGTCAGGCGAGGGTCTCCTAATAATAATGATCAAGTAATTATTACCTTTTATAAGTTATCTTATTCTTTCAGTCAAGAATGAGAAGTTACTCTCTCCAAGACATTGTTTGGGCCAGTGTGTGGGATTACTATATGCATTTTTAAAGATCAAACTTCGAAAGATTTTTAGCAATAAAGCAGGCTACCGTGCACATGAAAAAATATACTTCTAAGTGGCAGAGAAAAAGCTCTGATTTTTACAATAGCAAAAGACTTTGAGTCAGATTCTTTGATTAAAATTCAATTCCCCACAAAGCTTCTCATGTTTCTTATCACTTCAAAAATCATAAAATATTTCTGCTCAAGAGGCATAACTCAAACTCCAATAAAACCTGCATATTTTCTGCATATTTCTTCCCAACAACTATATCAAAGCAATAGTGTTAGGCAGCCTGGGAATAAATGATACTCAGTTTAAGCTTCACCACGGTCTTAAGCCAAATGATGTTGCCAACAGTTCGACAGCGATTAGCTCTAATAGAGAAGAAATGACAGCCTGCAGAATTTCTTCTCAAGTTTCTTCCAATTGTCAGTGAGTCAAAACCACAGTCACTGATGCAACAGCCCAGAAAGAGAAGGGGAGTTGAAAAACTTCCAACAACTGTCAAAGGAACTTCTAGTCTTTCTTAAGTTTTTAAATTAAGTTTTACTCATGTCAACCCCATCAGCACAAAGGAGTAAACTAAGACTGTGTTTATATGACACGACAACAACCAGTCAGTTAAGTGGGGAGTGAACTCAAATTCCTTGATTGACTCCAGTTTTTACTTACAGTTTGCTGTTTCAGTGTATTTAATTGGTCACAGTCTTAACATGCACATACTCAGTCAGTAAAATTCATGTGGCATTTAATCACTACTAACAACACTGTCCAAATTAACTCTGGAAATCTCAGGAATATATAACATAACAGCTCTTAGTCGATGTAAGTGCATGTTCATTTCTGAAAAGCAGTTTTGCTTTGAGCTGTCACTGAGAAACAGTGTAGATGAAAGCAACGTAAAGAGGGTGATAAATGCAGTATCCAAATAAATTAGACCCAGAGTAATTTAAACAATGCAAGGGTTGAAAGAGCAAATCTAACTGCACTGTTATTTAAAGATAAATTCAAACATACGCGTGAAAAATGGTGAGTATTTCAATTATATGATGTTGTAATTACAAAATTATATTTTGGATAATAATCCATAATGTTTTACTTTTTCTTTTTGAAAATTTTATTTTTAAGTAATCTCTGCCTCCAGGGTGGGACTCAAACTTACAACCCTGAGATCAAGGGTCACATGCTCTACTGACTGAGCCAGGCAGGCATCCTAAACCATAACGTTTTAGATTGGCAAAAATAATAAACAGAAACAATGTCTACTTATTTACCAAATGAATTAGTAGATAGGTATCATATTTTACCTACCTTAGCGTTGTGCAGTTTATACATATTACAGACTAAATATTAGCTGTATTTGGTTAAAAATAGTGTATTATTAAGTACGTACGTATTTCAAAGAAAGCTAGTATAGCCTAATGAAAAGAAATTTGAATGTGAAGTCAAAATACTTGGGGTCCTTACTAGGCTCAATGCCTTCTGGCTTCTTGACATTGGGAAAGTCATCAGTCTGCCTGAACATGAGTTTCTTAATAAAGAAAGTGAAAAAAAAATCTGCCTCACAAGGTTAGACAGAAATTAAATAATCATGATATGTAAAAATTTGTTATAAAATTATAAAGCACCACAAATTATTATTATTGGTTATGGTATGAAATCATTAATCTGCATTATCTGGCAAGGTAGGTATCATTCTACATGTTGTTCACAGGAAGACACTGAGGTTCAAAAGGGTTAGTAATCAATTCAGGAACATATATCAGCAAGGAATATAGCAAGGATTAAAACCCACATTATCCGACTTCAAAGCCAAACGTCAATGCACAGTGCAGCATCCTACTTCATAATAGTGACCTTCTCCGAGATGCTTGTGGATATCCAGGGCACTTTACATCCTTAGTTGTCCATTATATAGGTATTTATCAATATGCAAATGACTAATCTTATAGCAATCCTTTATTTGAAGTCTTCGATGAACACAAAGTGAGGTCATTTACAAAATGAACTACGTTTGAAATGTAATCAATATCTTATTTGCAAATTTAGGGCTTTTTAAACTGATGTTTTCATTTAGGGAGATAGTTTATGGATGGCAGGGGAGTTAGTGTAGTCAGCAAAGTACTATACATGCTTCTATCTACTCAGACTTGGAAATGATCAAAAAGTGGAGCCACTGGTGTCCAATCTGCTTTCTAAGTGAAGTTTTAGAACAATTTATGTGCTGAGACCTCTTTCTATAAAAACAAAACTGTCTAAATGTTCACTGCTAATTCGTTTAACTTTTAGCCCTTCTCTTTAGGTACATTCTCCCTGAGAGAGCTTGTGCCACTAGCATATGGACATGACCATCTCTATGGGATAGGTGTTCTTGAAGAAGCCAAAGAAATTTGAAATGCTTTATGGTCCAATAGCTTCCTTTCAGAGAGAAACATATTCAAATGGAACAGGTAAGAGGGAGAAGTAAATACGTTTCTCAGTTATAATAAGGCTTAAGAGGGCTACCATATTCTTTGTGCACGTTGAAAGATTTTAAGGCAATGCGTTTCAACTGTTGTTCTTGAACCAGTCTCAAAAACATTTGAGATGCTTATTAAGGATTAATATTATTAAGAATTGATATTAAGTTTGACTTCATCGAGGCTTATTAAATCAGAATATTAAGAAGGGTATACTTAAATGCACTAAAGTTTGAGAATGATTGATTCCAGAACACTTCACTTCCAGGTTACATAAATTCAAATTTTCAATGCTTTCTTTTTACATGGAATAATATTAGTCATTTTTCTATTCATTCCTTAGTTGTGCTTAATATTAAGCATAGTTTATGGTTAGTTCATTCAATTTATAAAGAAATTGTAGAGGAACTACTTTTCTTTATTACTGGGTATGGGTCTTCAGCTGGGTCTTACGAGGACTACAGCCTTCTACAAAAAGATATGTGCACATGTCTAAATACAGTACATACAACTTCAGTAGGTTCACAGACACCCTGAAGCTGATTCACGGACCACAGTTAATAATGATGACTTTAATAATGTAAAATTTTACCAGCATAATGGGAGATTTTAATGAACATTTTTAAGGACTTGATAAGTTAAACAGGCAGAAGCAAGCAAACTTCAAAAAATACAAAAAAGAAGATGTGAAAAATATGAATAAGTTTTACCAAACGAATGTGTTTATGTGTGTGTGTGTAACTACATACAACATTTGCAGAGTACATATTTTTGTCAAGAATGCACCACACATTTGCTGAAGTGGGCCACACACTGGGCCATAAACATGTCTCCACAAATGCCAAAAAGTTTATAACAGTATGTGACTAAGGTGATTTAACTAGAAATCAGAAAATATTGGGTGTATTAGTTTTCCATTGCTGTGTAACAAATTACCACAACTTAGCTGCTCAAAACAAAGCTCATGAATTATCTCACAGTTCTGTATGTCAGAAGTCTGGCGAGCCTTGTCTGGTTTCTCTGTTCAAAATCTCCCAAGACTATAGTAAAGTTGTGGCCTGGGCTGGGATCGTATGTGGAAGATTTGGGGAAGAACTTGGTTCTGTATTAGGAAGGATTCTCCAGAGAAACAGAAACAATTGGATGGATGGATGGATAGATAGATAGATAGATAGATAGATAAATAGATAGACAGACACATAGGTACATAGATAATTTATTATAAGAATTGGCTCACATGGTTACAGAGGCTGAGAAGTCCACAATCTGCCATCTACAGACTGGAGGAGAACCAGAGAGGCTGGTGGCATAATTCAGTCCAACTCCAAAAGTCTGAGAACCAGGAGCACCAATACCAGCATTAGGTAAGATTTTAAATGGAAAAATCTAAACAATAAATTATTAGAATTAATAAGACAGTTTACCAAGTTTCTGCAATGAAACATAAATGTAGAAAATTATTGTATTTCTATGTATTAGCAATAATGGAAGAAGTAGATAATGAAATTTTAGAAGCATATCAGCCACAAAAATCTAAAATAAACAACAAACACATTTTAATGCAGATACACAAAAATCTTCCTGAAGAAAAATGTGTAACTTTATTAAAAGACATTAAGGTAGGCCTAAATAAATGGATATCCTATGTTAATTGGTTGGGACACTCAGTACAGCAAAGATTTCAATTATTTTCAAATAGATCTACAAGTTTTATGGAATTTAAGTCAAAACCTCATTATGTATATTTTTTTTTGTAAAAGTGATACTATGATCCCAACATTTATTTGAAAGCAATTTGGTAACTAAGATGACCTTGGAAGAGAAGAAGGTTTGACCACTTACTCTTCAGGTATCAGGATATATTATAAAGCTATATGATAAATAAAGCAGTGTGACATGGAGCATGGATGGATAAATAAACCAATATAAAAGAACAGGATCTATTATTTTTAGATCAACAGGGTATATGACCGAGTGGTGCTGCAGATGCGTGAAGATGATCAACAAATGGTACTGGAGCGATTGGTTATTCACATGGGAGGAAAAAAGAGAAAAGAAAATGGATTCCTACCTTATAGAGTACACAAAACACAATTCCATTCTGATTAATGATCTAAATGGGAAAACAAAAGTATAGAATTTAATACAGGGTGGGTGAGGGGCATTGAGGAGGGCACCTGTTGGGATGAGCACTTGGTGTTGTATGGAAACCAATTTGACAATAAATTTCATATTAAAAAAAATAATCTAGTATAGCAGAATATTCTTGATTTTGACGTATTCAGGATTTTTATTAAAGTTAAAAAGTACACAACATAAAGAAAAAATCCCCTGATAAATGTGGCTCGTATATGAGCCATGTAATAATTCAGATCTTATCCTACTATGACCATATTTTGGTGACTTTTGGGAACCGGCATTGTGCCAGAAGCAGCTCCCTAATGTCAACTCTTTCCCATTGGCCACACCAGCAGTATTATAGGACAAGCAATAGGCTAGAATAAAATACAGATGCTGAAGGGTGTTTGAGAAGAGACTGCAAAACATGAAGTTGTGGACAAAGAAAGGGAGAAAACCAGAGGAGAGTTAAAAGAGAGAAGCCATTCCTCTGTTCAAGCCCCTTTTACCTGATCTGGGTGCACCAGGTCCTAAGGGCAGCTCACCAGAGGACAGGTCGGTCTGTACAGTATAGCCAATTTGAATCTAGACTAGAGGATTTCAAAACAAAAATCACTGTTCTTTTATTATTTAAAAAGTAAATCACAGGAACATGGATTTCAGTTTTTTAATCTATGTGTTAATCAGGTGAATAAAAATCAATACCTGTAATACTATATGTAAATTCATACTATATATGAATTTTGTTGAAAATTGTGTGTGTAATCTTCTATTCAACCTGGAACAACCCAGATTGAAGGTTTGCATCAATAATCACGACATCCAATCCACTCCATTAAGATAAGTTTATTAATCGCTTCATGCTGAAAGAGATTGAGGAAAAACCAATTCAAGTCTGAATGTTTTGTTATTATTAGAGAATTTACCTTTGAAAAAAACTGTAGGATTGTGCTCTCAAGGATGATCATTAGGAGTCTAAAATTAGCTAAATAGGGGCGCCTGGGTGGCGCAGTCGGTTAAGCGTCCGACTTCAGCCAGGTCACGATCTCGCGGTCCGTGAGTTCGAGCCCCGCGTCGGGCTCTGGGCTGATAGCTCGGAGCCTGGAGCCTGTTTCCGATTCTGTGTCTCCCTCTCTCTCTGCCCCTCCCCCGTTCATGCTCTGTCTCTCTCTGTCCCAAAAATAAATAAAAAACGTTTAAAAAAAATTAGCTAAATAATGTAAGAAATGATAGAAAGTAACTTGAAATTATCTCAAATATTTGAAATAAGCTTACTGGGAAAATATGTAAAGTTAAATAACTTACTCAGGGAAAGAAAATGGCAATAGTCCTCAATTGCTACTAACATTTATTGAATAGTCTGTTTAGTAGAGGTTTCACACAGATTTTGGTTTTCAAGGTTACTATCTGGAGACATATCATCTAACTGTGCCTAGTCTCCATAAGCCAAAGTGCCACTTCTATCTAAAAGCAGCTCTCCAGTAGGGAATCATTATTCTTTTGGGACTGGACTTTATAGATCTTACTTCTGTAGGTATAGCAAATAGCTCACCACTATATGAATATATAAACTAAGGATGACACAGGCAGGACAGAATTCTGACAGGTTAATGGACCAGTCACGTTATACTCCCTTTTCCTTTACTAATGCCAAAAATCAGACAACAGATATGATACTCACTACAAGTAAAATGTATCCATGGACCCCATTCTCAGAGAAACAACTATCAAATGACCTCATGTTACAGAACATCATATCACCAATAATGAAGGAAGCATGGATTATCAGTAAGAGTTTAGGCCTACTGAAATACCCAAAGGCATTGTTAGATTATTGTAATATTGTGAGGATATTCTTTTTAATTAAAGGTGAAATATTGGCTCTCCACTTAAAAAATGTATCACAACATATTTGGAAGCACTGTTACAGGAAAGCGATCCCAGATGTTCTCTGAGAAGTCATGAAAGCCCATTTGGAAAACACTGGTACACTGTAATGTATGTGTGGGTATAAGTTAAATCTATGTGTTTACATACATTTATGTATATCTTATATAGACAGACAGACAGACACACATACACACACAGGTATACATGATGACAAGAAATAAACCAGAGTAATGGACATTTGGGGAAAGACATTGATAACTCTCCATAAACAATTTGCTAAAGTAAATCACTGAACTTAATGGTTGAAATGAAACACACAAGGGAGCAATTAGGTAGAGCAAAGGCAAATAAATAAGACCAAACTCCATGCAAATATAATGTTTCCTCAATGCTGCTGATATGGTTCAAGAAAAGCTAGCTTGACTAGTTAAATCTCAGGAAGGAGAAGTATTATGACCATCCTCAGAATCCAGATGGGCTACAAGCTCCATTTTTGTGTTCAAAAAACAAAAATAAGTTAACACTTTTTTTTTTTTTTACAAAGTAGCTTTAAATAAACAGTTAGAACAGCTATTAAGGTTTAATATTTTTATACCAGAATTAACAGAAGAAATAAAATATGATAATGAATATTTGAATAAGGTACTAGAAAGCAGTGAATTAAATTTTTTTAATTGAAGGGGTGCCTGGGTGGCTCAATCAGTTAAGCGTTCAACTCTTGATCTCAGCTCAGGTCATGATCTCACAGTTCATGAGATTGAGTCCCTTGTCAGGCATCTGTGCTGACAGCGTGGAGCCTGCATGGGATTCTCTCTCTCCCCCTCTCTCTGCCCCTCCACCACTTGCACTTTCTCTCTCTTTCAAAATAAATAAATAAACTTAAAAAATTTTAATTAAATAATTATCCTGTCCAACACACACTTTTAAAAGCTGGGGATATTTAAGAAGAATGAAAAATTATCAAAGAGTACTTCCTTAAAAACAATACTTATGGATTTTTTTCTGACTGTAAACATAATCATTTATTGTAGAAAATTTAGATGAATAGAGAAAAATAAAATCTCAATTGAGTCCTGTATAGGTGGAAACACCCAAGGCCATAGATAAATTGCATATAAATTGGAATAAAAAATAAGTATATAAGCATGTAGATTAAAAAGGAACAAATAAAGTCGTTTACCTAGAACCACATGGACTAATGCAAAAGCTCAGGAAGCTAATCAGACAGAAAATAAGCATACAGAGATTAATAGTTTTCCATCAAACAAACAAAAAAATATTAGGTAAAAGATTCCATTTAAAAAAGCAGTAATGCCTTTATCAAAGTATAAATATATAACCGAGTAACAAGTTATGACATAACCTATAAAACTTTACTGCAGTGTCTAAAACAAAAACTTACTAAGTGGAAAATAAACCATATTTATACGTAGGAATGCTCAATATCGTAAATGTCTTAATAATCCAAAGTAGCCTATAAATTAAGTGACATCTCAATCAAAATCTCCACCAGATATTTCATGGAACTTGATAAAATGGTTTTATTTATTTATTTTTTCAAATTTTTATTTAAATTCTAGTTAGTTAACATACAGTGCAATATTGGTTTCGGGAGTAGAATTCAGTGATTCGTCACGTACGTACAATGTATGTGATTTCATGAAGTGATTTTAAAATTCATGTGGAGGAACAAAGGCTTAAGAATAACCAGGAAAATCTTGAAAAGGCAAGAAGCAACTGAATGATGCGTTCATCTTAACACCAAAACAGAGTATAGAACTAAAATTAAAATAGTGACAGAGCGGGAATAGTACAAGACAACATGGATTAATCATATATAGCTGAGTGAAGTTCTGAACTTTCCCCTGTGGAAATGTGGAAAATCCAGAACTTCACTCAAGCATGGGTGGTAATTTAACATGTGATATAGGCCAGCATTTAAAACCAGTGGGAACTGATGAGCTCAATCAATGTTCTAGGAAAATGAAAATGTATAGAAGAAGAGTCCTGCTTCAAATCATTAAATGAAATAAATTTTGGCCGGTCTATAAACCTAAATAAAAATATTAAGGTATTAGTAATGAATATGGTCAAATGTGTTTATGGTGGTGGGGAGAGGAAGGGCTTGAGTAGCAAAACACAAAAAACAAAAGCTAAAGGAAAAGGTTGACAAGCTTAAATTCAAACTAAAAGTAAAGAATGATTATTACTTTGGAAGCTAGTATTTACAGCCTGTATAACATAATCAATTAATATCCGGGAAAATGTGAATATGTTATATAATTTACATAACATATATACCCTTCAAAATTAATAAACCAAAAACAAAACAACTCAGCAGAAAAATAGGTGAGAAATATAAACAGATAATAAGAGACCAATAAACATAAAAATATGTTCTACTTTGCTAAAAGAAAAATGGATTAAGATAAAATGATTTATCAGTTTTTGATCTTTATAGATAGGCAAAATGTTAAAGTTTAATAATATCAACTGTCAACTAGAGTGTAAATCAATACATGCTTTTTGCATTGCAGATGGGAATGTGAGTTGGCATAGCCCTTTTGGTGGACAACTTGGGAGACTGTTAAAATTGAAAATGTGAAAACCCTAGCTTTGTTTATAAAATGGAAAATTGGAAAAAGATGAATGGCCATTACAGTGAGCAGTGGAACTATGGAATTAAGCAGATTTTTATATACTAGCATGACAAAAGTCTTAAGCTGTGACTAGGTAAACAATAAAGACAAACGATCAAAACAAGAAAAAAAAAAGATTGCAAATTAGTACATTGCAATGTGCTATTTTGGGAAAAATCCAATGAAAAACAAAACTGTATAATGTTACAGATGTAAATATAGAGGAAAATTCTAAATGGCTGCTCATGAACTTCATAATAATGTTATTTCCACGGAGGCTGAAAGGGGACCAGGACATGGGAGAGAGCCAAATAGGGAGAGACTATATCCTGGGATGTCTGGGACAGTTCACATTTATTCCTGTTTTAATCATCGGTTGACTTACCTATACTCAAGTTGTTTTTCCTTTCATACCTTTAATCCTAGATTACACTTTTGGAATAATAACAATAGTAAACAATGTTCATTAAATCGTGCCAGGCATTATTCTAAAAAGTACTCCAGATTAATTTATGTACCTTTCTTATGGAGATTGTGTTTTCCAAGGTGGTTACAGTATCTCATTCCATATGCTCTTACAACGTAACACTTACAGCCATCCCATTGAGAAGTGGGATCTGTATTTCTTTCCCTTGAACATGAATGAGTCTGTGACTACAGTGGAAGAGACACAATGCAGCTTCCAAAAGGAGGTCATAAAATGTGACACAGATTTCACCTGGCACTCTTGAGATATGTGCTCTTGAAATTTGGCTACCATGCTGTGAGGAAGTCCAGGGTACAGGAAGAGGCTACCACCAGCTGTTGCAGCTAAAACGTCAGCCGATCAGAATCAATTATGCATTGTTTCACAATAAATCATGCCAAAATGTAGCAGCCTAGAAGAGCAACAATCATTTTATTATCTTTTATGGTTTTGGACATTGGCTCAAATTACTCTGTGGTTCTTACTCAAGATCTCTCATGCAGTTGCAGCCAGACAGTGCCTGAGCTAAAGACATCTCACAGGTTTCCTCACTTGCATATCTGGCACTGAATGGTGGCTCATTTAAGGCCGTCTTCTAGATTACCTACATGTCAAGGCTTCCTATGTGACAGGGATCTAAGAGTGAGCATCCCACAGGAAAGCCAGGCAGAAACTGTATAGCTATTTATGACCCATTCTTGGAAGTCACATAGCTCCGCTTGTGTCATACTTGAGGCAGTTAAAGAGTTCTTCCCAAGGACAAGGAGAAGAGATATAGATTCCAACTCTTAGACAGGAAGTGGCAAAATCACACTGTAAGAACATGTGAGATGGGAGATGCTATTCCAGCAATCTTTGGAAAATACGATTCGCCACAGCCCTCAACAGTGCTATTATCATCCCCATTTTACAAACAAGAAAAATGAGGCACAAAAAAAGTAAGCTAACTTGTTCACCAGCACATACACATGGAATGTATTAGAGCTAAGATTTGAATTCAGGCTGATTCCAGGACATAAATTCTTGACCTTTATTCTATGCCATGCTGCTCCTCTCTAATGAAAGTATATTCTTGTGTGTGTCTTTGAGACAACTTAATTTTTCATCTGGAGATAGTGTATACAAAACATTTATAAGTGGCGTTGGTACTCATACTTTTTAATGAATATTAGTTAGTTCCTAGCTGGGAAATGGAGATGCTTGCTATATATAAGTATATGTGGGAGATGGGGGGAGAGGCATGAAGAGGCAGAGGGATGCTCCAAGTAAAGAAGAATGGTCTTAAATTGGTTTCAAGAACAGAGGAGTTTTGATTCCTTCATGCAACTCTTCAGGAGGCTGACATTCCCCTTAGTAGAGCCAGAACCACCTTTGGGCATACTGGCCAGAGAAGAGGAGATGGACATTTTTGAAACACCTATGTTGTGCCAGGCACTGAGGTAGCTGCTGAACATTTATCTACCTCAATCAAGAGGAGAAATGGGAGGCTTCTAACAACAAAGATATTCTGATAGTGTATGCACAGCTTAACTTCAAGAAAAAGAAAATCGGGGGATTTTATATTTCATTGATCCTACCGGCAAGAATTAACATCTTTAAAATTTTTAAGTTATTTTTATTAGTGAACTATAGTTGACACGCAGTGATCTGTTAGTTTCACATAGCGGTTCAACAACTCTATACATTACTCAGGGCTCGCCGCAGTAAATGTGGTCACCATCTGTCACCATACAATATTATTGCGCTATTAGTGACTGAATTCCCTGTGTTGTACTTTTTTCCCCTGACTTATTTTATAACCAAATTCATGCCTCTTAATCCCCTTCACCTGTTTTGCCTATCACTCTCCTCTCCTTCCTTCTGGCAGGCACCAGTTTGTTCTTTGTGTTGATTAAATCTGTTTCTGTTTTTGTTTTGTTTATTTATTTTGTTCTTTAAGTTTCACAGATAAGTGAAATCATATGGTACTTGTCTTTCTCTGTCTGCATCTGACTTATACCATTTAACATAATACCCTCTAGTTCCATCCATGTTTTTGCAGATGACAAGGAGTCATTCTTTTTTATGGCTCAGTGGTATTTCATTGTGTGTATGTATGTGTGTATATGTAATCACCATATATGTGTATATATATGTACATACATTTATATATATATATATATATATATTCATATATATCACATTTTATTCATCTATTGGTTGACATATCAAGTAAGGGATTAATAGCCAAAGTATCTAAAGAACTTATTTCAACACCCAAAAAACAAATAATCCAATGAAAAATGGACAGAGAACCTGAGTAGGTATTTTTCCGAAGGACACATTACAGATGGCCAACAGACATATGAAAAGATGCTCAACGTCACTACTCATCAGGGAAATGCAAATCAAAACCACAACGAGATGTTACCTCACACTAGTCAGAATGGCTAGTATCAAAAAGACAAGAAATAGCAAGTGTTGACAAGGATGTGGAGGAAAAGGAACCCTCATGGACTATTGGTGGAATATAAATTGGTGCAACTACTGTAGAAAGCAGTATGGAGGTTCCTCAAAAAATTAAAAATAGAACTACCCTACGACCCAGCAATTGCACCACTAGGTATTTACTGCCCCCCCCCACATGAAAACACTAATTTTAAAAGGTATATGCAACCCTATGTTTATTGCAACATTATTCATAATAACAAAGATATGGAATATCAACATCTTTTAATGACTTTACAGCACTTTATTTGTGCCACTATAATTATAGTGTTGTTTTTTTTTTTTTTAATTTAGCATTTATATATAGCTTGATCTCCAACAGGGCCAAAAAAAAAAAAAAAGGTTTATTCATCTTCATGTCGCTTACAGCGTCTTGAATATAGTTGAGGCTGGATTGAAAGAAATTAAAACATTGAATAAAATGCTTGGTTTTGAGCATAAACTTGCATGTTCAATTAATATATCATTTCTGCTGCAGAAGAGCAAATTCTAAGTTATACAATTGCATCCTGCCAATAACAAGCTTATTTAAGAAGACTTGAATCTCAATTCGTAGCACTGGCTGGAAATTTATGGCATATTCTGCATTACCAGATGTACGGAAGTGTCATCTTTTGATAATTTACTCAAACTTGTAGAGACACAATTCCTGGCACACTGAAGTCTTTTTTTTAATTTTTTATTATTTTTTTGTTTGTTTATTTTTGAGAGCAAGAGAGACAGAGCACTAGCAGGGGAGGGACAGAGAGAGAAGGAGACACAGAATCTGAAGCAGGTTCCAGGCTCTGAGCTGTCAGCACAGAGCCCGATGATGCGGGGCTCGAACTCACAAACCATGAGATTGTGACCTGAGCCGAAGTCAGAGGATCAACCGACTGAGCCACCCAGGCGCCCCTCTGGCACACTAAAATCTTAATGCAGTGCTAGGTGTGTTAGATTCTTACCCTTTCTTTTTCTTTTGCTTTCTCTTTCTTTGTTTCTTTCTTTGTTTCTTTGTTTCTTTCTTTCTTGCTTTCTTCTTTCTTTCTTTCTTCTCTTTCTTTCTTTCTTTCTTTCTTTCTTCTTTCTTTCTTTCTTTCTTCCTTCCCTCCTTCCTTTCCTTCCTTCCTTTCTTCCTTTCTTTCTTTCTTTCTTTCTTTCTTTCTTTCTTTCTTTCTTTCTTCCTTCCTTCCTTATAAAAATTCTTACTGACAATGAGTATGAACTCCAATTAAAAACAAAAAAAGATTGAGGTGTTGCAACAAGGGCTGAGTTACCAAAAATCTTTCCATGGGATTTGTACAAACACTTATCTCTACTAAGACTAGTTTCCACACTGTCGAAACAAGTAATAGCACTAAGTCTAGCATCCATTCTTTGGTGCTGAATTCAAACACAGTGTGAAATCTAGGATGATTTCCTCATCTCTCTTACCAGTGAAATAGTATGTGGGCCATTTAAAACAGGTAATGATCTTCATCTTGGCCAATATAATTAAGTAGCAACTGTGCAGAATTATTATATTCTCCAGTTAATTTTATGGGTGTATTGCTTAGCTGAAATAATCAACAATGATTTTAATGAATTTTTAACAAGTGAAAGAAATGTGGTAGAATGAAAATAGCACCAAGTTGGAGATCCAAAAATTTGCCAGTTCTGGTATTCCTCTACCAACGACTCCCAATGCAGCCTTAAAATGTTGCTTAATTATGCTATTTTCTAATGTATAGAGAGAATATGTGCTTTCACAAGTTTTTTGAAATTATCTTTAATCCACTTTAATGAGGTAAATAAAAATTCACCAAATTTAACTGTACAAATCTGTTTGACAAATGCATGTAGAAGACATTTAACAACCAACACAAACAAAATGCAGAACATTTTCATGGTCCCCAAAAAGTTCATTTGTGCCCTTTTCCAGTAGATCCACTCAAAGCCCCTAGCACAGAATTTTACTTATTAGGATTTTGTTTAGAATTTTTGCAACTATTGGGATGCCAGGGTAGCTCAGTTGGTTGAGCGGCTGACTTTTGATTTTGGTTCACTCATGGCCCCAGGGTTGTGGGATCGAGCTCCGTGTTGGGCTCCATGCTGAGCATGGAGCCTGCTCAGGATTTTCTGCTTCTCTCTCTCTCTCTCCCTAAAATAAAATTTAAAAAATTTAAAAAATAAAAGAAATTTTGCATCAATGATCTTGAAAGAGATCGGTTTATAATTTTGTTTCTTGTAATATTCTTGTCAGTTTTGGTCCTTAGGCTATGCCGGGCTTATTAAAAGAGTTCAGCTACATTAAAATTAAGAACTTATATTTTTCAAAAGATATCAGAAAGAGAATGAAAAGAAAAACTACAGGATGGGAGATAACACTTTCCACATATATAACTAATAAGGGACTTAAACCCTGAACAGAGAACTTTTGCAAATCAATAATAAAAACAAAATGAAATGGGATTATGGAGGAAAAATTGTGAGTAGGCAGACCACAAAACAGAAAATCCTATGACCAATAAACACATGATAAAATAATAAACTTCATTAACTTTCTGGAAACAATGAAGTTTAAACTAAACTAAGATACCAACTACTGCATATATCCTCCAGATTGGAAAAATATTTTTAAACTCTGAAAATATCAAGTATTAACAAAGATATGGAATAACAGAAATTCCCCTTCATTGTTGGCAGGTAGGTACAGGAATTGATACAACTATTTTGAGACGTTAGCAACATGATCTATTAAATGTAAACATATCCATGCTTCATAACTCAGAAATTCCAATCCGGAGTGTATAGCATAGAGGAATAACATTATATGTGCACCAGAAAATATGTATAAGCATCGGCTTTAATGTAAACAAACTGAAAATAACACAAATATCCATCAACAGTAGAATGAATAAATACACTTGTGGTAAAATGCCAAACAAATGAATATTATAACGTAAAAAAAAAAATGTCAACAAATTAAAGCAATACACAATAATGGAGATGAAATTAACTAATATAATGTTTAATGAAAGAAGAAATTCTCAAACTAATGGGCAATGGATATGTGGAGTGAGACTTCAAAGGTACTTGTGATGGTTTATTTCCAAGCTTTGATCATTCCACGAATGCTCACTTAGTAACTGTGCGTCATGATGTACATTGTAATGTATTTTTCTGCACATATGCTATATTTTACATCTTTAAATGTTTATAAACATTTTGAAGTGAAAATAATTCCCATTACACAGGTCTTTATGGAAGCAGATATTGACTATCACTTTCTGAAATTCCAAGATTTCATAACAAATATGATTGTGTCTGAGAATCTAGGTTTTCAGCTATTTGTGGTAATATTCAATGATTTTTTTTGCACACGACATTGTTATATCATGATTTAAGTGACAGTAAACTTAAAACACGATGTAATTTAGAGTTCTTTAAAAGACTTGCACATTTAAAAGTGAAAGACAATAGACTTGGTAAAACTCCAAATGTATGAATAATAGTTCATGATATCATTGTTATCTCAATTACAATCGACTTAGCTCATCTATTATGAGAGAAATACTCATTATTATTTCATAAATATAAGTTAATTAGATAAATTAACCATTAGGGAAAGGATGTTTTCTATAACTCAATAAAATATGAGACAGATTAATCTTATTAGTCTGAGAGAGGCCACTATGTAATTTTAGCCATTTATTCTAGAATATTTTGTGTTTTTTGGCAGTAGATGACTAGGAATGTAAGTAAAGAGAGACATTTTTACAGTTCTATTCAGTCAAAATAAAATTGTTTCTCCCCCCTTAGAATTGACTAAATGATTAGTGATATATATGTATTGAGATGTGTTTCTGTATAGTTCAGTGTGCTTTTTTGGAAAGATGAGAAATATTGCAGAAAAAACATCAACTTTGGAATTATGTAGAATTGAGTCTGGGCAAGTTACTTCATTTTTCTGAGCCTCAGCTTCTGTATCTATAAAAAGGGGAATAATACTAGGAAACTTCCAGGTTTGCTGTGGGTATTTACCCTGAAAAAAATAATTAATGGCATATGGTAGACATACAATGAATGTCAGGTACCCACTTTCCAGTTAAGATCTTTTCCAAACCTATGACTCTATATCTAATTTAAATGTAAATCTATTTAAAATTTAGTATATTTATATTATGTAAAAATCTTTCACCCAATCTTGTTTTAGAAATATTAAAAATAAGGAATACCATATTGAAGAGAAACTCATAATGTTACAGTCAGTATTTTTGCAAATAAAATACATTGACATACATTGATCAGTGGTATATATTGATTACCATGTTCTTCCCTCAGGGTATTTAGGAAAAAGGCAAAAATCTGTCTTGAGAAAATCTGATGAGCCTCAAGTCTAGGACTAACAGTGATATGTAGAAAAAACAAACCAAAAAATCCCCACAAAAATCAGCACAGTTTCTAACGTAATGATTCCACCGACTAACTACATGACCCTGTATTGGTCATG
This sequence comes from Panthera pardus, assembly GCF_024362965.1. Classification (NCBI taxonomy): domain Eukaryota; kingdom Metazoa; phylum Chordata; class Mammalia; order Carnivora; family Felidae; genus Panthera; species Panthera pardus. The sequence continues at coordinate 46,253,718 of NW_026526991.1, read as the reverse complement.
TGTCTTCTTTGAATATTACATTTCTTAACTGTAAAATGACACTAATACCTGCCTTGCCTCTTTCACAAAGTTCTTATAAGGACCCAAAGGGAAGAGAGTAAAAACAACACCTGATTAAGAATCTAAAGACCTTCGATTTAATTAAAGGAATAAAAGATATCTGGTAATATTGGACAAGAGGAAAAAAGGGGGCACTCATTTTAAATATCCAATGAATCTCCTTCTGAAAAGTCTTTTCTAAAATACAGGAATAATAATACTAATATGAAAGATCAAACCCTTTGTATCAGCAAACCTTCCAGATTTCAGAGCAGAAAAGCAAGCCTGACCCTGGGAAATTCACAAAGTCTCTCTGAACCTGAGTGTTTCATCTGCAAAATAAAAGGACTTGAATAAAATTTCTCCAAAGTTCTTTCTAATTCAAACTTTCTATGATTTCACTTGAGGAAAAGATTTAGTAATTGGATAAAGACCTGCACTTTACATCAGCATAATAAGGTCTCTTTGTGAACCAGAAGGCAGGATAAAATAAGTGAGTGAAACAGAACCTGAAATATTAAGCTAGTTTAATCAGAATTAGAGATTTTAATGATTGCATATCCACAAAACATCTGTGCAAAGTTTCTCTCTAAATGAAACAATCTACGTGAAAGGCTTTTGGAAACTGTAAGATGCTATGCATCATCATCCTCTTCTTTACTTGAGCCCAGAGACTTGGCAGAAGTAGCCTGACATACATTTCATATATTTCAGCTATGACCAATCACCCAGGGTGGCCATGGTGGGGAGAGAGGAAGAGGAAAGAGGAAGAGGATTTGCTTTCCCGGTTTCTAACATCCCCCTTGTTCCCTGAGCATGTAGGTATGTGATATAATACATGCATTTTCCCCCAAGTGTTAAGAGATAGGTATTTCTTAATAGCTAGATAGAAAAATAGTTAGGTCTTTGGTGTATTTAAGGTTAAGGAAATAGATGCTCATTTCTTGATTTGAGACAGTTTTAGACAAAGCAGGTGGGATAGCATGTATTTTGCCACTGTGTCCAATATTTTGCATATACCAGCTTATTTCTTTTCTAAAATAAGCTATGATTTGTATAATTGGGAAGTGCTTGAAAATAAGAATTGCGAGTTACGAGTCACTGCAATGATGTTAGACAACCTGGCAGTATTACTTGCATTTGGCCGTGAGAGACGCCGAGGGGTTGAGACAGAGGTAGGGCAAGAACTAGACCTCCAGGGCTGTCTGCAGAATGCCAAATCTCTGGGAAAGAGTCGTAGAAGGATAATTTGGAAGATGCCTGAAGACGGACAAACCTAGCTGCATAGAAACCTAAAAAATCTTAGTAGATGAATTTGTGCTGTCTTAAAATCTTATGACCTGGCTCAATAGCATATTGTAAATTGCTTGTTTAAATTGAATGCTAATTTGCAAGAACCTTTTGGGAAATCATTTTGACCGATTATGAACTAGATTGTTAAGAAGGAAAGCTGGGCTAGCTCTCGCCTGAGGTTGTATTTTCATCTGCTCTCATCTTGCTCCTAAGAGGATAATTGGATAAATAGTGCATCTTGGCCTGCAGATAGGGGGTGGAGTGGGGATTGGAGAAAATTTTGCCTTTACTTTTTTCCCTCTCTGATTTCTAGCCATTATAGGCTTGGCTAAGCCATTAGTCAAACTCCCTCATGGTACAAGAGGGATAATGTCAATGTGAAAAGCTTCAGAGCCAATAAATAACATATTTATTTCCCTACAGTTTTCCCAAAACTAACTGCTCAGCTCAGCTCAGCTCAGGATAGAGGATTTGCAGCATGACAAACAGGTTTTTCTCAAACTCAATTTGAGAATTTCCCATGTACCCTCTGATAATTATAAAAGGAAATCAACTCGTATGCTGGAAGGCACATGATTAAACAGTAATGTTCAGAGCTTCTGTGGCCTGGAGAGGTTTTAATGGCATTACACACAGCGAGTGCCATAGTCCAGCCCAAATGCAAAAGGGAGATTAAATTGCTGAGTGGGGGAGGAGGGTTGTTTTCAGTTGGAACCGCAAGCAAAAAATCTCTTTCTGCTGTAAGAACTTCAGTCCTTCACAAAGGCACGGAAGAGAAGGGTGAACAGCCAGTTATATGGTAGCACAAAGAATTACATCGTGATTCCTGGAAAAAACAAGAAAGGTCCAAGAAGCATCAGTGACAAGGTTTTGAAGCAAGAGGTGGACATTCCCACACAGAGTAGGTAGGGAGAAAAGGGGAACCTAAAAAGCAGACCTAAGAAGACTGAATCAAGGTGATTGAGAAACAATGCTATCAGAACCCACTGCGTTCTTAAGATGGCTTATTGTGCGCTAAGAGTACATATGTAGCAAGGTAAAAAAAAATTTTTTTTTAATTGTTATCTTAATAGTAAGAACTGGGGGGTGGGGGGAAGAACAGAAAATTACTCATATGGAGAGAATTGCCTTTGTTAAGAAAATAAATCACATGGTAACTCACTTTGGGTGTGGAAGGTGAAGCCTTACCAGCAGCTGGAAGCCGGCAGCTGAGCACAGGGAACCACTTTGCACAAGAAGTTTTAGGAATTTGTGATCCTGGGAATCGTGAGCGGGTAAGGAAAAGGTTTTAGAGGTGAGCCTGAGAAGACTAGACCACATGGTAGGAAACTAGGGCGAAAAGGGGTCCAGTAAGAACCCCTGCAGGGACATGGAAGATTTCCAAAGACCTATTGAGAACAGAGATGCTAATAATCAATTTAAAGTTATTTGAGGCTTCTCAGGCTCCATTATCCTGAGCCTTTGATACAGTCTGCTAAACACATTTCCTTGTGCAGGAGGTGTGTGTGTGTTGGGCAGGAAGATACAGGACTCGGATGGGGAAGCAGGGTAACACAGAGAGTGGAGCAGGGCAGAACAGTGAACACAGGACCTCAGAGCCAAGAGGACTGGGTGCAATGTAAGTGCATTCTCCCTAGACTTCCGGCACCCCAAAGAATCTCTGGGGCAGTGACAGTTTTCACCTCAAGTATCCCAGTCTCTTTTCCCTGCACAGCAAGCGTGCAGGTACCACTCCTGGTGCAACTCTAAACTGGGGGTGGGGTGGGGTGGAAGTGGGTGGATAAATGCCTCAATCTTCCTTTGTCTCCTCTGGAGAGAGCATTTATTTTTATGTTTCTTAGAAAGCACGAATGGGGGACGGGGAGAGAGAGAATCCCAAAAAGGTTCCATGGTGTCAGTGTAGAGCCCAGCTCAGGGCTCGATCTCATGAACCGTGAGATCATGACCTGAGCCAAAATCAAGAGTTGGACACTTGACTGACTGATCCACCCAGGAGCCTTGGAGAGAACATTTTGAAATATGTTTCACGTAGTTTCTGAATGAGTCCCCTTGAGACTGAGTACTGTTTGCCCACAGTGTTAATATACGCTCTTTATCATACTCTTTGGCTTATCTTCTTTCCTTGTTTCACTTTCCCCAAGTCTGTACTTGTGCTTCCTGCCATGAACTGTCATGAATACCTGCACTTGAATTGTTATTTTCTTCTCAAATTTTATTTAAGTTCTAATTAGTTCACATACAGTGCAATATTGGTTTCAGGAGTAGAATTCAGTGATTCATCACTTACATGCAACACCCAGTGCTCATCATAACAAGTGCCCTCCTTAATGCCCATCACCCATCTAGCCCATCTCCCACCCCCTTCCCTCCAACAACCCTCAGTTGGTTCTCTATGTTAAGAGTCTTTTGTGGTTTATTTCCCTCTCTTCTCTTGTTTTTCCCCCTCTCATATGTTCATCTGTTTTGTTTCTTTTTTTTCTTCCAGGAATAGAATTTAGTGATTCATCACTTACATATAGCTCTCAGTGCTCATCCCCAAAAGTGTCCTCCTTAATACCCATCACCAATTTAGCCCATCCCCTCCACCCACCTCCCCTCCAGTATCCCTCAGTTTGTTCTCTGTGTATAAGAGTCTATTATGGTTGTCTCCCTCTCTGTTTTTAATTTATTTTAGCTTCCCTTCCCTTATGTTCATCTGTTTTGTTTCTTAAATTCCACATATGAATGAAATTATAAGATATTTCCTTTTCTCTGATTTATTTCACTTAGCGTAAGACACTCTAGTTCCAGCAACATTGTTGCAAATGGCATGATTTCATTCTTTTTGATTGCTGAGTAATATTCCATTGTATATATACACAACATCTTCTTTATCCATTCATCAGTTGATGGACATTTGGGCTCTTTCCATACTTTGGCTATTGTTGATAGTGCTGCTATAAACATTGGGGTGCATGTGCCCCTTCAAATCAGCACACCTGTATCTTTTGGACAAATACCTAGTAGTGCAATTGCTGGGTCATAGGGTAGCTCTATTTTTAATTTTTTGAGGAACCTCCATTGTGTTTTCCAGAGTGGCTGCACCAGTTTGCCTTCCCACCAGTAGCTGCACTTGAATTCTTAACTCAGTGTCCATTTTGGGGGGAAACAAAAGTAAGACACCTTCCCACCCTTGTCCCCAGGTACACTCTGTTAATCTCAGACACAACCACTTCTACCAGTTTCTTTTTTTCCAAAAGCATCCTTTGCTTAGGTAAACATTTACATATATATATGTGTGTGTGTATATATGTACCTATCTCAATTATCCAAAGTAGAGGAAACAATTCCATATCCTAGGCAACAGTTTAAGGGATCTTTTATAAAAGGTACATCTCTATTTAAAAGAGAATACATCATATAATATCAGTCACATTTAAAAATCATGCATAATGCATATCAGTTAGTTTGAATTGTGTTGCCAGGGAGTACTCAAGGGCTCATCATTCGTTAGTGGCTTGCCATCCACCACACTTACCTTACATTGGTGCCTTCGTATTTTGTTGCATGAACACACAAAATACAGGACCTCCAAGCAAAGTAGTTCCTATAACTTAAGTAATAATTTCAAATATTTAAATATTTGTTGTAAAAATAACCCCCTGAAAATTAACATAAAGTTGTCTTAAACTTAACAAAATTTGACGTTAATGGTGCTACGTCTTAAAATTATTTTAGCGTTCAAATGTTCTGTTTGTTGTGTTGGCTTTCCATGTGCCAAACTAGCAGAATTAAGTTAATTCTTGGTAACTTAACTATTTCTTCTGTTGGGACATGTGGTTTTCTCCAACATATGGATGTAATATTAACTATTACACTTAATACTTCTTACTGTTAAATTGGAAGAGATTTGTCTCTTCTGATGCTAATTTGACCTACTACTGCTTGCCTAGAGTGGAAGATAAATCTTTCTAAAGGCTTATTAAACTATGACTAATATGCTGTGATGACTTACAAATACACACACACACACACACACACACACACACACACACACATTTCCATGGGAACTCACAGTGGAATGGGTATCAATTGAACCAGCAATGCAAGAATAACAACTAGTGGATTTATCTTTTATTCTTCAGTTATATAGACACTATTTGCATTCAATGCAATTATATTTAGATGATTGAGTATCATAAAAACTACTTTTCACCTTAGAATGACTCAACTTATTTTAGAAGGGGATGTACAAAATCAGCTATGTGATCATTATTTCTTGGCTTCTTTGCATTCTTGCAAAATACTTCTGTATCTTCAGATATATCTTCATTCAGTTTTTAAATGCCAAGCATAACATAATAGCTGCATTCAGAAATAAGTATTAGGACCTCTTTTTAGTGTCCTGCCTATCACAGTCAAACATCTCAAACCATGTATTATTTTCCATCCAGAAAGGCTTTTTGGCCCTGCCTCTCTAATTAGCAATTTTAGTGGCATCCCTTCTTCACCCTCCCACTAATATATTCTGTGCACTGATTTCACCCCAGCCTTCCTTATCAAAGCTCACTCTTGAGAAATGAATCTGGGCCTAATTCACTCCACTATATAACTTAGTGATATCACTTGTTTTTCTGGAGAATTGGGAGCTGTGGGGGAAAATTCTATTTCGGACAAAAAAAATAGGAAGCTTGCAGCAAATTTTAAATTTATGTGTAATTGTTTTATTGAGTAGCTTCAACATGGATTTATAACATGAAATGTTTTTCTTTTTCTCCAGTCACTGTTTTCAATTGTGCTCTGTCAAATGTCACTTCCCTATTCCTTAAGGACATCTTGGAAGTATGCCAGACCTTTCACTAAAAGTCTAGGTCTGTTTAAGACTCTCATCTCATATGGGCTTAAATCACATTTGCTACTCCTCCTACCCACACCTCCTCTGTCTCCCCAGTAGATCAGGCGTTTGGCTAAAAGATTTGGAGTCAGGAGAAAGAATGACCTGATCCTGGTTAATTCCTTCTCTTCCCAATTTCAAAGCTCAGTTCTTCCAATTTGGGAGACCGGCGGGGCGGGGGGGGGGGGGGGTGAGGGGGGGTGGGGAAAGGAAGGCAAAGATCTTTGGAGTACTTGGTCACCTGCTGGTAGTGGGGATGCAGCCAAGGTCTCAGGCAGGCTCAGGTCAATTCTGTGTGCTCTTCCAACATAAGGGTCTCCACGGAAATTCCATGCATGGCTCTCTTGGGAAGGATTTCATTTTCTCTCAGCCTCCTCAGCCACTGGAACCCTCAAAGAGGGGAAATCTTGTCTCCTTTTAGTCTCTCCTGCGTAGTCCATGTCCCAGTGCTCCTCAGCATGGTACGTCTCCTCACTCCCTCCCTGATAGCATTGGAGAACTCGAATGGGGGTGATTCTATCCTCTTCTAAAGCATACCACACCACCATCTGTTATTGCTTCTCAGCTGTCAAATATTCTCTCCAGTCTTCTGCTTTTGCAGAAAATATGCTGGCACCAATAATGATTTTTACATATATCCACAAGTTTCAGGGAAAATTCATCAGACCCTCCTCCCAGGACCTCCCCTACTATGCTCTGCTGTTGCCCAATGGCATCACCAAGGTAGGACTGCAGTAAGAAATGAGATTCTTGTCTTCCCATCTCAGACAACTTCTGACTGTATTTACAGAGCTTCAAAGACACCTCCCATGGTATCTTTTGTGGTAGGCTGAATTCTCAGGTGACCCCCAGGATTCCTGCCTCTTGTACATATGCCCTATGGATACTCTCCCCTTGAGTGGACAAAACTGATAAGTATAATGGAATATTACTCCTTGGATAGGTTATTAATTAGTTGATTTCAAGGTCATCCAAAGGGAGATGTCTGGATGGGCCTGATACAATCAGATTAGCACCTAAAAAGAACTGGGCTTTCTCTTCCTGAAGGCAGAGAGATTGGAAGTGTGAGAGGGTCAATGTCAAGGGCCATGTGAAACCAGAATGGTCTAGAAGCTGAAAGTAGATCCAGGAACACAGCAAGCAAGACAGAAAGACAATAGGGACCTCAATCCTACAAGCATACAGAAATGAATTCTACAAACTTTCTGAGGAAGCTTGAAAGCAAATTTTCCCTAGTTGAGACTCCAGATGAGAACACAGTCTGGCTGGCACCTTGATTTCAGTCTCAGGAGACTGAGCAGAGGATTCAGCTAACTTGTAGCCTGGGAAACTTAAAGATAATATATGTATGTTGTTTTAAGCCATTAAGTTTGTGGCTATTAAGCCATTTGTTATGCAGAAATAAAAAAGTTGTATACCCTCTCTTTTCCCTTTCTGTTTCTCTTACACCATCTTGAATTGGGAGCTCAGTGCTAGGATTATATCTAGAAGATAGCAGGGCCAGTTTGGCAATCTTATGGCAGGGCTAGAAATGTCTGGCTTAATTTCTTGATGACTTTCTTCAGAATGGCAGAGATGGGAGATGATAAATACTTTTTTTTTTTTTATCCCCAGATAGGAGTCCTAATCACAAATCCAGAGCATCAACATATTCAATACATACTATTGTTTGATTAAACATGCATTATTGGCTATCTTAGTAGCTTTCTTATACTGTTCAATTCTACTGAAGGTGTGTATACACGTGTGCATGCACCTGTGTGTGTGAAACTTAATACAAAATTAATACATGGAAAAACATCTTTTACATTGCAGGGTAGCATGCATTGAGGCAATTAAAAACTCACAACATTTGGGGCGCCTGGGTGGCTCAGTCGGTTAAGCGTCCGACTTCAACTCAGGTCGTGATCTCGCGGTCTGTGAGTTCGAGCCCCGCCTCGGGCTCTGGGCTGATGGCTCAGAGCCTGGAGCCTGCTTCCGATTCTGTGTCTCCCTCCCTCTCTGCCCCTCCCCTGTTCATGCTCTGTCTCAAAAATAAATAAACGTTAAAAAAAATTAAAAAAAAAAACTCACAACATTCATTCAATATTTGTTGAGAAGCCCCTCTGTGCCAAGTCTTTGAACTTGCTGTTAAATATATATAATTGGTAACAAATTGAGTCTCAAGGACCCAATTCATTCAAGAAATATTTATTGAGCAACGGAGATAAAATCTGAGTGAAGAATAGTCCTCATCTCCTAGGGGTTGACAGAATACTGGAGATGGTCAAATACCTAAATAAATATTCCAAATTCAATGACAAAAGTGGGCACACAATCAATGTTTAAAGACTACTTCGTAGGAAACTATGTCTAAGCCAGGCAACGTATGCAAAATTCTGTGTATGTGGATTTATTTATGAGACAAGAATCCATTACTTTATCGTATTTTCTAACACATCCATAAACAAGTTCACAAGGGAGGAGTGTCCTAACATATGCAAAGACAAAGAAACAACACAATATATTGCCTGGTCCAGTGAATGGATTGACATGAGTTAACTAATAGGGTGTGTGTAGAGCACTCTGGCAACTTTTCATTATTAATGCTTGGGGGAAGGTCATAAATATGTAAAAACAATAAAACCCTGAGATGAGAGCCAAGCAAAAGATTTATTAAGCAATGTTTCCTAAATTTAGGATGAGCAATATCACACAGGTAAAAAGACCACTCACTTTCATAAAAGCAAGGGGGAGGGCAGGGAAGCAACTCTCTTAGTACAAATTTGGTACAAAAGAACCACCACGCTTTTGTTTTTTGTTTTGTTTTGTTTTGTTTTTGAGGTAGAGAGAGATAGAGAGAGTGTGAGCAGGGGAGGGGCAGAGGGAAAGAGAGAGAGAATCTTAAGCAGTCTCCATGCCTAGTGTGGAGCTTGATGCTGCCCAATGGGGGCTCAATCCCACCTCCATGAGATCATGACCTGAGCCAAAATCAAGAATCAGACACCTCACTGACTGAGCCACTCATGGGCCCGAACCACACTTTAACCAGTAGAAACTCCTTTTGATGCATCACTTTGATTATTTTAATTTTTATTTCACTAAATTTTGAAAACTGGACTTGGACCCAACTTGAATGACAATTCTTTACCTTTTCATATTTTCATTTATTTTATTTGTTGATTTGATACAAATTTATGCTGCAAAAAATAAAGGAATCTAAAACAGGAGAGGTTAAGAGGGTTGGATTCAGTCTTTTCAAGCATGCTATGAATGTTTTATAACATGCTTGCAGAACCTCAAACTGCATTTCTGGACCAAGTCTCTAAAGACAAAAAAATGTTCTAACAGCATTTGAAGGTGTATTTCCATCATTCACCCCAAAAAGTTCTGCTCATTTTATACTCCTGATATTACAGCAATGCTATTATCACTGATACTTTTGCATCAAATTCCAGTTAGCACTTTCTAGATGCAATTGATTTGCAACAGCATGGTTTTGTCTAATGATACAACAGTTAAGTTCTTCTGCTTTACTTCTAAGCCCCCTTCTTTACTTGTAGTGGATATACTCTAACACTCTTCTTTACTTGTAGTGAGTATTATTCACCCAGGGGAATAATCTAATATTGCACTTATTTCTATATTAGCTATCCCACTGGATAAAAATATTAGATATCATTCGAACAAGGACCAAAAAGCAATGTGAAAAGCTTATCTTAGGTATTTGATTTATCATTTATCATTCTTAAAACATTATAATTATATATAATAAAATAAATTATAATATAAATTTCAATCTACATTTTAAGTTTTTAAACATGATCATATATACATAATAATAAATTAAATTATAATATATAAATTATAACATATATTTTTAAATTATTTAAAATTATGATTACATTATGCATAATAATAAATTGTATGGCATATACATATGCTATTATATACATACGCATATAATGCATAATACCGAATTATTTATATGTATATATATAGATATATATATATCACAGAGTTATTGTAACAATCTTATAAGATAATATATTCAAAGTGCCTAACAGTGCAAACCACATAACAGGTATCCAATAAATGGATTATATAATTATATAAATAATTATAGATTATGTAATTATAAATAAAATTAAATATAATTATAAAACTATAATTATTTTTAATATAGTTATATAGTTAAAATTACAAGTTTTAATTATATTTTCTTTTTTTATTTTAGAGAGAGAGAGAGCATGAATCAGGGAGAGGGGGGTGAGGGGGAGGGAAAGAGAATCTTACATGGGGCTTGATAGCACTACTGTGAGATCCTGGCCTAAGCCAAAATCAAGAGTCGAATGCTTAACCAACTGAGCCACCCAGGTGCCCTGAGTTATAGTTATCATTCCTAAAAATTATTTTAAAATTCCGTCTTCACATATTTGTGAAACCAACTAATTCTCCTCCCAATTACTAACTTTCCTTCAACTCTCAAAATATTCTGAACCTATGCATATTAACCTTTCCAGAGATTATTTTAATAGTGACCAGAGATTCAAAATAAATGTAATAAATATGTAATTTGAGGCATGAAACAATTTTTAAGAAATCAGCCTTCCTAAAGAATGCCCTGGAAATATCTTCACTCGTGCTCTGCCCTACTTCATGGGTAGTTTAGACCAGTATGCATGACCAACAAGGCGGTTTCTTGAATCTCCCCATTGTATGTCTGCTGCTTGACTGCATAATCAGAGAAATTTTATACACCATGCTACTTTATATATATTTGCATGGGCCTAAGATTAGCAATCCTGGCACAGGACTCAGAGATGCCCAATAACTGCATAATCATGATTTCCGGAGTGAAGACTTATCTCACTAGGCTGTCCAATTCCGTCAATTCCATCAAGTTTCCAGGCCTGATCAAGATAATTATGACACCACCCTCTCCTCCCAACCATTCTATTCTCATATTAAGGTAACATTTTGAAAGTGTTGCTCTGAGTCTGATTTTGTTCCTCATTCAAATATCTCATTTACTTGTGTGGAAATTCACTGATCAGGTCAATATTCTCTCAGATTTTGACATCTTTCCATACGTCAACCTCAAGACAGTTTCCTTTCTAGTGGAGAGCATTACTTTGCCACCCACTGGGCAAAAAAGTGGTGGCAGAATGTTAGGTGCATTTATACATTTCATAAGGTGCTCTCTACTGGCTACAGACTTATAGTTCATGAAATTAAATACTAGGGGAAAGAGCAATTTTTCCCTTTTTCTTCCATAAATTCTGTGCTTTCCAAACCAGAGAAACTCCTAGATATATCTTATGAAGGAAGAGTTGCATCACCAAACCAGCCAGCCTTATGTGGTAGTATTACAGAAATCAGAGTCTGCTGTTGTGTGTGGCATCTGTCAGAATACCGTTGATCTCTATTTGGGGCAAAAAGGTTGTTATCATTTTTGTGTGTAGTGTTTCAAAGCACTTATTTTATAGAAGCAGTGACTTGAACCACCCAAAGTTATTGTATCAGAGTTATTGTGCCAAGCTTATAATACCAAGTGCCTAACACAGTGCAAGACATGTAACAGGTGCTCAGTAGATGGATGCTGAATAATGAAAGCTTAGCCTATTTGGCCAGGCAGAAGTCTGTCTCATAATAAGTCTTGTTTCCACTGTGCCAAGCTAAGGGTATCTTTGCTCTTTATCACAGAAAGACTTCAGTATATATTGTGAATTGGTCACTCTTCCATCATATGTGTTGTCTAAAAGCTACTGGAATACAATGGGTGTGCAGGATACTGCACACATTTAAAGTATACAATTTGGGGCACCTGGGTGGCTCAGTTGGTTAAGCAACCAGCTCTTGATTTCGGCTCAGGTTGTGATCTCACAGTCATGGGATCGAGCCCTGCATAAGGCTCCACAGCACTGAGCATGGAACCTGCTTGGGATTCTCTCTCTCCCTCTCTCTCTGCCCTTACCCCACTCATGCACGTGTATGCATGCACTCTCTCAAAATAAATAAACTCGAACAAATAAAAATAAATCAAATGGCTTTCAAAAAATAAAGTATAAAATTTGATGAATTTTAACACACGTATTCATTTAACCTATGAAACCATCACCACAGTCAAGATAATGAACAAATCAATTATCCCTACATTGTTACCTTGTGTCTTTGTGATCCAACCTCTCCTTTGCTTTCCTACTTTCCTGGGTAATCACTGATTTGCTTTGTCACTAAAACGAGGTTCACATTTCTTAGACCTTTACATGAATGGTCTCCAGAACTTGAGAGCCTCAGGCCTACACTTTCAATGAACTGAATTCTATCAAAAATTACAGGAGCGTGGAAGAGGACCACAAGCCTCAGGTGAGACCACACTCCTGGCAACACTTCCAACGCAGTCAGTGAGAGGCTGAAAAGAGGACCCAGCTAGTCCACACTCAGACTTGAGGTCCATGTCTGACCTCAAGAAGCTAGGAGATAATAAAAATGCATTATTTTAGGCTGCTTAATTTCTGGTAATTTGTTATATAGCAATAGAAAACTGACACACCGTCTGTCCCATCACATTCTAATTAGAAGTTTTTCATTAAAGGATCTGAGAGCACTTTTATGATAGCCTTCCCAAACTGCAGCTAGAAATGTTAACTGCAAATCTCTTTTATAATGGCATTGGTCTGCCGAGATACGGTAGCTGCCCTTTCATTGTTCACAGTATCTTTCCAGGGTATGTGATCATTCTGATGACTGATCACATCTCTGCATATGTTAGCCAAAGAAAGATGAACTGGAAAGCGTTTTTGTTTGAAGACTGGCACTGAGGATAAAAAGAATGATAGGTATCAGAACTCTCTCTTTCTTTGAATCTCCTCCTCTTTTGTTCCCTCTCTTAGCTCCAAATGAAATTGAAAATTCAATGTGAAGCCAAAAAACATCAGTAAGATGTATTTGACAGTTTTGATTGATGTTTCCCACTGCAGGTGAATTCTATATTTTTACACGCCTGCTTTGTCTGAGAGAGCTTGGGCATGGATACCTGCACTTAGGCTGGCCTAGAGGTTAATATTCTAAGGTTGTGATATTGATATCAATACTGCTATTTTGTAGCCATTCTGTCATTTTCATGCATGCCTTTTAATTTTTTTGTGTGTACTATTTTGGTTAAAAGAATAAACTTTAGAGTCAGCTGGCCTGAGTTCCATCCCTAAATCTCACAGTTATGTGTCATATGCTTCTGTGTAAGTCAGCTAAGCTCCCCGAGCACCAGTTATTTATCTGTCAAATAGACACAAGAACTACCATTAAGTGTAATCAGGAAGATTAAAAGAGATAGGGTCTGACATGCATTTAACAGTGACTGGAATATGGCTATTCATGTTATTCATATGGTAAAATTTTAATAGCAAAATCTTAAGGTAAGCTTATTAAAAATCTGCACGCTAGTAAATTCATTTTAAGAAATATCAAACACTTATTAACTACTTACCTATTATTTGCAAAGTTTTATGTAAGGGAAGGACAAAACTCTAGGCTGGACAGAGCAGTATTTCTTAATCATAGGTCCTAACATCACACACACACACACACAGACACACACACACACACACACATCCCTGTACCATTTCTTATGAAGTATATTATAGGTGATATTTTATTGATTTATTCACTCCATATAAGCACCACAATAATAGTTGTATTTGACTATTTAGGACTGTCGTATGCAATTTTACATCATCTCATTTAACCAGGTATAGGCCAAGTAAGTTCAATTATTATCCCTAACTGTCCAAGTGATTGAAAACATAGGGAAAAGAGGCTTTGGAAAAGGCACAGAGCCAGAGATGTATATTAAGAATGGAAAGTTGAAGAAATCGTGACTATAAAACTTCAAGATAAGAAACTGACATCTCCTCTCCCATATATAAGTGAAGGGCTAGGGCATAAATCCCAGAGCCCTGTTTGAACCACAGTCTGTCTGACCCAAAGATTGTGCACTTACTACTACCTTGTATTAAAATGCAGTCAGCCGTTAGGCCTGGTTCTATTGGTAGTGAAGTTAACAAGCTCCAGTGTTTGAACACTATCATTTAACCCATGATGTGAAAAATGTGATACAACCTAACATGCCCTTGTTAGGTCTGATAGTAAGTATATGCCTAGGGAAAAATAATCACTGTAGTTTTTGTTTGCTTGTTTGTTTGTTTGTTTGTTTTTTGAGAGAGACAGAGTGCAAGCAGGGAGGGGCAGAGAGAGAGACACACACACAGAATCATAAGCTGGCTCCAGGCCCTGAGCTCTCAGCACAGAGCCCGATGTGGGGCTCGAACCACAAACTGCAAGAACATGACCTGAACCAAAGTCAGATGCTTAACTGACTGAGCCACCCAGGTGCCCCAAACCACCATAGTTTTGACTGACATCTGAATCTAGATTTGGATGCTCTGTTCTTTCTGTCTGTGTGGATTCAGTGAGAGATCATGGTAGAAAGCAAAGATGAGACGAAGCCTGTTTCTAGAAAGCAAGTTTATAAAGGAAGATTGAAAAATAAATGCTTATTTGGGAGACACTCTTGGTTTCTGCAGTTTCCAATATTCTGTTCACAGTTGTCCCACTAGTTTTGTGCTTTAGGGAAATATTATAAAATCCTCAAGACCAAAAAATACATGCTGATCTTTCCAGTCAGCCAATTGCTTCACCAAATAAAACAGAAGTTCTTCAAAAATGTTCTGCCACTTTGGAGTACCATTTAAGTTCAGGCTTGGATATTCAGTTCCTAAGAAGGGAAGAAGGGGATAGTTGCTGAGTGAATATAGGCTTGTGACCGGGCATTGCATTCTCTTCTTCTGTAATGTAGGTCCTCTTTGGCATCTTTTCCCAAAAAGTGCAGTTAAAAATTTCCTCCATCAGAGGATGTGGAGAAACGGGAACCTCTTGCACTGTTGGTGGGAATGCAAACTGGTGCAGCCGCTCTGGAAAACAGTGTGGATGTTCCTCCAAAAATTAAAAATAGATCTATCTTATGACCCAGCAATAGCACTGCTAGGAATCTACCCAAGGGATACAAGAGTGCTGATGCATAGGGGCACTTGTGCCCCAGTGTTTATAGCAGCACTTTCAACAATAGCCAAATTATGGAAAGAGCCTAAATGTCCATCAACTGATGAATGGATAAAGAAATTGTGGCTTATATACACAATGGAATACTACTTGGATACAATGGAATAATACTATGTATATTACTACGTACAATGTATACTATGTAGAATACAATGGAATAATACTATGAGAAAGAATGAAATCTGGCCTTTTGTAGCAACATGGATGGACCTGGAGAGTATCATGCTAAGTGCAATAAGTCATACAGAGAAAGACAGATAGCATATGTCTTCACTCTTATGTGGATCCCGAGAAACTTAACAGAAGACCATGGGGGAGAGGAAGGAAAAAAAAAGTTAGAGAGGGAGGCAAACCATAAGAGACTCCTAAAAACTGAGAACAAACTGAGGGTCAATAGAGGGTGGGAGGGTGGGGAGGGTGGGTGATAGGTATTGAGGTGGGCACTTTTTGGGATGAGCACTGGGTGTTGTATGGAAACCAATTTGACAATAAATTTCATATTAAAACAAAACAAAACAAAACAAAACAAAACAAAACAAAACAAAACAAAACTTCCTCCATCAGGTAACACTCAGAAACCATGAGCTTCTGGAACTCGGTAGCAAATGCTTCAGCTGCCTTAGTGTCCAAACTCACAGCCTCTCCATGTCTCATAACTCCATGGGTGCCACTTCTCTTAAAGTTATCAAACCATCCCCTGCTTGCCTTGAAGCCTTCTTTGTTTTCTGTTGATGTGCCTGGCCATTTATTTATGAGGTCGGTGTACAAGGTCTTTGCCTTCTTGCAGATAAAGTTCTCAGTCACAGTATCACCTGCTCGTTACTCCTCGTTTATCCAAAGCAGGAGCACCTTTTCTACATCTTCCAAAACACATGGCCATTGCTTTGATATTCTCATGACTCCTTTTGCTGCATCTAGCCCCCTTATTTCTTCTTTCTGCTTTAATATTGTGCAAATGGTCAACATAGACTTCTTATAAAACCTTGAAATTTTGGCCACTCACATACGTCATTCATACTTCTTGATGATTTCCTTCTTAACTTCCACTGTAATCATCTCCTTCTTCTTACCGCCCTTCTTTTAGTCCTTTTTCTGCATGGGGGCCATTGTGTATGCTCACACTGATGTTAACTACAATACAGTATTAATATACTCTTGTCATATACTGTATTTAATGTAACTGGTGATGAGGTATCAGAAGAAAGAAAGGGTCTATATCTGCAGACAGCCTGACCTAGAATGAAGCATAGCATTCTTAAGCTTACTCTTGACGGAAAAGCAAAGGACTGTCCATAGGTGCTTTGAAGTGACAAAAAGTACACTAGTGCCAGTTGTGGGCATCTTCCAATGTTCTGAAAAATCACTGATTTCTGCCAAACACCGTGGCCTGAGACTGAGCAGCCAGGCATAGGAGATGATTACCCACAATCCTGCAGTGAGAGAGAGAGAGAGAAGACCCATTGGTTCAGTGGTGATCATGTGACATTCGGCGTCATGTGCTACTTGTATTGCAAGACATTGCTCATTTATCAAGTTAAAATTTATTAGAAATGTTTGCTCATCTTGTGGAACACTCGCAGAACAAGTTACTCACAAGCCAAGGTTTTACTGTATATTCTAACTATGCTGTCTTCAGGCAATAGCTACCTGCATTTCATTGCCATCCTATATTGCATCAAGAAGGGTCTGAATCTTTTCTCCAAAATCCTCATTCTCTTCTTTATAAGATACCTCCATGGTGTATTTCTGTCATAATCATGAATAATTGCATTCTTCCATTCAGCTTCTTACATGTATGATTAATGTCAACCACACGAACTTCCCTTGTAGCCTCTGCCTCTAATGTCATTTTCTATTTGATAGGCCTAACCTCCGTTGACAAAATGGCAGGATTACATTCAAGCTGGATCTAAACAACAACAAAAACAATATGTGTCTCAAAAAATTGTACCAAAAAATCCCACCCTATAATCCTGAGTGTTTCCTGTGGTTAGGATGTTTTTTTCACTTCTAAAACAATTTAAACATTTTCCTCTAAATATATTTTTTCAGTATTTTGTTTAGTCCATTTATGAATAAATAGATAAATGTATATACCTATACTGAACATACCTCTTAGTATACATATGTTTCCAATTCCAAACTCTGGTCTTCATAGACAATGTGAGTATTAATTATAGTGTCTCAGAATGTCCTATGATTTAATTTAGTCATCCTTCAGTGCAAATAAATGGTACTTATTCATTTATACTTTTTTACCTAATGACCACAATGACCACATCTTGAAATCTTCAGACATCCATCTTCAAAAGTTTATTGATCCTAAAAGAGATAAAACCCATGACCCTGGCCTCTCTGGATTTGAACTGAGGAAAGGGGAAGGTATGGAGCTTGTTCTGTGGGTTTGCATTTTATCATAGTCTTTGTATAAATTTTCCCATTTAAAAATCTAGGGGCACCTGGGTGGCTCAGTTGGTTAAGTGTCTGATGTTGGCTCAGGTCATGATCTCATGGTTCATGAGTTCGAGCCCCCGTCGGGCTCTGTGCTGACAGCTCAGAGCCTGGAGCCTGCTTTGGCTTCTGTGTTGCCCTCTCTCTCTGCTCCTCCCCCACTCATGCTCTGTCTCTGTCTCTCTCAAAAATAAATAAACACTAAAAAAAAAATAAAAAAAAATAAAAATCTAAACTATTTTGTGAAGTAAGTGTAATAGGTAGGGAACTCAGACCACAAAGTTGACAGTGCAAGAAACACACATTTCTAATTCATTCCTATCTAATCTTAATTTGTAACTTTGGCCCCCATTCTGTGAAGTGAAAGCAACTTAATTTCACCTATATTAAGGATGACAACTTTAATTTTTCCCAGAGTTGGCAGCTAAGTCTGGAAGACTTTATGAGTGTCATGGTAAGGGACATAGTGGGGAGGCATCTGATCCTCAGTTTTCATCTTATATCCATTCTGATATTACCTGAGGCAGCTACTTTCTTCAGGCTTTATATCTGTGTTATCCAATATGGCAGCCAGTGGCTACAAGTGGCTATTGACTACTTGAAATGTAGCCAGTCAATTTTAAAATGGTCTGTAAGTGTGAAATACAGAAAAATAAAGAATATTACATTTCAAAAATACAGTACCAAAAAAGTCTACCATTTATTATATTTAATTGAAAGTATGTTGGTATTATTTTGGATATATTTGGCTAAAGAAAATATATTATTATTAAAATTAACTTCACCTGTTTATTTTTACTTTTTCAATATGGCTCCTAGAAACTTTAAAATTATATCGGTGGATTGCATTATTTCTATTAGGAGTGCTACTCTAAGACGTCTCCCTTTTGGCTAGCAAAGTCATTTCTATTGCTGTTACGTGCATTGTTTTGCAGACCTGTGGACTTACTGTTATGAAAAAGTTAACTGAGTTTACTCTGACTCAGTTAACACAGTGTTGCTTAGATAGTCTCAGATACAAAGTTCTGTAGGACTTTATTTCATTTTCTCTAAAAATTAAAATCACCATTTTCATTCTAGGAACATCTTTAAAGTTTCTTTCTGCAAGGCTCTGACAGACACTTGTGGGCTCGTTCTGTGGAAATTTAGAAATGATAATCCATGCTCTGTTCCTGACTGCCAGGAAAACATCAATTTGCATCACAAGTGAACAGGGACTTCCCATGAATTTCAAAACAAAACAAAACAAAAAATTGTAGGGTCTCTCTGACGGGCATAATCTATTACAAGCTCAGTTGCTATTTGAGCTGTTTAGTTTTTCAAAGAAAACAATCATTCATTCAAAGTTCCTTAAGTAGGGGTTCATAGAAGTTTATAAAATGCTTTAAACTGCTAGGGGTACCTGGCTGAACAAAAAGCCAAAATCACAATGAACCAAGTTGCTCTTTTTATTATTATTATTATTATTATTATTATTATTATTATTGTAAGAACACTTAAAATGAGATCTATCCTTTTGACCAACTTTTATGTGTATCATACAGAATTTATTAACTATAGGTGCACAATGCTGTACAGCTGATTTCTAGAACTTATTCATCTTGCATAACTGAAACTCTATGCCTCTTGAAAAGCAACTCCCCAAATTCCCCCTCTTTTCAGAACCTGGCAACAACTACTGTTTCTATAAGTTTGACTACCATAAAGATTTTTTTAAATATATATTTAGAGTGCAAGCAGGGGAGGGTCAGAGAGAGAGGGGGACAGAGGGTCAGCACTGACAGCAGTGAGCCCAATGTGGGGCTCAAACTCACAAACCATGAGATCATGACCTGAGCTGAAGTCAGATGCTTAACTGACTGAGTCACCCAGGTGCCCCCGAGTTTGACTATTTTAGATATCTCATATAAGTGGAACCATGCAGTATTTGTCCTTCTGTGACTGGCTTATTTCACTTAGCATAATGCTCTAAAGTTTCATCCACGTTGTTGTATATGGAAGGATTTCCTTTTGTAAGGCTGAATAATATTCCATTGTATATATACTGCATTTTTTTTATCCTTTCATCCATCAGTGAACATGGGATTCTGTTCAAGAATCTGATTTCACTTGTTTTGAATAAATACCCAGAAGTGGGATTGCTGGATCATATGGTCTTTCTATTTTTTACTTTTTCTAAGATTCACAAATGTCAACTCAAAATGGATTTCAGACTTAAACAGAGGACCTAAAATTGAACACTCCTAGAAGAAAACATCAAGGAAACTCTTCTGGAAATCAGTCTTGGCAATGGTTTTCTCCATACAACACCAGAGGCAAAACAAAAGCAAAAACAGGCAAGTGAGACCACACCAAATAAAAAGTTTCTGTATATAGCAAAAGAAAACAGTTAACAGAATGAAAAGGCAACCTACAAAATGGGAGAAAATAATATCAAACCATGTATCTGATAAACATAAGGAAAAACATAAGGAATATATAAGGAACTCCTTCAATTCAGTAGCAAAAAGAAAAATCACCCACAAATATCACTATTTTAAAAAATGGGCAAAGGACCCGGGATTCAAGCAGATATCTCTCCAAAGAAGAGATACAAATGGTCAACACGTCCATTAAAAGATGAACAAAATCACCCGAGGGGAGGGCAAAACATCCTGACAGAACAGGAAACAGAGAAGAGGAGAAAATAGACCCAAGTGAGTAATTTATTTGCTCTCTTTTCTATGGAGGAAAACCTTGGAGGTTTGGGAAAGATTTCGGGAACACTTCTGTCTCTATCCTTTGAGTCCATCAGAACTTGGAAATAGGTGGGGGGGAAAAGATAGAAGCTGGTGAGGAAGCAATAATGAAGGTGTTTCTCCCTGAGTCTTGCTACGACTTGCAGAAAGCAGTGTCAGATAAAGAAGAGGGCTAGTTGAGGCTTTACACTGCCAATTACAGGCTTGCTGCTACAGCAAACCGCTGAGAGTAGCAGAGGCAAGGTTATTTTGGCAGAACAACCACTCATGATCACCCAGGAAGGAAAACGTGACTTCCTTGTGATGAATTCCGATGGCGGTTACAGGCTCTAGCCCTCAGAAAGACAGTTCCTTCCCTTCACGTGATGACACACATGGTGTGCTAATTAGCGACCAAAGATCTAATCCCCATCCCCCATCCTCCAGACAGACACAGGCTCAGAAGGGACATCGGCTGGGCAGGCGTTATTAGGCTAAGGGTCGTTTTCCAAAGCAGTCAAAACAGAGAGGGCCAGAGGGCCAGTATAAAATACATCCAAGAGAAAACAGCTGCCAAGATCAAAATAAGAAAAGCCCAACTTGTTATCAGATCCAATGAGGGCAATCCCAGGTACCATGCCGGCGAGAAGCTCAAATGCCCAAGAGCCAATGAAATATAAGAACAAAATCAGAAGTAAGGGATGAGTGGGCACAAGGTCATTTTCATTTAACAAATAAGCAAAACTATAATATATATATATATACATATATATATATGTATATATATATATATTTAATATATAAATATGAATATAGATTTATATAGTCTGTTATGTGCCAAGTAAAATCACAGGCAAAATGCAGTAATGACCAATACATGGTGCTTGCCTTCAAGACACTTACAGTCTAGTCAAGAGGGTAACAAATAAATCACAGAGTGATTTGTCTTATGGGAGTGCACAAGCATGGCCCCTAACTTGGTTTTAAGAGCCAGAGAAGATTTCCAGAGTGTATAACATCCAGGGTTATATCTAAATGATGAGTTCAATCAGGCAGGTAAGATGGCTTGTCAGGGACAGGGGAGGAAAGGCAATGGAGAGAACAGGGTTCCAGGCTAAGGGCAGTAGATATGGAGGCTTGGGATCAAGAATCAATACAAAGGAATACAAAGAAGCTAGAAGCCTGAAAGTGAGAGCTGAAGGCAGAGAGGGTAACAATTATACCATGTTGAGGAGTTTGGACTTTATCCTGGTGGCATAAGTAAGCATCCCAAGTATTTGGTTTTAGGCAACACTGAAATACAGACATAGACTTCTGGGAGGCAAGACTGAAGGGCAAGGTAACAAGAGTAAGGGGCTCCATCAGTGACATATGCCAGAGATGATAGTAACCAGAACTAGGATGGTGGCAGTGGGTATGGAGAAAAGTGGATGGGTTCTGAAATACAGAGCAAGAATCAGGACATATTTGATGATTGGATGCAACATTGAGGGGGCCCGTAGGATTTGGAGTTGGGCAAGGGACTGAGGCTCTAGGATGTTTTCTGCAAATAGAGACGGACTCGTCTTAGCTCCATCTTCCAGGCACCTGTGGGGGTCAGCCTCCAGGGTAAAGACAGAGTCTCTGAAGACTCCTGGTTCTTTGAACAAAGCTGCTCTGAGTGTGAGGGAACATCAGAGGCAAGTTGGGGCTTCTCTGTTCTGATTTGTGACAATAACCTCTGGAGATGAATGACACAGAAGCAATCACAAATATAGTCCTCTCAAAGGCAGACCAGATCTTGGCCCAGCTGAAGGCGAGGCAACATAAAAGCCATTTAAAAGGAACTCTATGGAGCTTGGTTTTGTATTATAAAGACTATTTTTATATTTCAAGGACTATGTATCAGATTAAACTTCTAAAACCTAATAATGGCAGGTAGTACAAGACTGGGTGTAGCAGATCTAAGAGGAGAAGACTGTTTGTCAAACACTAGTACCAGTGTCTTAATAGGCCCTAGTATATTTTATGAACAGCAAACAGGAAGCAATCATCCTAGAAATTGCAAATTTACTAGAAGCATACTTAACCGCAGGCAATATCCAGTCAAGATATCCAATCTGAGATTACGGTTTTCCATTATTTTTATAAAATAAAAACTTAAAGTCTTTCCTAATCATACCTGTAAATTGAATATTGGATGCTGTAAAATATCTATAAAAGACCTAAAATATCTATATCTATTATCCCCTATAACAAAATATTACATTCAATCTGATATTCAAGATCCCATTCAAATATGCTGACTTTGTACTTTCCACATAAATGTATCTAAGAATCTTAGAGTGGAATAACCTTACAGATTTCAGAAAGCACAATTTAAATGAAAAAGAAAAACTTAGTTTTAGGAACCATTTGGCCCCACTTACTAATCATAACAAGCCACATAAAAATTGAGAAGCTAATGTTAATAGAATTTTTTAATTTTAAAATTATATTTTGATATTTGATACATATGTAACAACTAAATTTGTTCTCTCTGAGTACTTTTGGCTTGTAATTCAATCTATCCTTCTGTAAAATATTGTTTTTCTTCCCTCCCAAATCTTACACTTCCAAAATAGATGTTCACTTTTTACTCAAGATAAAAACACAAAATTTATATTCAAATAATTTAATATATGTATTAAAATCCAAATTATTTTCCACATCAAGTACACAAGGAAATGTTTATAGGATAGCATCTATAGGATACATAGACAAATTAACTATAAATTTTGTGAAATTCCCCAACTTACCCATATTGGATAAAGTATAATAAGTTAACTGTGTTTACATATTTTCATATGTGGAGTCACTATTTTATAAATTATAGTTTTTATATTATCTTTAGATTGAGGATAACAAATCAAAATTCTAAAGAAAGACTCCATAAGCTTTCTGTGGACATAATTCTTACTTTTCTAAAGCCTTGAGATGATATTTAGAAACAAAAGTGCCTTCCAGAAGAAAAATTTGGGGAAAAGAGACAGGCCATGATGTCAGAAATAAAGGGCCATTGGGAGAAAGTTGGAAATGGGCAGGAAGCATGTTGAAGGAAACTAACATGGTAGCAGGGCTTGTTCTGATGGGAGCGGTCAGATAGTTGAGTGTCCACGTGGTTTAGCAAGGCCAGAGGTGATGCAAGCAAATGCTAGGACCAAGAAATACAAATGTAATCTGAGCAGTGGGGGTCCATATAGCAAGAATTCTAAAAGAAAATTAATCAGGGGATAATCAAATCACAACAGGTCCTGAATTGGGATTGGCAGTTGAGAGGCAGAGCCTAACCCTCCAGCAGAGGTGACTGAGAAGGACTTGCCTGGGGAATCAAGAACCTGCCAAGCAGGCCAGGGTTTTGGAAAGAACTTTCATAATAAAGAACACTAGAATTAGGAAATAAAAAATAAGCATCAGGAAAATTGGGGTACAGTCACAGTTCTTTAAAATGGAAAATAGAAAAATTCTCATATACATAAAGATTCATGCCTCAACTAACCCTACCACAGGCAACACAAGTGATTGAAGACAAAATTAATCCGAAGTCTCACCAGATTCTCTCACCTGTCCTGAATCCCTTCTGCTCCATCACACCCTCCATGATATTGCCATTCCCCACAGACTCTTCCTCTGGAATTTCTCTTAATAAATCTCCTACTTCCCATGCCTCACTACTACTCTTCTAGTTGTCTCTTATAATTTTTTATTTGCTTTAGATTTTTCCCCATTCACTCCGATTTCTACACTGATCCTAAGTTCCTTTTCTAAACCATACATCTGTTTGCCCCATTCCCTTGATCAAAAACCCTCAACAATTCCCCATTGGTAATTTTCAACATTATTTTCCAGCCAACTGACATGGTAGATAAAATTGAAATGCATGATGACACGATTCCATGGGTGTAACATGATTTTGAAAAAACCAAAAATATTTTTTAGGGAAGTAAAACCAATTTTATATTGTACTTTTGTTTGGGCCTTAAGCATTCACAAAATCATTTTGCAAGTGTTTTAGTAGTAAGTGGAGCCATTAGCAATCCATTCATGTATTCATCCGACAAATGCTTATAAATGCCTCCTACTACTCAGGTAGTGCAATAGCGAACCACGCAGACAAACCTCACACTCAAGGAACTCATAGTCTAGTGGAGGAGGCACAAACTGATACACTGAATAAATAATTACTTATTTTTAATATAATTATTTACATTATAGTTGTTAAAGGTGCTGTTAAGGGGAAGCATGGCATGTTAGATTACCACATAAAAAGGAAACTCCCCCTCTATATCTCAGGAGGGAGGTTGGGAGAAACTGTCCTGATGAAATGATATCTTAACTGTGATATGAAGCACGTGTAGGAGTCAGTCCCAGAAGATGAAAGAAACTGAGTAAGAGTTCCCAGGAAATCTGGAATTCAGACATGCATGCTTGCGGCCTAGCAAGCAAGAGAGAAAATGTCTTAAGATGTAAGCTACAGAGGCACGAAAGCTTCTGGAGCAAGCAATGGATAAATTACAGTGTCTTAGGACAGACATAAGTAACTACAGAAGAACCAAGTTTGGTGTCTGTCAGGGGATGGGGACACATCAGTACCTGAGTTCAGTTTACAAGATGTTCAGTTTCAAGGCACACTGAGATATTCAACTACAAATGCCAAGTAGGAATGGAACTCAGAAGAGATACAAAATTCAGTTTAGAGATAGAAAGTTAGGTTTCATTGGAATCAAGATGGTGTTAAAGTCATCTTAGATTAATTCACCTAGAAATGAACACAGAAGGAGAAGAGGAGCACACAGTAAAGGAGCCGTTAGGAATTCTAACATTAAAAGATGAGGAGAGAGGACTGAAAAGCTCAAGAGTTGGAAGCTATGATGTCATAGAATCCAAAGGAAGTGAATGACTGAAGAAGTTGAGAGTAGTTTACTGGGTCAGAAGACATGAATAGTCAAATGAGGTGAAGACTACATGTGTCCATGGAGTGGATGATCTCTCTCCTCTATAAAACTGCTACTCAGAACTGTGTTGTCAAGTTAAGGAGAACCAGAAGAAAATTCAACTGACCTCCAACTCCCAGAGGACTGCAAGGAAAAACCTTGAGTCTGAGAAGAAGGGGAAGAGGTATTTATTCATGGGAGATTATGATAATAAACTGTCCCCTCCTCCTGCCCCCCTAAAATTTCCTTAGACAGTCGGTTAGAAAAATTGTTTATGGGATTCTGTGAGGCCTAATATAAAGGTGAATTCTTCTAGGAAGGGTCTGCACTTTCTTCAGCCTAGGGCCATGAGCACTACAATTTTAGAGTAAAAGTATGACTTGAGGTTTTTGTTTTGGGTTTTTGTGGGATTTTTTTTTGATCAGCTAGGACTAAGAGTAGCTTCAAGGGACAGATAAAGTAAATCAGATGACACTGTAAATCTGAAAAGAACAAAAGAGAATTTACAGGAATGGAAAACATAATACTTGTATTTTTTTTTAATTATGGAAGAGATTAACAGTGGATGAGATATCATTGAAGAGATACTTGGAAAGCTGGAAGGTAGTTCAGCATGCCATAGAGAAAGACAAAGAAATGTTAAAAAAAAAAGAGGCTAAAAAGTGAAAAATATTGAGAAGTTTAACATAAGTTCAATGATAATTCTAGAAGGAGAGGGCAGAGATAATAACAAAACATGCAATTTTGAAGAGATCAGGCCTGATTATTTTCCAAAACTGATGAAAAACACACATTTGAGAATCTCAAGCAAAATAAGTAAAAGAAAATCCACATTAGAAACAACCTAATGAACATTTATAATATTAAAGCTAGACAGAGGATCTTAAAAGCCACCAGATTACATTTAGAAGGTAAACATGGCCTGAAATTTTCCACTGCAATATTGGAGGCCAGAGAATCATGTAATAATATCACTGATATACTGAGAGAACGTAGCTGCCAAAATAAATTTTTGTGCTCAGAGACTAAAATGAAATCAAGATACTTCCAGATAAATAAGAAGAGACAGCTTGCCACCACAAGACCATTTTACTAGGGGAAATTCTAAAGCAAGAATTTTAGGAAGAAAGTGACCCCAGACAGAAAATTTGAGATACAAGAAAGAATGAAAAACACATAACACTGTAAATTAATGAGTAAATCTAGATGAACATCAACTGTTTTAAAAAATACAAATACAATCTTATAAGGTTAAATGTAAGAATTAAATTACACAAAAACAGTTGCATATAAGAATGTAGGGTAAGTTTAACTGTTCAAAGCCTTTTAAAATTATTTTTATACCAGAGAAAGGTAAAGATATTGATTAAATTTAGCCTTTAGTTTTCTTTAGTTTCAAAGGTAACTACTAAATAATAGAAAAGATACATAACTTCTAAACTAATTAAGGGGAAAATGTCTGAGAAAATATCTTAATTGCAAAAGAAGGCAAGCAAAGAGGAAAAAAAAACAGGAAAAGCTATGGGCAAATAGACTATAGATTAAGATAGTAGATGTAAACCCAGATATATCATTAAACAACCAGGCATAGAGTCAGTGCAATTGACTTAATGATATAGGTTTAAAAGTTTGTCAGATAAAAAGAGAGCATCTCAAACATATGGACATAGAAAAGTTGAAAGTAAAGAAATCATGAAATATACCAGGCAAACTTTTTTAAAGTTGATATTTATCAAAGAACAGATAAAAGCAAAAAGCATCACAAGATACAGAGGACCTCTTTATAATAATAAGTGGTACAATTCATCAGGGAGATAATATCATTTTAAATTTGCATGCCATAGACTCAAAACACATGATAAAAAAATTGACAACACATAAAAATAAATTTTAAAATCCTGAGCATAGAGCATGTGGCAATAACGTTTTCCAAAAATGGATGCAACAATCTAGTTATCCCACATCAAGAGATGGAGTCCATTTCTTCACCCCCTCGAGTCTGGGTAGGTCCTGTCACTGCTTTGATCAATATAATATGTAGAAGCAATTCTGTGCAAGTTTGGGACATTACCTTTAACTGATTGAATAGTCTCCACACCCTCGTGTGTGTGTGTATGTGTGTGTGTGTGTGTGTGTGTGTGTGTGTGTGTATGTATATATATATATATATACATACACACACACACATATATATATGTGTGTGTGTGTGTGTGTATGTATATACACACACACACACACACACACACACACACACACACACATACACACACACACATGGGAGAGAGAGAGAGAGAGAGAAGGGGAAAGGGGAAAGAAATAAGAATGTGGAGAAAGTATGCATAAGCAACCTGTCTAAAAGCCTGGATATGATGGTGAGAGAAAGATGGAGCCATAACCTGAGGGAGTTGTAAAAGTGAAAAGGAAGTTTGTATGTTTTTGTTTGTTTGGTTTGGTTGGTTTAAGATGGCTGCTATTAAATGTGTTTAAAATGTTTGAACAGGGGCGCCTGGGTGGCGCAGTCGGTTAAGCGTCCGACTTCAGCCAGGTCACGATCTCGCGGTCTGTGAGTTCGAGCCCCGCGTCGGGCTCTGGGCTGATGGCTCGGAGCCTGGAGCCTGTTTCCGATTCTGTGTCTCCCTCTCTCTCTGCCCCTCCCCCATTCATGCTCTGTCTCTCTCTGTCCCAAAAATAAATAAAAAATGTTGAAAAAAAAAATTTAAAAAAAAAAATAAAAATAAATAAATAAAATGTTTGAACACTGTCAGGAAGGATCCAGAAGTAATACAGAAACTGAAGAGATAGGAAAAGTGTTTACCTAAGAATTGACACCACTCAGATGAGGCCAGAGGGGTTGGGAGTTAGCACTCACGGAGGGAGAATTCTTTCGCAATGACAAGAGGGCTTTCAAGTTCCCCTCAGCTTGAGTAAATTTGTTCCTGACTATGGGCTCCCTGACCTTCCTTTTCTTAGAGTATTTACTTTAGAAAGCTTGCAGGTATAATTTCTTTCTGTGACCCCTTGAGATGTAAATTTTCTACAACCCAGGAATGTCTGGGAAGCATTGTTCTGAAAAGTAATTGTCAAGAAAGATAAGGCTCCTATCACCCAGTCTCTGTTGGGGGTGGAAGCCTAACTTCAGTAAGTTAAACAATCGGCAGACACAGATGGTCTAATCATATTGACCATCCTCTTTCTTAATGACCCAAAGAACTTTCCTACCCACTCAGCCCAGTGCGTAAAAACTCTCACACTTTTGTTTCAGTGGAGTTGAGTTCAATTTCTCCCCATATTGCAATAGTCTTGAATAAAGTCTTGCCTGCTGTTTTTAACAAGTGGCCAGTGTAATTTCTATTTGACACCTGCAATAAGAGAGGAGAAAGGAAAGGTGCAGAAGCACTGGGATTTGCAGATACAGTGTCAGGAATTTGAAGGAGTTCCCTATGGTGGCCTTGATTTATGACATAAATATGAGGCAGGGTTACCTTAAGGAACGGAAAAGAGAAGGAAAGAGGACAAAGGTGGTTGATGGCTTGAGGAAATGAGAGATGATCTGAAATCGTCATTGGGGAGAAGTGAGGGAGTCAACTGGAGAAATGCAGTGAGAATGATGGGAAATACTGAAGGCCCAGTTGAGGCTGGTAGCAGTGGAGGATGCTGACATGACTCTGACATCTGTCATTTTATAAGGAAAAAACCCCTGAAATGTAGCTAATTTAACTTTGAATATTTGGACTTTATCATTAAATCTTATTCATGATTGTTTTCCTCGTACTCTGCCTCCTCACGTAATATTAGTGTACTTTAGGGGAGTAAAAATAAACCACATTTTACCACAACACATGTTTTGAATCCCTCCTGGTTTTTTAACAGGAAGTTCAATATCCGCAGGATCTTCTTCTTTGAACATTCCACCAAATTCCAAAGGATACTACATGGAACCTACTTGTAAGTCACTTTCCCTGAGAATTCTAGGGGATGGGCCTTGGAAACTTTCTCACATATGATTACTGTCCCTGCCATCTTTCTGTTCAATTGACTGCAGTTGGTCTTTTTTACACAGGTTACCGGGTCAGCTGCTGATAACTTCCTCTGGACAGAAACACTTATATGTCCTTCTTCCTCCTCTCCTGGCAGTAAGAAGATGGCCACTTCTCATGACTAGTTTTTTCATAGAGATTTGCCCCCAGCAGAGCCTGAGGCCCAGGGGACTAGTTGATTCTCTTACCTCAGCCTCTTCTTCCTAGAACACAGGGAAACTCCAGGTACTAGGGAGCAGCATGAAGGGGAATGAGTCTTCCAGTATCCCTGGAAGCCCAGGGCTCAGTTGGGTCTACTCTGATAGACTTCCTCCTCCCTTGTGATCATTGTCTCTTAAAGATCTCAAAGTCTCTCTTCCTCTAGTCCAGCTTCTTTTTTTAAAAAGTTTTTTTTTTAATGTTTATTTTATTTTTGAGACAGGGAGAGACAGCATGAACAGGGGAGGGTCAGAGAGAGAGGGAGACACAGAATCTGAAACAGGCTCCAGGCTCTGAGCTGTCAGCACAGAGCGTGACGCGGGGCTTGAACTCGCGGACGAGATCATGACCTGAGCCGAAGTCAGATGCTTAACCAACTGAGCCACCCAGGCGCCCCAGTCCAGCTTCTTTAAGAGACCCTTACCCCTAGTCTATGACACAAATGTGTATATATATATGAACTCCAAAGTGGACTCAAACATTTAATTAATGGGCTCATGGATTGTATGCATAAGAAGGAATATAACTGAATATCTCTCTCCATATCATTGAAAAATCTAAGATAGTAACAAGCTTCTAGAATATCACTTGACCAAGAGCTGGTTGACTAGGAGCATACAGATGGCCTCTTAGGAACAGGTTTGCTTAATTTCACAGCCTCAGTTCTATCCCATGGACCACGATTTACCGATACTTGGTCTATAGGTTCTATGAAGTCTACATCCCACCAAAATTCTATGTTGAAGCTTTCACCTCCCTTGTAACTGTATTTGAAAATAGGGCCTGTGAGGAGGTAAAAAGGTTAAATGAGGCTGTGAAGGTGGAGCCCTAATTTGATAAGACTTGTGCCCTTATAAGAAGAGAAAAGACACTAGAGCTTTCTCCCTACTATATGAGGAAACAGAGACAAAGCAGCCATCTGGAACCCAAGGAGGGAGCTCTCACTAGACACTAACCCTGTTGGTACCCTGATCTTCGACTTCCAGTTTCCAGAACTGTGAAAAAATAAATTTCTATTGTTTAAGCCACTCAGTCTATGGTATCTTATTATGGCAGTCTGAGCTGACTAAAACAATAGGATAAAATCAAGACTACTTCATATGGAATTCAAGTCTGTCCCCAGCCAACTTTTCCCCAACTTTGATGTCTTATACAAAATGTACAGTCCTGCTTATTCCTCTACATCCCTCCCTACTCCAACTTTTAATCACCTTTTAAGACCCCACTCTCTGAGAGATAGATGACCATTATATGGATTAAATTGTGTTTCATCAAAGGACATGTTCAAGACCTAATTCCCTGCTACCTGTAAACATGACCTTATTTTGGAAATAGGGTCTTTGCAGATATAACAAAGTTAAAATAAGATCATACTGGTTTAGGGTCAGACATAATCAAATGAGTAATGCCCTTGTAAGAAGAGGGAAATTTGGACATAGACACCAAGAAAGAATGCCAGATGATAATGAAGGTACAAATTGGAATTATGTCTCTACAAGGCAAGGAACAGTGAGAACTGCCAGCAAACACCAGAAGCTAGGAAAGAGGCATGGAACAGATTTTTCTTCTCAGTTGCCCATCCTGTAGACACCTTGATTTCAGACTTGCAGCTTCCAGAACAGTGAGAGAATAAATTTCTGTTGTTTTGAGCTACCCAGTTTATGATACTTTTCTTTATGGCAGCCCTAGGAAACAAATACAATAGACCATCTTTCCCCTTTTTATGATCTTAATGGAATTCATTGCTCCCTATATTTGTCATATAGGACCTTATAATTCCCTCATTCTTGGAACACATATTGAAGGACTATTGTATACACAAAGCACCATGCTGAACATTGAGAGTATAGCAGAGACTAGGACAAAGATACTGATTTCATAAAATCTAATTGAAGAGACAGATAAAAAAAAATTCCAGGAAACAGACAAAAATAGGTGCACATTACAATAAAAATAAAAAATAGATAGATGATAGATAAATAAATATGAAAAGCAACACAAAGAGGGAGTTTAAAGTGGAGAATTTAAGGCAACCAAAATCTAAGGAGGTGACTTTTAAGCCAGGGGAGAGGTTCTCTGTAGAGCAAATAGCAAGCAGCAGTGTTCTGAGTGAGGAAAGCATTTAGCTCCTTGTGGAAACTGACAGAGCCCAGACTGGGAGGGGCAGTGCTATGAGATGAGAGATAGACAATGGCCAGGACCTGCAGGGCTTCATTATGGTGTTCTAATTGCACTGGTTGCTCTGAATTATATGGGGACGGGGATGCCTGGAATGAAGTGCGAGGAGTAGATTAGAGGTTGTGGTAGTAATCCAAGAGAGACAACTGTCTTAGATAGGGACAATGGCAAGGGAGAGATGTGGATAGATTCTAGATAAACTTTGGAGTAGAAGCAGCAGGAATTGCTGATGGAACAGTGCATACCATTATCCTAACATTCAGTGCTTTATATTTAGTTTGTCACTTAGTTTCTCTCTTCCCTCTTAGACTTCATGGCTTTGATGGCAGATATTGTCAGAGTAATCTTTGAATTTCTAACATCTAGCCCAAACTCTGTATTCATTTGTTGAAATAATTAAAAAAATCCCTTGCTTTGCATCACGTAGACACAATTTATGTCCATAAGATCCAGGTTAAGCCAGGTGTACAACCATAAAATTCAGTTGATCCAGTTCACTATGGATTGATAGTGGTTGTGTTCTGAAATAATTGTGTCCAGGTTCTAAACGGATGGCTCTGTTCCTACTTTGTTTTGGGGGAAGAGACCAAAGGGGATCTGAAATGACTGTAAACTTTATTTTCATTTATTTTGAAATCATTGTAGATTTTAGTCATCTCTGAAGTACTTTGCGTTTCCCACAAGCGATGATTTGTATTATGGGGACCTTAATTCAGCTGCTCTGTAGGTGGTCTCTTCTGGGAGTTCCTCCTGGTTAGTTCATCAGCGGGTACCGCCTCCTCATTAAAGCAAAGGGTATGTTGCAGGGTCAATGTTAATAGCCTCTTCAGCAAGATCTTAGCTGGAGAGCGTAAAACTGCATTAACTGATCAGCATCTCTTTCCTCTTACCCATTTGGGATGATCTCTAATGATCAAGAGTGGTCAAGACCTCAAGACCATGGTGCTATAGCTATAGCATTCTGCATGTAGCATTAGAACAGTCGCTGGGCTTTTGCTGTGGTTCCTAATAAACTAGAAAGATACCCAAAGCCTTAACATGTGGAACATATTAATCACTGAGTATGAGGTGAACTGTTAAGAGGTCTCTTCCTGGTTTTACTTAATTTAGTGCAGAAGTCACACCAGGCAGTTTATTGGGCAGATGCCAGGTACCACTATGTTGTTTCTGTTTCCCAAAACAACTTTAATAATGACAATAGAATATTTTTAGAAGCTCAAAATTGTACCCAAAAATATTCTATATTTGTATTTCTTTTGAAAATAAAAAATGGAATCTAACAACATGGGAGCTGCACATGTCCTGTTTGAAAGGTCAGTGGACACCTGTCCTTTTGTACAGACCTGTAGCCCTGCAGGTTCACTTCGCTCATTGACATCCTTTGCTTGGGACCTCTATGCTTTTGTGCTTGTGACCCTTGGTCTAGGGTCACTGCAGTCATCAGGAGCATCGGAAGCCTTGGTAAGCAATGTAGGGCCCTCCAGGGTCATGGGTGAAAGACAGAGGAGGGCAAATAGCCTGGGCCAGAACATGGGACACCAAGGTCCTCAACTTCACAAAGAGCATGCTTCTCATTATTCCTGCTGTTTTAAGGTGAGCAGCTGGGAGTTACCGTTCTCTCCAGAGACACCACAGGAGACAAGTTCAGAACAGCTGCCACGCTACAACTATTTTCAGTCTCACCTTCTAGTTTCTTGCTGAAAGTATGCTCAGAAAGGCAAAACAACAACAACAAAAATGTCCTTGACATATTTCACAATATGATTCAGAGCACAAACATTCAGAAACGTTAGAACAGACAGAATAAACAGAAAGTGTTTATTCACTTTTCTGCAGGCACTGGAGTTTTATTTATTTGGTTAATTGTTTTCTAAATAGATTAAATAGTCACATGAGTTAGCATATCAAAACAAGAATTTTGATGGGAAAATTTCCCACAGGAAACTTCAGAACCTAAAATGAAACTTTCAGAACCTTTCTTGACATAATATCTAAATAAATTTAACACTAGGTGATTCAGGAAAATGTATTTCATGGTCAATAGACAAGCAGATTTCATTTTATTATTAAGGATTAGCACCCCTCAATTCAATTGAAAACTCCCAAGGAATTAAAAATGCTTTATGAATCACATCACATTTTCACAGCATATAAACTAAATAATCTCTAGTTTAAGTGGCTCTCAAAGTGAAATTTAAAAATTGTCATCCTTGCTATAGTAAGTCTTTACTTTTATAAGGATATAAATGGTATAAATAATAATTTCAGTAATATTTCTAAGTCTCACTAAAGGATGGCAAATGCCCATTTCTCTCCTTTCCCATCCTCTCTCATCCTCTCTCAGTATGGGGGAGAAAAGCAGACAGATAAAGTGACACATACACAGTCAAGGAAAGAAAGAGTTACAATGAGCAACAGATGATTAGCTAGATACAGAGAGAAGGGTGGAGAGGGTAATGGAAGATGGGTAGGGGAGAGAGGGAGAGAGATATCATCAGAGGAACCAGATAGGACTAGTGTTCTCTGGACCTTCCAGAACCCAAAATCCAGAATCAAAAAGAAACAAGTGCAAGCCAACAAAGTCCCTTCCTTCTGTGTTTGGATTAATCAGTGGGTTTTAAATACTAGTTCTCTGGGTTGCCAAGTCTTAATGCAACTCTACCATTAGTAGAGTTAGGCAAAGTGATTACCTGGGTAAGTTTAGAGCATTAAACACCCTTAATCTTCCCCATCCATTCCATAGCCAGAACTATTAATGACGAACAGAATTGACTAATTTTAGTTTTACTCCTACTCTGTCCCGATTACATTTTAACCTGGGCCAATTAGGTCATGTACATAAAGCCAGATGACAAGGCATTCTAGTCTGAGATTTGTTCCTCATGGAGTAGATCTATCAGACCTGACTTTCATGGAAAAGTCCTACTTATCCAGATAATCTTTCTTTGATGACACAGGAGGACCATTCTTTGGCCAAAGATAAATATGTAGCTGGATTCTCTTTCTGAAATCTCCGTATGGGAAATGCCTGAAACTAGGAAAGCCCAAATGATAGGTTCTATTCTGATATAGCTTCGTGGAGAAAACTGGGCACAGTCCACACACTGATCATTCAGTGTGTGTGATCATATATATGATGTAGTATCTCTGACGGTCCCAGATATGTCACAGCGAGCCAGCTTACGTGTTGAGTGCTCCTCCGGGCCACAGTTTGCACTAGGGCTTTCCCATGTTAACCAAGCACAGACAGCTGCATTCGCATAGAACTGAGTCATAGTGAGGGTTGATGGCTGCCGATGAGGCGGTGATTCACACTGTCAAACACTCATACTGTGAACAGAAAGGATATCATGTACCCTCTGCAAGAGAAGCTCCTGTGCACAGAAGTTGTTTCAAGTGGTGCATCAGTAAGGAGAGCATGACTGACAAACAGGAAAATAAACAGGAAGTATCCCAATAATTCACAAATCGTATAACAGGGTCACAAACCCTTGTCCCAAACGTTGGCATTAAAATGTTTTAAAGCTCAGAATTGTGTAGGTTTCAGAAAGGTATTAAAGCTCATAAATTGTGTATCATATAACCTCCCACCAGGGTAAGAAGCAAGACTCTGTAATCAAAAACAAATTCTGCAGCAAAATACGTGAATATTTATACTAAGTGGGATAAATAAACAACATAAATAGGCTCTGTCAGGTTAGGTCTGGTTTTACCTTCAAATGAGTTAGAGAAAAGGTTTTCAGTTTTTGAGCTTTATGGATTTTGGAAATGGACATAAAAGGTTGTAGGTATGTATTCTTTCCTTCAAAATAAATTACTAGTTTGAGGATAAAGATGCAACAGACTCTTTACCTCTAGCACTTTTATTACTGCTTCGTTTCCACAGTTGCCTTCCACACTTAACTCTGCCACCTGGCAGAGCCCCTGGGGGCACTACATATTAATGCCCTAGGTGAAAGAATTCATTTGTTCATTTTGTAAGTGTGACTGACTTATTGAACACCTACTGTGAGCTCGAGTGGATCACGCTAGGAACACACTGGGAATAGTGACTCAGCTATTCTAAATTCTAAATTTCTAAATTCTACATTTCATAGTTTACCAAGGCTACTGAAATTTTAAAAAAAGGAAATATTTGTCTATTTTCTTCTACTCGAAGGATTCTGATGGTGGAATCTTCTTAAGTTAGTATTTTTGAGCCACCTAAGAAAATACCACCATTGAATGAGGTCATATGAAATTAATCCTGAGTAGCAAGTAATAGTTGAGAAAAAGTCTGTTCTTGAATCATCTGGGTTTTTTAATTCATTTAATTATTTTTATTGAGAGACTGGTTCTCTCCTCACCACTCATTCTTTGTTTTGTA
The DNA here is from genome assembly GCF_024362965.1 of Panthera pardus. Classification (NCBI taxonomy): domain Eukaryota; kingdom Metazoa; phylum Chordata; class Mammalia; order Carnivora; family Felidae; genus Panthera; species Panthera pardus. The sequence continues at coordinate 46,217,515 of NW_026526991.1, read as the reverse complement.
TTGTGAAACACAAAAACATTAATCCAAATAATCCAAAATAATAATTTTATTAATTAAATTATTTATTAATTTAATCCAATGATTGTTATTCATTATCCAAACAAATGAAAAATACAGCAAATTATTTATTATGCCACCCAAGTTAAAGCTTGGTTTAATTAATTGAAAATGGAAAAAATACTATTTCATGATGCACAGATTTAATTTGACACACTGGGACTAATGATTACTATTTAAGAATCTGTTTGAATTATTTTATTTTTATTCCAGTGTATTGCTTCCAATATTCTACTCTTGTATAATGGCTGTATTTCACTTCTAAATATTAAAGTGGTTATCCAAAAGATTTTCAGCAGCCTTCCAGATTTGAAATTTCTCTGGTTTGATAAAGACAAGCCAGAAAATAATTTGAATAGGAAATTTGAAAGATGGGACTATAACACAAGATCATGTCAAAACAGAAATAAATTATACTAGTGCTATAATTTGGCATTAAAATAAAGGATATGAAAACCATGGCTCTGCACTTATGGAAAATAAATCCAATATTTTTAGTTTTGTGCCAATACCATATCTGGAACAAAGCTTTCAACCATGTTGGAGTATGATTTACACCTTCATAATTTTCTGTATCTTATCCCAGCAGCCTATAGGAAAATCTACCGCATGAATTACAAGCGGACACTCTACACCTTTCATTTAACATGAGCAAAAGTGATAAATACAAATGCTGCTGATTTTCACATTTCTCACGAGAATTATTGACCCCACAGATAAATAATAGTGCAAAGCTTTAAGCCAGTTGCCAAAGCATGTACTTGATTATAATAATCTGACATGCTGTACATTGTGGAGAAACAGGCCAAAAAATTATGCATGCTTGGACAGAATCTTATCACCATATGAAAATTAAAACTGAATGCAGTTAAATTCTACCAGCTGACTGCAAGAATCACAAGATGTTAGGGCACCCATTTGTAGTGCAGTCCATTTTACCACAATTCAAATATTAGGTTTGTTGGCTATTTAGCTCCATAGGGAAGTTAGGCTCCCACAGGAAACAGATCATTACAAAAACCTCACAGACCTTACAAAAAACTAAAAATCTTAGATTTGCTCTATCACTCACATCTGACTATATAATATTTATTAAAACAGCTCCTTACTTTTAAGAGAGAATTCTGCTTGAGTCAGATTATCTCCATATCTTAAGCTATAGTTTGTGTATCTTTTCTCAAATGTTAGAAAATTTTTAAGTTGTTCACTCACAGATTCCATCTGCTTTATATATGGTTGTTTATTCAATATTTTTACTATTGCTAATCATACTAGCAATGCTAGTCAGATGATGATGAGTATAAGCTCACTTTTATATCCTGTCAATCAATAGCCTTGTTGAATATATCCATATAGCACATATAAGACATTTCATAAAATTTGCACTGGCATAATTCCTTGCTAAAAGAATCTGATTAGTTCTGTACTCTTGCATTTCACCTGCATGACATATAATCAAAATATTGTATATTCTACTCTAATTTTCAAAATTGGTCATTTTATATAAAGACAAAATTTTATAAAAATATAACTTAATGATTGAATATATAATTACCTGCTTCAGTATGAGGATACTAAAAACAATATCTAAAACTCAATTCTTAAAGTATTTATGCCTCAAATTGTATTTTTTTTTGTGTGGCAGATTATTAAGAGGGAAAAGCAATCTATATCAAGTTTTTCTTATCTTGCTTCAGACCTTGAACAGACTAGGAAAGAAAACTCAAAGGCCACTTGACTCTTTGGGTCCTGTTTTCCTTTCCTGAGTTTTCTATATCCTTGGATATGAACCCAAATGGCCAGATCATTTTCTTACCAAAGTCATTCCTTTCTACGTGATCACTGCTGAAATCTGTGCATGTCTGGGAAGTGAACAAAAAAAAAAAAAAAATGAAGTAAAGATTAAACCCCTAATTCCAGTTGAATAAAGTACCTTGTGACAATTAGCCAAATAATTCAAGCAAATGTGTGGTTTCAGTTTTGCATAAGTCAGCAACCAAAGAGCCAGAGGGAAAATAGAATTTAGTCTTGTAAGCTTGAGATTCAATACTGCTACAGATTCCAGCACTGTATTCCACCAGTCTGCCTGACGTTTATTACAGGGCTGAAGAGGGGATATTCCTCTATGTGTATTTCCCTTCTTCTAGCCTTTTGTTTTCTTAACTATTCCACTGTAATGCTTCTTCAAAGCGTGGATTGTTTTTACACACCCAATATGCTGTCTGAACTGCTTTTCCTTGAGCAGTATTGACATCCAGTGGAGACTCAGAATAATTACAGGTGTGTCAAAATCCCCGAGGACTCTAGCCCAGAATGGGTGTCTGATTTGAGAAAGATATCACACAATTCAACAACAAAAAATAAGTTTTTCCATTCACACAACTGAAATAGAATGAAAGGAACAATAGCTTTAAAGGCAGCAAATGCATAGGAGAAAACATTTGTGACCAGGGATTAGGAAAAGAGTTCTTTGATATGACACCACATTGAACATCAAAATTTTAAACTTTTCGTCTGCAAAAGAAACTGTTAAGAGAATAGAGAGACAAACTATAGAATAAGAGAAAATATTTGCAAATTACATATTTAACAAAGTGATTGTGTCCAGAGAATATAAAGAGCTCTCAAAATTCAACAGTAGACATTTGCTTCCACTGAAGATGAAGTAACAAGATCTGGACTCACATTCCTGGCTAAACCAACCCAAATGGAATTAACCAAATAGATGATACATTGGTGTTTGAGATACTGGACATCGGGCATTAAAGGGCATTGATCCCAAGAGAAGAGAGACAAACAAGTGAGCCCGGTTTACTGCCTTGGGAGAGTTTCCAGTCTGCAGTGCAGGGAGGGGGAACCCCGGCATAACTCAATGAACTCCGTGTTGAGGAGCCTAGAGTCTGGGGAGGTGCAGACAGCTAGATTTCACAAGCCAGGTCAAGAACAGACTCTGCCTTATTCTTATTTTTCATTGTATTCCCAGCCACCCACATGAGGACTACATAGTGAATGTTCAAAAGATATTGGATGGATCAATAAATGAGTGCTAGGAACAATAGTCTCCAAGTGACAGTAAGTTTTTTTTTAAGTTGATTTATCTATTTTTGAGAAAGAGAGAGAGTGAGTGGAGGAGGGGCAGAGAGAAAGGGAGACAGAATCTCAAGCAGGTTCTGCACTGTCAGCATGGAGCCTGATGGGGGGCTTAAACTTATAAACCGTGACATCATGACCTGAGCCGAAACCAAGAGTAGGACACTCAACTGACTGAGCCACCCAGGCGCCCAGAGAGCAAGTTTTAAAGGCAAAATTTGTGAATGAAATGAAGAAAGCATTCCTCCATGCTTGGAAGGACCAGTTGGTTTCTATTAACTATAAAAGTCCTAACCTAATGTCTCACTGGTTTGACTTGTTTTTGCGTGTGTTCAGCAGCTATCCATCACATGCTGTGCACCAACTCTGCTCATGATATTTTAAATATTCAACAAAAATAGAACTTCAGTGGAGCACTCTGGAATGAAAACATGAACTGGCTTTGGAACATTTGTTTCTGAAGTCCGGGCGGTGCTGTGGTTCAGTGTTCTGTGTGTCTTACGAGTTCCTGAGGTTGTCTCTGCTGATTCAGGGCAGGGCTACATGGCAACTTTTTGGCCCAGTAAAGCACATCCTGCTGAAAGCTTCCTTGACTCTTACCTAATACTTTTACCTTAACACATTAGCGTTTCTAAAGTTCCCTGAAAAGATATGCTTCATTTAAATGGCCAGTTTTTGAAACGCATCAACACTAGAAACTTAATACCAAAACTTTCCAGTTATTTCTCAAAAAGATTATCATATGAAGGCTTTGGAAAGTCTAAGGTGATCTAATAATTTTATTCTACTTCCTCTTGGGCACATTGCCATATCACATAAGCTTGGACAACTAACACTTTTGTTTGCCATCTTCTACAAGCAGTTCACATCTGTGAATGCTAGATGTCTACAGTTAACTCTAGTCTGTTCTGGGAGTGGGTGTGGGGAGGAGTATATTTGTAAAATGATATACACAGCAATGGGAACTTATGTTTTATATTCATATTTCTTCTGTGTATGACAAATATATACATCTTTAGATACAATTTGGGAATTGACTGGGAATGGTGAAATGAATCAAAGTTCCTAAGAACTCTGTCATTCTTTTCATTAAAATACCTGTAGAATCATCCAAGAGACAAGTAACCTCAGCAATTGCCAAAACAAATGGAAATGAGAATGTTCCTCTTTGTGATCAATAGGATCACAGCATCACTGGAAGCCAACCTGAGCTACAAATATTATCTCAGGAAGGACATATGCCAGAAGCCACAGGGCCTCATCCCAGTCCTCTATAGCATAAGCTTCAACAACATGTGTGAGACAAAAAAAAAAAAAGAACTACCCTACCACCCAGCAATTGCACTATTAGATACTTACCCAAAGGACACAAAAATACTGGTTTGAAGGGATACATGAACCCTAATGTTTATAGCAGCATTATCAACAATAGCCAAATTATGGAGAGAGCCCAAATGTCCATCAACCGATGAATGGATAAAGAAAATATGGGGTATATATATGTGTGTGTGTGTGTATACACATACACACACACACACACACATACATACATACATACATACATACATACATACATACAATGGAATATTAATCGGCAATTAGAAAGAATGAAATCTTGCCATTTGCAGTGACATGGATAGAGCTAGAATGTGTTATGCTAAGTGAAATAATCAGAGAAAGACAAATACCATATTACTTCACTCAAATGTGGAATTTAAGAAACAAAACAGACAAACATATGGGAAGAGGGGGGAAGAGAGAGAGGGAAACAAACGACAAGAGACTTAATGATAGAGAACAAACTATGGGTTGATGGAGGGAGGTCGGTGGGGGATGTGCTAGATGGATGATAGGCACTAAGGAAGGCACTTGTTGTGATGAGCATTGAGTGTTGTATGTAAGTTATTAATCACTGAATTCTACTCCTGAAACCAATATTTCACTGTACGTTAACTAAAATTTAAAAAAAAATAGTATAGGCATTCCTATGGGGAAACATATCAGCAAATTGATAGATTCCATGAATATACACAGGACATATGACAAGAAACAATAATATAAGAGAAGATGACAGATGTGGAAAGTAGTATAGCACTCTAACTAAAATTAATACCCATTTCGGAAGGAAAAGGTATCCGGACAGATAGTCAAGGGTATAATTGAAAAAACTTTTCAGAATTAAAAAATAAAACTGAAATCAGATATTGAAAAGGCTTACTATTTCTTAATCAAAATCAATAACAGTAAAGTAACCAAAATCTGGTACAATCTTTAAATTTCAAGAAAAATGAAAGACTTTTTCAAGCTTCCAAGTATAAAAATAAGATTACATTGAAAGAAGCCCAAGTTAGGAAATTCTCAGACTTCTCTCTTGTAACACACAATGCCAGAAGATGATGGGGCGATTACTTCACAGCACTGACAGGGAAAGGTTTATTCAGGAATACTTTATCAGCCAAGCTGTCACTCACACATGAAAGTCAAGAGAGACATACTCTTTGTTCTGTGCACCTGACCACTCTGTCTTCAGGGATCATTGTGGGTATTGTCCAGACCTCACGGGCCCTGAAAAAAAGTTCTTGAAAAGGATAAAAAATGATTGTCAATAACATTAACTTTAGGGATAAGCAAATGAGAGAAATGGGACATGAACTCACTGAAGGGAGAAGGATGATGCTAATAAGAGGCAACACAATCAAATCTCATAGCCAAATTAGGACATAACATGTACACATACAAAATGAGAGAGTCAAACCTTCATATGGAACTACTAAAGATTGACAAAAGGGAGAAAGCAAATGGTTAAAATTCTTCTATAAGCTGAAGTAAAAAAATATTGTATTTGATTAAGTAACTTTAAATTCATGATTTTTTTTTAGAGGGAACAGGTGAGGATGATAGACAACCTTTTTTTTTAATGTTTTTTTTTTAATATTTTTTTCAACGTTTTTTATTTATTTTTGGGACAAAGAGAGACAGAGCATGAACGGGGGAGGGGCAGAGAGAGAGGGAGACACAGAATCGAAACAGGCTCCAGGCTCCGAGCCATCAGCCCAGAGCCTGACGCGGGGCTCGAACTCACGGACCGCGAGATCGTGACCTGGCTGAAGTCGGACGCTTAACCGACTGCGCCACCCAGGCGCCCCTTTAATGTTTATTTTTGAGAGAGAGAGAGAGAGAGAGCGAGCATGTGCGTGCGAGTGGGGAACGGGCAGAGAGAGAGGGAGACACAGAATCCAAAGCAAGCTCCAGGCTCTGAGCTGTCAGCACAGAGCCAGATGCAGGGCTCAAACTCATGGATTGAGATCATGACATGAGCCAAAGGTAGATGCCTAACCAACTAAGCCACCGATGTGCCCCCCAAAACTCATGATTTCTAATATTGATAGGATTTATGAAATGTCAGCTCTGTTAGGAGCACTACTGAAAACTGTGACATTTGCCTCCTGTATCTTACCTAAATATTAATCTTTAATCCTTTCATTAATTCAATAAGCATATGTTGAATACTGACTGTGCCAAACCCTGTTCTAGATTTCAGGGCACACTTGAGCCTTTACCTCTCCTGACTCCAGACATGAGAAGGGCTACTAATTTGTTGGGTCAAGTTCAAGCACATCATTGCTTCCCAGAGTTAAAGTTAGTTGGCCAAGATGGTCAAATTCTTTGTGTCTATGTGATGGAGCTGTTTTTAACTGAGTCTTTCTTTGAAATGTTTATTAAAATGAAAATCCATTGGTAGGTAAGATGAGACTGGGATGGACTACAATGTAGGAGGAGACTCTGGCATGAGAAGGACCAGCAGGACCAGGGTGGAGTCAGGGAACAGGAAAAGGAGGCTTTGGTGAGCCATTCTGAGCATAAGGGAGAAAGGTTCTTACATTTTGGGTTCTTTAGGATTGGTATTTCCTTGCCTTTTCTCACCATCAGAATGGTAAGACAAGTCTAGGGGAAAGAGGCCAAGGGGGCCGCTTGCCTGTTTCACATCTAGGCCACTTAGGACTGAGTTTTATTTTATTTTATTTTATTTTATTTTATTTTATTTTATTTTATTTTATTTTGGTATTTGTGTATTTATTTATGTGTTTATTTAAAACTGTGTCAGATGGGTTTTTCTTTATTCAAGTATAATTAGCATACAGTTGTTACATTAAAATGATTCAATAATTCTATAGATTTCTCAGTGCTCATCACAATAAGTGTATTCTTAATTTCGTTCATCTATTTCACCCATCCCCCCACATAACTCTCCTACTGACTCTTTTTTTTTTTTTTTTTTACAATATTGTGGTTCCTTTAATCCAGTTCAGTTAAGAGAGCCATGATTTTTACATAAGGATTGCGGTCAAAATCCAAAAGTATTCTCAAGAATAACAAAAGTTTAATGGTACAAATCAGCTTTTTCAATTGATTAAAAGATATATCTAGTCAATATATCTAGTAGCAAACTTTATTTAATCTTGGTTAATTCAGCATTTCCAAACCAAAATTGAGCACACAACCTCTGTATGTGGAATGCCCATATACACAGGGAAACAGTAGGATTGTTGACATAACACTGATTTGGAGTAATAGAGTGACTTTTACGTGGAGCTGTTCTCACATCTCCATAAGGTAGCAGCAGTAATTATAGCTAACACATATAAATTGCTTGCTATATATGCCGGGCACCATTCACATGCTTTTTCACATAAGTCATTTAATCATCATACCATCACCACACAGGAGGTCTTGTTCTTATTCCTATTTAACAAATGAGGAAACTAAGGCACAGAGAGATCACATAACTTACCCAAGAGCATTCCGTTTGTAAAAGACAGACCCAGGATTTAAACTCAAGTAGACTAACTCCAGAATCCAGGCTCTCAGCACAACATTCAATTGCCTCCAGCCCAGGTATGAATGTCTTTCTATAGCACAGCTAATGGGTTGCCAAAGGGCCAGCAATGTATGTTCTAGCTCCTGGCCGTCTGCTCACCTCTTTTCAGCTTGAAGACACCATTCATATTAGACACTGGAAAAAATGACAAATATAATATAGTTCTAATCCTTAGATGAGTAACGATCAGGAAAGAAAAACAGACAAATAAAGCAATAAGTGCCACCCATTGTGATCCATACAGCAATAGAGGTGTATCTTCAGGTGTTTTTAATTATTTCACAACAGGATGGCAAAGCCACCAACCAATCAAAATGGGAGCTAACATGCAGAAGAATGAACCTGGACCACTTTCTTACACCATACACAAAAATAAAGTCAAAACGGATGAAAGAACTCAATGTAAGACAGGAAGCCATCAAAATCCTCGAGGAGAAAGCAGGCAAAAACCTCTTTGATCTTGGCTGCAGCAACTTCTTACTCAACATGTCTCCAGAGGCAAGGGAAACAAAAGCAAAAATGAACTACCGGGACCTCATCAAAATAAAAATCTTCTGCACAGCGAAGGAAACAATCAGCAAAACCAAAAGGCAACCTACAGAATTGGAGAAGATATTTGCAAATGACATATCAGATAAAGGCTTAGTACCCAAAATCTATGAAGAACTTATCAAACTCAACACCCAAAAAACAAAGAATCCAGTGAAGAAATGGGCTAAAGACATGAATAGACACTTCTCCAAAGAAGACATCCAGATGGCCAACCGACACATGAAAAAATGCTCAACATCATTCACCATCAGGGAAATACAAATCAAAACCACAATGAGATACCACCTTACACCAGTCAGAATGGCTAACATTAACAATTCAGGCAAAAACAGATGTTGGCAAGGATGTGCAGAAAGAGGATTTCTTTTGCCCTGCTGGTGGGAATGCAAACTGGTGCAGCCACTCTGGAAAAGAGTATGGAGCTTCCTCAAAAAGCTAAAAATAGAACTACCCTATCACCCAGCAATTGCACTACTAGGTATTTATCCAAGGGATACAGGTAGGGTGTTTCAAAGAGACATATGCACCCCCATGTTCATAGCAGCACTATCAACAATAGCCAATGTATGGAAAGAGACCAAATGTCCACTGATGGATGAATGGATAAAGAAGATGTGGTGTGTGTGTGTGTGTGTGTGTGTGTGTGTGTGTGTGTGTATACATACATACATACACAATGGAGTATTACTTGGCAATCAAAAAGAATGAAATCTTGCCATTTGCAACTACGTGGATGGAACTGGAGGGTATTATGCTAAGTGAAATTAGTCAGAGAAAGACAAAAATCATGACTTCACTCATATGAGGACTTTAAGAGACAAAACAGATGAACATAAATGAAGGGAAACAGAAATAATATAAAAACAGGGAGGGGGATGAAACATAAGAGATTTTTAAATATGGAGAACAAACTGAGGGTTATTGGAGCGGTTGTGGGAGGGGGAATGGGCTAAATGGGTAAGGGGCACTAAGGAATCTACTCCTGAAATCATTGTTGCACTATATGCTAACTAATTTGGATGTAAATTAAAAAAAAGAAAGAAAGAAAGAATGGGAGCTAGCTGTAGGGCCTCTGCAACATCCCAGAGGCTCCCTGCTGTACTGGTGTGCCCCCTTTCCTTCTGAATTATGGGGTGGTCTAGAGAGTCTTAAGGAGAGACCAAGGTAACCAGGGTTACCAGGGTGTTGGAACACTGTGGGCTCAGAGTAATGGATGTTTTCCAGCTATCACAGAAGCATTTCAATGTTTAAATAATTGATATTGCCACAGCAGGCATATTGTCTATAAGTCATGGGGTTGCCTGTCTATTGAACTCCTTGTAGCCCTCACTAAGGCTAACAACTGAAGCAGCATAGCTACTCTCACACTAGCTAAATTCAAGATATGGAATGAGGAAGTTGATTTTTCTCTCTCCTCCACCCTGCCAATGCTTCCAATCCAAAATCATGGATTTGTGGACATTATTACTTAGAAAGAGGCTACATTTTTTTTAGTTTTTTTTTTTTTTAAATGCCTTAGATGTATAAGAGAAAGACAAAAATGATGAGGTCCTTAAATAAATGGTTAGGTCTGGAGAGTGTTGCCATATCTTTCCTGAGATGACTTTCTTCATTCATCTGACATTTTTCTATCCTATCTCTCCCTGCCATGCATTAAAGATCTATTTTTTTCAATTCATCCTACATTTCTTGTTCTCTTTTCTCCCTTCTTAAGCCCAAGGCTTATTGTAATCCCCTATTTTCAGGAATGAACTAATTGATTTCCACAGTCATAGCAGCTGGCAGCTTTTATTTTTTATTATGTTTATTTTTGAGAGAGAGAGAGAGAGAGAGAGAGAGAGAGAGAGACAGAACACGAGCAGGGGAGGGTCAGAGAGAGAGGGAAACCCAGAATCTGAAGCAGGCTCCAGGTTCTGAGCTGTCAGCACGGAGCCCGATGAGGGGCTCAAACCCACAAACTGTGAGATCATGGCCTGAGCCAAAGTTGGATGCTCAACTGACTGAGCCACCCAGGAGCCCCAAGCAGATGGCAGCTTTTAAAAGCCTATAATAAAGACTCAACTCAAACTATCTGAAGCAAAATAAGAAAGTTTATTGACCTAAGTATCCAAGCCACAGAGATGTGAATCCAACTTCATGTGTGACTGGATCCAGGGGCTAGGATATTTTTAGAACTGACACTTTATCTCAGAGTGTGTCTCTTTCTGTCTCACAACAGACTTTCTCCATATGAGAGTCAATGTGGCAACATACAGCTTCAGGGTGATAACCTTACAACGTTGAGACCATTTAAAAAAATTCCAATAAACCCACTTAGAAAATTTTTAGGGAAAGACTATGACTGGACAGAATGAAAGCATATATTCAGTACAAATATATGTTTCATGTGGGAGAAAAGCATTTCTCCAAAAGAGAGAAAACTTACCAGAAAAAAAAATGTCGGGTAAAATTGAAAGTTTTCAACTCTATGGAACAGAGAGTGTCTTATGTAATTTTATGCCAAAATTTAGGTGTTTGATAAGCTTGTCTCCTATTAAGGAACCCCAGGTCCTCAAAGGGCAAGCAATCCTGAAGGAGTATGTAGAAAGATGGTTCCCATGTTGTACGAAGTGCTCCTAGGAGACTTTATATATGTGGAGATGCTTGAGAGATGAATAGTAGTTTGCTAGGTGAGCAGTAGGTAACAATCTAGGCAGAGGGAGGAGTCTATGAAAATTCAAAGAGGGATGAAATAGCAAAACCCGAGGGGAAACAATGTTTATCAGCTGGGTGGTGTATTCCTTCTTCACCATCCCATATAGCATTTGCGGTGGCTAGGCCAAAAGCAGAAAACTTTTGCATTCATCAAGAACAAGAACAGAAGAAGGAGCAAGGAGCAGTATCAGTCAGAATAGGCCAACTGCCATAGAAAGCAACCTGAAGATCCAGTCTTAATGCAATAAAAAATTTGTCCTGTGATGTAGTCCAATGAGGTGGGAAGGGGGACAGGAGAGGAGTCTCTGCTCCATACAGCCATCCAGCGACTCAGGAGTCTTTCAACTTGTAGTCCTGTTACTGTCTAGCACAGTGGTCCCCAAATCTGATGTGCAACAGAATCGCCTGTATTCTGGAGGGTTTGTTAATCCATGGATTGCCAGGCCCCACATCCAGAGTTTTTGATTTAGTAGGTCTCCGGTGTGTCCCCAGAATGCATCTGGAACAAGTTGCCAGGTGATGTGTATGTTAGTGGTCCACAGTGGACCCCAGTTTGAGAACCACTGCTGGAGAGCCTCCAGGAACCTCCTTCAGCATTCAGACAGCGGTGGAGGAAAAAGATGATGCTTAGGGAAGGCTCGACTGCTCTCTCTTAACTTCCTCAGCTCAGAGGTGGCAGACATCACTTCTGTTCACACTCTATTGTAGAGAACCAGTTCCCCAGCCCTACCTTGATACGGGAACTTTGAGAAATGTAGTCTAGCAATGTGTCAGAGAAAGGAGGAAAACACAATTTTATGAGCACTAGCAGTTAACGTCACAGAGCATAACTGAACTAAAAGCTTCAAATAAAACATGAAAGGCCGTCCTAAGGACAAACAGTGGTGATTTGACCCCTGGGTTATGACAGATTAAAACAATGTATTCGTTTGATGGAATTAGATTCAGAAAATATTCAGATATTGTTGTTCAGCTCTCTTATTCTTTCATTAAAAAAAATAAAGATTTAGAATTCTTCTGGACACGTGTACTAGTTTGTACATACACACACACACACACACACACACACACACACACACACAACTTTACTTTGCCTGAATTCTGGTTTGCCTTGTCTTTAGATTGGCGTTAGTTTGCTTCAATTCCTTTCCGGAAGTAGGCAGACTATAAGTTATGAAAAAAATACGCATATGTTTTAATAAAAGTTGTTTTCCATTGGGGGAGGGGCCAGCAAGTTTGTGAGCTTCGTTTCAGTTTGGGGTTTACAATTCAGTGAATGTTTTTGCTAAAATCATCTTTCCCTTTCACTAACTTAATGATAATTTGAAAAATGAAAATATCCTCTGCTGCTTATTATAGGAATCTGCTGCTCCGTATTATGCGTACCAATATTCTCTTCATCTGGTGCCTAATTCACAATGCAAAATAAATCATGTGGCAGTTACCTCCCAAGTTGCAAGTTGCCTTCACCTTTGGTTTAATTCTTCCAGCTGCCCTTCACTTGCTGAATTTTCTTTCAAACACAAAAGAACAGTAATTACGTCCTATTTTTAATTATGCATCCACTCTCAAGGGAAGAAAGGAATCTGATTGTTTCCATCCAGACTGAAATTCTTCATCCTTGCTCTGGACTTACTATACCTTGGACTAGTGCTGTGGTTGAATATGTGGCTTGGACTTAGCTCATTTGAAGTTTGGATTTTTTCTGGGATTGCAATTCCAAAATTACAAAGAACTGTGAGCAATAGACTTTTCACTATTTCTAATTATTTCATTGTCCTTTGCAGAAAGACTTAGTCAGAAGCCATAATTGCAGGGCTTATGAAATTTTATGAACATGCAATAAAATATCTTGGGAGACTCTGGTCAAATTTCAGGCTCCTGAGATATATTTAACTTCCATAGCCAATTTATCACATTAATCACTATGAAATAATTACTAGGGAGCATATTTTTGAAGTGTAGTATTTACTCACAAAACCAAGCCCATACTGGGGTGTTACAGAGGCCATTTCCACGATGGATTTATACACTAGCAAAATCAAGGAATAGTGTAGAATCTACTACCCATGTAAATAGCCAATCCCACATTTCCATTTCCCTTCCATTCCCAGTACCCAGTACTCAGCAATTGCCTTTTGAGAGGCAGCCTCCTGGAATGAAAAGAACCAGGGGCTTGGCCATTAAAAGACTCCAGATTCAAGCACTGTCTTAGCAACTTATTTGTTGTGGTCTTGTGTTATTAATTTAATCTTTCTAGATTTCAGTGTCATCATCTGGAAAATGGAAATTAGACAGTGAAAGAAGGAATCATCCTCACCACACAAGGAAGCACATTATAAAAATAACTTTTTAAAAATGTTTTAAATGTTTTTATTATTTTTAAATATAATTTATTGTAAAATTGGCTAACATACAGTGAATACAATGTGCTCTTGGTTTTGGGGGTAGATTCCCATGATTCATCACTTACATACAACACCCAGTGCTCATCTGTTATTTATTTTTGAGAGAGAGAGGAAGAGAGAGACAGAGTGTGAGCAGTAGGCTCTGATCTGTCAGCATAGAGCCTGATGCCGGGCTTGAACCCATGAACCATGAGATCATGACCTGAGTGGAAGTTGAATGCTTAACCGACTGAGCCATTGTAAAGATCTCTTTTACAGCTGTAAATCTGAGTTGTTTCCACTGACTCAGCACTGAGCCTAAGACAAACATTACAAAGTAGGCAAATTGCGGTCCCCTTGCTTGAGGCCTTCTTCCTTTGGCCAACCATCTCCTAATGCCAGTGTCTGCCCAGACTTACTCATCTCTTTCCTTTTATGCATGCCACTCAATCAATGTTCTAGTTAAGGGTTCGTCCCCCACACTGTTACCTTTTGAAAACAGACTTCCAAGGCGGACACTTACAGCCACAGCCATTGTCCACAGACTCTCTTTTGGACTGGCAGTGGCTTTCAAAACCTGGAAATTATTTTCTGTGCATGAAGAATTATCTCAGCCCTACCCACATGTGAACCCATCCTGGGTATTAAATATTGATTCTGTCAGATTTGCAGGTGCCCTCCTAACCACGTCGCAGAGTATAGAACAACCCTGGTATAAAATAAACAAGCTTCCTTACTCGTTTATTTGCTCTTGATCTAAGACAACTTTTCTTTCCAGTTTACTTATCTATAAATAAAAGTTATTGAGAAGCTACTGTGTGTTAGGAATTGTTCTAAGCACTTTACATCTTTGCATGTAGCCACTCAAATCATGTTCACAATAACGGCATGAGATAAGTAAGATTATTATCCTTATTTATAGATACAATCCAAGGGGCTTAAATAATTTGCCCCAAAATATATAATCAGTAAATTGCTGAAATTGAGACTTAACCCCAAACCCCTTGGCTCCTGAGCCCAAGAGCTTATCATACTTATAAGGTGCTTGGTTAATTGAAGCTATAATCATCCACAACAGAGAATGTCACAAATTCACTGATGGACAACATGACTTGGGAAATACTAGGTGCAGTAGGGGGAGCATGACTCAGGGCAAAAGAATTTAGATTTGAGTCCTCCTTGCATCTTATCACTATATGATCTTTGGCAAGCCACTTAAGGATTCCTAGGTTGTTTCCTGTCATGGACAAGAATACTCATTCCCAAATCACAATGTTGTTTTTGTTTGTTTGTTTGTTGTTGTTGTTTTTAATGTTTATTTATTTTTGAGAGAGCACAAATGGGAGAGGGAGACACAGAATCAGAAACAGGGTCCAGGCTCTGAGCTGTCAGCACAGAGCCCGACATGGGGCTTGAACTCACGAACCTCAAGATCATGACCTGAGCTAAAGTCAGACATTTAACTTACTGAGCCACCCAGGCGCCCCCACAATGTTGTTTGAAAAACAAATGAGATACTCTCTTAAAGAATGCCTGGCAGGGGCACCTGGGTGGCTCAGATGGTTAAGCATCCAACTTTGGCTCAGTCCAACTTTGGCTCAGGTCATGATCTCACAGTTCGTGGGTTCGAGCCCTGTGTCTGGCTCTGTGCTGATAGCTCAGAGCCTGGAGCCTGCTTCAGATTTTGTGTCTCCTTCTCTCTCTGCCCCTCCCCCACTCATGCTCTGTCTGTCTCAAAAATAAACACTAAAAAAATAAAGAATGCCCGGCGGTCATAACTGAATAAATATGGGAGTTTTCTTTAGAAGAACATTATTTCTATTTCCCAGCCTCCTTTTGTACTCCTTTGTAGCAACTATATCTTATCTTCTTCCACATCAGGGCCCTAAAACACTCCTTGAGAAAAAAATTCTTAATATAAGTACACTGTTTTTACAGACACATTCTTTTATTCTTTTTTGAAGTGTATAAAGAGACAGATTCGTCATTCTAAAATAATGACTCTGTGGAATTTCAAGCACTGTTTCATTCACATAAGTGAGCGAGTTAAGGCCAAAGGAAATTTCTCGGTGTCCTAGAAATCATAAATTATACCATGCAGATCACCCCCAAAGCATTGGGTGCCAACTGGTCTAACCAGTATTGCTTGCCACCTGATATATTTTTTAAAAAGAATATAAATGGCTTAGAGGTAAAATAGGGGCTCCAATGTTCTCCCATTAACTTCAATCCCTTTAGTCTGGCCTCTATCGTAGGTGAGTTAGCCACTCCTTCAGATTAACACCTTGCTAGAGCTTTGAGGAAAGTTTTAGTTGCTTGGATGAGCCACAAAGGACTGAAACGCCATCTGCTGTTTCCATTCATTCAATTCTATAAATAAAGAGAAAAGACCTTAGAATTACTGTTAAGGGGAAAAATAATAAACCCTTTGGGATCTTAACATTCAGTCAAGTTTAGCCCACCCAAAATCTTTTCAAAGTACTTAGGATGTGTTATATAGCACTGATTTATGGGTAACAATATTTAACTAGGCTATAACTAAAGCATCTATACAACAGACACACCCTCAAAGAAAACTATAGCAACAGGTTTATATTTGTGAGATAATCCAGATGATTTTTACCTCCATTAAAACCTGTCTTAGGAGGGGTGCCTGGGTGGCTCAGACAATTAAGCATCTGACTCTTGATCTCAGCTCAGGAGCTCAGATCATGATCTCATGGTTCTTGAGATCAAGCCCTGTTCCTCCCCACCCCCACCCTCCCATGCCCACCTCCCACTTTTGGGCTATGATCTGACAGCACGGAGCCTGCCTGGAATTTTCTCTCTCTCCATCTCTGCCCCTCCTCTGCTCACACATGCACTCTTCTCTCTCTCTCTCTCTCTCTCTCTCTCTCTCTCAAAATAAATACATAAACTTAAAAAAAACCTATCTTGGTGCTTAAATAGCTGTGTAAAAAGAATCTCTCAAATGGATCCCCACAGTAATATTGCTTGAACAGCTACCACTAGCGTAACATAGAATTGATAGGCAGGAATTTGAGGACTGAAGCTAGGATGTGAACATTTCCCATCCAAGTGAAGCTGTGGAACACTAGGCAGAATCACTATTTTGAGAGACAGTGTGTCTAAGTAACCACAGTGAAACGGACTCAGCAGGCATCAGCCATCACACATGTGAAAACTGCACCATTAGCAAAGCACCTGACTCTAGGAAGCACAAAACACCACCAATAAGGTCTGTACATCAGTGTAAATGGTCATATACACACACCTTGTGTTGCTCTGAGTTTGTTCAAGGGAAGTTAAGGGGCCTCAGTGCAGGTAAGAAGGTCAAGGTAAATGCTTGACCAACCAACTTTCTCTTGTGCTGTAATGCCAAGTTAATCACTCAGTTCCATTTATGTTTGTAGAGCCCAGAGCAAGAATGCAAAGGAAGGTCCAGATCTCCTGTGTCCAACAGTGAACAGTTAGAAACCAAGCTACCAGTCTCTTAGATAAAACGTGTTCTTTTTGGCTACCCTGACACATGAACCTTCAAAATGATCTGGAAGATAAGGTTTAAATTTTGAATTCTTGGATTCCTCCAAGTTCCATGGAAGAACCTGGTCTCCAGCCTGGAGTGGATTACCTTACTCCTCTTACACCATGAAAGGCCATACCTGCATGTTAGTGGTCACCTCAGCCCTTATGTGCAAACTCCATACACAGCCCTGAAAAGGTATCCATTGGCCAAATCTCAGCCTGTGGGAGCACACACTGGCAGCACAGGCCATCCGTGGGCGGACGGAGCAGGCAAGAGGCCCTCACAGGCTTGGACACTTTCTCAGAACCATTTGTACTGGGGGTTCTGGGGTCTGCCCTATATGGGACACAGTCTAGAAAGGCTGAAGACTTAACTCTGGGTGGCACATTTGCTTAACTGCTTTGAGGGGAGGGGCACGGCCAGAGGAGGGCGGAAGTGGGACCCGCTGAAGTCAGAGGGGAGGTTCCTTTAAAGTGGGAGAGGCCCATTATGTCCTTTTGCCTTTCCCGCCTGGGTCTACTTGGGGCCAGATCACAGTACTTGATTCATGCTTTCATCTGCAGCACAGGATAATACTATAATTCTTGGTTCATCCAGAGAATTCACAGAAGCGTGTGTGGTTTTAAGCGCAAGGATTTTATCTGGTTTGAAATCTGAACTACTTTACAAAGACTCTAAGGCCCAGGGACAATCCCAGGCTCAGTGACACTCCAAGGACATTCCAGGCAAGTAAGGTTCCAACAGCTAGTTGGACCACCTCAGCCCATCCATCTTTACTCCACCTGGAGTAAACATTTCTTGAACGTTTTAAGCTCTGGGTCAGAACCAACCTGGTTTCTCAGGATTTACGTTACACGTCTCACCAGAGCCTCTCCCCAACCCTTTTATTAATCAACTGGGAGACTAGATAGTTACTGTATCAATTGCTTCAGTTTTCCATTTGTCACATACACTTTCCCGGAGCCAAAGAATGTTTATTATTTTCTCCTTCACACCTTCAAATGCAGTGCCTTTCTTAAAATATGCTATTAGAGTTTGGTGAGTCACTGTTAAAGAGTGGATTAAAATATATTACATTTGTCTAGTCTTCTTTTATAAGCATTGCAATTATTTTCATTTTTTATTTTATTTATAGAGGAATTTGGAGGTTTTCAATCTAACTGTCTCACCTCTCATGGTGGAAACTGAGACCCAGAGAGGTTAGGATACCAGTGTAAAGTCACACCGTACAACCTGTGGTAGAACTGAGTCCATTCTAAAGTCCTGTATGTTTTGCTGGCTCCAGTCAGTTATAATTTTTATTGTATCACATGACTTGATTTAGAAGGAGATGGATAGAGGGAGGAGCCAAGATGGTGGAACAGCATGGAAGTTTTTTGTGTGTCTCATGTCCATGAAATACAGCCAGACCAACACTAACCCATTCTTCACACCTAGAAAACTGACTGGAGGATTAACACAACAATCTGCACAACCTGAACCACAGAATTCAGCAGGTACGCGGCGCAGAGAAGTGAACTTGGGCAGCGAGAGGCACAGGAAGGGAGGTGCTTTTGAGAGTGGAGAGAGGATGGAGACTGGGATGGGGGAGATATGGGAAAAGCACCCCTCCCCAAAAGCAGCTGGAGAGAAAGTGGAAAATTAGAAACAGCCGCAGGGACTAAACTAAAAAGGGAGAAAGGAGAAAGGAGAGGGTTTAAATTCCATTAAGACTGTAAACAAGGGGAGTGCAAAGGCTGCAATTCCGCAGCTTGATACCTGGCGGTGCTCTGGTGGGAAGGGCGAATCCCCAGGAGCAGAGTGGGGTCCAGGAGGATCTCAGGCCACATGGGGAAAAGCGGTTCCACTTCTGGAAGGACATTTGGTAGAGACTGTTGAAGCCACCTGGTCCCAGCAGACCCCGGAAAACAGCCACATTCGCTGTTGCTAGAACAAGGTCATTAAGGGTGAAGCCTGGTGCCAGGTGTGTGTTGTGATTTTCCATAATCCCTGAAACGCTGCTGCAACACTATCTCGCAAACTTTTTCTGAGGCGGGCTGGCACCTGGCCTTAGTCTTGGGGCACCGACAGCAGCAGGGTCCAGCGGGCATTCCTGGGTGCAGCCGGCATTCGGCCATTGCTCATTCGGCCATTGCTTGGTGAGACCCTTCCGCAGAGGGGCGGGACAGGTCAAAGCCGCAGTCCTTCGGAAGTAAGGGGCCGGGGAAAATAGCCACATCTGAGACAAAAACTCACGAGAGAAGTATTGCCTGGGGCCTGGTCACGGAGTGTGAAAAAGCAGGGAGTGGATGAAAGCTGAAGACAGAGGACGGGTGCACGATTGCTGATCCAGGAGAACAGATTGGGTAGCTAAGTGGCGCCATTTTTCACTGCCCCCGCGCATGCGCAAACACACCAATAAGCACCGCAACAATCCACTCCAGTGGGCTAGCAGCGCCATCTAGTGGAGAGCGGTGCTGTTACACTGAGCCCCGCCCAACCAGGCCAACTTCGATCCTCAAGGACACAAGTCTCACTGCCGGCTTAGTTATCAATTGTAAAGCACGGACTTTAAACTTTATAACACTATAAAACACTGACTTCTAGGGGAAAACGAAGTAATTTCAATCCTACTTCAGTCTGAAAATAGGTCCATCTATTCCATTTTCTTTTTTTTTTCTTTTCTCTTTACATTTCTTTTTCTTGAATACAGAAAGAGAAAGATTACATTTTTATTTTCAATTTTTACTAAAAATATTTTTTTAATTTTATTACTATATTTTTTACTTTTGTGTAAATTTTTTCAAATTCTACTTTACTTCCATCATTTTATTTTAGTCTACTTCAGTGTATTCACCTTTTCAAATTTTCAAACAATTGTCTTTTTTTTACTTTTTTCTTTTCTTTTTTTCTCTTTCTTTTCGTTTATTTTCTTTTTCTTGAATGCAGAAAGAGAAAAACTTCATTTTTACCTTCAATTTCTATTAAAAATATTTTTCTCTAATTTTTTTACTATATTTTTCCCTTTTATGTAAATTTTTTCAAAATCTATTTTACTTCCATTATTTTATTTTAGGCTACTACAGTGTATTCACTTTTTCAAATTTTCAAACGATTTCCTTTTTTCCTTTTTTCTCTATTTTTATTTCTTTTCTTTTTCTTGAATATAGAAAAAATTCATTTTTATTTTTAATTTTTAATAAAAATATTTTTCTTTAATTTTTTTTACTGTGTTCTTTACTTCTGTGTATATTTTTTCAAATTCTATTTTATCTCCATCATCTCATTTTAGTCTACTTAAATGTATTCAATTTTTCAAATTCTCAAACGATTTCCTTTTTTTTTCTTTCCCCCCCTTTTTTTTCTCTAATCTGTCAAACCACTTTCAATACCCAGACTAAAACACACCTAGGATATAGCATCATTTATTTGATTTGTGTGTGTGTGTTTAATTTTTTAATTTTAATATTTTTAAAATTTTAATATTTTTTAAATTTTAATTTTTTTAATTTTAATTTTTTAATTTTAATTTTTCTACCTCATTAATTCCTTTTCTCCCTTCAAAATGACAAAATGAGGGAATTCACCCCAAAAGAAAGAGCACGAAGAAATGACAGCCAGGGATTTAACCAACACAGATATAAGCAAGATGTCTGAACCAGAATTTAGAATCATGATAATAAGAATACTGGCTGGAGTCGAAAATAGATTAGAATCCCTTTCTGCAGAGATAAAAGAAGTAAAAAATAGCTGGAATGAAATTAAAAATGCTATCACTGAGCTGCAATCACGGATGGTTGCAGTGGTGGCAAGAATGGATGAGGCAGAACAGAGAATCAGTGATATAGAGGGCAAAGTTATAGAGAATAATGAAGCAGAAAAAAAGAGGGAGATTAAGGCAAAAGAGCATGATTTAAGAAATAGAGAAATCAGTGACTCATTAAAAAGGAATAACATCAGAATCATAGGGTTCCCAGAAAAGGAAGAGAGAGAAATAGGGGTAGAAGGGTTATGTGAGAAAATCATGGCAGAAAACATTCCTAAACGGGAAAGACACAGACACGAAAATCCAGGAAGAACAGAGGACGACCATTAGATTGAACAAAAACGACCATCAACAAGGCATATCATAGTCAAATTCACAAAATACTCAGGCAAGGAGAGAATCATGAAAGTAGCAAAGGAAAAAATGTCCCTAACCTACAAGGGAAGACAGATCAGGTTTGCAGCAGAACTATCTACAGAAATTTGGCAGGCCAGAAAGGAGTGGCAGGATATATTCAATGTGCTGAATCAGAAAAATATGCAGCCAAGAATTCTTTATCCAGCAAGGCTGTCATTCCAAATAGAAGGAGAAATAAAAAGTTTCCCAGACAAACAAAAATTAAAGGAGTTTTTGACCACTAAACCAGCCCTGCAAGAAATTTTAAGGGGGACTCTTTGAGGGGAGAAAAGATGAAAATATATACATATAAATACCAAAAGCAACAAAGATTAGAAAGGACCAGAGAACACCACCAGGAATTCCAACTCTACAAGCATCATAATGGCAATAAATTCATATCTTTCAGTACTCACTGTAAACATCAATGGACTCAATGCTCCAATCAAAAGACATAGAGTAACAGAATGGATAAGAAAACAAGATCCATCTATATGCTGCTTACAAGACACCCACTTTAGACCTAAAGACACCTTCAGATTGAAAATAAGGGGATGGAGAACCATCTATCATGCTAATGGTCAACAAAAGAAAGCCGAGTAGCCATACTTATATCAATCAACCTAGACTTTAAAATAAAGACTGTATCAAGAGATGCAGAAGGGCATTATATCATAATCAAGGGGTCTATCCACCAAGAAGACCTAACAATTGTAAACATTTATGCACCAAATGTAGTAGCATCAAAATATATAAATCAACTAATCACAAACATAAACTCATCGGTAGTAATACCATAATAGTAGGAGACTTCAACATCCCACTCACAGCAATGGGCAGATCATCTCATCAAAAAATCAACAAGGAAACAATGGCTTTGAATGACACACTGGACCAGATTGACCTAACAGATATATTCAGAACATTTCATCCTAAAGCAGTGGAATATACATTCTTCTCCAGTGCACATGGAATGTTCTCCAGAATAGACCATATACTGGGACACAAATCAGCTCTAAGTAAGTACAAAAAGATTGAGATCATACCGTGCATATTTTCAGACCACAATGCTATGAAACTTGAAATCAGCCACAAGAAAAACTTGGAAAGGTAACAAATACTTGGAGACTGAAGAACATCCTACTAAAAAATGAATGGGCTAACTAACCAAGCAGTTAAAGAGGAAATTAAAAAGTATATGGAAGTCAATGAAAATGATAACACCACAACCCAAAACCTCTGGGATGCAGCAAAGGCGGTCATAAGAGGAAAGTATATAGCAATCCAGGCCTTCCTAAAAAATGAAGAAAGATCTCAGATACACAACCTAACCTTATGCCTTAAGGAGCTGGAAAAAGAACAGCAAATAAAACCCCAAACCAGCAGAAGACAGGAAATAATAAAGATTAGGTCAGAAATTAATGCTATCAAAACCAAAAAAAAAAACAAAACAGTAGAACAGATCAATGAAACCAGAAGCTGGTTCTTTAAAAGAATTAACAAAATTGATAAACCACTAGCCAGTCTGATGAAAAAGAAAAAAGGAAAGGACCCAGATAAATAAAATCAAGAATGAAAAAGGAGAGATCACCACCAACACAGTAGAAATAAAAACAATAGTAAGAGAATATTATGAGCAATTATATGCCAATAAAATGGGCAATCTGGAAGAAATGGACAAATTCCTAGAAACATATACACTACCAAAACTGAAACAGGAAGAAAGAGAAAATTTGGACAGACCCATAACCAGTAAGGAAATTGAATTAGTAATCAAAAATCTGCCAAAAAACAAGAGTCCAGGGCCAAATGGCTTCCCAGGGGAATTCTACCAAACATTTAAGGAAGAGTTAAGACCTATTCTCTTGAAGCTGTTCAAAAAAATAGGAACAGAAGGAAAACTTCCAAACACTTTCTATGAAGCCAGCATTACCTTGATTCCAAAACCAGACAGAGACCCCACTAAAAAGGAAAACTACAGACCAATTACCCTGATGAACATGGATGCAAAAATCCTCAACAAGATATTAGCCAACCGACTCCAACAATACATTAAAAAAATTATTCACCACGACCACGTGGGATTTATACCTGGGATGCAGGGCTGGTTCAATATCCACAAAACAATTAACATGATTCATCACATCAATAAAAGAAAGGACCAGAACCATATGATCCTCTCAATAGATGCAGAGGAAGCATTTGACAAAATACAACATCCTTTCTTGATAAAAACCCTGAAGAAAGTAGGGGTAGAAGGAGCATAACTTGAGATCATAAAAGCCATATATGAACGACCCAAAGCTAATATTATCCTCAATGGGGAAAAACTGAGAGCTTTCCCCCTAAGGTCAGGAACAAGACAGGGATGTCCACTTTTGCCACTGTTATTCAACATAGCATTGGAAATTTTAGCCTCTGCAATCAGACAACCCAAAGAAATGAATGGTATCCAAATCAGCCAGGAGGAGGTTAAACTTTCACTCTTTGCAGATGACATGATACTGTATATGGAAAACCCAAAAGATTCCACCAAAAATCTGCTAGAATTGATTCATGAATTCAGCAAAGTTGCAGGATATAAAATGCACAGAAATCTGTTGCATTCCTATACACCAACAATGAAGTGACAGAAAGAGAAATTAAGGAATTGATTCCATTTATAGTTGCACCAAAACCCATAAAATACCTAGGAATAAATCTAACCAAAGAGGTGAAAAATCTATACACTGAAAACTATAGAAAGCTTATGAAAGAAATTGAAGAAGACACCAAAAAATGGGAAAAGATTCCATGCTCCTGGATAGGAATAACAAATATTGTTAAAATGTCAATACTACCCAAAGCAACCTACATATTCAATGCAATCTCTATCAAAATAACACCAGCATTCTTCACAGAGCTAGAACAAATAATCCTAAAATTTGTAGGGAACCAGAAAAGACTCCAAATAGCCAAAGCAATCTTGAAAAAGAAAACCAAAGCAGGAGGCATCACATTCCCAGACTTCAAGCTATACTACAAAGCTGTAATCATCAAGACTGTATGGTACGGGCACAAGAACAGACATTCAGATCAATGGAACAGAATAGAGAACCCAGAAATGGACCCACAAACGTATGGCCAACTAATCTTTGACAAAGCAGGAAAGAATATCCAGTGGAATAAAGACAGTCTCTTCAGCAAGTGGTGCTGGGAAAACTGGACAGCAACCCGCAGAAGAATGAACCTGGACCACTTTCTTACACCATACACAAAGATAAACTCATAATGGATGAAAGACCTCAATGTAAGACAGGAAGCCATCAAAATCCTCGAGGAGAAAGCAGGCAAAACCTCTTTGATCTTGGCCACAGCAACTTCTTACTCAACATGTCTCTGGAGGCAAGGGAAACAAAAGCAAAAAAATGAACTACTGGGACCTCATCAAAATAGAAAGCTTCTGCACAGCAAAGGAAACAATCAGCAAAACTAAAATGCAACCGGCAGAATGGGAGAAGATATTTGCAAATAATATATCAGATAAAGGGTTAGTACTCAAAATCTATAAAGAACTTATCAAACTCAACACCCAAAAAACAAAGAATCCAGTGAAGAAATGGGCAAAAGACATGAATAGACACTTCTCCAAAGAAGACATCCAGATGGCCAACTGACACATGAAAAAATGCTCAACATCACTCATCATCAGGGAAATACAAATCAAAACCACAATGAGATACCACCTTACAGCAGTCAGAAAGGCTAACATGAACAACTCAGGCAACAATAGATGTTGGCAAGGATGCAGAGAAAGAGGCTCTCTTTTGCATTGTTGGTGGCAATGCAAGCTGGTGCAGCCACTCTGGAAAATAGTATGGAGGTTCCTCAAAAAACTAAAAATAGAACTGCCCTATGACCCAACAATTGCACTACTAGGCATTTATCCACAAGATACAGGTGTGCTTTTTCGAAGGGACACATGCACCCCCACGTTTATAGCAGCACATCAATAATAGCCAAAGTAGGGAAAGAGCCCAAATGTCCATCGATGGATGAATGGATAAAGAAGATGTGGTATATATATATACAATGGAGTATTACTTGGCAATCAAAAAGGATGAAAAACAGGGATGGGGACAAAACAGAAGAGAATAATAAATATGGAGAGCAAACTGAGGGTTACTGGAGGGGTTGTGAGAGGGGGGATGGGCTAAATGGGTAAGAGGCACTAAGGAATCTACTCCTGAAATCATTGTTCCAGTATATGCTAACTAATTTGGATGTAAATTTTAAAAAATGAAAAATAAAATTAAAGAAAAAAAAAAAGAAGGAGACAGATGAAGAAAACTGGCCAGGGTAACCTGGACAATCTGGGGGAGTAGGCCACAGATCTTGGACTTTCACCATCTTACCATTTTTCCATTTTGTCTGTGCCTCTTAAGATGGATGTGGGAGATGGGGAAGAGGAAACGATCAATGGTTCTGTTCAGACATTTGAAAAATTGAAGAAAACAAAATCACCAGCTAACGTCCAAGAGACTAGTGCAGGCAATAACTCATTATGACTGAATGAGATTGCTTATTGCTGAAGTAAACAAATTTTCATATTTAAATGGTCTAACACAATGGAAGTTTAGTACCTGCTCATACCAGTCCCATGAGAGAGTTCCTTGTTGTGGATGATGTTTAGGAAACCAGGTTCCTTGTATCACGTGGGGTAGTCATCTCTCAGGATCTTTGAGAGCTCTTTAGGACTCAAAACTCACCTGCTTCCTAAACTCTCCAAGCTCCATTCCATTGGTGAGGATGTCCTGAGGCCACACCTGGATGTGTGCAAGGTGTGAGCTGGGAGGAGCTTGAGAGATGTTGCCAATGACAGGGCAGCCCTCTCCTCATGATGGCGCCATGCAATGGAAAGGGAGCCTGCATTTTTAGTAGACAACTGGTCACTTCTGCCCAACTAATAAACATCATCCTGAGAAAGCAGAATGTGACAAGATTTCAAACAGAAAAGCTTCTAATTAATGACTATGCTTTAGAGTTTTCAACCTTTCACTTAGGGACTCATACAAAGAATCAGTTAATTATTGTAGAACCCTGCCATGTAGAAAAAGATATCCTTGATCTCTGATCCAATATTTTCCCAGTATAGAAGCTAAAGGAAATGCTACTTTTATTAAAGTTTTTGTTTGTTTTGTTTTGTTTCTTACATGGATTCTGGAAAGCAACTAAGACCAAAGAATAATGAAGTGAAGATGAACATAATTGCAGTGCCCCAAATGTTCTTCAGGTCATTTAGAACAATGAGATTCAAGAATAATTAGCTTCAGTTCTGATAATGACTTATTTTTAATTTTTTATTCCTGAGTTTTATACATATAAAATGACAATACTAATCACTACTTAAACATTTTCTAATGTCTTAACCTTGTGATTTCAGTATAACAGAAACTGACAGAGAGGAAGGCTTTGATAAATTAGATTTTAATAGAGAAAAGAGATTGAGAATGGGAATGCCATAAGAAAATGAATTAACATCCAGTCAGAAGAAACATCAGAGTATACACCTGCAAGTCTCCAGTAATGGTGCTCACCAGAGAGACATGGAGAAGTTTTTCCAAATACACTCTCCTGGCCCCAGCCCCTGGAAAATCTGATCAAGTAGATCTGGGGAAAAAAACTAGGAATCTGCCTTTTTGCCTAACACATCAAGTGATTCTGTTGACCTCCTTAAGTAACAGTGGTCTAGGGGTAACAAAGGAGAAGGGAGAATTATTTGCTAAAGATAGGAAAGTCAGTAGAATATTTTCAATAGAGGAAAAGAAGCAGTGTCTGCTTCTTTTAAAGAAAATAAAGTCTGAAGGAACTAGGTGGGGGATGGTGGTCTAAGGCCAAAACCCTAGAAGACATGCAAAAGGAGAAAATCTAAAGTACAGGTGAAAGAGGTAGCATTTGGAAGGCATGGTAGATGTCCCCTTAAAGGTACAAATAGGGAATTCCCGGACAAAGTTTCCATCACAGTTTTGAGGCAAAAAAAAACAGTGTCTGGTAAATGGCCTTGATCTTTTGAAGAGAGTCAGTGACAATCTACCAAGAAGAATGATGGCTCAGTTGAAGTCTGGAGCTTAAGGACTGTGGAGAGATCTGGAACAGCCACTGGGAAGACTGCCCTAAGGAGCCACGTAAGCCAATATGAGGTGAGTGAAAAATAATATTTATAAGCTGTGAGTTTTATGGTAAGAAAATTCTTCTGTATTAGATGGGCTTTAAATGTTGAACTTAGATTTAAAAAGAGTAAAACAGAAGAGAATCAAAGGTGACAGGTGACTTCAAGTCTAATAGTAGCCCTAACTTACAGTTGAGGAAATCTTTCTGAGCTACCAACTGTAGGCTGTTTTGCTCTTCTGTGCATTTTCCCACCAACATCTGCACTGAATGGTTCCTCTGCCTGAAATATTCTGCCCCCACTTCAGCCACCTGGGCTGCCTTCTCCCACCCCCAACTTCAGTTAGGTTCTTGCACAAATGGCACCTTATCACAGAAATCTGCATTAACAAGCCATAAAAATAGGGCCAACCCTCCCACCAATTTCTCTTTCTTAAGCAGTTTTTTGTTTGTAGATGTGTAACCACCTGATGCATTATACTTATATTTATTAATTCTCTGTTCTTCCCCACCCTAACCAATATATAAGCTGCAAGAGAATAAAAGTTGATCTGTTTGGTTCTTTTCCAACTATTGCCAGAGCTTAGCTCAGGCACTTTTACATTAGACACTCAGGGAGATTTGATCAATGTATTAATCAATAAATTAATGGGTGATTGTGGTACTCAGCTTTCAAGATGACTCCCAGTGCATGCACTTACACAGCCTTCTCTCACAATAAATAGGACTGACTTGAGCAACCAATAGGATATTGTGGGAACGATGGTATGAGATTCTCAAGGTGGGGGTCATAGAAGACATTATGGCTTCTATCTTGATTTCTTGGATCATTTGCGGTGATCTCTGGGGGAAGTCAGTTGTCATATATTGAGGACTCAGGCAGCCTTAGAGAAAGGTCCGTATAGTGAGGACAAGAATTCTCCTGCCAACACCAGCACCAATATGTCAGCCATGTGAGTGAACCAACCTGAAAGTGGATAATGGATTATACAGCAACAGATAACTAACATAGTGTCTTAGAAACAATTTTCAAAATATTTTCCCTCTTTCCATTTATGTTTAATGTCAGGGACAGTTCTATTTTTTATGAAGTGTACATTTGACCCAAGAACCAAATACCCAGTGAATCAGCAGGTTGATTTTCAGCACAATTATTTGAATAGATCTGGAAGTATATTTCATGCCCTATTACTGACAGTATCATTGGCCTTATGAAAACCTAGCACGTTTATTTAGAGCAAAGATTTCCTTTCAGAGGAGTGCCACGTTGGACATAAATGACTAGTCTCTGTCCCACTGTTTTATTTAGTCACTAGTTAGGTGTTGTCTCCAGAAAATCATGACCTCAACTACCATCTTGCTCACTTGTTGGCTGGAGTGCCCCCAAAATAGCATGACCTCAGCTAGAAAGTAGAGATAGACCCTGATAATCAAGATGGCATCTGAAGATGGTCAGCTAACCATACTCCTTGCAGTTGGGTATGAGTCCTTTCTCAAAAGGGGGGGGGGGGGGGAGCTATGTGATACATCTCTGTATCTGCCAACAAATATTTTTTTGTGAAATGGAATGAATGATATGTTTATTTGAAAATCATCATTATAGGAGTGCCTGGGTGGTTCAGTCTGTTAAGCATCTGACTTCAGCTCAGGTCATGATCTCACAGTTTGTGAGTTTGAGCCCCGCATCGGGCTCTATGTTGACAGCTCAGAGCCTGGAGCCGGCTTCAGTTCTGGGTCTCCCTCTCTCTTTGACCCTCCCCCACTCATGCTCTGTCTCTGTCTCTCTCTCTCTCTCAAAAATAAATGAGAAACAAAAATTTTTTTAAAAATCATCATTATAACTTTATAGTCATACCTAAAGCAATCAGAGCAAGAAGAGAGGGGTGGTTATGTCTTTAACTGTACAGCTAGCTAACAGCTAGGTTAATATAAATACAGTAAGCAAGGACATACATGGAGATTTCAAACAACTGAAATATAGCCAAATAGAGATGGAAAATAATAAGCCTGGGAGAGTAGAAAGAGACACCAAAGAAGTAGGCATTGTGAGGTTTTAAATAAAGATATCATATGATCTGATTTACACTGTAAGAAAATGACTCCAGCTGCTTATGGAGAAGGGGTAATAAAGTAACAAGAGTGAAAGTAGGGAAACCAGTTAGCAAGCTAAGGTGACAGTCTAACTAAGAGATAATGGTAGCTGGGATTCTGGCGATATGGTAAAGATGAAGAGATGGACAGATTCAGAATAAATTTTGGAGGTAATGTCACAAGACTTCCAATGTAGTAGAGTTGGAAGGTAGGGGAGAAGAAGACTCAAGGATGGATTCTTGATGTTTGGCAGATGGTTGTGCCATTTCCTAGGAAAGAAGAATAATAGAAGATGAAATTTGGAAAGGAAAAATCTGCTTTGGATTTGTAATGTTTGAAATGCCTTATTATACATTCAAATGAATATATCAGACAAACAAATGGCTTTAGGACTCTACAGCTCAATGGAGATGTCAAGAGCTGGAGAGAAAATCAAGTATAATCAGCAAATAGATGGTAGTTAAAGCCTGGGACTTTTCCAGAATTCATACATCTAAATGAATGGAACCTCCTTCAGGATGCTTTCTTTCCTTGAGAAGCTTCACAGTATAATTCTCTCTAGTGATGTTGCCCATTTGCAAAATATTTTAGGGCCTCAGATTCTTTATTAGTAAGAAAGAAAGAGAGAAAGAAAGAAAGGAAGGAAAAAAGAAAGAAAGAAAGAAAGAAAGAAAGAAAGAAAGAAAGAAGAAAGAGGAGGAGGAGGAGGAGAAGGAGAAAAGAAGTCAGCTTTCTGAGTTGAATGAACTTAAAAACAAGCAAACAAAAAAGTAGATTGTGACTGTGTCTCTTACTGCAAACTTTCCAGACTACTGACCTTAATAAAAGCATTGAGTAAATTGAGAGACCATGTTGTATGATATGAAGAACCCAGATTTTGAGATCAGGAAACCTGGGTTCAAATCATGGTTCAGCCACTAATGAGTGCTGTGCGTTTCATAATTTTTTTGCTCTGAGGCTAACTTTCCTCTAGTAGAAAATAGAGATTATAGCACAAATCTTTTGTATTTTTAAAGTAGATTCAACATGATATATATGTCTAGTAACATAGTAAGGGCTTAATACATTTTAACTATTCTAAGACTTTTTAATGTGTTGATAAACTGAAATGAAACAAGCCATCATAAAATCATCAGAATGGATGCGTGCTTGCCTAATTACCAGACGGAAAACTGCCCTTTCATTAGAGAGATCACAGTAAGATTTACTCCTTCCATGGGAAGAAAAAGGAATGAAATATGGAAAAACCATGGGGTACTTCTGCCCACTGTGAGCCTCCCCTCAGCTCCATAAAGTAAGTGCATAATAGAGTAGGCAGTGGGTAAATAATTCTCTAGGGCTCCAGGCAGTTAATAAGGAAAGATGCTTTTGTCGAAACTCATTGTGCATGAGTTTTTCTCCACATTTCCAAAGGTCACTGAAACGATTCATTTGTTCTCTATTCTATAATCCCAATGATTCACCTAAAAGTTAAAACAAGTATTACTCCATTGAGGAAATGTTCCGGTTTGACACCGATATGAGTTGAATCTCCCAGTCCTTAAACTAAGAAACAGTGTTCAATTTTGCCCTTGCTTTTTAATATAATTGATCAGTAATAGAATCAAGATATTATAGACACTTGGCATTTTATAGATGCAGTTTCAGCTGGTCTTAAGCTGGTCTTAATTTTGCTGAGAAACTAATATGAATCCCATGAGTCATAAGGCTGGTGTGCTGTAACTGGTGAGTCTAACACAGCCAAGTTCTTGAAACTTCTATGATTTCTCACACCTATTAATAAAAAACTTTGAACTTGGTCCCTCTCCCTCTCTCTCTCTCTCTGTTCCTTCTTTCCTCTCCCTCTTTGGAGAACACTAATCAGGCAAACTGTCTAGCATAGCATCTCAATGGGGCTTGATTATTCTGTACTCAAGAGTTTACAAATTGCCTGCCCCTGGAGTTAATCAGCCTGCTGACATATTTTGTTTGGTCTATGTGGCCTTTAAAAATCCAGCCAAGGTTTAAAAACTGAGAAAAGTTATGTATTTGTTAAAAAGAAAGTAAAAGAAAAATTATTTATAGTTCCTCTTTAAAAATTCCTATGTGGCAAGAATTAGTTGGACGTTCCATCCACTGAACTCCTTCCCACTCCCTATTACTTCCCAGATGAAGCCAAGGTGAGGTGCCTTTTATTATCAAAATTGAATCATTGTGTTTCTTACAGTAAAAGAACAGTCATCTGAATGTGCCATGTTGTTGAAAACGATTCTCCTTTTTCATTTACGTCAACTACCTGAGTTTTACAAGCATTCAATCTGTCTCTCCGGTACTACTCAGGATTTATTTAGCAGTTCTTGAGAGGTAATACAGTTTTGTTTCTTGGTGGAACACAGTCTTGAAAAGAAAGCTAATTGCTAGAGCTGGTAATGGTAATTTTAAAAAAGGGAATGGTTCTTAGCCACAAATTATATAGAAGTTTAGAATGGAATTTTAATTAAGCTCTGAAGATACCACATTACAGTTTTAAGTTATACTTTACTGCAGTATATGAAAAATGAAGTAACCTATAATTTTTGCAAATTTGAGTGTTCTGTAGGTTCTTAGAACATGTCCCTAAATTTGTTTATATTCCTTTTGTTACATAGGTCCTATTCCTTATACCCAGATTTTTAAATTCAGTGTTTGGTCACATTCAAAACAAAGTTTTTCAGTAGTCACTGTGGTTCTATGATCTATCAGATTATACTGTGTCTGGGAAAACTTTCGTCAATATAATAAAATCATAACATTAAAATTTTTCTTCTTATCTCCCCAGGCTCATTGTTACATTGTGCTCTTGCTTCGGTCGCCTGCTCAAAGCATTTTACCAATTCATCAAAGGGAGTGAAATAAGCCATAAAGCATCCCGTGTAGCCATGGAGCTTTCTTAGAACAAAAACATGGGTGAATTCTTCCTGTGGGAAATGACCTGTGAAAATTCTTCACAAAGTAAGGAAGCTGTAATTTTCATCACACCTCGGAATTCACAAAAAGGGCATCATCAATCAATAGTTCTCTCTGGTAAACTGTTGTTGAAATATGCTGTGGGAAACTATTTATTCCATGTCACATTATGAGCAGAGAGATTATTGGAAAAGTGGTGCATTTAGCTTCCAGAATTATAGGACCCTCCAAAATCTTAGAATAAAGCCCCAAATTCATAACACAGTCTATCAGGTCCTTCAGGCTATATTTGCCCTCGTATCTTCCCAGGCAAGTCATGCCTTCCAGTAATGCTGTCACATCATCACCACTGTCACTGCCATGGCCAGATATAGGACACCACATACACACATACCTCTTTAACAAAAACACATCAAAAATCCCACCCACTTTACCTGTTTTCGGGCTTGAGGTAAAAGTAATCCTTTTAACATTTTGTAAGTAGCCATACCTCTTTCCCTTTAGGGAACTTCTTTTGAAGGATTGGAGACCCTCCTGGTCAGGAATTGACTTTGACTTTTCTAATTCCTAAAGGAAATCAGCTGCTGATAATCCTATTGACAATGTTGCATGTGTAAACTATTCTTTGTATCCTCTGCATTCTCTTGCTGGCCTACATTGTCCGATAGGTCCTTAGCCTACAATGAAAGTAGGAAGGATTTTATTTTTATTTATTTTTATTTTTTATTTGAGAGAGAGCCAGAGAGAGCCAGAGAGAGAGAGGGATGGGGGGGGGGGGGGAGAGAAGGGGAGAGAGAGAGAGATAGAGAGACAGAGAGAGAGAGAGAGAGAATCCCAAACAGGCTCCACACTCAGCACAGTGCCCCATGTGGGGCTCAATCCCACGACCCTGGGATAATGACCTGAGCAGAAACCAAGAGTCAGACCCTTAACTGACTGAACCACCCAGGTGCCCCATAAAGTAGGAAGGATTTTAAAGCTTGTTTGGTAGAAAGCATACCTTTTACTACAGAATCCAAACCTAGAACAAATCATGCATTTGCCCACCATTCTAACACTTCCTGGGAAACATTCCAAATAAATACCTCTTGGGGGAACAGTAGCTTGGACAACTCTGACCATTTCATGCCTTGTATCCAGGCCTGGTTACATAACTTGCCAGGCCTAGTGCAAAAAGAAAATGAAAGACCCCTCCCCCGCACTCCCCCCCCCTTGTTAAAAAAGTAGGAACAAAGTACAATTAAAAGAACAAAAATATAAAGTTTTTCCTCAAAAAAAGTTAATATTTATAGACATAATAAGGGTAATAGTGATATATGAGTACCAGCATAAACTTATAAATTGCAAAAAAATAATTTTGGTGTCATAATTTTATATAATAAAATAAAATAATAACATTTTATACCTTGATCTTAAAATTTTTCTGGCTTGGACATTGCCAGAAATTTATTAGGTCATTAAATTTTTACTTTTAGTAACTTCATTTTCATTGATATAATGGGAAATGATTGCCGTTACTCTTGGCAAATGGAATGTCACCAATGATTTGATAATTTTTCATTTTGAGAAAGATCTTTCTGCTGGTGCCACAGCTACTAGAGCTGTTAAGAATAATTCACAGACTGGGACAACTTAGGGATAAATTTCAGATCCATTATTCCAAATATGGATTTTAGTACATCTAGAGCTAATGATTCTTGTAGAGCAGTTTTCCAACAAGATTTAATTCTTCACACAAGTCGGTTTCGCATAAGCCTGAATTTCATTGTAAATGTAAATTTATACAATGGCATTTTAATGTTTCATGTGACATTTCTTGTAACCCGTGGGGTTTGTACAAGAAACCGAAAGTGGCTTCATGATTGTATACGGTTCACAGTACCTCTTTATGCATTCTATCGCTGTTTCCTCAATTGCAAAGATTTTTTTTGACATCTTCCTCCTAATAACTGCTTCATCGGAAGTTTTCTCTGAAAAGTGCTGTTTTCCAACAACTGTGATGATCTCTAAACTTAATTTCTATTTCGAGGTCTGTGGCACGGCATTGGCTTCGCAACATGGCAGAAGTGTTCAAAACCATCGAACCTAAAATCTCATAGGCTTTATTGGGCAATCCGTGTGCACGCTTTTCGCGGTATTTAGTGAACAGTTCATTGCTGGAGCACCAGCAGAACCGGTCTCAGCCTTCAGGCCTGAAAGTTAATGTCTATGCAGACGCCACAGGAAGGACACTGGGCAGGAGAATGAGAGTTGAGCCATCCACGAGGGTCCACCTACTGCCCCCAGGCACAGCCCTGCTCTCTCCCTGGGAGCTGCGCTCACCGCTGCTGCTTCCGACGCGGATGCATTGAAGGACGCCATCAGTGTGAACCCAAGTCCCAGCCCTAGCTGCCCCTTTGGGGCCCCACGGTGCCCGGGGCTATCCCAGTGTGTGCACAAGGCGGGGAGCCGGATCCGGTCCCCGCGCGCACACACTGGCCTTCCTGTGCACTCGCCGCTGGTCAGTTAAGCACACTCGGCGCGTCCTGCACATGCTCCAGTGTCCCTTCGTATTTCACCCGCAAAATCCAAGGGTGAAGACAGAAAGCACTTATGAAAAATTTCCAGATGGTGCCAGCACAGCAATAAACCGGACGCAAGTCTCCTGCTGAGAGCTGGGCCCTGCGGGGATGCACAGGACCTGATGTGCCGGCCCTGCTGGTAACATATGAGTTATACGTACATCGCTTGTGCCTCAGTCCATCAGCAATCCTCAAACCATGTTCCGCAGGAAAGGTGTTCCGTGAAAAAGGGGCAATTGGAAATGCTATATGCTGTGTCTCAGCCCTGGGGACTCAGTGCACATAAGCAAATTACAGGCTCTGGAAATCTTGAGTTAAAGACGCATAATTTCATTTATTCCATCCTTTCTGAAACTTAATCTGGCACCAGAATCCCATTTACATAAAACACCTTTGAATATCTTGGGAAACATTAATAGTCCATAGAATAAAATTTTAAAGATACTGTGTAGGGCTGTAGTCCAGACTCCATTCAAAAATCCCTAAAGACTTTGTTTTTATGCTCTAACTCAAAATAGGCGTTCTATTTCAGTTACTATCTTTCATAAGGACAAAGAGAAGTCTATTGAGGCTTAACACAACATATAAAAGAATAAAAAATATATTTTGTTTGGCAATAATAAAGTTTTAATTATTTTTAAATAATGCTTTATTCTAAAAGTCATAATATAGCAGATCTTCTCCTCTAATTAAAAGTTATATGATACCAGGTTATTCTTCTTTAGAGAGGGAGTTATTTCTAATCTCATACAAGTGATCTTTGCAAAACACACTTATACAAAACAACTAAAAATGCATTCATAAGTGGCAGGTCCATTGAACCTATTCCTGATGTAAAAAAAAAAAAAAAAAAAAACCATTCAAGCTCACAATTTCATTGGAGAATTTTAAAAATGTCAATCAGGTTGTATCCTGTCTTTACTTAAAATCTTCAATGGCTTCATACTTCTTCTAGGAAATAGTCCAAGCTTCTCAAGATGGGCTGCAAGGCCCTGCGTATTTTCTTTATTTTAATAAATTTACTTATTTATTTTGAGAGAGAGAACAGATGAGGGGCAGAGAGAGAATCTCAAGCAGACTCCACGCTGTCAGCACAGAGCCCGAAGTGGGGCTCCATCTCACAATTTGTGAGATTATGACCTGAGCCGAATTCAAGAGTCAGACATTTAACCGATTGAGCCACACAGGCACCCGAAGGCTCTGCATATTTTAAAAACACCTACTTCCCTGCTTCATTTTGTACCAGCGCCCTCCTCATTTACCATGTATCATCCATACTTGCTTTCATTCATTCATCCCACAAGTAGAAAAATATGAGGAAGAGATAACAACCTTGTCTTCAATAGAACAAATGAATACGGATCTATGATACAATGTCAAGTAGATGTAAGTGCTATAAAGAAAATAAAACAGGCAAGGGGTTACAGTGGTGGGGGCGGGCACTGTTTTAGTTAAGGTTCTCGGGACTGGCCTCTCTGAAGAGGGGTCTTTTGAACAGACACTTAAGTGAAGGAACAAGCTGTGTGCAGACTCAGGAGAAGAGCACGAAGGGAAGAACTTGGGGTGCGAACTGCAACTTGATGACAGTTGGGGACAGATGAAGGAAGGGGAGAGTGGCACAAGGTAGGTGGGGGTGGGGGTGGAGGCCAGATTGGGTAGGACAGTGTGAGGTGGTTGGAATTCAGATGTCACAGGAAGCCCTTGCAGGGGCTTGAGCAGCAGAGTCCCAGGATCTGACCAACCGTGGAAAGTTCCACTGGGGCTCTGGCTGGCAGAGTAGACTGAGGCAGTGCAAGGGGAGAGCAGAGAGAGAGTTGGAGAGCTCTTGCATTGGCCTGAGTGAAAGGTGGTAGTGATTCTTCTGTGGGAGAACTATTGAAAAACAGCTATATTCCGGGCTATTTTAAATGCACATCCAACAGGATCTACTAAGGGAATGAATGTGGATGGAAGAGCAAAAGAAGAGCCGATTGTCCAGGGCCTTACAGTCTGAGCAAGAAAGAAAATGGCAACATTAAAATGGCAACGCTAGGAGAAGTGTAGGTTTTAGAAGAAAGGTAGAAAGCTCTGTTTTGTCCTCGGTGAGTTTGAACTCTCTGTCAGATAACCAGGGGAAGATGGCAGACTGACAATTAGATGGATGAAAATGGATTCCATGGGGATCCTAAATCTGAGAGTTATCTGCTCAGACAAGACTGGGCTTCTCTGTTATGTGATCTCCTAACACCTTGAAATTTTTCATCATAGTACGGATCACAATTATTGGCAAACAAGTGTTTGTAAGACTAAGAATTGTTTTTCCCGAGTCTCAGTTCAATTACAGCAGGGAGATCTATCTTATTCACTTTAAAATTACCAACACCTAGTGCAATGTCTGTTATGAGCAAGCACTCAATAAATGTTTGTGGAACTGATTGATTGATTGATTGGCTCCAGACAGACCTATTTCTTCATTACCACTTCACTGCCCCTCTACCTTCTCTTGTTTCTCCAATACATGAAGACATACGTACTTACTGCCAACCACACCTAAAATTACTCTCAAATATTAAAATAAAATAAAATCCTAAGAAGATGTAACTCATTGGGAGAAAGGAAGCCAGATGTGCAGGATTGCTTTTAGGTCCAGAACTACATTTAGGGCCAATTTTTTTTTAAATGACTGATAGGATTGTTTTTGAGAAAACAAAAATCTCCATCGATGCCAAGAAATAATCAGAGAGACAGATTATCATGGTGTGTCTTTTGTACTATAAAAGTAAATTATGAAATTGGACCAATAACCATACAAAAACCTTCTGACCAATGAAGTGCAGATTTGTGCTTTTCTGCTTCATCACAGTAAATTACAGCTGGAAAGTTCAAAGACCTATCAAGTAATGTATAATTTACTAGCTTGCCTCAGTTCATGTTGAAGGATAAATGTTCAACTGGAAAACTAAAGCATTTTAAAGTCAAATTGGCTTTTTTAAAATCTGTCTTAAAATCTATCTTTTCCTAGCATCAAATTAGGAATGGATCCAGAAATAAAAACTAACCTTTTCCACCTCACTCAAACATAAGCCTATTTTTGGGTGAGAGTGTTTGAATAAATTTTCCCATCATTCCACTTCACTTGCCCCCCATCCTTTACCTGAATGAGGCTTTTATTTCCTTGGAATTGCATATAAAACTCTAGGGAAATTTCATAGTAGCCTACAAAATCACAGGCATCTTACAAAGTCAAGGGCCATGATAAAGTTAAGTTTCTCTCTCTCCCATGGTGTTTGTTTCATTATAACAAATAGTCAAAACACCCCACTGGAAAATGAGTGCAGACATCTGTCTTCTGGGGAGGACATCTCCAGAAGGACTTAACTGGGGAATCCCAAACTTCCTGTTCCCCTTTTTCTAATTTGGGGCCAATTCAGGGTTAGTCACCTAAAGTGATTAAAAGGTGAATGATTGAAGGTGAGGTAATTGTCGCTACAGGAGATGCGGCAACCACCTCAATATAAATAACTTTTACATATCACATTGTATTGAGAGATTGAAACAATAGCAGCAAAGTTACAATTGCACGGTTTCGGGTTTAACTTCTTCTACGAATCATGTACCTGAAAACAAAGCTTACAAAATGTTTACATTGCCTTCAATAGTTGACATACACAATTGAATGAATTAAAACTAGGCTGAAACCAGGAGTCCACAAATGCCACGTTCGTTGCTATATTTTTGAGGCCTGTCACAATGCCAAGTAGTCAGTACATGCTCAATAAATAGCAATTATTCACACAAAGAAAAGGTGGAGAAAATAAAAGCCAAGATTGGGGCAATTATAAAACCATATATATCCAAGGAATTTGGATTCTAATCCCAGTGTTTGTTTGTTTGTTTTGGATGAGATTTAAGGAAGTTACTTTGCTTCTCACAGCTTTTAGAAATGACCAAATTCTCTTATAGATCTAAAATTCTATTAGATGCTACTGTCTGCAAATGTCTTCCTTGATTTTATGGGACTGAAATATTACAAAAGTAATGCAAGTTGATTGTGTCTAGTTAAATAATATGGTTTCATAGGGGAAAAAAATTAATAATCTCCTTTTTTCTCCTTCTTGTCCTAACCTCTGATGTGACACTGTTAATGATTTTGTGTAAATATTTCTACACCTGCCTGTATTTACATACGTACTTCTCTCTGGATCACTGCCTCTCCAGCCCAAAGCTGGAAACACACAGACACTTTACCACCCTTCTCTTGGTGTAATTCCTACTCTTCCTTCCGACATCGCCTGAATAATCACCTCACCTGTGCGTCCATGTGATCCCTCCATGACCAAATTCCCAGTCATGCCAATGTGACTAAGTTTTTTCATATATAAGTGGAAGTATTGTGGAGTACCACACATTATGTCCACTCCACCCCCAGTCTTCATCCCTACCCTGCGAGTCTGGCCAACTTTGGGGGTCACAATTATTCCTTCACAGATTGTCACCAAGGCTCTACAGCACTGTCGCTTTTACGTACCCAGCATTCGTGCCCTCTTGTTCTGCTAACCATGATTTTCCTTTTGAAAAATGTCCTTCCCTCACTTGGAGCCCTGTGATTTGGATGGACCTGACTCCTTCTTGTGGGCTCCAGGAAAGCAGTACATGATCTAAGCCTCACCAATAACTCTACTCTGTCTGTCTGGCAACAATAATTAGTTCATGGATTGTCAATTTACCAAAGTTTGCTCCAGTTAAGATGAAGCTCCAAGGGTTTTGTCGGAATTCTTGGGAAGAGGTTTTCTTTTGTTGCTACTGTTATTCAGGTGGTTTAGCATTAATATGGAGCTGCCAATGGCTATCTTTGCTACAACGTGGATAGAACCTCTTGAGAGTGCCAAAACAGTGGAGAAAGACAGATTCCTGGTAGGTCATTTGAGCACTTGATCGGCCTAAATCTAATAATACTTTTTACTTTGCAGTTGACTGAGCCAATAAATTCCTACATGCGTTTTAAGCCAGTTTGAGTAGAATGTCTGTCACTGGGTACTGGGAGCCTTGAGTTATATACCCCCCCTACGAATCAGCCCCATATCTCTTTGATTTTAGCTTGCTGAGGGCAGATATCACAGTCTATCTTGTTTTACCTTCTTCCCCAAAGTTTTAGGTTTCATGAGGGTAAAGATGCCTTATTTTTCTTTGGTGTCTCCCAATGCCTTTGCACAATACCTAGTACCTAATAAATTTTGAAAGACTAGATGGACAAAGCAGATTCTATGGCACCCAGAGGACTGGCTAAGGAAGGTGAAGACATAGTTCCTTTCCTTAAGGAGTTTATAAATTACTATTAATTATTCCCAGATGGAGAAGTATTCATCCTAATTCATCAGCTCCGGCTATGAATTTGAGGAGCTATTAATTATGTGTTTCTATTGGATGATTCTACAAATATGTCCTCTATAAATGATACTAACTCCATTTGCCTTTAGAGTTTTCCGTCACTTTATCTTTTAGGGGCTAGCTTGCCAGCTTAGCTGAATTCTCTCCAAATATCCTTCCAGTCACATGATATTAATCCATCAGTATCAGAGAAGGGCTTCAGTGGAGGGGAGAGAAAAGGGGAGGGAGGAGAGAAGACGGGGAAAGTGAAACCACATGAAGTGGGCACAGTACCAAACACATTTTTGAAGTCTCTGGTGAAACTTTTTCTGGCATCACTATATAACAATAGCACATCATTTTCATTAACTTGAACAAACAAAACCAAACGGAGATTAAAAACCAGCACAGATGTGATATAACTTTCCACTCTAGCCTGATCTAGGCAGCCGTATGGAGCCACTTGCCTTAACAAGGCAGGACATGTTCTTTTGGTCTGTCCCAGGACAAACGGCACATGGCACCAGGATACAGGCACAAAGGCCCAACTCTGGACTGGGAATGAGAACTCTGTTCTCATTCTGCTCCTCCCCACTCTGTTCCTTTCTGATGACTGATGTGATCCTGGTTTTCTCTCTACCTCCCACCTTTTTTATACCTTTAGCTGCTGACCTTCATGATGCTTTTTATACCTGGAAACATTCTTGCTGCTTTAGTGCCAAGCACCTCCCCCCCCCCTTCCTTTCCTATCAAACACTTCCTTTAACTGAGCCTTCCAAGGCTGATCTCATTGCAAACCATGTTTGCACACCCTGAGCAGCTTTACTGTTATCTCATGAATCGTGAGCATCTGAATTCCATTTCCATGTCCTCGGGGGAAAGCCCTGTCTGGTGTGTGTTTCGCACAACGCTGCATCAGAGATGGCACTCAATAAATAATAAATTGTGATGCTAACAATACCACGAACATACACATCAGCAATAATTCACAAACAATGGATGACTATTGGACCTAGCCCTTTGGTCAGGGGACTAAACTCATCTGGTCACCATGGACTTTGGTCTGACTTCATCCAGTACAACAGTGGCTTCCCAATTGTCAAAAGTAACATGGCTCTCTGGGGTACCAGGAACTAACAGGTAAATACAATAACAAAGCAGCTACAAGGAAACTTAGAGATGCTGTTTTCCTGGTGAGGACTATGAGATCCGAAGAGATTACATTGTTCTTCAATGCCAGAAGATCTCAATATATGCGTTCCAGTCAGGGTTCGGACATTCACTGGGCAGGACCTGTGAACTTGGAGAGAGCTGCTGACTTTTTAAAACCTGTTTCATTCGTATGAAATAACCTATTCTTCCTAGTTGACAGGACTCGGTGAGAATCAAATAAGATAATAGATATGGAAGAGCGACAGAGGCCGTTGGAAGCTCCCATTTGTTGCACGGTCAACATGTGCCATGTGCTATTGGTTTATATAAACTATCTAATTTAATCTTTATAAAAACCCCGAGAAAATATCGTTTTATTCCCACTTTAGAGATGACGGAAGACTTAAGCACAGGGAAGACAAGTAATTTTGCCAAGGCTTCACAGCTTGTAGGTGGTGGACTCATTACTGAAGCTGGGCGTTTTGAATCTAGAAGCTGTTCTATGATATATTACCTAATCCAGGAGCATGGTACAGTGAAAGAGTGGAGCCATGTGAGCATTACTTTAAAGGAGTCAGGAAATACGAAGTAGTAGTATCAGAAATAAGACATGGTTTTATACATATAAGTAATTAATAATAGTCGAAATATAACTCAATTCCTTCTTCATCTTGTAAGACAACATCCTACCAGGAGGCACATGGTGAAGACAAACACGGTCTGTGGAATGGATTGCTATGCACTTAGGACATACTCTACTTCCACGACTGCGTATAGAAAGACAAAGGGAGGAAAAAAAGTTCTAAACACTGCACGTGATTCATTTGCCTTGCACTCAGTGAGCTCATGCTCTTGTAATGGGAGACACGGGTTAGTTACTCTCCATCAGACTCCAATGCCTACATTCCACCAGCTCCTGATGAGGGCATCTCACCACCCCGTGTGACTTCAAGATTTAGAGATACATTCTTTTCGCATGCATGGCCTCTAAATATATGCCAGTTCTTTCATCTGGTGCCCATCAAAAGAAACCATGACCTGCTCCCCCTCTAACGGAAAAGTTGGTAATTGCTGGAATTACTGAGGGATGTTGTTATTCCGCAATATGGCACCGCCCTAGGGGATCCTTAGGGTATTCCAGCTATGCGCAATGGTCACATTACTCACCGAAGCTAGAGTACAACCCCATAAAATGGAGGTTAAAGCCAAGCACTGGAAGAGGGTGGACCTGGTGTGGCACAGATAGGGCACTCTGTGCTGCTAAAAGGGCAACATTTAAAAATATGTTTTTTAATTTTTTAATGCTTTTTTTATTCATTTTTGAGAGACAGAGACAGAGCATGAGTGTGGGAGAGGCAGAGAGAGGGGGAGACACAGAATCTGAAGCAGATTCCCGGCTCTGAGCTGTCAGCACAGAGCCCGATGTGGGGCTCGAACACACAAACTGTGAGATCATGACCTGAGTCAAAGTTGGATGCTTAACCGACTGAGCTGCCCAGATGCACCTAAAAATATTTTTGAATGGGAGGATTGATTTAGGAAGAATATCTTTCTTGGGTAAGTGACTGAGGGAACCAAATAAATATCAGCTTCTTATTCTCTCTTTTCATCACCTCCTTGTATAGGAATAACTAGTCATCAAACAATATTCCGTTATGTGCATATATAGTCCCAGATAAAAACAGTCATAAATATGGCAGGCAAAGTGCCTGCCTTCATTCAAGGAATTAAATTCTGAAGGAAAGAGATAGAAATGAGATGCAATAAATAAATAGATCAAACTAAAATACTGAATTTCTTAAATTTTAAAATGTAATCTTTCTTTTCTTTTTTCTTTTCTTTCTTTCTTTCTTTTTACATTTCAGTAATTCTGAGATCTTGAAATATCTTAAAATCTCCTCATATATCTAGCTTTAAATTGACAGCATTTCTCTTTCTTTGTGGAACATAGAATAATGATGCATCTTACAACTAACAATGACGAGAGTCAATGAAAATGATAGGACATGTGGAAGCCACTAACACATTGCAGATCCATTGTGACACTCACAATCATGTGACAAATTCATAACTTGACTATTTCCAACACTAGATAGCTAAGGTGTATCAAATTACCTTGATGGTGGAAAAGCATATAAAGAGTAGGATGAAAGGAAGCATTTCAAATTTTTACAGGAATTTGTATCTCCATTTAGCCTAACTTCTTTTACTTGCTGATGTGCTTCTTTCTGGCTTGTGCTAAATTTCTCTTAATTTAATTTTTCCTTGAAGTGTCTACACTATCTCTTCCACATATGTGAAAAACGTTCTCCAGCCAGAAGATTGTCTTACATTTTTGCTTTTCATCTTAAAAAGTTCCCTTTCATCTTCTGGTTTACTTTAAAAAAAAAATAATCTCCACCTCACTTTCCCTCTTTTCCTTCACTTCTTTTAGGTGGAGTTCTTCCTCCAGACCTTCCTGAATACCCATCTCCCCTCCTTACAGACTCGTGTACAAATCTTCTTACCTGTCTGTCTTTTCAATCTGCTTTTAATTCTTCCCTGCTCTACACTTTCCTTCCCTGCTACCTGTGTTTTCTGATGTCTGACACCGACCTTGCATTGCAGGACTGCCTCCGTGTACTCCCTTACAGTTTCAGGTTTCTCTTTATGACTTATGTTAAGACATGTCAGCACATGCTGGGCCTTCCCATCTTCCCTCAATGTTTAAGTCACATTTTATTTTTGACAACTAAAGTTATGATGAGGGAAAACCTTCTTCCCTTCTCCTAATGTTTCCATGTGGAAACCTCTATTCCCAGGCGTGAATGGTATTGAAGTGACATGTCTAGCCCTCCTCCCCTCCCCCCTACCCCCTCCCCCACCTCTAAGAGAGGAAATGAGTTATCTGACCTACAAGTCTGGAAGAGAGAACAGAGCATGCTCAGCTCTGCCCTTGTGTCTTTCCTCCAGATTTCCCTGCAGAGGTGATACCTCTGGTCTGTTTCTGGGGCAGCCTCCATCCCCTGTATGGGGAAAGGGCTCCTATTGGAAGTGTGACCAGTTAGGTAGGCCCACATAGGTGCTATCTCAAGCTGCTTCTGCCAATCCAGCTTCACCAGTGTGCTGATATTTCGATGCCCATCTGACACCTGTGCTTTATTTTTCAGTTGTTTTGGGAATAGGATGGGTAAGAGAAGGGTTGTTTTTTGATCCCCAAACACTCCCCCCCACCCCATAGAGGGATCTTATATCCAAGAGATATAAAAGAGCAAATGACATACTCAAAGAAGGGATTAGAAAAAAATCAGATGTGTTCCAACCAACACCTGAGAGTGGAGTGGGTCCTCATTTCTGGAGATGTCCAACCACAGGAAAGGGAAGGGTAAGGTTAAATTTGTTATGCTTTTGTTATATTCGAACAACTTTTACATGTTTGTGT
Organism: Panthera pardus; assembly: GCF_024362965.1. NCBI lineage: Eukaryota > Metazoa > Chordata > Mammalia > Carnivora > Felidae > Panthera > Panthera pardus. The sequence goes on along the minus strand of NW_026526991.1, from coordinate 46,172,546 downwards.
GTGTGTGTGTGTGTGTGTGTGTGTGCTTAACCTTTAAACTTTCCTCGGAGTTGGATGTCATTAAACTATTTTCACAGTTGACAAAACTGTGGCTCAGAGAGCTTGAGTTTTTAGACCCCACAACGATGAGAGAAAACAAGATTGTATTAGTTAGCTTGTGTTGCAATAACAAAAATAGCACGGACTAAGTGGCTTAAATAACAGAAATTTATTTTCTCACTGTTTGGAGGCTAGAAGTCCAAGATCAAGGTTCTACCGGATTGGCTTCTGGTGAGAGCTATCTTCCTGTCTTGCAGATGACTGCCCTCTCACTATGTCCTCACATAGTGTTTTTTCATATAGAATTTCTGGTATTTCCTCTTTTAAGTTCATTAATCTTATTGAATCCGGGACCCATTCTTATGACCTCAATTAACCTCAGTTACTTCCTTGAAAGATTTCATCTCCAAATACGGTCACACTGAGAGGTTAGAAATTTAACATACAAATGGTGGGGGACAGGGATGGAGAGGACACAAGCATTCAATCCGTTACAAAGATTAAAGCCAGATCTATCAGATTCTGAAACTGGAGGAGAGGAGATGATTTGAAGAAAAACCTCAGTAGGAATTCTGGAAATTAAAAAATACAACACACTAGTAGAGAATTTTAAGATGGAAATGGAGGGAAAAGTAGAATGGTTCAGATAAGCTTGAAGGTTCTCTTTTACCACAGGGAAATCCAACATCCACTGTATCTATCTCATTAAGTGAATTCACATTTCCTGGTTCCAGGATCCCAAGATGTTTGTGTCAAATGAACTGATGATAGGCAATATGTATGAACATTTGTTGACATAATCCCCCACTCATCTTTAATTCAATCTTGCCCCATTCCCTTGACTATCTCCTTTCTCTCCTCACGCAAACCTTTAGAATTTGAAAACTGGTAATGCTTCTGAGTGTGCAGAGGCCTTTTGTCAGAAAAGCTCTGTTCCCCCTGCAAGTGTGAGTGCAAAATTTTCCGTGGCCAGAATATTTTCCAACATTCAGTTACCATCCAGGGTAACTAGTCTCAGATGCCAAGCGGTTGAGCTCAGGCGTTTTCCGTTTGTGACGTCTTCAAGGAGTCTTTCCCCATTTTTGAAACTGAATTTGCTGGTAAGTAAATGCTTGATTCCTTGCTTTCCTATTCCCGGCGAATTAAAAAAATCTAAGGATTTTACTTGTAAATTTCCTCATCCAAATGGTTACGTATTTGCATTTTCAAATTAAAGCAACAATAAAGTGAAGCTATTAAGGAAGCACACTGGAAGAAACAGTTGAAAGAAATTTAAAAAGCCCTTCAGAAATGTCTTTTTGTCTGAGAAGGGAGTAAGCTAGCAGACGATGCAGAGATAACGGTGCGGAACCATACATTCATTAACAAAATGCTGTGTGGGAGTAAATAGAATGAGTCAGAAACTTGGGACAAGGGAGTTTCCCACAGCCTAAACAAGCCCGTTGCTCACTAAGTCTCAGTGTCCTCACCCCTTCCTGAACAGATATATACGTACTTGTTAATTGTTGTTCACTGCTTTCTGGTATAGGACCCTGATTTGTAGACCGTCTCTAGAGCAAGTTTTATTTCAAAGCTTTCCCCTTACTTCCTTGTATTTTAGATAGTCTAGACAAATCTGGAAGCATTTGAGGAGAGTCTGAATTCCACCTATCTCTGTCTCCCCTGGACCAGATACTGACTTGCCCAGGTCTGCATAAATCTACATAAACTCACAAACATCTAGATATACTCAGGTGGAGAGGTAGGGTCACCCAGGTGCCCTCAAGTAAATTTTTTTGAGCAGGAGAATGACATGAATCAGGTATTCAATTTTACACAGGGTGACTCTAGCGTGGCACCTCTGTGCATCAGAGACAATATTGCCTGAAACCTTCTGTGCCCAAAGAGAAGATCTGAATTCAGTTAGTATTTTCTCAGACTTTCGGTCAAATCTAGCTTCTCTAATTCTGTGGTTACCTTAAAGCTTACCTTCAAAAAGCACCTAAAACCTGATTAAAAATGGACTAGATCTCCATACTATGAGCATGGTAGATAGGAGACATGATTAGAGCAGTAAGTTTCAGGTAAACTATTCCCTCATAATTTTGCATTTTTTTTTACTTTTTTTTTTTTTACTTGAAGAGTTCTCTTTCAAGTATAGTCAGTAATGATCTTTTGACCCTTCTTGTTCATACAGCCATAATGTGCAGAGATTGAAATTCATGCCCGAGAAAAGCATGAGGCATAAGAAGTAATGATATTGTTTCCACAAGCCACTTACAAATACCAGTCTCATGACTTAAAGTATTGTCTTATAAATAGTAAAGAAAAAGTATATCTGGAAAATATGTTTGCCGAGCACTCAAAGAAAAATAAGATATAATACCTTAACATTTACTTCTTTGTTTATAAAACCTAAATATGATGGTACTTCCATTCTGACACAATATCCTAAAACAAATGACATCTGATTTACTCATACCACTTAGAAATCATTCTAGCCCAGGGTGCCTGGGTGGCTCAGTTGGTTAAGTGTCCGACTTAGGCTCAGGTCATGATCTCACAGTTCGTGGGTTCGAACCCTGTATCTGGCTCTGTGCTGACAGCTCAGAGCCTGGAACCTGCTTCAGATTCTGTGTCTCCCTCTCTCTCTGTCCCTCCCCTGCTTGTGCTTTGTCTCTCTCTTTCTCTCTCAAAAATAAATACACATTAAAAATTTAAAAAAAAATCATACTAGTCCTAGTTAAATCACATAAAAACCCCACTGATCTCTTCTATATGATGCTGTGTTAATTTGGACCTCACTCCTCATTTCTTGATTTATTTGTTTTCTATAATAAGTCCCAGAGCGATGATGCTGGGTCATGAGCCTTGATCTTAAATTGATGATCATCGTAGGTCAAAAGTCCACAGAAGAAAGAAAGGCAACATTTGCTGATGAAATCACATGGGTTGATAAAATCCATAAAGAGCAGCTGTTCTTTTCTCTTCCAGTTCACCAAAATTTCTTTAAGAGTAACCCCCACTTTTTTATCTTATTGATGATGGCCCAAGTTTTGTGCTTTGGTGTGTGTTTAAAAAGTTTCCTGTGTGAACTTAGGTAAGATTTCAGAGAAATGAACTTAATAAGGTATTGATTACCTGGGTGAAATCTGTGACTTCTTCAGGAAATCCTTGATGGAAAGGAAAACCTTTGTTCCTTCGTGGCTTGTTTATATGTCCTCTTATTTGCCTTTTATTATCGAGTTAAAATATCTTTCTCTTTGTGACCTTGCTACAAGCCAGTAAAAACCTCTCTGCTATACAAGAAAGAAAAAGGGATCCAGAGTAAAGCCAGATGCGCAAAGATTGAGCACACACTCATTAAGCCCCTTTTGGTCTGATCTCTACACAATATACTTTTCTAAATGTTTCAAAGGCCACATCGTCTTAACAATCGCACACATACATTGTGATTAATATTTGAGGATGATATTCCTTTCCCAGCTAAGAAGGTAATGGACACAGCCTTCAACAGTAGTTTGTTCAGTCCCAAATTGATGAAAGTTATACAATTTGTAGAGATTTTTGGAAAAATGCCCAAGTGGGCTAGGGAGATTTCACTCCACTTAACTTTCAACTTCAACTTTTTTTTAACCTGCAAAATTTAATGTAGTGTCGTTAAAAATGGCATAGAATTATTATTTTCTTTGAGAAAGAAGAATATTATGGCCCTGAAACCCACCTAATTTGGGAAATATAAGATCATTCAACCTACAGTTTCTAGAAGAGACCAGTAGATGGATCATATGATGCCCTATTTTTTTTCTTAAAAATGATTTAAATGTGTGGATATTTGCACCTGGGAATGCTTTTCCCACTAATCAGCCTGAAAAGACTATGAAGTTGGTGTTACCCATTTACTAGCAGACTCTGAACTGAAGTGACATTTCACACATAATGTAACAGTCTTCCTTGATTCCAAACCTCCAAGCAGGGCTTGGACACAGGCCAGCACATCTGCTATATATCCCTGGATATATCATCACCATCTAAATAGAGATACATTTTGAAACTTGAACATTTTTAGAATAATTTTTTTCTTCGTTTCTTCTTTAGAGAATTTAAAACTGTTTCCTTGTCACTTTATTTTCATATTGCCAGACTGGAACATTCACATGATTTGCTTTTTTAAAGATCCTTCTAAATAAGATGTCAGGATAAACACCTATGTTTTGGCACTTTGGTTCAAGCACTCTGAGACACTGGGAATTTTATAGAAAGCGTTATCTTTAAAATTTCATATTAGAATTAAAATATGCCCTAATGTGTAACATAAAGCCTTTTGGTTCTCTTCACACAACAGCTATTCCTTACGGTTATGTGAATTCCAGGGACTATCTCTTCTCCCTAATGATCAGCTGATTAAGTATTCATGCATGTCCCTAAAGCTTTGAAGAGGATCTTGAAACAAAATGTTTGGTTCCCTTCTACAAATCAGTAGGAGAAAGACAGACAACTGGTTAAAACATGGGCAAAAGACTTGAATAGGTAAGTCCAGAAAAGAGGATTTCCAAATGGCCAATAACTAAACATATGAAAAGGTGCTTACGTTAGCCAGCAGACAAACACGAGAATTAAAACCACAGCAAAGTATGGCTAAGACCCACAATGCAAGAACTGCAATGATGTGGAGCAACCAGAGCTCTCACATTGCTGGTGGGAAGGTATACAAATAAAACCACTTTAAAGAAAGGTTTGGCAGTTTTCTAAAGCTGAATATTACGTTTCCTCTAACCCAATTACTTCCTACCTAGGCACACACACTGAACAGAAGTTCCTGCTTATGCTCACCAAAAGACAGGCACTAAAATATTCCTAGCAATACTATTTGCAGAGGTCAAGATCCAAAAGCCATCCAAAGGTTCTTCAATAAATGGAATGGATAAATGGTGGTATAGTCCTGTAATGGAATTCTGTCAGTGATGGAACGAACAGTCTTTGACTATATGCCACAATATGAATGAGCCTCGTAAGTGGTGAACACTACATGATCTCATTTATGCAAAGTACGAAAGTTGACCAAGTTGTTTAAGGTACTAGAAGGCAATGTAGTGGTCACCCTTGGGGGGTCATGACTAAAGAAAAGCCCAAGGGGAAGTTGTTCTTTGTTCTAAGTGCTGCTCCAATAAGCTGTACAGTTATGATTTGCGTGCTTTTTGTGAACATGTTATACTCCAATAAAAGGTTTTTTAAGGTGCTCAGACTGTTTTCCCCATCAAGTCTTATTCTAGGAATTTAACCTAGGAAATGACAAATTACAATAAAATTCAGATATAAATCCTGTAAGGATAGTCATTATGACATTAATTTAAATTGAAAAACAAAACAAAACAAAACTCTAAATGGCAAATAGTAGGAAATGTGTTTAAAATTGTGGATATGTTTAAAAATTAAATTTTGCTAGCTATTTAAAAATATACTTGAGATAAATATTTATTACACATAAATTATTTTGAGATTAAAAAATGAAAAGAGTTAGGCTATGTGAGTTTGCTGGATATGTCCCAATTATGGGCATCAGGGCCACTGCCTCTCATGCCCCTGGAGCACTGTTGACATTTGTATCCTACGTGAAAGGCAATCCCAGCAGCTATGAAAAGCATAACCAGCCTAATTGTGCATGACCACCCTTCCAAGCATCTACCAAAATGTTTTTATTCATCTGTCTGATGAAATCACAGGCATTCTTATTTCCCTCTTTGTAAATTTTCTACACTTTCCGAAATTTCTGTAATGAAAATGTGTTGCTTCTTTTTTAAATAAAAAAAGTTCAAACGGTACAAATTCCAACACACTCACTTCAATTGTTATACAAGAAAGCTAGAAACTATAATTCCATTATTTATTATTTTTCACCAATTCTATTCACTGGTGCTTATCACAAAGAGTGAAGGAAAATTTATTTTTTTACCTCTTGAAACCTATGATCAAAGTCAACCAACAATAATGCAACGGATGTGTTGCATTCACAAGTAGAAAACATACAGTAGATACAGTAGGCTATCAAGTAGAAACATACAGGAAAGTGGATGTTAGACATAGAAGCTATGCCTAACAAATACATTTTTACAAACATCACTCCTCTTGGTAGAACCCTCCACATTCTTCAATGCTTAGTTTTAGCTCCAAACTCCTTTATGAAGAACTTCTGGGTCATGCCAGCACAAATGAGCTGCCCTCCCTTCTCTAACTTTTTCAGTTTTTAGCAAATTCTACATAAGCTGTCTTCCCAATTAGATGGTAAACTTTTTGAGAGCAGGAAGGGCCAAGGTGCATTTTTACTTCTGAGTAACTTTTTCCTTTCCCCACTGCAGCTGCCATAATTCTCTGTATTACAAATAAAATATCTATTAGTGCTCAATAAATATACAGTTATTTTGGTGAATCACAGTGAGGTCTTCTGTTAACCCTAACTGGTTAAGAAGGAGATCATGAGCTCCATAGGAAGGAATGGATGTAAAGAGATAATCAGGATCAGTTCTCACCACTTCTAAAATGAATGTTTGAACATAGCAGGACCAAGAATACAGACCATCCACTTAAACCATTTCAGAGAGAGTCCAGTCCTCCCATGGGCAAAGAGGGCCAAATATTGTGGGAAACTCTTGAAAGACTGTGTGGGCAGCTCCTGCACCCCCACGCCCTTCGACCCAGCCAGCAGGTGGAAGGGAGTGACTTCTAATGGAGAGGGTCCATCCATGGAGACTGTGTTATTGCTCTTCTCTCAGAGCCACTCCAGCCAGATTTATCATCGAATGATAGTCTTAAAGAAGATCAAAGCTAAATTCTCAAGTAAAATAGGTATTCAGGAATTAAAGTCTGTGTGAAGTCACTGTAACTAAAAATCCTGAACATTATGATTAACAGAGGCAGGAAAAAATGCAAACCATGACTAAAGTCTCTTTGACAAGTAAATTTCAGGGAAGAGTTTTAGGAAAACAAACAAGATCAGGTGTTCACTGGTGAGAACAATCGTATACATAATGGAAGAAGTTCCACGGCTGAAACTGGGCTCTAGAAGTGGGGATGGGACAGAGGTAGAAAAGGAGTGGGGAGTTTGAAAAGAGGTACAACAGGAGGGCAGGCCATCAGACCAGAAAGTTCCCAGGCCTTAAATACTAGGGTTGTCTAGTACCTTTTCTATCTGATCCAAGCTTCAGCTCACCCGCTCTGTTTCTCTCAAGTTCCCTGGGTTGTTCTACAACTAAGATATCTATTTGCATGTGTCAGATAAACCCAATCAATGTGGGAAATCTAAGAGAATAGAGAGAAAAGATTTTATAATTTCCATAGGTCAAGGTCACCATCTTTGCACTTTTCTATTTTAGAAAAGAGAATTTCAACATGGTTTTGCTTGTATTTCCTCACTGAAACAGCTAGTTAAAAAAGAAACTCATATGCGTTTTTTTTTCTTTTATGGTTGTTTCATTGATCAAAGTTTAGTTCCTCTTCCACTCAAAATAAAGCCAGCTGTCCTTAAAATCTTTATCATTTGCAGTTCTGCAAGTGACCCCCAGTGAACCAGTTAGTGAGTACAGATGGAGAACTGGAAGAGAAAGGGTGTGGGTTTATAAAAGTGTCTCCTGGGTTTTAACTAGCCTCAGGCTACAATAAAATGTTAATGAAAATATATTAGAAGAAACAGTCAGAGACAACAATGATTAACCACATGAAACACCCCTGAATTATTTAAAACAATGCCTCCCCACCCTCCATCATTACACCTGCACAGGGAGAACAGGTCAGATGGAAAAGATCTCATAGCATTGCCTGAAGGTCAAGGTTCTAGGGCAAACCACAGAGAGCAAAAAAAATTCCAGAGGACAGGATGTAACATCTGCCTGAGGTCTGATTTGGGGAGGTTATAGTAAACATATTCCGCTGGATCCCGTCTGCAAATCCATGTTCCAATGCCTTCTGAATAAGAAGTGTTTCGAGGATGGCTAGGGCAATGCAGTCTCTGCTGAAGATGTGGTGTAGACAGTTTACATGTTTGTAAACCTAACCAAAATAATAGGAGCTAGTTTACGGTTATTCTGCTTTTTTTCCACAAAAAAAGCATTTCTGTGCTTCATGCTCTATTCGCCACCATACTGAATGCAATCTAACGTGTCACATTTTGAGAAACTGATTTTGGAAAGAGTCTCATTTGAATGAAATGGAATGAAATGTTTTTGTAGTGCAGATGAGAAAAGATGCTCTTTCGAATGTTCTCAGGCCCTGGTCTGTCACATCCACGGGCCTTAAATTCCACCAAATTCTTCATGGGACAGAGTGACATTTGCTTTCCTAACCACAGGAGAAGAAACTCTGAAGCCGAAAAACTGTCCCCAGGGACACAAAGTACTGGTAAAGCAACATGGCAACATGCATAATGCAAAAAACAGGTTAAATTTAGTGATGGATGAACATCAAATGATTTCTAGCTCTGTTTCAACTTAGATACTTATTCCAAGCATGTCGAAATGATATAAACCTTGTGAGCCTACATAACTGAGCTTAAAAATCTTTCTTTTCTGGAGCAGCTTGTCCTCACAACATCCCCCCCGGGCCCCCACCCCCCGGTACTTCTCCCTTCCCTCTCTTTGCCTCTTTGCATAGAAGAATCCGGAATGAAAAGCCAAAGAGTACACAAATATGAAAACAAACCTTGCAGAGTTTATAAATATGGTTCTGTCTGTTAGGCTAAAGAAGGACTCTGGTTTTGTTCACTTAACTTTGCCTACATCACCTAAACCTGATTCTCCTCATGCCACACAGGACAGGGAGCCAACATGCCAAAAATTCCCCATGGTCTTCGAAGCATAATTTATGGATAATGAAAAAATATGTCCTCAACTTGGATATAATGGCAATTTGCTTTCAAATTTTTAAAAGTTTGATTATTCTATTTTTCTAATACTTCAATAATGTATGTAAGAACACATATGTTTGTCCTTATGTAGTGTCATGCAAAAGACAAAAACTTTGGAACCAGTAGCCCTCCCTGAGATACCAGATTTGCCACTCAGTCTCTTTAAAGTGTTGCCTTCAATACTTTGGAAGAATATTAACCGTCTGATGCCCTTGAAGTTAAAATAAGAAAGTGGAAAGGGGCGCCTGGCTGGCCCAGTCGGTGGAGCGTGTGACTCTTGATCTCAAGTCATGGTTCGAGCCCCATGTTGGGTGTAGAGTTTAGTTAAAAATAAATAAATAAATAAATAAATAAATAAGAAAGTAGAAAGAGTCACACCTGAAACTTCTAAAGAAAGTAAGAAAATTGTCATGCCGAATTTCAATATAAAGAAGGAAAGACGGAGTGGCTCTGGGATTTGTCCCAGAGTCATGGTCACTGGAAGACCTAGACAAAACCTTTGGAATCCTAGCCCTGTGCTCTCATTCAGTTCCTGATGTCAATGTTTTGAAATGTGCCAGGAGAAATGTTTACTCAATAACACTTCACATGCCAAAAATGCTACCTAGCAAGAACAGGATCAGAACCAGAAGGAAGAACGGTGAATAAAAAACAAAAAACACTGCCATATACCTGAAATTAATATAGTATTGTATGTTAGCTATACTTCAATTAAAAAAGAAAGAAAAGATAATAAAATGGAGATCAAAAACAGAAAACAAATCTTTGAACAATCTAAAGCAAGGACTCCAGCCTCATGCATTTTTCTTAAAAGAGAATCCTTAAGCCTTCCCTAAGACTATTTACCTTTACTTTATATAGCAGTCTAACAACATTAATATGATTTGCGGACCTGTAATCAATCAGAAAAGAAAAAAGGGACCACTAGACAATAATGACAATAAACGACATTTATTGTTGAATGCATTAACATTGATGCCAGGGACAAATTTGAGGCTCAGATATGCCCTGTATGAATTTAGGTGGCATTACCGCTGGTATCTAGCAGAATCTGAAAATTTTCGTTGTGCAGAAATATGTCATGGGAAGAACAAGGGCTATACATAATTAAAAATTGGACATATGCAGCCAACCATGTTAGATAGAATGAGAGAGGGATGCCACAGTATTCAAGTTACCTGGAGCCCCTGAATAAAAAAAAAAAAAAAATCACCATCATTTTAAAAGGAAGTCCAAAAACCAGACATGATGTATAGAAAAAAACAAAACAAAACAGTTGTTCTGGGGTAAAGCATAACACCTAGACTTAAGTCCTTCCATCCCATCACTGAAAGAGTATAATTTCGGGACTCCCAGCAACTCTGCTATAAGGAACACCAAGAGAGGGATGCTAGCCAAAGAGAGAAAGTTAAGAGCCTGAGACCCAGAGCCCCGTGGACCTACTACTACTCAAAGTAGTATTGGAAAGAGCATCCTCAAAAGATCTATTTTATTGTTTGCCTCCTTCCAGTAGAATACTCCAGGAGAGCAGGAACTTTTGTCTATTTTGTTTACTGAGGTAGCCCAAGATCATAGAAGAGTGCTTGGAAAATAGTAGGTGTTGATGATTTTGATGGGTGAATCAGTCAACAGACTTGTGCACAAAGTGCAGGCATTGAGTACATCCCCAGCAATCAGCACGAGAGAAAGTGAGAGCAGCTAGAGCAGAGGAATGATAGAAGCTCGGAAAGCTGTGAATTTCCCTCTGAGGGAAAGAGCGAAGATCCTATCACTTGACAAGTGGGGGCTGTTGATTCAGCAGAACTGAACACAAATGGTTAGGATGTCTTTGTTTAAGCACCACTAACTCATGGGATCCAGGGGATGGTCAGGTTATGAGTGCGAATAGTTCTATCAAACAGCTCTACGTGTATCAAAAGTTCTTGAGGTCATTACTTCATAGAAATGAAATTTAAAAAAAAAATTAATGTTTATTTTTGAGAGAGAGAGAGACAGAGTGTGAGCTGGTGAAGGAGCAGAGAGAGAGAGAGACACAGAACCCGAAGCAGGTTCCAGGTTCTGAGCTGTCAGCACAGAGCCCGACACGGGGCTCCAACTCATCCACGAGACCACCACCCACGCCGAAGTCAGGCACTCAACCAACCAAGCCACACAAGCACCCCCATAGAAATGAAATTTTAAAGAAAATGTTCCTGATGCTACCTTGAGATATCAAAAAAAAAAATCTGTTATGTTCATTATGCTTTGGGAAAATCCATGATATATTTTAGAACTATTTTCCTCAAAAGTATCTAAAATATCAAGATCGTGAGGCTAGGTTAAGTTATCTGGGAATCTATGCTCTGTAAGACATCTCAACCATGGGCAATGGAGTAGTAACAATGCAGAATCACAGGATCAGTGCTCTGCCTCAGTCACACCAGGTATGATGCCTCCTGATTCGAGATGAACAGGGGTCTGGCATCACAATAGTGAAGATCAAAGCGGTCAATTCATTTTTTCCAACTTTGAGCACTTCACTGAAAAGGAACTTACAAATCTAGTGCAAAAAAATCTGTTCTGTATCAGTCCAGAATAATTATCCAAGCTCAAACCCAGTTCAGTTGGCCAATTATTTTATCTCAGTTATATTTACATAAACCTTATCAAAATCATCTCTTAAGATTTGGCTTAAGGGCTGCCAAAAGAATAATAATAATTTTTAAAAAGTAACAACTTCATGTCAAATCCCACCTTTACCAGCCCTAGAGTGCTAAAAAGAACCTTCGGTGTGTTACTGGATGTTGACTTCTATTGTTTTAATTAACAAGTCAATATGGGAGTCTTCCTGCTCTCTCTCTTCTCAATCTCAGAAGTGCGTTCCCCTGAAAACAGACATATATACTGCCTCACTTTGGCATGATATAAATAAAAGAACTTGGTATGGCATCACTGATCTACCAACCCTCATGAGGGTTTTAATTTTTGAAGATTAACAAGTCTGAGTAGGTATATTCATAACCTAAGCCAGATGTACTTTGCGATGCAGATTTTTCAGATTTTGAAAAGGCAATATGGCTCATATACTGAGCACCAGGTAGCCTCCCCTGGAAAGTCTGAGGAAACACCCAGACATATGATCTTGTCAGTGAAACATATAAATAAATAAAGATTATCAATAGCCCCACATCAATTTAGGACAAGTTTTGTGCTCAAATGAATTCTGGAAAAAACAATTTTCTCTCAAGAACTCTTTGGATTTGGGAGTTGGGGCTAATGGGTGGTAGACTGGAGTGGGAGTAGTATTGGAGTGTGAGAAGAGAACAAGGAAAGAGAACTCACGTTATTTTAACGCTCTGCCATCTAGAGAAGAAACTATTTTTGCATTTCCAATAGTTAATAGATTCTTTTGAGGGTTGATCCTTTCTAATTGAGACCTCACTGTCACATCTTCAAAAGGATCATTTGAAGTAGACAGCACGTGTATGTGCTTCCACTGTAGACCCTATAGTAATTTACTGCTTCCAAACTCCATCCAGTTCCTTTTAAAATGTTCACAGTTTCAGAATTCAGTCCTGCTTAAGTCTGAAATAGCAGTCCACCTGGCTCCATTTATCCCCCTTTCATATTAAGGACAATGTAACCCAAAACCCTTATCTTCAACCTTGAAACATTTCACACAGACCATTTGGGAAATTTATTGTCATCTTAAAAAGACTTGTCTTTTTCATTCAGCATACCCCACTACAAAAACCAGCTCAGTACCTGTCGGCCATCTGGTCTCTTTGTACACACCAGGCCAAAATTTCCAGATTTCCTCCTTGGAATTTGCTCTGTAGAAGACAAATCCGATTAGGTGAAAAATAATGCTGGAAGAGTTACAAGCCATTATTCTGAGCACAAATGACATTTTCTTTAATAAGTGTTCCCAGTCTAAATAAGCTTTGAACTTCGTATCTGCCTGGGTGCTGGAATATGTTTGCAATAGTCATGTCGCCAACATGACGACACCTCTGGCTGAGACCCAGATATTTCTAATCAGCAGAGCTGTAGTGTGTGAAACGGCTTCAAATGGTCCTTCCTTTACCATGTCAGAAATTTCCAGAAACCCAAGTTAGTGATTCTAGCACAGAGCCGAGAAAATTGAACCAAGCTTTGTTGCGTCATAACAGCCAATATGTACCAGTAATTTGAAATCTAACAGGCTTTGTAGCAACAAATAGGAAAAGATTTACTTTTTGAGAATATATAGGATTGTATGGCAGTGACAGCACGTAGGGTGAAAGCTCAGGGGTCTAGGTAAGGCATTTTAGTAGTTTATGAATGATTGCCCTTTCTTCCAGGTCATGGCTTCTCAACCCTACCTGCACATTAGACTCAGCTGAAATACATTTTATGTTATGTTGTGTTATGTTATGTTATGTTATGTTATGTTATGTTATGTTATGTTATTTTAACATACCAATGCTCCACTTCATAGCAGACATTAAACCAGAAACTCTAGGAGTGCATTTGAGACATCTTTATTTTTAATAGTTCTCTAGATGATTCAAATGTGCAGTCAAATTTGATAACAGCTGCTCTGAGCCATTCATTCATTCATTTGATCAATCATTCAACAAATATATACTGAGTATCAGCTATGTCCTGGGACTATTCTAAACGCTTGGGACTCAGAAGAAACATCTTCAGAGTGACTGGAAGATAGGCATCAAGGGTCACAGCTGATGTGGGACAGAGTGCAAGAGCTAGGTCATGCATAACCTTGAAGGACTTTGGATTTCATTCTAACCAATTGACAGCCATGGTGGTGGGTGGGGGAGTATCAAGCAGAGAAGTCACATGATCTGATTTATATTTTTAAAATAACATTTGGCTGCTCTTTGGAGAATACCATTAAAATTAAATCAAGTCCAAGGGCAGAGCAAAACAAATTTAGTGAGCAAGACAATGGAAACTATTGGACAATTGCTTTTATTATTGCCCTTGTCTCAGACCCCAACAGAGTGGTATGCCTGCTGTTTTAGAAAGTCATCATTCCTCCGGGCCATGTTTGGATGAATTACTCTGGCAGCGACCCACTCAGTGACCTCCCAATGTTTGGAGGAGACTGCATGTGACTTCCTCTGCTACTAGACAGAACTCACTTTCAGAGCACAGCACACATTTCTCAGCGTGATTATGCATGACTGGCTGCTTCCCAGCTTAGGCATTCATGTAGTGATAGGAGTATCAAAAGAATAACAAGCAATGACTCTTCCCAGCTGAGACACAGATGCACTATGTAGAAATAGCAAGTTTCTATGGGCTGTCAAACAGGTGCTAACATCTACAACCAGGGAGAAAGCTATGGTCTCTAACAAGGCTATGGGCTCTCTATCCTGTTTAGAAGATTATTGAAATAAGGTCTTATGTCTTTCTCATACATTATGATGCAAGCATTTTCCCTGTGGCATGGATTTGTGGGTCATACAAACATGATATAAGTCAAGGCCGATGAATTAAGGAACCCAATTTATGTTGTGTTCTCAACCAGATCACAACTGGGAATCAGAGCATCACTTAGAGAATAGGAAAAAAAGTAGAGACAACAGAACCTGGAAAACACAACCTGCTCTGTTAACGCCTTTTAATTGCCATTGCACTCCTTTCTCTTAAGTTGAGACTGTTCTGAAGTGTGCTCCAAGCTAAATAGTGCAGTCAAGGCCAAGAGCCAGTGAAAGACTCAAAAAGGCTCCTGCATAAATGGGTACAAAGGCAAATGCACCACATTTAGGTTTGGTTCCCACCATTTAGATCCATCAATTCATAAATTTTGGCCAGCATTTGAAAACGGGCAAAAGGATTTTTATAAGCTGATGTCACTGAAATAACATGCACAAAATAATCTTACTTTGAATCAGAAAATCAGTAACTGCTAAACCCCATTTCTCAAGGAGTCACTGTGTTTACGATGCAAGTTTCAATGACACAAATTTCCTGGGAAAGACAATTTTCTTTTAAAGCAGAATAAAAAGAAAATGAAAAAATCATTTGAGATGAGGCAAACTCTACCACAAAGTTATATTAAATTTAAGCATATTTAGTCTGGAAAATTCATACATTGCCATCTACTGAGAGATAATAATAACTTTAGTTGGAAATTTACTTATATTTAAAATGATAATCCCAGTTGGTAATGTAAATGAATCAATTAGTCAACAGTGATTTGATGGGCACCCATTCTAGGCACAGGGATAGAAAATGAGTAAGATCAAAGTGCTTCTGCGCATGGAGAGTTTGTCGAGCTGAGTGCCCACTTGCTCGGTTGCTTCTGTTTCCTGGCCCTTGTCACTAACCAATACGATGCATTTAGTTGTTTATTGTCATACTCCTCAGCTATGTTCAAGGAGGAACTGACTTATTTATGCTGTGTCACCAGACACCCAGCTCATAGCTGCCTGTCCATAAATATCTGCTAAATAATGAGTGAATCAATAAGCTGAAAATCACATAACTTGTAAAATACAGAACCCAAACTCAAACCCTGATCCATCAGACTGCAGAGCTCATGCCCTTCGGTTAAATTCTTCCATAATGTGCACGACTTCTTTAATTACGATGCCCCTACATTGGGAACAACCTACATTTTCTACAATAAGGGTGCCCTTTTAAGTGAATGATAGAACCAATGAAATAAAGTTTTCAAATTACCTTAAATGATGCTGGCAATTGCTGATTACATAATTTTTAGAAGGAAAAAAAAAAACCCAGGATATGATATTGTATATATAGCATGAGCAAAATTACTACAGGATATATGTCAAAGCAAGGATTGGAGGCAAATGCATGAAAATGTTTAGACTAGTTCACTCTGGATAATAAGACCGTGGTAATTTTGCTTTCTTTTTTTTTTTTTTTTTTTTTTTTTTTTTTTACTTTTGTAAAACACTATTTTCCAAGTGTTCTAGTAAGGACACACAACCACTTATAACCATAAAAAGATAATTTTGACACTTAAGAGATATTTTTAGTGGGATATTAGAGCAAAAATGGTGTGGTAGGTAGGGAGAATTTCACTAGCAAAGAAACAGAGGAAGAGATTTCCAGAAAATTAATTCATCTGGTCCTGACTCACTGTGTAAGGAGGTGGTAAAGAGACGCTCTTTACCAAAGGCATTTTGGAGCTTGATTATAGGAAACCTTTCAAGCTGAGCTTGGGCTTCCTCTCCAAGTAATAGGAAGCCATCTAGGGTATTTGACTTGACAGGAAAGTGCTACTGAATGCTCAAAGCCTAAGTAATTGTGAGAAAAGGGACACAACCCGAACGCTGATTAACCTCCATGTTCATTATTCCCCCTTGCTGACATGTCTTTAACTTTAGCATTCTGTAATTATATCTTAAAGATTCACACAAGAACACATTTACTTGCCAAAAGGCTCTTTGCTGACAAATGTTGCCACTGCAAACGCGCAGTGTCCCTTGTGCCAACGCCTTTGAGAAGACTGGTAATCTTAGAAGTACAACAAACAAAAGATTTTTTTTTCAAGTTATAGGTTCAATCAGGCATTAGTTTTCTCTATTTCTATTTGCTCCTCATGAAATAAATTTATAACAGGGAACTGGGATACAATATAGGAATATACTTATTGTTGAATATTGAGTATTTATGGTGGAAATTTTGTTTGTTAGATTTTTAATGCTGGGCATGTTCCTTTTTTTTCTTTTTTTTTTTTTTTTTTTTTTTGCTTTTTATTTTGACATGAATTTTTTTGGTTTTCTTGCACTATATCTAGAAGCCAATTAGCCAGGAGCATCATATGATGGTAATAGACATGCTCCTGTTATTATGGATTCTTACAAAATCATTGGACTGATTAATCAAACTTTTCTTCTTCTTCTTCTTCTTCTTCTTCTTCTTCTTCTTCTTCCCCTTTCCTCTTTTGCAGAGATAAACATCCATAGGAATTTTAAAATCCAAGCATATAATAATTCTCTTTTCTAAGGAGGGATTCAGAAGCCTCACGAAAATAGTTCTGAGTTTTTTCACTCTGAAAAGGAAATATGTACATGTACTAACTTATGTAAAACCTGTCTTTCCACTTGTTCTGCCATTAAACCTCATACTCGCTCTTCCCGATCTGGTTCGCATGTCACCTTTTTGGGAGGCCAAAGGTGTTAGAATTCTTTTGGTTTCAAGTGAAAGAAATGCAGCTCAAACTGGCTGAAGGGGGCAGGGGGAAGCCCAGTTTGTATAATTAAAAAGTCAGAGGGTATTTGACTTACATTCTACAAAGCTTAACAACTCCCGCAGAAAAATTGCATCTTTTATCCAACAGCTCGGCTCCTTCAGGGAACCCTAGATTTGTCTTTCACAGGACTGACTTGGGTATTTTGTCCTTCTCTGAACCCATCACTGAGCCTGGGCATGTAATGCTGTAATTGGTCAGAGGGAATCCTCTCTTGGCAGCCAGGTAGAAGATCCATTCTAAGCAGAGAAAATAACAAGAAAGAAGGACAAAGACTTACAATCAAAGGAAGGTGGAGTTTCTGGGGAATTACAAAGCACAGCATTCAGGAAAAATATTTGGAAAGGAGGAAAACATCGAGATGAGGCAGCAGAGAGAGTTAGGGAGAGACTACTGGATAATGAAGGACCTGGAATGTCCTACTCAGGGCTTGGAGTTCATCCTGAAACCAGGAGGGTAGCAACTGAAGAATTTAAAGCAAGAAAGTGGGATCATTTTGTGTTATTAGGGTAGCTCATTCTGAAAGCCAGATGAAAGGTGGATTGGAAGGAGGAAAAGTCTACATATTTTTTAACCTATGTTAAAATACTTATACTATTAAGTATGTAATAGTATACTTAATAGTATAAGTATTTTAATATACTACTGGTATATTGAATATATTAATAATATTAACAATATTAATAATAATATATTAACATATTTAATATATCTGGTATTGCCACTATGGAAAGCAGTATGGAGTTTTCTCAAAAAATAAAAAATAGAACTATATATGACCCAGCAATCCCATCTGTAGGATTATACCCCAAAGAAATGAAAACATTAAGTCAGAAAAATACCTGCAGTCCCAGGTATTTTTAATATTGGTAAGTTATTTTCATAAATTTTTATTATAGTATATAATATTATTATTTTAAAATAGTAAGGTATGTTTATAAATAATAGTGCATTATTTATAGTAACCAAGACATAGAAATAACTTAAGTGTCCCTTGATGGATGAATGGATAAAGAAACTGTGATATATATACACAATGGAATATTGGTCAGCCATCAAAAATAAGGAAATTCTATCATTTGTGATATGGATGGGCCTTGCAGGCATTATGCTAAGCAAAATAAGTCAGGCAGAGAAAGACAAATACTATTTGATCTCACTTGTATATGGAATCTTAAAAAAAGAAATTCATGCAAAAGATATCAGACTTGTGGTTACTAGAAATTTACTAGAAACCCCGACAGGGCGGTGGGGGAGGAGGGGATTGGAAGAAGGTGGTCAAAATGTACAAACCTTCAGTTATAAAGTAACAAATACTAGGGCTGTAATGTACAATATGATGACTACAGCTAACACTGCTACATGATACAGAGAAAAGTTTTGAAGAGACTAGCAGATTCTAAGTTTGTATCATAAGGAGAAGTTTTTTTCCCTTTCTTTTTATTGTATCTATGTGAGACAACGGATGTTAACTAAACCTATTACGGCAGACATTTCCCAATATATGCAAATTACATCATCATGTTGTACACCTTCAAATTACACAGTGATGTATGTCATTATTTCTCAGGAAAACTGGAAAAAATTGTAAGCCAATGTTCACGAGCTTTCTCTATTTTCTCTACTAACTGTCAGCTCCACTGGGGCAGGGCCAATTTTTTCTTCATCTTTATAGCCCTAATCTGTCACTGTAAATCCTTGATGAAACTCATTAAAATAAAGGAAAGTGAGTTTTCAATGAAACGACCATACGTTTTTCACATAAATCAGAACTGAAGGGTGAAGATATTACTGCAAATTCTAAGCTTCTGGAAAAAAAAAAGCCATAAAAATATTAATCTTCTTTTTATTTTTAAGTTTATTTTGAGGGGCACCTGGGTGGCTCAGTCGTTTAAGCGTCTGACTTCGGCTCAGGTCATGACCTCCTGGTTTGGGGGTTCGAGCCCAGCGTCGGACTCTGTGCTGATAGCTCAGAGCCTGGAGCCTGCTTCAGATTCTGCCCCTCCCCCACTCACGCTCTGTCTTTCTCTGTCTCTCAAAAAATAAACATCAAAAAAATAAATAAAGTTGTTTTTGTTTTTGTTTTTGTTTTGTTTTTGAGAGAGGGAGAGGGAAGAACAGAGAGAGAGGGAGAGAGAGAGAATCCCAAGCAGTCTCCACTGTCAGGCCAGAGCCTGATGCGGGTACCAAATTCATGAACCGTGAGATCATGGCCTGAGCCAAAATCAAGAGTCGGACACTTAACCAACTGAGCTACCCAGGTGCCCCATAAAAATATTAATCTTAGATTGGTTTCCAGACATTAAAATGTACTGAACTTAAGCCTTACACAAAATTTTTTTGCTGGATTGAAAAGTTGTCTTTGCTCTAGAAAGAATATTATACTTATGTGGATCCTGAGAAACTTAAGACCATGGGGGAGGGGAAGGAAAAAAAAAAGAGAGGGAGGGAGACAAACCATAAGAGACTCTCTTAAAAACTGAGAATAAACTAAGGGTTGAAGGGGGGTGGGAGGGAGGGGAAAGTGGGTGGTGGGCATTGAGGAGGGCACCTGTTGGGATGAGCACTGGGTGTTGTATGGAAACCAATTTGACAATAAATTTCATATAAAAAAAAAAGAAAGAGTATTATACATTTAGTAGCCCATGCTCTATTTTATCTTCTTCATTTCATGCTCTACACCACAAATAGGCAGTTTTTTACTGTAAAAGATCAAAAAGTAATTATTTTAGCCTTTGTGCACCACATGGTCTCTATTGCACCTACTCAAATCTGCCATTTAGCAAAAAAGCAGCCATAAACATTCATAAATGAATGCAGTTGTGTTCCAATGAAACTTTATTCATGAACAGTGAAATTCAAATATTATACAGTTTCGCATATCACAAAATATTACTCTTCTTTATTCTTTTACCAACCATTTAAAGTGTAGAAACCATTCTTAGCTCACAGGCCATACAAAAATGGGTGGCTCAGTTGGTTGAGCGACCAACCTGATTTCAGCTCAGGTCATGATCTCTTGGTTGGTGGGTTCAAGCCCCATGCTATAAGTGTGGAGCCTGCCTGGGAGTCTCTCTCTCCTTGTTCTCTGTCCCTCCCCCCACTGGCATGTGCACACGTTCTCTCTCTCTCTCTCTCTCTCTCAAAATAAATAAACTTTTTAAAGTTTTTTCTTTTAAGTTTATTTATTTATTTATTTTGAGATAGACAGAGGGAGTGAGGGAGGGAGGGGAACGGAGACAGGGAAAGGGAGAATCCAAGCTGGCTCCACGCTATCAGGGCAGAACCTGATGCGGGTCTGGAACTCACAAACCGTGAGATCATGACCTGAGCCAAAACCAAGAGTTGGACGCTTAACCGACTAAGCCACCCAGGTGCCCCAACTTTTTAAAGTTTTTTAAAAAGGATGACAGCAGCTGGATTTGATCTGCAGGCTGTAGTTAGTTGCCTATGCTTGCTTTACTATAAATCTGGAGAACTTGATTTTGCTCGCATCAACATCATCAGCAAGTGTATTGAGTGCCCATTGTATGGTCAGCCTAACATGTTTCCTTTGCCAAATTTAGTTCAGATGATATGTTTATTAAGTGATATCACTGCATTATCATCTGTCTTTGCAAAACTAAGTTAAATATATATTCCACTATATCCTTTTAAAGCGTTTTAAACTATGTTTATTGAAAATAAATAAAAATATTTATTATTATGATCATAAGAAGAGCAAGCCTTGAACCTAGCCTGATTCTATTTTTACTTTAACTATGCTTTAGAAGGATAATCAAGCAAGATGTTCATTAGTTTATAGCTGGCTGTCCGGTGAGTATACCTTTACTTACATTTACTGATTATATTTATTAGTCATCAACGTATGATTTGATTTATGAGTAACTCAGTAGGAGACCAACTTGACATTAAGGAATGTGGGCATGTCCTCTTGCCCCACAAATACCTCCCTATATTCTAGTAGGTGCCAAAAAATACTTGACATTCATTTGTTTGGGTTTCAACCAAGTATTCATTGCATTTTGTAGGACTTTCAGCTTTATGTTCTGGCACCTTAAAAGATAAAAAAAATAATAATAATAAGTAGCAGTCAATTAAAAGCCAAATATACACATAAAGTTGAAACACCAGCTGTCGGCTCCAAGTTTGTGGCTACAGAGTAAGAAGACGGTTGAAGGAGCAGCGGAAAGGAGGGTGCTAGGGAAAGAGTTCAGAAGGACAAGGTAGAAGAGAACGAAAGAAACGTATTTCTGACTTCACAGTTATGTCCAAGATGATGCCCCTAGTCCTGGATTTCTTTTGTGAGTCAGAGCACAATGTTTCCATTCTTAAAAATACTAGCTTTCCTTTTCATCTGACACTACCCATTGATAAGATTATTAAGGAAATAAATGGAATTATTCTTATTTCCTGAGCCTTTTATCCCCTTTCAAAGGGTTAAGTTCCTAGAGGATGGTAATAACTGAACCATGGTAGAGCAGTTTGTGGAAATTTTTACTTGACCTGTAACTTCGTTTTGTAAGTAATTCTAAGCAGTTCTCAATGACTATGCCTGATACATAATTGCTCATTGTGGTAGCAAATAAATTCTATCTGGGCAATTCAACAAGAATATAATCTCCAAAAACAAAAAAAAGACTTTCATTCAAAACTGTGGTTTCTAAGTATCATTGTTCATCAACTTGGCTAATAATATAACTTTGTATTTAGGAAATATACATTTTATATACTTAAAAGAAGGAGGAAAAAATACTTTGGTGTTCCAGGATTGTTTTTTGTTTTCTTTTTTTACAAGAGAACATAAGGAGAGGACATAGAGGGGAGGCAGGGCTGGAGAAGACCCAGTTAATGTAAATCAAGAAAACAAACCATAAGAGAGAAACACATACGTATTGCAATCCCAGAATAGCTGAATAATGCTTTGATGTATGGTAGCTAAGGGAAGGAATAAAAAACACAATATGCTCCAGTGACAGAAGGCTTTATTTTTCTTTGTTTCCCAATAATATGGTCTTCCTAATGTCTCCCTTCATTCTCATATTCCAAAATACTTATTGAATTTACTGAATACCAATGATTTGTTACGTACTAGGCAAGATGTTTTAAATCCTGAGACAAATAAGATACAATTCCTGACCTCTTTTCAGTTTTTTACTATTATAAATAAGGTTTCCGTGAGCATTCTTGCGTATGGCTTTTGGTGCACATAAACATTTTTATTTGTTAGGTATATGCTCGCAAGTGAAATCTTTGTGTAATAGAGAATTCTTATGTTTAGCTTTTCTCAGAACTGTCAGTTTTTTGAAATGATTATTCCAATTTTTACCCCCCATCAATGTAAGAGAGGTTCACATCCTCAGCAATGCTTATGAACGCCAGTCTTTAATTTTCGCAATCCTAGTGGGTAAATTGTGGTATCTTACCATAATTTTCACTTGAATTTCTTTGATAATTAATGATGCATATACTTATAGGACATTTTGATAGTCTTTCTTGTGGATTGCCTCTTCAAGTCTTTGTTATTTTTAAATTATCTATCTTTGTAATAATTTGAGGGTCATCCTATATATCTATAAGTCCTTTGAACTGGAGTCTGATCAAAGACTCTCCCCATTCCCAGAACTGGAGGACTTGACAGTAACTGGCTGGTGAAATTTCTGGATTTTTATAAGCCATCTCTCATTCTGTCCTTTTTATAATTACATTGTTTTTGTTCCATCATTTATGTGTATTTTGAATATTTTTGCCCAGTCTCTGATTTACCTTTTCACCCTTTTATTGATGTTTTTTTATAAACAGAAGTTTATAATTTATTTAAGTATATTTTATCAATTTTTTCAGGTTGATGGCTCTTGTGGCTGTTTAAGAAATCTTTGCCCATCTCAAGGCTGTCAGACTAGCCTATTGTCTTCTAAAAGTTTGCTTTCTTTCATTTAGGTCTATGGTCCATCCTGAATGAATTTTATATATGGCTTGAAATAGTGGTTAAAGTTAATTTTTTATCACATGGAAATATAGCTGCTCCAATAACATTTATTCCAAACATTGCATGTACCAATTTTTTACTAGTTACTATCTTCCAACTCCAAACCCACCTAGCTGTATGCTGTTTTGTGATGCTGGGGCTGAGACTTTGCAAAGCATGTTTCTGCTTTGCCAGCTGGCTTGCTGTTAAGCTGTACCAATGAACTTGCTAGGGAGAGGTGTCAAAGCTGGAGGAGAAGGAAAACCTACTGTTCCTGTTAGTTTGTTGTTTCTTTCCCGAGGGTTCTGGGGCTGGTGGTCTCTTTGTGTGGCAGCCCATCAACACTTCATCCTTATGGTGGCAAAAGAATGTTTTGCCCTTGTGCAGCAACAACACTCCCTTTTCAGAGGCCTGGGACCCATCACACAGGTTCATCCTCCAGCTGAGGACGTACCAGCTGAGGCGAGCCCTCCTCAGAGCTGAGAATCTGCCCTGCAAGCCCTTTCCCTAACTTCTCAAGCTTTTCCCTTTGATCCCTCAACTACAGGGATGGTGGCTGCAGTTTGCTTTCTGCAGTTGTTACGCTTGGATTCTCTGTTTGCCCTTTTAGTAGTTGATAACATCGTACTCTGTGAGCAATGCTTTATATTATCTTCTCTTTGTTCAAACTACTAGTGTGGTTTCTATCTCCTTTCAGAACCTCGACTGATGCACCATCTGTTCACTCACTGAATTGCGGGGGAATGTCACCGCAAATCAGGTGACTTCATATAAATGGGTGTGCTCTTGGCTTCTATTCTGTGTCATGAGTTTATTTGTGTGTCCTTGTGCCAGTACCACACTGTATTAATTACTGTATTATTGTAGTAAGTCTTAATATCTAATAGTCATGCACTTTTGTTTTTCTACAAGTGTCGTCTTGGCTCTCCTAGATGCTACATTTCCACGAGAATTTAGAATCAACTCATCAATTTCCACTTAAAAATGCTCAGATTATTATTGAGATTGCTTTGTGTCTATAGACCGACTTGGAAAGAGTGGACGTTTTACAATGTCGATTTTTTTCATGGTAACCAAAGGGATATATTCATGAACATGACAACTCCTACTTTGTATTTAAGACTTGCTTAATTCCTCACAAAACTGCTTTGTAACTTTCACCATAGTGTTTTTACATGTTTTTCATTAGGTTCAAACCTATGTACTTAATGGTTTTTGATACTATTGTAAAAGGCATAATTTTTCATTTCAATTTCCACTTGCTTGTTGTTAGTATATAGAAAAACATTTTTTCAGTATCCATCAACCTTGCTAAACTTACTTATTAGCTCTAATAATTCATAAGCTGCGTTTCTTTTTGTGTAGTTTTGATTAGTTGTGATTCCCAAGGAATTTTTCCTTTTAAGCTGAGCTGTCAAGTTTATCAGCATAAACTTGTCCACAGCATCTCTTATTATCCTCTTAATATCTGAAGGATCAATAATAGTATCTTCTTTTTCATTCTTCATATTGACATTTTTTGCCTCTATTTTATCTTGGTCAATACTGCTAAGGGTTTATTGATTTTATCGATTTATTAATCTTTTCAAAGAACCAACTTCTCCCTTTGCTGATTTTATTTATTAAACATTTGGTTTTTATTGCATTGCTTTTTTCTTTCATCTTTAGTGTTTTTCTCATTTTTTTTCTTTTTTCTTTTTTTGCTTTCTACATTTTGAATTTAATTTGCTCTCTTTTTATAGCTTATTGAAAATGCAAGGTCCCTCAAAGCATTGCTTCAGCTGCACCCCTGCAATTTTGATATGTCATATTTTTATTTTCATTTAGTTCAAAACACTTTCCAATTCTATCTTTCTTTTTAAAACAAAATATGGGTCATGCTGCTCAAAATATGAGTATGTGGCTTAATTTCCAAACATTTGGGAATTTTTCTAGGACCTTTGCTGCTGTTACTGACTTCTAGTTGAATTTCACTGTGGTCAGAGAACTTACAGTCTGATTTCAGCCCTTTCCAATTTATTAATATTTACTATGTATCATATGGTCTATTTTGGCAAATGTCCCATGTGTGCTGGAAAAGAATGTGTATCCTGTAGTTGTTAGATGAAATGTTCTAGAAGTATCAATTAAGGCAAGGTAAGTAATAACATAATTTGAGTTTTCTATAAACTTTTTTATAGTTTCTTCTGTTAAATAGTGAAAAATATTTGCTAAAAGTATACAATTCTGAATGTGGGTTTGTCTATTTCTTTTCAAAGTCCTGATGAATTTTTCACTGTTATTTATGTGCAAACACATTTTGAATCATTATGCCTTGTTGGTGAATTTTATTGAAAGATATAAAACAGATGAGAGAGAGAGAGAGAGAGAAATGGGAAGATTTAATATTGTAAAGATATTAAATAGTCTATAAGCTAACTGCAAGACCAATCAATAGCTTAACAATTTTCTCTTGTTGTAGTTGTCAAGTTCATTCTGTAAATCACACAGAAGAATTAAAACCTAAAAACAGACAAAACAATTTTAATGAAAGAATTTTAAAGGGGAGGATTCACATTTTACTAATCTTTCAATTACAAACATACAGAAATTAAATCAGAATGAGATTCTACCAAGTTACATAAGAAAATTAAGTGAATGGAAAAGAATACTTAGGAACATATCTATATCTATGTCTATATCTATGTCTATATCTATATCTATATCTATATCTATATCTATCTATATCTATATCTATGTCTACATAAGAGCTTGGCGTGTGATAGAGGTACATTACAAATCAGTGGAGAAAGAACAGTTTAATTATTGAATGGTGCTGGTATAACTGGCTATTCATTTGGGAGGTTAAAAAAAATGTGTTATCTCTACTTTCTACACACAAAAAATAAATTACAGGTAGATTAAAACCTAACTGTGATTTCTGTTTCTGGCACATTACAGAGTAGACATTTTGAATTAAATTGTTAAACTTCTAAGCAAATATGTAAATATTAAAAATCTTTTTGAATGCTTTGCTAAGCCGGCAACAAACAAAACAAAACAAAACAAAAAGCAAGCACACAGAGGTCAAAACTGATGGAATGCTAGAATTCTGTGATGAAATGTGTACCACAGCAGGTTTCCATCCTAGGGAATCTGGCCCCAAGTCCTAAAGACTGAGCTTTTATTTTGATGGCTGCATGGGGCAAGGACAGAGGATAAGCCTTGGGTTTAGCTAAAATGAATACCTAACAAAGCATAAAACTGGTTACCCAAAAACCTTTTTATCCTCTGTCAAAATGAAGAGGAAATAAACCTACTATACAGTAAGTTTACACTTATGGGAAGCTTTCCATTGAGTGAAAGTACAAACCAAAAATCTCCCCTGAGGATTTGTAACAAAGTCATCACTCACAATCATGTATGGTCCGAATTGCAGAACCAAGATGGTCTGAAAAACGTCAGTTCACTCAGATTGGTCGTATCCCCAGACAACTAGTACAAGCAAACACAAACCATCTTGGAGAGATTCAACTGAATTTGAGGCCTCAAAAAACTCAAACAAATGAAATAATAAAATTCCAAGGGAAATAGTCATCCAACAGTAAAAACACACAATCAGTGTTGGTTGGTGTGACAAGTAATGAGACGATTATCTGGGAAAGCAGTTTGTTGGTTTGGAGATGTGTGTCCCCATGTGTCCCCACAGTGGGCATGGTCCCTAGAGCAACTGTAGTATAGATGTGCAAGGAGAAATGAATATGCTCATGGACGCTGACTACAGCCCGCTGGTAATTCAAAAGCAGCAGGAATGAATGAGCTGTTTCTCGGTATGTGAATAAACTGGGGTCACAGAATGCTACATCTTCTAGAATGAATTCACTCCCTTTGAACAACTCTCAGTATCACAATGTTCAATTTTTTTTAAGTCAATTGCCAAAAGATGTGGGCAGGAGACCATTCATCTAATATTTTAAAACTCAAATCACAAGGTTATTTAAAGCATAAAAAAAAATACATGAGAATTTTAAACATTAACCTCTGGGAGAACATTTTCTTTGTGGGGAGGAAGGAAGAGAAACATTGTACGAGGCAGAGGAAAATAAGACTTAAGCTGTGTCCAGAAGATTTACATCTTTTTTGTATGAGACAGACCTGGATCAAATAATGCATTTTAGTCATGGGAAGCTGTTTTGTTCTTTTTTTGTCTGTATGTTTTAAATGTTTCAAATTTTATAATTTGAAACAAAACAAAAAAGATAGAAAATCAAAGCCAAACCCATGTTGATAAAAGATATCCATAATTAGTTACCTTGCTCAATTTTACTCAGAGTCTATAATTAATGTCAAATAATTCTTTAAAAATAAGACTCAGAGAAGAATCTTACTTAGGTGTGATTTGAAGCAGAAAATCTGCTATCCAATAAATATCTCATTTATAACCATATTGCATTCAACTTTCTATCAGTTTATAAGCTAGTATAATTATACTTTTAAAAAATATCTTCCCCAGATTTTGCTATCCCACAGGCTTCTCTTCCCCGGGAAAGGTAGAATGATTCATCTGATGGTAAATTAGGGCCTGCTATAACCTGGGCCTGCTTGGCTTAATTCCTCCTTTTTCCCCTTTGGAAACTGGAATATCTCTTGGGTAGCTCACTCTATGGCAGGATTTTATAATTTGGGGAGTGTTATCTCAAATCCAACTGTTGGTGTATGTGCTTTGAACACTGAAAAATAAAATTAGGAATAGAACAGTAGACCAAAATAACACATCAAGAGGATTCTCACAGGGCTTAGATTCGTGGGCCATGGACTTGAATGTGTAGGGAAGGATGTCCCCTTGGTGGTTCCATAAAGTCTCATATAGAGTCTGGTATGCCAAGAGGGTTTTTACTGTGTAACTGCTTCAGCCTGACCTTGGCAGGTGATTGCTCCTTCTGGCCATTGTGTCCACAGGCAATTAGCTGTTTTGTACACCAGGATTGTACACATGGGCAGCTTCACACAAATCTTTGGACCACACAGGCGTCAGCAGAGGCATCAGGGTGGTAAGACCTGGGATGGGGTGCAGAGGTCCAGTTCAAATTTCAGGAAAGGTATGTTTGTGCCTTTAGACCATCCTAAGCCAGATGGTGGAAGCTTTAGAATTCAGGTCACCGCATCTTACTCCACAGGCACACCTGAAGCAAAGGTTCAAGTCTAAAGAAAAGACAACCATTCCATTCTAGACAATGGAAAAAGGAACAATGTTGGCTGCTTTCAACACAAGACTGCTGAGTTTAATATATGCTTCAGAACCCTGGGGAGATAATGGCTGTATATTGTTAGAGCCAGTCTCTAGAAACGCAGCACGGATCAACTGCCTCAAATTCCACTCTGAAGTTAGGGCCAAGATGGAACCCATGGAATGCCCAATGTTGAATTTATAAGGTTGGTACATAGGCTCAAGAGTGGAAAATATTTAATTACTTGATAAAAATATTTAATTACAACAAGGTGATCCTGTTGTAGGTGGTGTGCAGGTACTCTGAGGGAACATGCCTGAGAGAATTTGTGGAATTCAATAGCACAAGAGAAAAAGCCACTGGGGAGCAAGAACCAATTCTCGCTGGACTCCTCTAAGGGTGTGGTTCTCAGCTGCAGCCGCACATTATAATAACCAATTAATTCAAAGATCTTTAAAATAAATAAATAAATAAATAAATAAATAAATAAATAAATAAAATTCTCTGTAAATGGGACCCAGGCATTGGTATTGAGATTCTGAATTGGGGTGTCTAATCTTAAGGCTGACAAATAGCTGGGATCTACTGAGTAAATCTTGTACATGATATGGCCAATTTCTTCATGTACATGGTATGGCCTTTCATTTTCCTAGGATAAGTTACGTAAGGAATTTTATTTCTTTAATTATTTTTTAAATGTTTATTTTTTTAATTTTAAGAGATAAGGAATCAGCCATGAATGGGGTAGGAGCAGAGAGAGAGAGGGAGAGAGAGAGAATCTCAAGCAGAATTGGCTGTGTCAGTGCAGAGCCCAACACAGGGCTCGATCTCATGAACTGTGAGATCATGACCTGAGCCAAAATCAAGAGTTGGACGCTTAACCAACTGAGCCACCCAGGCACCCTGTTACTTAAAGAATTGTAATTATGTTATCAACATTTTGTTTCACAACAGTCCAACGTTGCAATTTAATCCAGCAATCTCAGAAAATCTTATATGAATAGCCATTTTTCTTTGGAGGCTTAAAGGCCTCACAATCCCAATACCATTCCTTTTTTTCCTGCTCCCCTGAAGTGAATAATTGAAATTTCTCAGTTCTTTCACCAGACACACACTACTACCATTTAACCGTAAAGATATAGGATAACTACATATGAGAATAATCTGAGTAGTAGGGAAAATAGAATTTCTGCTCAAATATATGCTGTCCAAGATATTTTTAGGCTTTTTATGGCTGGATGCTTCCCAGGAAAGAAAGTTGGTTCTTCCATCAGAAACTTGTTCTTTCTATCTAAGGATTTTTAGATCTTTAGATCTTTGGAAAGTGCTTTCCAAAGTCCAGCATTTTAAACCACTGAGGGGTAATTAATGAGGATAAAAAAGGTATTGGGAGTTTAGCCAGCATCACACAGAGCCAGGCCCACAGCCTGACTTACAACCCATGGCTCCAACTTTCAGACCCATGAGACTGCTTTTCCCAAGTCAACACATACTCACCACATCCTAGTGCTCATTATACACATTTGATTCTCATTTTGTTTCTGAGTACTTATTGGGCTTAGTTTTCTTGACTTGCCTGTTTCTATATTAAGCATTTTTGGGGTTATTAAAAAAAAAAGAAGTCCAATTGCCAGTTATTATGGCTTCCAGTTATGAACGTATTAATGATTTCTTGCTTGCTTATGACATTCCTGACTATTTCCATCTCAAAATTTGCCATGAACCTTAACCTGTTTTCCCATATCATAATTTCTGCAGAGAACAACATGTTCTATTGGAATCACTTGAAATAGTGTCACAAATTACTCTTGGAGATAGAACAATCCAGGTGCAATGTCATGTTCGCCTTGGTTAGTTATTGCTCTTGGCTTTGCCACAATTGATGCTCAGATTGTATTAAATAGACATGACTTATTTGGGTCTCACCTTGCCAGCAATGCCAAAAGAGCTGTCTCGTCACTCGGCTTGATGCATGCTGTTGAACATCAAGGTGATTCCCAGATTACATCCCTTTTCATTTGCTGTCTGTCATTCCATGCAGCTCAGTTCCTGGTCCATGAGCCCTTCCCTGTCTTTTTGGTTTCACTGCTCAACATGATTGCTGGATAGCAGTCTTGGAAGGAGATTCTGAGAAGATTTATTATTCTGTGGAATATAGCTGGTGTCAAAATCCATTTTAAAAATTCAAATCTTTGAAGATGAAGTCTCTGATGGTCTTAAACTTTCTTTGAAGTGCGAAGAAGCTTCATAATCAAAATCAAAACTTGATAAGTAAATTTGTAAATGCTAACGCTATTTATTCTGATAACAATGATGGTATTATAGCTGCTAACACCTACTGAGTACTAACTGTACCATATGTCCAAAATATTTTGCATGTATTGTCCCATTTAATTTCACAGCAGCCCTGTAAAGAAACCCAGACAAATCTGATTACAGATTCTATAGCTCTTAATCACCACTCATAGATGGAGAAAATCAACAAACCCCTCTCATTAAAAAGGACAGGATATTCTAATCTGCAGATATTTCTGCAGTCAAGTTAATTGGTTGTAATTCATAGGACTTGTCAACTTTCATTTATGGTATGGCCATTTTAATGCCTTTAAAAACGCAAGCACTGCTTCTTATTCTTTCGTTCAATAAACATTGGTTGAACAAGTATCTGTGAGCTACTATGCTATGTGTGGTGAGGACATAAAGTTAGAAAGGCACATTTTTTGCCTGAAATTGTTCATAATCAGATTAAAGAGGCAGACATGGAAACAAAGCCTTGAAATATAGTGTAATAAAGGTTGTGATGGAGGTGTGCACAAAATATAAGGGTGAGACCGATCCATTTGGATTTATGGCAATATGGCAATATACTCTGATATTCAATTATTACGCTCAGTAATTTAGCTACTCTGGAAAAAAACCTAAAACTCTGTTTCTTAAACAAATTAGTTTTTTCTCCAAGAGAAACACTATAGTGTTGTGGTTCAAGAATGGAAGCTGTGGAGCCAGGGTGGCTGGGTTTGAAGCCTGGCTCTATTAATTTTTGGCAACTTACCTAATGTCTCTGTGGCTCAGTTTCCTTATTTGTTAAATAAAGATAATAATTCTAATAATAGAATCATCTTGAGAATTGAATGAGTTAACATATATAAATTCCTTAGAGCAACACCTGATATATAATAGTACTATATATAGTAGCTATTGCTATTGTATTTTTAATAAAAACATTGATATTCAATGGAAGAGCTGTATAAAATAAGGATGAATAGCTTTCTTCAAATGGACCAGGTGATACTAATGACAATGTATACTTATGAGCCTCTAATATATTCTAGGTACCATACTAGGGTCTGGGGAACAAATTCAATTCAAGATCTCAGGAATAGGGTTCCTGGGTGGCTCAGTTGGTTGAGCATCTGACACTTGATTTTGGCTCAGGTCATGATCTCAGGGTTGTAGGATCAAGCCCCGTGTCAGGAATTGCACTGAGCATGGAGCCTGCGTAAGATCTCTCTGTCCCTCTGCCCCTCTCCCCTTATCATCCTCTCTCTCTCTTTCTCTCTCTCTAAATTAAAAAAAAAACAAAAAACTTCTTTTAATTAAAAAAAAGAGAGCTCAGGAATACTCCAGAAGCATGTAATAAAATGGAGACAACAGAAAACTAGCCATAATACATTAGAATAAGTGATATTTAAATATAATGTGCTATGGAAAACTGCATATGAATGGAAAAATTCATTAGGTCCCCATGGACTCATAAAAACTTTATTCAGGAGGTCACATTTGAGCCAGACTTTGAAGGAATCCAACTACATAAGTAACAAGGCCATTCCGGACATAAGGAGCAGCATGGCAAAGATATAAAGGGATAACAGAAAAACAGAAAGTTGAAGGTTTGTAAGGTGCTTATGGAAGAGTGTCTGGAGATGAGCAGGGAAAAGTGGAATTAGTTCTTAAAAAGAGTTTTGTAGTCAATTCTAAACCTGGGAGAGAGTAATGTAACATGGTAACATCTGCATTTTAGAAATATCATTCTTGTGGCACCATGGGGAATAGGTTTGAAGAGAAAACAAAGGTAGAAAAAGACATCAAAAGATTATTACAATGATACTGAAGAGAAATGCAGATGTCTCATGCCTGGGCTGGGACTAGGGATGAGGAAGAGAGAAGATACAGTAGAGGTGTCAAGATGGAGTGACCAATTAGATATAACAAACAGGAGGTGTTGAAGATGACTCTGAGACATCTGGCTCGGATGACCAAGTATTGGTTAATGCTGATAGCCAAAATCAAAAAGGCAGAAGGAGAAGCAGATTTGTCTAAACCATCTGTATTTGGCAGCTAAAAAATTCAACTCAGGGCTCAGGAGAGCAGTCCTCATGAGGGCTATGGATCTAGAAGTCCTGGGGGTCTGCTGGAAATTTGGAAATAGTTACAATCAGCAAGGAAGAGAAAGGGGAAGGACAAGAAGACTAAGACTAGAAGCCTGAGAAACTCCTAAATGAAAGGGGTGCCAGGAGAAAGACAATAAGTAATAGAATATAGAACAGATACAGAAAGAGCAGCAATGACTGTGGGTTGGAGGGATGATGACAGTGTTGGAAGCAGAAGAATAAACAGGCAGTAGGACTGTGGAAGCTACAAGACAAGATTTCAAGAAAGTTGTGGTGACCTGGAGGCAAAGAGGTCAAGAAGAATAGAAGTCCATACTCTCAATTCATTGAAATGAATATAAAGAAATGTAACCAAACTTATGTTAGTGTCCACTGTGGGGAGGAGTGAAGGACATATAGTGTATAGAGGTAGAAACTCAATCTAAGCACATTTCTGGAAGTTTCAATGCCAAGATATTATGGGGGTATAGGAGGAGCCAGCTTGATTATCGCTCACCAGACCCCAGAATTGCACACAGAGCCCCATGAAAAAGACCTCATTTCAGTTTTCATGGCCACTTCAGGGAAAAATCCATACTTGAAGTAGAGGACAAGACTTTATTCCATTAGTTTGGTACCAAAATTGGGCAGGAGACTGGAACATTTACATGCCTACTCTATATATACTATGATGTCCTTCCTTCTGTGAGGGCTTGCTGCCTCCCGAGGTGCTTAGCCAAGTCTTACTTGGGTTCACACATACACAAACACATATACACACACAGTCACACACAGACACGGTCACACTCACACATTTCTCTTCTCATTCTCTCTTGCCCACAGTTTGGATCTGGGAGATATCTGTTCTAAGATGGTGAGGGGTCAACAACGCCACAATCTCACCCACTTGCTTCTCCCAAATATTTGTCTACACTCCAAATACATAAAATGTCCCCAGGTGGGGACTGCTTACAACAACTGACAGGTTACTTAGATGAATGAAACAGGCACACTGTGGCGATGCCAGACTGGAGTTCAAGCAGCCCATCTCAAAGAGCAGGCATTGTAGTGTTCTGGCTAATTCCTCCTTGTGAAATTGCAGATCCAGCTGTGTCAGATCTTCCAGACTTTTATGTTACGTGTCCCAATTATTAACTGCTAGGGGCTATTAAAAATATTTTAAACACTGTGAAGCAATACAAAACACATCTGAAGGCAAATAGGCCCAGAACTCATGAATTTAAGACATCTGCCTTCAAATTTTAAGCTTTTGAATGCAAAAGCTAGAAGCACAGCAGACTATGTCTGCTTTCCATTTTTTCACTTCCTCCCCGAGGGTCTTATGTGCCTGAACAGTGTGGGCATTTAGGGGTGGTGGTGAGGCAGGGAAGAGAGAAAGACAAAGATACAAGAATATAGTCTAATATGTAGAAAATAATATACAACACTACGGACAAAGAAGAATTCAAGCCAACAAGGGGCAGAAAACTAACATTTACTGTACGTTTTTGATATAACCAATAGCATACATATATTATCTCATTTCATTTTCATAATGGTCCTAATAAGTATGAACCATTTTCCCCAATCTACAGGTGAGAAACTGAGCTTCAAAGGGATGGTTTGCCTGTGGTTCTACAGTGATGGAGCTGGGATTTAAATCCAGATTTTTGTATTTTTTTGCAATATATGCAAAGTTCATGTTCATACTCAAACTGTTTTCCACGTGGCTGAATGCTCACTAATGACAAATGTGGATGTTGCTAATATAAAAATAAATGTGTTTAGCACCGTTTCTCTGTAGTCCAATGCCCGTTACCATCTTCCTTGGGGAAAGATATACGTCTGGGGAGCTGGCCCCTGTCACCACTCCAATGCCGTTAGTTACTATTTTCCTGGGTCCAAGCTCTTCCTCCAAATCTCTTTCTTCTTTCAGACTAACGAACCATCTAATCGAGAATGTCACTTAAAATGTTTTTTCTTTACATAAGTCCCCAGGGCTGTGCTGAATTTTAGCATAATTTTGGTTACTTACAAATCTAGCAGAAGTAAACCCTAATTTCAGAACGTGTAAAAAAAAAAGCCTGTGTATCTACATTGCACGCCCATGGAAGATACGACTTCTGTTTAACATTCCACTGGAAGCTTTAGTCAATGAGATAGAGTGAAAAAAAAAAAGAATAAAAATGTGTAAGTATTGGAAGAAATAAAGCTGTGTGATGAGCCAATGACACAGTGATATATATTGAAAATCCTTAAATAAAATAATCTACGGGTAAATTATTAAAATTAATTAGTAAGTTTAGCATGGTTACTGGATTCAAGATCAACACACAAAAATTGTATTTCTATATAATTTATTTGAATAATGTTTTATAAATTTTCTGTTAAAAGTCTTGCAATTATTTATTAGATCCATTCCTAGGTATTTGACATTTCATGACTCTTTCATAAATGATACCTTTTAAAAAATTTTTGTAATATGTAATTTT
Source organism: Panthera pardus (assembly GCF_024362965.1). Classification (NCBI taxonomy): domain Eukaryota; kingdom Metazoa; phylum Chordata; class Mammalia; order Carnivora; family Felidae; genus Panthera; species Panthera pardus. The sequence continues at coordinate 46,137,386 of NW_026526991.1, read as the reverse complement.
TGTCATTGGTATGTAGAAATACAATTTCATGTGTGTTGACCTTAAATCCAACAACTTTGCTAAACTTACATATTATTTCAAGAGAAATTCTAAAACATTATTAGGAGATATTAAGGAGAATCTAAATAAATGGATAGCTATACCAAGGATGAAAGGCTTAATATTGTAGAGCTGTCAATTTTCCCCATTCTAAGCTATAAATTCAAAACAATTTCAATAAAAATTCTAGTAGGACACTGTGTGCGTGTGTCTGTGTGTGTGTGCGTGTGTGTGTGTAAACTGGCAAGCTGATTTTTAAATTTCTACAGAAAAGCAAGGGCAAAGAATAACCACAAAACTTATGAAGAACAACAAAGTGAGAGAGCTTATTCTATTTTATATCAAGTCTTATAACATTCAACAGTATGGTATCAATCTAAGGACAGAACAAAATGAAGAGTCCAGAAACAGACTCTGAGATGATTTGGAACAATATCCTACTTTGCCAGCTAACTGTGTTTGTCTAGTACTGAGGTAGCTCTAAGGGGAAAGTGTTTGAAAAAGGCTTTCATTATCACCCAAGACAGCCATTCTGCCTGGGGTACAGAAGAAGTTGCACTTTTCAACTGTGCACAGTTCAAATTATGTGACTCTTGGTCAGTTTAGATTACGAACATCAGACAGTGTCTATTATATCGATATGATAAAACTCTACTTTAATGCTCTAAGTTGGATCCAGTAAATCCAGTCGTTTAAAAGATGTCCTTACAATACTGTGAGATTAATTAAAAATTGGATCAGCCTACTACTGTGGAAAATGAGAAACACTCACTAATTATGTGTGTTCTTTGTGTGTTTGTTAAGTATGTTCAAGAGTAGTTTTGGGGCAACCTGGGTGGCTCAGTTGGTTAAGCGTCGACTTCAGCTTAGGTCATGGTCTCATGGTTTGTGAGTTTGAGCCTCACATTGGTCTTTCTGCTGTCAGTGCAGAGCCTGCTTTGGATCCTCTGTCCCCTGTCTCTGCCCCTTACCATTTGTGCATTCTCTCCCCCTCTCTCTCTCTCTCTCTCAATCTCTCTCTCTCTCTCAAAAATAAATAAACATTTTAAAAAAGGAGTTTCACTACAGTAGGTGATGGGAAACAAAATATTTTAGTTGGGTTCATTGTACTCCAACAAGATCAGGATATACCAGTAAGGTAGACAAAAAAACAAAGGATGTTGAGTAGACTATTACTTGTGTCTATATCCAGAAGGATTGGAAAAGATCACACAGGATTGTAGAAACAGGGAAGCAGAGAAATGGACAGATTTGAGAAGCATTTGTCAAAATCTTATATAATTGTGTATATCTAAATTAGTGCAACAGTACAGTCTTAAGCATAATGAATATAATTCCTACATTTCTCTTAATTGGAAGAAGCATTTCCATCTACATTATCAATGATCAATTTGATGACATTTACCTTTTATTTTATTATTTTATAGCTGTTAAGTAATTTAATATGTCTTTGAATATTGTGGTTAGATCTGGGAGCCATGAAGGTAAAGTATGAGCTTATTCTGTTTTTTAAAAATTGTTTTTTAGTTTTTTTTAATGTTTATTTTTGAGAGAGAGAGAGAGAGAGAGAGCAGAGGGAGAGGGAGACACAGAATCTGAATCAGGCTCCAGGCTCTGAGCTGTCAGCACAGAGCCCGACACGGGCCTCAAACTCACAAACCACAAGATCATGACCTGAGCCAAAGTTGGATGCTTAACCGACTGAGCCACCCAGGTGCCCCAAGTGTGACTAATTCTTAAAATGAATCTTAATATACTTGAAGAGAATGAAAGCTTTCCTCATAATCACCTTCAGTACCAAAGGCCAAAATTAAAATCTTGATGAGCTATCACAAGCAGATAACTATCTTCTTGTAGGTAAAATTTCTTAATTGTAATTGAGGAAACTTCCAGTTAAGTGATTTGCAAAAGTCATAAAGCCAGCAGCCTATCAGAGCCTGGCCTAGGATGACTCCTGACCTACTCCATTTCACTTTCCATGGTAACATACCTTACTGTCCCCTGGAAAGAGGCTATTTTATTATTCAGATGCAACTCTCTAAAGCAGAGTTTCTCAATCAATTACAACAGAGACTGATATGGGCAGTTTGGACTGATAATTCTTAGTTGTAGGGGCACATTCCTGTGCATGATAGGATATTTAGCAGCATCCTTGGCCTCTGCCCACTAGGTGCCAGTAACATTCTCCTTCTACCCCAGTTGTGACAACACAGACCGTCTCTAGACATTGCCAATTAGTCCCCGAAGGACAAATGTCCCCCAGTTAACAGCAGCTAAAGTCCTCTCTATCCTTAAAATCGTTAAATTTTGACCAAAACAGAAAGAATCCAGGAAACTGTATAATTTCTCATGAAAATTTTAAATGTCAATTATACTTTTCACAATCAATAAAAATTCTAGTAGGACTCGTGTGTGTGTGTGTGTGTGTGTGTGTGTGTGCGCGCCCGCGCGCATGCGTAAATTGGCAAGCTGATTCTAAAATTTCATACTACCTTTAATCATAAAGTTCAGGCCCTTGTGCTTGCTCGCTGAATGTCCAGTTGCTATAACAACAGTCTTCTCGGTCTGCTCAGTCCAGTCCTTGCCATTCTCAGCTTTGCTTTGTATGAGACGAAACTACATTTCCCAGGCTCCCTTGTTCTCAGGCTTCTAGATTATTTCAGCCAATGGGAGGTACTGGCAAAAGGTTGGAGTGGGCCAGAGGGAAGAAGGCCGGCCCCTTCTCACTTTCTCTGTTGTGACAACAGTTTTTGAGTCACCTCCATAGCTCCTACTCCTGCTAGCCAGTCCTTCCTCTGTGGCCCCTGCCACGGTTCCATCTTCCACCTGGTGACCCTGGATCCTGGGGACACCATCTCTGTCCCTCCGGTTCTAAGGGTGGTATAACTTCCCACTGTTGCTAATCTCTGGTTTATCTTGCCATCCCATTTCTTCCTTCGCTTGTGTAAACGGTAGGTATGGACCCTCAAATTCATATGTTTGGGCTCTAACCCTCAGTGTGGTTATATTTGGAGTAAAGAAGTAATTAAGATCAAATTAAGTCATAAGGGTGGAGGTCTGATTTGATAGCATTAGTGTCCTTGTGAGAGAAGACAACAGAGAGCTAGTGCTCTCTTGCTCCCTTTCTCTGTATCTGTCTCTCTCCCTCTCTCTCCCTCTCCCCAGCTCTTGAGGACACAGCAAGAAGAAGGCTGTCTGAAACCTAGGAAGAGAGTTCTCACCAAAAACTTCATCTTACTGGCACTCTGATCTTGGACTTCCAGCCTCCAGAACCGTGAGAAAATTAATGTTTGTTGTTTCAGCCACTGAGTCTGTTGTATTTTGTTATATCAGCCCTAGCTGACTAATACAGCGATTCCCTGCATTGTATTTCCACTGTTTGAAATAACTAACAGAATGTTTGCTTTCCTGTTTACCGTGACTGACACGGTTCTTTATATCATTGATACCATAAAATATCCTAGTATGTGCCTGACACTACATAAAATGCACTTCCATATTCATTTCCTTATCTAGTCTCCCAACCATACTGTAACGTAGAGCAAAATGACATGACATAAGGAGCACACGTTTTGAGACACAGAGATGGAATTACAACTCCACCCCTTGCTGGCTGCATGACCTAAGAAAAGTTCATCTCATTCATCTTGTTTTCTTATCTGTAAAATGGACCTAATAATAGTACTAATGGAAGAAGGTTGTTCTCGATTAAAAGAGCTACTCTGTGCAAAGTGCTTAGATTATTTTTAGGTATATATATATATATATATATATATATATATATATATGCTCTGAATAATCTAAATATTCTTTTTTAGCTACAATTTATTGAGCACCTATTATGTGTCAAGCACTGTGATATGTACAGGAGACATAAAGACAAATAAAAACAACGAATGCCCTCAAAAAGTTGCACTATACCAACAGAGACAAATACATGAACAATGATTAAAATAAAATGTGGCAAGTATATTAATAGATATATGGGAAAGCCAAATGCAGCATGATCCATTTGGGAGGCAACTGTTTGGAAAGTTTGGAAGACGATTGTCAAGGTTTGGACCCAGTTCTGTCAATTACTAATGCTTTTACTCTAGACAAGTTACCTAACTTCGATAAGCTTCTATTTTCCCACTTGCAAAAATGAGAATAATAGGATCTAGCTCATAAAGGTGTGGTGAGAAGAAACAAGATAATAAAAAATACAGTTTCTCTGGTATAGTTCCCAGATGATGACAAGTGAGCAGAAAAGGATTGTTAATTATCTTTATCAGCAATAGGGGAGCACAGAAACAGGCTGCCTAACCCCCGCTCCACCAAGTTTCCCACTCCTTCCCCACTCTGATCTATTTGATAATTACTGACTTTCTTTCCCTTCCTCCTCCTCAGAAGAGATTAAGTCTCCCCTACTTTTCTAGTATGAGGATAGATTAGCAGAACCACTTTAGAAAATTTCTTGGATAGGGGCACCTGGGTGGCTCAGCCAGTTAAGTGTCCGACTCTGGGTTTTGGCTCAGGTCATGATCTCATGGTTTGTGAGTTTGAGTCCCACGTCGGGCTCTATGTTGAAAGTGTGGACCCTGCTTGGGATTTTCTCTCTCCCTCTCTCTCTGCCCCTCCCCAGCTCACTATCTCTATCTCTATCTCAAAAATAAATAAATAAACTTTAAAAATTAAAAAGATAATTTCTTGGGCAGAATCCTTTAAATCTAAATATATGAATACAAAGCAATTCCACTGCCACATATCTATCCAGAAATCAGTACTTGTAAGTGCCAGAAGATCTAAAAGAATGTTTATAGCAGCTTTATTTATACTGGCACCATACTGGAAGCAAACCCAATGCCCATCAGCAGGATGGGTAAATACATTGTGATACATTCATATACAATGGAATATTACATAGCAATGAGTGTAAACTAGAGTTGCGTGCAACAATTAGAGAGGAATCTCACAAACAAAACGTTGAGCAAAAGAAGCCAGAGTACATACTTTACTGTTACATTTATAGAAAGTTCAAGAATGGGCAAAATGAAGCTATAGTCATAGAAATCGGAAGAGTGGTTACCTTTGGGGAAGTACTTGCTGAGAGCACTGTTATACTGGTAAATGTTTAGCAGCCAGCTCTCGAAAGAAAAAAAATCCTGATTTTACAGCATTTGCCAGGTCCCATGGTATAAATACTCCCACCATGGTGGATTTCAAGTTACCAGTGTGGTATCACTGAACACAGATTACGTCTACAGTCTGCCTGGCAAGCTGGTGTGAGCCAGCCTAGCACACCACTGGGGGGTGCATGAAGGGACAATCTGGTGTGCTGAAAATGTTCTGTATCTTGGTCTGGATAGTGCTTACACAGGTAGAGTCTTAAGAGTGGTTCTTTATTACATGTATATTATACCCCAATAAAAAGTAAAATGTAAAAATGTCTGAGAACTAGAAAGACGAAAGCAGTTATATCTACGTCCCAGAGGAAGGTCCAAAGAGGGACCAGAGATTCAAAGACCAAAAGGCAGCACTCGGAGCTTCTTGCCTCACCTTCCCCACCCCGTCCCAATAGATAGGAGGAAAAAGAGAGATACCATTAGTAAACACGAGCACAAATGGAAAAGAGATGTTGACTTTTTTAGCTGGGCCACAATTTTTCAACTTGAGACTCAATTCTGTCTTATCACCAATGGTTGATACGGCACACAAAAGAGAGTGTTGCTTCTGAAAAGCCCACATTCACTGCTTTAACTATGGCCCTGTCTGTCACTTAGCAATGAAGATTATTCCACTGGGTGGCTCCAGAAGAAGGTTTCAAGCACAGTACCACCTGAACACAATGATCAGACGTGAAAATACACCAGCACAAACAGTGTTACTTTTATTTTAAGTAAAAATCACATTCATATCATTTTCCTTGCGTCGCTCAAATCTTAAATATGTTCAGTATGTCTGGAATATATCTGTGATCTAGTTAAATGAGACGTTTTAATAAGACAGCTGCTCCTAACATGTACAGCACTCATATATTTAAAGTTACAAAACCAAAGCAAAATTTTAAAGGGGGTTGATGGGTGATACCTCGACACATCCACAGATTCATTTGTTCCCAATCTGGCAGTACAGGACCATAGAAAATACCAGACCAAGTATCTAGAAAATAAAATAACAAGATTAACATGGAACTTAAAATGATGGCAACATTATAAATAGAAAGAACATTACACATGAAAAGATCCTGACTACTGACAGTTCTAATCTTATTTATCTAAGTTATCTCCCTTCTTGGGAAATTGGAGCCTCCAGTGGGACAAAAGAGCATTGAGAAAGCTTTCTGAGTATTGTTGTGTTTCAATCAGGGTTTTTAGATGGCCGATCTGCTTCTAACTGGCCCAATTTGATGGTGCAGAACTGGCTACCACCAGAGCACCCTACCTTTCTGGAAAACACACACCCTCCTGTGGGGCATCTACCCTGGAGCTCTGGAGAAGTCAGGCCTCTGGGGGCTAAATACACCTACTGCTTCCATGAAAGGGTTATATGATCATCTGGTTTAGATCATCTGCAGAAAATCAAGGAGTCTAGAATTTCTCTTGCCATATTTTTAGGCATCGCCAAGAGGAATGAAGAAAGTAACTTTTTTTTTTCTTAAAAAGCTTCTAAATCTGTGGGGAATAGCTTAATTCAGGAATTTCCTTTGAAGTGAAAAAGTACAGCTGAAAATCTGGGGCATAATTTCCATCTCATTAAATGGCTCTCCCAAGGAATGAGGGACCCCAAAACTTGCCCTAATTGGCCCTGCAGTTAGTGCTTTGCATGCTGTGGCTTTGATGTAGAAATGATGGAAAGGTCGAAAGTTTCCTCCCCACCAGAAGCAGGAGGATCATGAGGTGCCATTTATGCTTAGTCATCTCCAGTGTTCCTACTGTACTGAGGCATCCTGCTTACTAAATCTTTCCTGGAAACGAATCTCAAATGAGAACTGATGGCCAATACCTTCTTAAAAACAAACCAGTAGATTTTAAGATTTTTTTTTTTTGCTTTTGAGAAGATTCTTAAAAACACACCAATTCTCTGCAAAAAAAAATATGATTTTCATCCAGAATGTTCTAAAAGTCATTCTTTTAGAATGACCTGGAAAAGCACTGAAATTCAGTCTTTTTGCCTTTGTCCCAAGCTTGAAGTCTGGGAGACAAGTACCAGGACAGAGTAAAGAAAGTGGTCAAAATACTGGGATAACACAAATCTCTATTGTCATTCACTGTCACATCCTGGAAATGGAAGCCCACCATTCATCGGCAGACAAGACACTTAATGTCACACTTTCTTGCTTTGGAAAAGATAATTTATCATTGCTCATAAAAATGGAAATAATTAAAAGGGATTCGTCATACGGTAATGCATGCTGAGACTCAGGTAGTGTGCATGAATTCCCACATTGTGAAGCAGTCTAAAAAAATGTTACACAGTTCTCCTTTCCCTCTTTTAACTGCTCTGTTCCTGGGACCTCCTGCCAAGCTAACTTGTATCCTACAAAGTGGTGACTATCATTATCAACCGCTTCTTTTTTTTTTTTTTTTTCTAATTAAAATGAGAGTGAAAGCACTGCTTATGTTTTATGCTTGTAATTTGCTGTAGTCAAATAAGGAGAGACATGATAACCTGGTCATTTAATTCTGAACAAGGAGAATTCCGATGCCTATAGATAAAATTTTCTAACAAAATAAAGCATCCTGCATAGATCCCTAGCATCTTATCTGAGGAAAATTCCTCAGGTATGTGGTCTTAACAGAGCCTTGAAAATAACCATCCGCCACAGTCTGCTACAGCCTGTGACTAAACAGATTAACACCAAAAGTCTAAATGCCAGTGGGTAGTTTTTTCATGTGATATTTTTCTATGGAAATAGTTTGAATGTAATTTCTGCAGGAAGATATTTGTTTCTTTTTCCTTCTTAAAAAGAGGTATTACGTGGGGGCCTGTGCAAGTCTCAACCTGTCTGTGGTTTGGGCTTGCTATCTCCCTCATAAAGCAAAGTAAGAGGGTTTGTCTTCTGGGAAGACAAAGTCGTACTCTCCTCTGAAGAAGCCTGCCATATAGTTGGCTTTGGCGTCTTCTGGGAATTGGGAGGCAGGGATTGAGGCCTCATGAGTCTGGGTTTTCAGCTCAGGTAGAGAGAGAATACAGTGCTTGTAACCTCCAGGACTCATTGCTGTTAACCCAGTCTGGACTTCATGCTAGTCACACAAGTGGATTCCTTAACAATAAAATAGTAATAATACAGTTTTTAAAAAAAGCTATTAGAGTGATTTTTCTATCTATGTATTTTTGTGTTTTCTTGAATTTGAATTTGGGAAACAGAATGGAGATAGGCCTGTTAGGCAAGTAGTATTAACACCTGTAAGACAGACTAATGTACATTTTTTGGATACAGTTTTATAGACTAGATATTTTCAAAGCTCCTTTTTGAATAAAGAGAGAGGGAATATAAAAATGGATTTTTTTTCTCTTGAAATTCTGGAGGGAGGGCAGATTTTAGATTGAGGGAATGAACAACAAAAATGTCAAGCAGTTCTTTGAACTAACTATTTGCCATATCTACATATAGTCTAAAAATCGCACTTAATTTAACTGGCATTAACTCATAAAATGGTTATAATTTATGATATTACTATATAAATTCCATACCTATAAGTTACTCCATGGAAATTTTTTGTTAAGGTCTTTCCCTATACATGTCTTTAGAACAACCAGTAAAATATCTAAATATGCAACAAATACATGGAATATACCAATTTCATAAAATGTTATTCCTCTTGTAATGCTATTCCTCTTGTAATCTCATTTTCCATTAGATGTATTCAGATTCTTGGCAATGTCTTTGGCTAAGATATGAGAGACATCAATCTTCCCAGTTGATTATGTCCTTATTTTCTCTGGCTTTGCTTTTGAGAAGATTCTTAAAAGCATCAGTGGGTTGTAGCCAGTCATAGTCAATTGTCTGAATTCGAGTCTAACATGGATTTGACACTTAATAATATTGACACTTACATTGAATACCTCATTTAAAGCCTGATCTTTCAAACATTCATTTGAAGTCTAGTCACCAACATATATTTGTGTGTGTTTTATGCTTATAAATGTATGAGTGCATATGTGTGTGATTCCTTACTCACCTCTACAACCATTAGGGAAAACAGAGAAACAAAGGACATTTTACAAAAGGCAGAATCAAGAAAAATAGACCTAGTATATGGCACCATTTGACTTCCACCATATATCAGACAAAAAGAAAGACAGCCATATCTACCAACAGAGAATGTGTCATATTTAGACCTATTCATTTGGACTACGAGGAAGCAATACTCAACAGCCCAACTTACTGCTTATAGTACCTACCCTTTCCCTAATGGTTGGTGGGAAACTCTACCACTAACCAAAAGACCACTTAGAACACTAAATTGCTTCATTCCCAGCTAAAATTCCTCTCTGTTGGAGGAGTGGCTGAGTGGCTCAGTCAGTTAAGCTTCCAACTTTGGCTCAGGTCATGATCTCACGGCTCCTGGGTTCAAGCCCAGCATCAGGCTCTGTGCTGACAGCTCAGGTCATGATCTCGAGGTGCGTGGGTTCAAGCCCCGTGTCGGGCTCTGTGCTGACAGCTCAGAGTCTGGACTGTGTTTCTGATTCTGTGTCTCCCTCTCTCTCTGACCCTCCCCCATGCATTCTCTCTCTTTCTCTCTCTCTCTTTCAAAAGTAAATAAACATGAAAAAAAAATCAAAATTCCTCTCTGTTGGTAAAGTGGCACAAGTAAGAGGTAGAAAGTTACCAGAAATCCCAAGGAGGACATTGTACTACGTTCCATGACAGTGAAGCATAAGTCACTCATCTGACCTAACCAGCCCTCAGAGGCAGTAACCAGGAAAACACATCACATATTAGAATTCTTGCCAATGTCCTGATAGGGAATCAAGAGTGAATTGACTCATTTGATATCTAAATTAACCAAAATCTGGAATTATTCAAAAAATGCTTCTCTGAAATGGTTTTATTTCATCTTTTTAGCAAAGAATTTTAGGCCATATAGAAAGCATCCTTGGATTCTTTAAAAAGTCATGCCAAGAAAGTCCATCAAGATAAAAATCCTACACAGGATTTTTTTTCAACATCAATAATCACATTGTTGAGAATAAATATATAAACCTTAAATTTCCTTTAAAACTTCTTCAAGTGAGTCCATAGTCCTTAAGGCAACTGTCTCTAGTTTTTAAAAGTTGTTAGATTTCTCTTGTTAGTCCTTATCCAGGACTAAGAACTGGGTGGAAATTAATTCAATTTTTGTTTCCCCGTAGAGAGATCATTCATAAATAATGGTCTCAGCCCTGCTCAATTGGTAAGATTGTAATCCTCTCCCCAGACCAAAGACTGCTAGAAAAAGATGCTAGACCTTGGGCGTTGCTACCCAATGTTTTTCTCAAGAACCTGGTTTACATTTGGCTCACTAAAAATATTTGTTGGAATAATTAATGAATAAACAAGGGAATGAATGAAGAATCAACATTGCAAGATAATACTATACCTCAATTACTGCCAGTCCAAACGCAATTCCAATTACTATGAGAATATGTTTTGCAACTACGTCTTTTATCAAAGAAATGCATGGCTGTTAAAAAACAAAACATAAGAAGTTACCTTGAATCAAAACTTGGACCTCACTTTAAGATATTTGCCCATTGGGTTGACTTTTTACATTACTACTGAGGAACACACTCAACCAAGAGGAATTGGATTATATCACTCTGCCCCTCCACACTCCTTAAAAGATTGTTAACTGTGGTTTGTTCATACATTAGAAAGCACCAAGAAGTAAACTTTTGCTTCAACTGTCTCATTGCTAAATCTAGGGATCTTTAGGCATAAATAATAATTTTATCCTAACTTCCAATTTTTCATTTTAGAGTTATTATCACTTTGACTGTGTACTTTTTAGCCTTGTAATCTGTAGCAAAGAGTTTCCTAGTTGGGAACTTTCATTTTCATTTTTAGAACAAGGTTTTTTAAAAAATCCCTTAATAATATATATCAGGGTTATTTTTACCTTAAAAAGGAAAAAAAAAATATTATGTCCACTATTTTGTCCTTACTTTAGATAAAAAAGAGAATTTAGAAAGCTGCTTATCTGCCACATTTATTGAATTTACTCAAGCTAGCATGCAATTTCAAGCTTATAACATTTCAGACCAAACCTAAAAATTCCAACAATTTTAAATTATATGGCTAATTTTCAAAATGGAAAAATACTACATAATGTAATAGTGGTATTATCCATATTGCCAGAAAATATATCACTATCCCTATGATAGTTATATATGCACAAAGGGCTAACAAAACATTGCTCTGGTTAATAAAATAAGAGTTCTCCGTAAAAATGAGTAAAACATTCTTTTCCCTCTCATTCTTGAATGTAATTGGTTTCTCCATTCACATCTGATCCAAAGTGGTAAACATTAGAGTAAATTATTATGTCTTTTAGGGTTAACTATGAGATTAATGATCTTATCTACTGAGTCACATTTATTATATTTGAGGAGCTTTCGCTCTCTTTCCCTTCCAGATAACCAGGTTATCTTGGCAAAAGGGAGAGGACAAAAAAAAAAAAAAAAAAAAAGAAATGTGAATTATGGCCATTCCAGATTTCTTATTTTTCCAGACTTCTTGCAAACTACAGAAGTTTGCAAGTACAGATGGAAGTATTTTATGAATTTATGGCCCTCCTTTTGGGAAACGAGTGCAGCTATCAGCCTATCTTCAGCTGAATTATGTGTGAATTTGAAGGGAATGTCAATTACTTTTTACGATAACGCTAGAGCTTTGCAAAATCTATCCTGAGGAAAAACATCTTTGAGTTGAATCTTAAACAGATAACAACTGCCACTGAATTTACTAAGTTCCTCATTATCCGAAGTAGAAACTGCACTCATTTACACCATATTTATTTCCCCCCTTCCTTGCAGATACTGCAGCACTAAATTAGGAGTATAAAAAGTAAAAATAAAACTGTTTAGTGATACTACTTGGACAATTAAAAAAAACATGGTAGCTCTGTAGTCTGGTAGATAACTTCTCCACATGAATTATTTTAAATATTGGTAATAGCAATTTTCCTTTAGAAAAGAGTCTCCTTATTTTGATTGGATTAGTAAAAAGGGATGTGATAGCAGGAGAGAAATTTCCCCTGAGATGCTTTCTATTTCCTAATATGTAATTAACCTTAGTAGCCATTACTAAGCCAATGGCAAAATCAAACTAATCTTCAGGTATTACAGAAATTAATTCATTGGATTATAATAGCTTTAACATATCCCTCTGCCAACTAGATTATGATCTCCCAGAGGGTCCAGAAGTATGTGCGATTTTAGCAAGGGTCTGTCTGAGACATAGTGGGCACTGAAGAATAACAGCGACTACATTAAACATTAATATTAATTATCATTTTTGTATGCATTCCTCCCAGGCAGAAGGAACAATTTATGTAAAGCCCTCTGGTAAGAGACAGATATCATATCCTCTAGGATACCTTGAACCCTGAAGACTGAGTTAGACAGAGTTCCATAATACCTCGTGCCTGCCCCTATCTAAGAATTACCAATAATTCATTTGATTGAAGTTGCCTAATTATCTCTCTCTTTTCACTATTTGAACATCAGTTCCATGAGTGCAGACATTGTGCCTGTCAAGAATGGATTTCCAGTGGCCAATAAAAGGTCTGGAGAATCGGAGGGAGTCAATATTAATTGATGAATTAAGCAATAATAAGAAATATGACATCCATATATTGATGTTTACAAGTGACACAAATGTGACATTTACAACACATAAAAGATAAACCCAACTTTTTCAATATACTTTCAATGTCTGAGGCAACTTCTCAACTGGAGCAAAAATTAGGCAGATTTTTTGATAACATTTAGTATCCAGAGCCCAACCCCGAAAGGCCAGGTCTACGCAATTACTTGAGAAAAGGAACATTTCATAAGAAAAAGAGGTCTTTATTTGATAACTAAAGTGAAAATATAGATTTCCAGGATTTATGTTAAAATAGGAAAAAAAAAGAGAAGAGTAATGATTAAGGTCACCAAAGAAAGGACATGATAAACTTTCATCAGTTAGCTTGTACTTTCATTCTCCTTGCAGTGGGATGTTTCTTTGATCTATTAAAGTTGACTTCAAATGATATCAGACTCAGAAAAAAATGAACTAATTTCACTTTTTTATATCTGCTTTTATCTTTAAATAGGATTTATTTTTTATTTGGGAAATTCCTGGGACTTTTATATCATGATTCCTATTGTAATCGCTGCAATTTAATTTTTCTATAGAGACTTTCATTGTGAAAAAAAATTAATGGAACCACTTACTGTATCAAATTTGATTTGTCCTCACCTGTTTGTAAACATATATGCCATCATACAGTGTACAAGAAGAATCTGATGGACCCGGACATGCACATGACTTGGAATTCTGTTGAAAATTATTTCCCCAGTCAGCAGGTCCATTGACCAAACCACAGCATTTAAACTGTTGGATGAAAAATAGATATAAAAAGCTATTGTTAAAGAAGATAAAAATGTTGTCAATACACTGAATCATATTCTTCTAAAACTATTATTAAGATGTTTCTTATACTAAAATATCATCTAAATCACCTCACCAACTTTTCTGAATGTAGAAGCAAAAATACAGGAATCTTCCGTTTTGACTTTAATATTAATGAACGAAAAATAGGGTTGCAGATGCATAAGTCTCAGGAAGTTGGAGAAAAGATGAAAAACCCACCTAGTTTTAAATGACAAAAGAGAGGGGCAGAATCAAATCTATGTATCCTAGATTTTGGGAAAGAAGCTTCCAAAGAGTCCATGAGAGAGTCAAGGTCTCTTTAAAGAACTTTTGCCCAAAAGAGATGAGAGGTTTTAAAAAAATTATATTTCCATCTTTGATCTTTGATCATTTTTGGAGGAGAGGAGGAAAAGAGTGAGAGGCTTCTCAAAGGACAAAGTGGCTTAGCAGGCTTCCCATAAGTCTGAATTTAACATGGACATCTGCAAAATGGGGGAGGGGTGCAAATGAAGGATGAAACTCTTAGGATAATGTCAAGGAAGTTTAAGGCCCAGAATATACTGAAACACTTAGAGAATTTGTGGTTGTGTTTTGGGAAGAAAAACAAGGAAACCAAAAGCCCAATGACTCAGGGTATATGGCACATCATATTATTAGATGAAAGAGAAAAATAACTGTCCCTCATCTTGTCCTATTTGCTCTTCATGAAGAGCATGTCCTTTTCATGTTCCATTCTTCATGTCCTATTCAACTCTTCATGAAGAAAGGTAGAAAAAAAAATTGCTGAAGAAAACAGAACCAAGAGTACATTGTTTTCTAGGCTCAGATGCATTGTAATGCCAGGATATTGAGAAAACCTTCACTTCCTCACTGGGTGACCCACATTACTTAACCTCTCCATGCTACAGTTTTTTCATCTGTAAAAATGCAGATAATAGTAGTTGTTCCCAATAGTATGTAAGTTGTAGATTTGTTGTAAAGATAAAAATGGGAAAATTGATGTGAAGATTTGAAGTGCTTAACCCAGTGCCTGACTTGTAGGAAGTACTCAGTATATGTTAGGTATTATTGCTGTTGTTTCTATTTTGCAGTGGTTGTTGTTTCCATGATGCTCTCACATGAACATGATCTGTTCAACACTGGTATCAATAATTTAGATAAACATTTGGAAAGTACCTTTTCAACTCTGTAGTTGATATAAAGCTGAGAGTGATGGTTAACACACTGAAGACTGGAATCAAGTTCCAAAGTTAGTTCAAACAATGGACTCAAACCAACAAGTTCAACAGAGGCAGATATAAAGCCTTGGACTTTGGCTCAAAGACTTAATTGCACAAATATATGACTCATCAGCCATCCATATGACAAAAAGCTAAAGATTTCAGCTGGTCCCAAGGTCAATCCATATTAGCAAAGAGGGCAATCTTGAAATAGCCTCCTTTCTTGTCTTCCTATCATGTCCACGATAGACATGATTAATTGCGTATGCTTTCTGATTAAATAATCTAGAATAATATTAATTTATATAGAGACCTAGATCAAAAAAGAGAAAGTCCCATTGTATGCACTCACAAATCAGTCCATATTTTGAATACAATATACCTCAGGATTCCTCAGGGAAGCCTAGAAACAGAAGACAAGGTAGGAGGTAGAAAGGCTAAACTTGGTATGATATCTGGTCACCAGATCAGTTGTGAGCAAAGTTGAAGAAAAAGTTGGTCAAAACTCGTTGAAAGTGTTATAAAAGCTGAATGAACAAGGCACTGTGCACGGAATAATACAACAACCTCTAGACAAATAGTCATCACCAAGAATCCGAGAGGGGCACATTCCATTAGTATGTTAGCAGAGAGTTCATGTGAGAATTCTCTGAAATTCAAAGAGAAAACCACTTAGTGTCTACAATTTTTGTCCATGTGTGGTGGGGCCCCAGGTCATCCAGCCAGAGTTTGGTGTAGGACTCTTTATCCTAATCCTATCTGTTACTAAAAGGGAAAAACCCTGGTGGAAGAAAGAAAGAAAGAAAGAAAGAAAGAAAGAAAGAAAGAAAGCAAGCAAGCAAGCAAGCGAAGGAAGGAAGGAGAAAGAAAGAAAGAAAGAAAGAAAGAAAGAAAGAAAGAAAGAAAGAAAGAAAGAAAGAAAGAAAGAAAGACTCGAAATGGACATTAAGAAAGAACTATAGTACTGTGAAACAGGAAGCTTCAGGCATAGGATTAGTGTACAAGAACAGAAGTAATTCAGAAGCGTGCTACGACACACAGAACATTTAGAATCCCATGGTTGGCACTGAGATCTTGGATATCAGAAACAATGTGCAGCAAAGATGATTCAGGACCCAATCCAGAGATCCAGTGGATACCTACAGTATATTTTGTCTTAGGTCAACCACCTGGGAGGATCAAGGATGCTCAGTCCCACCCAGGGAAAGAATTGGGTTGCTTAAATCATTCCTGCTTTAAACCTGGATTGGTCTGGGCTCTAGAGTAGGATGCTAGAGGGGAGGGGATCAAGAAATGCAGCTATGGGGAAGCCGGGAAAAGCACAACACAGAGGAAGTGAAGCAGGGACTGACTCCTATCACGTTTCAGCTCTTGGAAATGATGCTTTCAGCAGAATTTTTACAAGCTGGAGTCTATTCAAACAGGAACTGGGGAATGCTCTGGAATAAAAAGTCATCTGATAAATAGTTCAAGAAACCAAGGATGTTTCAACTTGAAAAGCAAAGCTTTTTACAAGTCATACAACAGCCATTGTCAAAGAAGTTGCAATGTGCTAAAGCATCAGTAGATTTTCTTTTCCCTCTAAAACTCCAGAAGGAAGAACTAGATGATGTAAATCCTAGGGAAGCAGATTTTGTTTCAAATTAAGAAAAAACATGCTAATCATCAGACATGGACATAAATGGGATGGGATGGCAAAAATCGGGGCACTTTCAATTCTTCAATTTTTTAAAAAAAATTTTTTTAACATTTATTCATTTTTGAGAGTGTGAGAGACAGAGCATGAGCAGGGGAGGGGCAGAGAGAGAGGGAGACGCAGAATCAGAAGCAGGCTCCAGGCTCCGAGCTGTCAGCACAGAGCCTGACGTGGGGCTCGAACTCACAGACTGTGAGATCATGACCGGACGCTCAACTGACTGAGCCACCCAGGCACCCCAACAATTCTTCAATATTTAATGAGAGACTGGATGAACATAAATATAAAATACTCCAATCAATGGATCATGTTAAATGAATCATGTCAAGTCATGTCAGGTCAAATGCCCTAAATGTCCAGCTCTCCTCTAAGATTCTGAGAATTTCTATATGTGAAATGAATCTTCCATGTAGCTAATATGATTTGAACTCTGAACAAAGAAGGTGTGATTAGGAGTTTCACAAAGCAATTTTTTAGACACACCTTAAAGCATGTGTCATATTTAAAAGAAAGAGAAAAGGAGTAATTTCTAAGATAAGGTAGGGAATGATGCCAAGTCAGGAAGGCAGAATTATGTAAGGGAGCCTGAGTAGACAAACCTGACTGGACTAGGGTGGTTTTGTGTTATTTTGTTTGATGGGGTAGTGCTTACTAACGTTAAAATATTAAGTAAGAGCCAGAGAATGTAACACCTTCAACATCTGCCCAAGTTTTGACTATACCCTAATGACAGAGAAGCAGTTTCAATAACTAAATATGGGAGGGGTTGATATGCCAGTTTAAAAAATTAACTAGTCAGACAGCTGAGTTCAAATTCCAATCCCATTACTTGTTAGCTGTCAGACCTCTAAGCCCTAACCTACTTATCTGTAAAATAGGGATAATAAAGATAATATTATCCATCTCAAAGAGTTGTCATAAGAGTGAAATGAGCTACCAAAGGTAAAGTCTAGTAACAGTAAATAGCAATAAATGATAGGTATAATTATTTTTATGACAGATGGGGCAGATATGGAGGCAGAGAGAGAGAGAGAGAGAGAGAGAGAGAGAGAGAGAGAGAGAGACTCTCAAAATGCTCCAAACACACTACCCTACTAAATGGTAAATATGAAAACAACTATTGATTTGGCTGAACTGAGGCTTAATTGATCATAAAGATTTCTTAATCTCTGTCCTTCTAAACTGCTTCAAAACCTCATAAGAAGCTGGAAACAGAGTTAGAAATATTCTTGGATTTTTACTATTGCAGAGTGACAGAATAATCAGTCAAAATCTGCAAAGTGGAGATATGTTTTAACATTAAATAATCTTTAAAAATCTATAAAAATATCTTTAAAAATTAGGTAAACACGAAACCTATGGCAAACTACCCAGATGACCTACAAATTCAAATTACCTCTTCTTGAAATTCAGCCAGGGCTTTCTGGAATGCTTTGGCATCATTATCTGCTGCTTCCAAAAGCTTTACATTTTCATAGAGAGTCTCATTCAGAATGCGCTCGGACTGAAAATTGAAAAGCATTGTTAAATTATTCATGCCAGAAAGTACTATTTTGATTTTTCAGACTTTTCCAAAATTATCATATGTCATGTGTACGCACCTCAGATTTGAAAGTAGCTCCTAAGATGCCTGCTGCTACTTGCAGAAGCAGGATCAAAAGCAAGCCTATGAAAAACTGGAAAAAGAAAGAAATGGAACACATGTTATCTCCAGGGCATTCAGTGACATCTTGGGACATTTGAGCATGGCGTTTCTTTCTCCAGTCGGGATCATATTACTGTTGGAATAATAACTGTGTTCTTCATTTATTCTACCCTTTGCCTCAAAAAGCCAATTTGGGGGCCATTAGTGGTCAGAAACATTTGCTTCAGACACCAATCAAGCAGTGTTTAAAACAAAAATGTATGGATAAGATTGTAGACATCAGTGTGATGTTGAGTGGAGGGAAGTTTGAAAACTTAGATACAGTTACTTGTGTATTATCTTTCTCCTCTTTCTTCATCAAACACAAACTCACACAAACTTTAAAGCAAATTTCCGAAGTGACTTCAAAACAAGTTTTCTACCGCTACCAAAGTCACCCAGGGTCTTGTTATAAATGTAGACTCCTGAAACCTGCCTCAGGTCTACTGAATCATAACTTTAAAGAATGCGGTCCACAGATTAGGTTTTCTCTTTTTAAAACCAGCTCCTTGAGTAATTAAATTCCCCAAACTGCAAATGAGACCTATTGATCAAAAAGTAACCACTAGGGATACTATTAAAGTCCTGCTAAAGCTCTGTCTCTAGCTTCTCTCTTAATAAACAAACAGTTAACAAATATCTTTTCAAGGACAGACACAATACTTATTTTATTAGAGGAACAAGCTTAAATGAGTTCTGTAAACTCTAATGTTAGATTTTATTTAACAAATACGTCTTGGTCTTTATCTAATATTTTTCTACACCCATTCATCATTCTGTTGTTCATGTGAAAAGTAAATGTCTATGGGTTAGCCCAACCCAATCCATCCTCCTTGAAGCTTTCTAAGTAGCAAATCTGATTACGTCAGTCCCTTATAATTTTGTTACCGTGGGATATGATTTGGTGCCGTCCACATTCAGACCCATCTCCCATCATTTACTGAAAGCAGCCTCTGCCTGCCACGCTCCAGCCATACCCAAGGCCTTGTAATTCTCTAAATGTGCCAGCATTGTCCTGCCAGGCTCTCTCCCTGGAAAGCCCATCACACCCTCACCCACACAGCCACCTTATTCCCTTCTGCTCCTAGTGTGAAAATTCTCTCCTCTACTCTTGCCCTCCTCTTCTTGGACCATTCACACTTGTAGCTAATAATTTGCGTGTCAGTCTTCCCTAATGTCTTAATGTCTATGTCTTTTAGCACAGTATCTGGCACACAGCACGTACTCAGTAAGAGTGAATGAATGAATGAGTGAATGAATAAATGGATGGATGAATAAATGAAATTTCTCAGGGTACCTCTAATCTAAGCTAAAAATAGTACTCTCTATAATCAAACTCTTTAAACAAAAGTTAAAGTTTCATCAATCTTGGCAAGTTCTTTTGACAGACAACGGGGATGGGAGATAATCCTCCCAAGTCTGAAGACTGAGTATTTTGATTTGTCTGGAGAACTCACCAAAAGAAGCATGCAGCGGCTTTCTTTCACGGCACCACAGCATCCCAGGAAACCCAGAATCATGATGACAGAACCCACAGCAATCAAGATATTCACTGAAACATAGGGGTTAGTGCTAGAATCCCCAGGGCTGAGAATCTGAAAATAAGAAAGGAAATTAATGACAGAAAATCCCTTTCTTTGGTGTTTTTCAACAAATATCCATTGAGTACTTAGTATGTGCCTGACCCTATTCTAAACCTTGAGATACTTCAGTGATCTAAACAAGCAAAAATCCTTGCCCTTGAGGAGCTTACAATCTATTGAGGTGTTACTTATCTGAATAACATTTCCAACTTCCATGTGGTATGGAAGAAATATAATAGGCTTTTAAAAGACCAATTATTTTTAAAAGCTTAGGACAAGTACTTTCACCCATGATGTGATCTTTGGTTTGCATGTTTTGTGTTTTATATGTAAGAGTAGCATTGTAAAGCATGCACTTTTATGCCAATTTAATTATCTAAATTAGAAAGGCAAATTTCTCAAACTACTGACAGACGCGACAATATGAATGAATTTCAAAAAACATTGGGGTGAGCTAAATAAGCTATATTCAAAACTGTACAATTCCATTTATATGACATCCAAGAACAGGTAACTCAGAAATCACAGCGGTGCTTGACTTCGAGCGAGGTAGGAAGGAAAGACGGAACTGACAGCAAAGGGATAGGAGTGAACATCTCTAGGTTTATAAAAATGCTTTGCATACTGACTGCAATGGTGATTACACAGGTCTATATATTTGCCAAGACAAACAAAAACATTTAAACTAAGAAAATAGGGTCGCCTGGGTGGCATCTGACTCTTGATTTTGGCTCAGGTCATCATCTCACAGTTCATGAGTTCGAGTCCCACTTTGGGCTCCACAGCTGACAGCACAGAGCCTGCTTGGGATTCTCTCTATCCCCCTCTCTTTCTCTCTGCTGTTCGCACACTTGTGCACTCTCTCTTTCTCTCTCTCTCTCTCTCTCTCAAAATAAATCAATCAACTTTTTTAAAAAGTTTGAAAAAAAACTAAGAAAATAAGTATGGTTCTTGATATTCCATATAATTCTATCTCCTTGTTCCCAGAAAGTATAGTCTGTAGAGTCTTCCAGAAACTCTTTATTTTGCCTGTTAAGTAATGGGATATTGAAGAAAACATCCTAGAGCTCTTTATGTTGGCTTGGGCTACCCATCTTCTGTAATTCAGTTCTTCTCTCCAGCAACACACATACTGTCCTTCATCACCTTCATCATACCCTGCCTCAATCTACCACTTGTCCTCTAGATATATCACAATCAAAAAGTGAAGCCTTGTGCCTGTGTTAGACATGAGTACTCCATGTGGCCCATCTGTCTTGTATGATCTCTATCTACTGGGCTATTTCCAAGTGGAACACTACTTGTTAGACTAACTCAGAGACTATGCCTCCTAGGATCTGCTGCACAGCATGTAAGTTAGCTCCCTTAACAGGAAATACAAAACAACAACAACAACAAAAAACAAAAACAGAAAACTACTGATAATGATGCATACATTTTTAAAGACTTTAAAAATCAACTCAGAGCCTAGAGGAAAGCTTCATTCAATCATCAGTGGAAAGTAATGCGTTGAAATTGTAAAAGCAGTAAAACAAAGATTTATATTCTAGTCAGGGTCCTTATATATAACTAAGTTTATTATTTATCCCTGGAATAGTCACCTAACCCTGCTGGGCCCCAGTTTCCCATTTATAAAGGAAATTGGGTCAGCCTCTGTGGTATCTAAGGCCTCTTTGTCTCTAAAAGTCTATGCTTACAGACAATGTTTCAACTTACAGATTTAGAAAGCTTGGTTATGTCCCAAAGACTTTTTTTTTCAGGTTTTTTATTTGTTTGATTTTTGTTTGCTTGCTCATATTGGAGCTAAGAAATCAGTTTTGTTAATAAACATGCATGACATCTGGGTCAAAATAGATAATGACAAGAAAAGGAAAGGAAAGGGAAGGGAAGGGAGGGGAAGAAAAGAAAAGAAAAGAAAAGAAAAGAAAAGAAAAGAAAAGAAAAGAAAGAAGGCCAGCATTAGGAAATCCACTCTACCCCCTCACCATCAAATACCCCTTCACTAGAATGTCGTGGCTGGTGCAGGCAAAACTTAAGGCTTCTGAGAGGAATAACTCACTGTCTGAGTTATCAGAACTCTGCTTAGATAGGCCAGATATAGAAATAACAGGTCAAATATCTACAAGTGTGATGGATGGTGCAACCAGCATTTATTCAGCAGGTAGTGAAGTACTTCCCTAAGACTGGTCTGGGCAGGGTGACCCCCTGCCAGGTACTACTGGCCAGAAAGCAGTGTGTTGGATGCCTGGAGGTCACTGTTTCAAGTCCAGCTACACAAGTGGCTATTCTTTTTCAGGCAAGAAATGGAAATCTGAGTTCAGCTGTTTGTTCCAGGAGAGGCACAGCAGAGTTTTAAAAGCTGTCTTGGATGAACAGTGTCTGTGTGTATTAGGACAAGGGGAGAATTTCTAATGGCTGAACCTTGATCTTTGGATTATAAGGGATCTCCTGGGACAAGAATGACTGTCCATAGGCTTTTTTCCCTGAGGAAAAACAAAGTGTCCTTATGAGAGAGACATTTTTAGCACAAAGAGATATGCTAGAGGTTGTGCACAAAGACCTCCCTGACATTCTTCCTTTCTGTGCTTACGCTCATGTTTTTCCTTCTAAAACTGTTGCCTTTGTTTTTCCACTGCTAAATTCGGTTTTTTGCAGTCTTGATTCTTTGTCACTGACTGCAGATAAAGACAAATCAAGCCAGTTTCACAGAAGTCAAGCTGGTTAATGATGTCCTGGCAGATAAGGGCTTTTATTCAGGGCGTGAGGCTGACAGAACGCAAGAGTAAAAATGTAACCGAAGATGCTGCCTAGCTCTAGTAATTCATTCGTGTCCCCGGATGTGGAGTCCCACCCTCTCAAGGACAGCAGTTTTTCTCTTAATACATTCAATGTGTGGAATTTCTTAACAGACTAAACACCAAATTTGTTTACCAGAAGCACTTGGGGGAAAGAAAATGTTCCCACATCAACCAGAAATAAAATAACATAAATAAAATACAGGCTGCACACATATCTTAAAAAGGCCAAAGCACCCTCTCAATAGGTGGCTGTTTAATCTCTGTGCTTAATTATGAGTTCCAAAGTCAGACATCCACTTCTAGATAGCAGAGATTCAGCGCATCTTCAAATACCCTTCTAGAGTTCAAACCCAGAGCCCAAGCCCACCAGGAAGCCACAGTTAACATTTACCAGTATAAAAAAAATACATCAAGTCTGGATGGACTAGGGTATTAACAACTAGTTGCTACACCTGTCTCCCACCCAATTTCTTCATCATGGGTAGGCACAGAATGAGGAAGCAGCTGTCACTGTGATTCCCTAGGTTCTCTAAGGGTAGAAAGCAAATTTTAAAAAGAGAAGACAGAGAATGAAGGAAGGGAGGAGGGGAGGGAGGAAAGGAAGGGGCAGAAAAGTCACCCAGTTTAGGAAAGGAATCAGAACAGATGTTAATTTGTTTTCAATCTTTCTTACAACGAGGCTGTCTCCAAAGGCATTCAGCTTAATCATGATGTAATAAGTTTTTACAGAGAATACATTACTTTAATTGCTGGCTTAATATATCTTAATGATTATCAACTAAGAATCAAAATTCCTCTTACAGAGAGAAATTTTATTTGGGCAAATAAATACCTTGAAAGGGCGCTAGCAGTAGAAGATGTGATCCTGAATACTGGCAAGAGCCCAGACAACAAAGAACAAGGGGACTACGGTGCATACGGTTAAGAACAATAATTGAGGAATTTTGTGAGGGTTGGGTGGAGGGAGTGCTCCTGAGAAGAAGGGAGAGAGGAAAATGGGAGCAGGAGAGCCAGGAAACAATGCCAGGTATTATGCCGGGTAAAACCAAGAGAACGGCCCTACACGCCCTCCCCTTTTCTCCCACACACTCTCTTTCCACCTTCACAAATGTGTGCGTGGTATGGAACAGAAACAGCACACGTGCAGTCGAAAGACTGGAGCCAAAATTGACTCTATGAACTAAGCTTCCTCCAGACCCGTGGAGATCTTGGTAAGAGCTTTGCCACAGGGCGTGGAATGGTGCATGGTGAAGGAAAGAGGCTCGTGCTAATCTTATTTAGAGAGCAAGAAGCTCGACACCCCCAGCCAGCTGCTGAGTCACACTAGTGTGACCAGCTTCTTACTGCTATAAGGAGTTACCCTCAATGCCAGTTGATGCAGGAATTGCCAACCATCGTGGTACCTTGTTGCCTTTAAAACACAGATCCAGATTCTTCTTCTCCAAGAGAACTTCTCACCTTCTTTACTTTTGGACCAGCCTCCCACCTTGGGATCAGCCAAATGATTGTCAATACCTCGTATCGCAAATTTGTTCTTGGTGTGGAGGAATGGTAGTCTGTACCCTCCAGCTACACTTCAGCCTGGCCTATGCAAATAACAAAGGAGGCTGATTTCCATTTTGGCCCCTTCAACCCCCACTTTCATGGCAATCTCCCTATCTTTGGCATAACACCTCTCCCTTCTCCAGAAGGCTTGATCCATGCCTAGCAAAGTGCCAGGCACACAGTGAGTGAGTGATCTTGATTAATTAAACTGAATTTTTAAATGATAAAATCACATACCAGCACAAATGACTACATGAGGCAATTAAGGAATATGCTACAGAAATATTTACATTATTATTGTCATTACTCTCATCATAAGAGGAATAAACTGTTTTGGAAACAGAGAAGCTTATTTACCTCTTGACCGTCTTTGCTTACTCGTACCCAAATCGCTATTGCCAGGATCACGATGCCACATAGCTGTAGAAAGGAAAAAAAAAAAATGTTAGACAACCAAGGCAAACTGCAACTCTGATTGAACACACTCCCAGCCTTCCGGTTACGATGGTTTATCATTAATTATATATTACCACCTAAAAGAAAATCTGGTATATTCATGTGCAGGTAATTGCTAAAATGTTCTGCTGTGATTGGTAAATTTGATAAGAATAATTCTTTTTCCTGCCCATGATCCATTCATGGGTCTACAGACAAGAAATCATCACCACTACAGGGGAGGGGAAAAATGATTTTTTCATGTTTCAACTCGAACTCTGTTTTCG
Organism: Panthera pardus; assembly: GCF_024362965.1. Lineage (NCBI taxonomy): Eukaryota > Metazoa > Chordata > Mammalia > Carnivora > Felidae > Panthera > Panthera pardus. The sequence continues at coordinate 46,112,496 of NW_026526991.1, read as the reverse complement.
CTAGATTGTAATACACAAAAGATAAGTCACAACAGCTTAAAGGAAAAATATCCTTACTAGAGCCCTGGGCTTGTTTCTAAGAAGCTGTCTTGAACGAAAAAGGAAGAAAATAACTAATCATCAAACATTCCTTCAAGATTCAAGAAGCAAGAAATCAGGATAGACAGGGAACAGTAGTACATCTGACAAAATCTGCAGGTAAACAACAAGGGTTTACAACACTTTTTGTACCCAAATAAACTCTTTTAAAAACAAGCACTTTTAGGTTGTAAAGCTTACCCAGAGAGGAAGAACAACGAGCGACAGTACTTAAACTCTTAAATGCATTTAATGACTTTACCAGATTATTTAATTTGGACCAAAGCCAACACATAAAATGTGAAACACATTTTACTTTTGTGTAAAGAAAACCCTTGTCTTTCAGGGTTTGGTTTGCTTTTGTTTCGTTTCAGATATATATGTTGCAGCCTCGAAAAAAAAAAAAAATCAAAGATCTATTATCAAATAGAGATGTTGAGAACAAGCTTGGTAACATAACAGACACAGCAGGCCTCGCAAGACTTTCTAGACTATTCCAGCCGTATGGTGCTCTGACAGAGAAATGCCCGAGTCCTCTGAAGCCCGGTGACCTTGTAGTATCATTGCTTTTGTGCATGGTTGAGCCATATGCTTGGAATGTCAAAACAGCAGTTTCACTTTTTTTGTAATGTTTATTTAATCTTGAAGGACAAAGAGACAGAGCATGAGTAGAGGAGGGGCAGAGAAAGAGAGAGACACAGAATCTGAAGCAGGCTCCAGGCTCCCAGCTATCAGCACAGAGTCCAACATGGGGCTTGAACTCATGAGCTATGAGATCATGACTTGAGCTGAAGTCAGACACTTAACCGACTGAGCCACCCAGGTGCCCCCAACAATCTCACTTTTAATGGCGTCTCATGAAGCCTGCCGTGGAAATAGAGTCAAAGCCTTTGTTTGGGAATAGGACATACCATGAGCAGCTGAATAAGGGCAGAATATCTGTGTTCACTAAAAGATCTCAGAAAACATCATCTGAGTTCAAACCCTTCCTTTCAGGTAAAGAAGCTAGAACCCTGTGAGATAACAGTCACATCCTGAAAATCTGGCACCGCTCCTCATCCAATCCCGCCCGTCTATGTGCTCCAAGTGTTACAAAATAACAAACGCAGTGGAAAACCAAAGCTCTTTCTCAAATCGCCAAGTAACCTATACAATTTAATGATCTTGTAGGCACACACTCGCACACACTATAAAATACAAACCACTGAAAAGACAGCTTTAGAGCCTGAAAACCCTCATTTTTTTCCTCCTGTTTTCCACTAAATCCTAATTTCCCTTGCAGATGGAGATAAATGCTCATTTTACCTGTTCTGTGTTAATAAGTAAGTCTATAAAAATTTATGTTGAATGACAATGAGACCCTCTGAGGTTTTCAGTAATCTACAGCAGTTGGATTTTTGTTATTCAATTTGTTCATTGATATTTTCTTTCTTTTATGAATCTCAAGCAGATTTACACTGATTGCCTTAATAGTTGGCCTGGCTTTTAGCTTAACTGAAAATAGTATTAATTATCCAAATAGGTATTATAGTTATTATCGTTATCTGATATTTATTTATGAGACTATCAATGAGAAAATTGTAGGAGGTCCTAGAGACTAAGACTGTGGTTTTTTTTAAACTCTTAACTTTTTTGCTTGTTTCTGTGTGACTTTTTAGTTTACTTTTTCAATGCTTTTAGATCTCAAATCATTGAGAAATCTTATGAAATCAGCTCTATTTGCTCGTCAAATGATAACTTTTAGTCTTCTCAGTCACCAAAAGTCACCTGTAACATTCATTAACTTTAAAAGAAAGGTGTATCAAAATGAGACACTATTACATGCCCACTGAAATGGCCAAAATCTGAAACGCTGACAACCCCAAATGCTGGCAAAAATGTGAAGCGACAACAGGAACCCTCCCATTCGTTGCTGGTGGAAATGCAAAATGTCACAGCCACCCTCAAAAACGGCTTGGCAGTTTCTTACCAAACTAAACATGCTCTTACTATATGATCCAGCAATCATGCTCCTGGGTATTTATCCACAAAAAAACCTGCACAAGGATATTTACAGCAGCATTGTTCACCCTTGCTGAAGCTTAGAAGCAGCCAAAATGTCTTCTAGTAGGTGAACAAATGAATAAATAATCTGTGGTACATCCAGACAAGAAAGCATTATTCAGACTTAAACAATATAAGCTGTCACATCATGAAGAGACATGGAAGAAGCTTAAAAGCATGTTACTAAGTAAAAGAAGCCAATCCGAAAAGGCTACATACTGCATGATTTGGACTATATGACTCTCTGAAAAAGGCAAAACTATGGAGACAGTTAAAAGATTGGGGGTTGCTGGTGGTGGGCAGGGGGGACAGAATGCAGAGCTAGAGCACAGATGATTTTTAAGGCAACAAAAATACTCTATAAAACATTATAGTTATGGATACATATCAAGGCCGTTATACATTTGTTCAAACTCATAGAGTGTATAAAACCAAGAGAGAAAGAACCCTAATGAAAACTATGATCTTTGGATGGTTATGATGTGTCAATGGCGGCTCATCAATTATAACGGATGTTTACTGCTCTGGTGAGTGACACTAATAACAAGTTAGGCTATGCATGTGTGAGGGTAGGGTATATGGGAAATTTTTGTACCTTCCTCTCCATTTGGCTGTAAACCTAAAACTGCTCTAAAAAATTGAGTATTTTTTTAATGTGTATTTTTATTTTTCTAAGAGAAAGAGCAAAAAGAGAGAAGGAGACAGAGAATCTGAAGCAGGCTCCAGGCTTCGAGCTGTCAGCACAGAGCCCAATACAGGGCTCAAATTCATGAACTGAACGGTCAGATCATGACCTGAGCTGAAGTTGGATGCTTAACCAACTGAACGACCCAGGCAGCCTCCCAAAATTAAGGTTTTTTTCCTAAAGAAAGAACATCCAATTATTTCAGGAGTCAAGAGTATTTTGCCCAATTTCAATCTTTACAATTAGATCAGTTTTCTTAGAAATCTTGAAGTCGGACAAACTATCATTTCCATTCCTATCTCTCTATTTTTTCTTCAAACTTCCTCTTAAAAACAGAAGAAACAAATGTTGAGAACACGCCATTCTCATCTTTTTGAAGATATTGGCATGTAAAACTTAGTCTTAAAGATATAAAATTAATAAATTTTATGCTGACTGACTTTAAAAGTAAATTGATTTTCTGTAAAGAATAATCATTCCAGGGGCGCCTGGGTAGCTCAGGTCATGATCTCACAGTGTGTGAAGTTGAGTGCCAAGTCCAGCTCTACACTGAAGTGCAGAGGCTGCTTGGGATTCTCGGTCTCCCTCTCTCTCTGCCCCTCCCCCATTCTCTCTCTCTCTCTCTCCCTCTCAAAATACACTTTTTAAAAAAAAAAAAAAAGAATAATCATTCTAGAGTCATGGTTGATATTAACCTATGTTATCCCAGTTGTTAAAGACTGGCTATCATAATGGTTCTTTGAGCCTTTTTCCAGTTTGGCTTTGGGCGTTTGTCTCCAGCCTTCTTATGTTGTTTAAATAACTGAGAGTATAAATCAAGAAATAAGTATCCAGCTCTGTCCTACTTTCTGTTGATCAGGTTGTAAAGGAAATGAGTAGATATTTTGGGCCTCTGAGCCCAAAGTAGACGTGGCAGAACAGGCCTCCTTCCCCCCAGTGCCCACCTTCTGGCTTCTCTTTGAAGGAAGATCATTGTGGTTGCTACTCAGCTCTCATAAGACCTCTTTCTTTTTATGGAATTAGGCTGCATTTTGTCTGAGCCAGCATTCTAAAAAATTAGGTAATAATTTTGATGTTTGCTTTTGAGCATGCTATGGACTGAATTATATCCCCCCAAATTTACATATTAAAGCCCTACCCTACAGTTTGACTGTATTTTGAGATAGGACTTTATGAGGTTAATTACTGTTTAATGGGGTTCTAATCTGACATTACTGGTGACCTCATAACAAGAGGAAGAGACTTCTGTGTCTCTGTCTCTGTGTCTTTCACTTTCTCTCTGCATTGATGCATGGAGGAAAAACAATGCAAGGACACAGCAAGAAGGCAGCCATCTGCAAGCCAGGAAAAGAGCTCTCACCAGAAATCAAATTGGTTGGCACCTTGATCTTGGACTTCTAACCTCCAAGATGGCGAGAAAATAAATTTCTGTTGTTTAACCCACCAAGCCTGTGGTATTTTGTTATGGCAATCCAAGCAGACTGAGACAGGAAAGAAGCTGAAAACTACAAAGTGGTAGGAAGAAAAATGGAAGCACCATCTAGATCAAGGATAAATGGCATAGAACAAGCTGATTTGTCCTCTTCTCTGATAGTGTGTCTGCCAATCATCCCTACTCCTTCCTCTCAATTCTATCTTTTTTTAAAGTTTATTTATTTATTTGGGGGTGGGGGGCGGAAGGCAGAGAGAGAGAGAGAGAAAACAAAGCCAAGCAGGCTCTGTGCTGTTAGCACGGAGCCTGACACAAGGCTTGATCTCATCAGCCGTGAGATCATGACCTGAGCTGAAACCAAGAGGCAGACTCTCAACCAACTCAGCCACCTAGATGCCCCTCAATTCTATCTTTGGATTTTATCACATTGTATTTGAAGAGTGTTGCACATGGAGGGAAGTGCATAGCACTATGCTATGAGGAAGCATGGATTGTGAGCTACATCATTATTGGTCCAGAATGGATACATTTTAGATAAGCTTAGGGGAAAGCTTCCTAAAAGTTTATGAAAGAATAAGAACACACCTAAATGGATAGCCTGGAAAACTACAAGATTTGTCTTTATGGTAATCCCAGAACACTAGACACCATGATTACAGGTGGTGAGAATCCCAACAGCCCTAACATTTTAGGACAGTACTAACATTTTAGGAAAGTTGTTAATTTTCAAGTTTCTTCTTCTCTTCAACATTTATTTAAAAGTCTAGTTTCATTGCATCGTGGTAAGATAATGCAGAGTGTGCAACTGTTGCTTATGTGAATTTTTTATATTAAATTATTTGTTTTCCATTTATTGTATCCTCTTCTCCAGGAATACAAATTGCCCTGGTTTTCCATTCTCTGTTCTACCATCTTCTTCTACCTCATTTATCTCTTTTTGATTTTCCTCTGGGAGAGCTTCTCAATTTGGGATTCTATATCACTGTATCCATTTCATGTAGTTTCTGGAGTGGATTTTAATTCTATCATTGCATATCGGGTTTACATGAACCATTTCTTTATTGTATCCATTTTCCTTTCCTTCCCATTCTATGCTTTTCCGGCTCACTTTTTTCTTCTCTCATGGTCTCTCTCCTCTCTTTCACAGGGAGTTATTATTTTCTGGCATTGCATTGTGGAGACCGATTTCAGGATCCTTCTTCCACGATGCTGGAGTGTTTCAGGGATGTGTGCTTGTCCTCTAAGGTTTCAGAGGGACATTCCCTGTCACTTGTTCCTCAGTCCTTTTACTGGGACTTGGGCTAGATTTTCCTTTATTCATCCTTGAATAAGATGAGACCTTGTCTGCTGTATTATTCATTGAGAGTAGGGTCTGCCCTTTGCCTCACTCTCTAACAACGTGGGTCATGGTAATTCTCAGACTTCCTGTTGGAGGAGAGGTCACTCTACATTCTCTCCACAGCCATGGCCTAATGCAGCTCTGATTTACTGACACGGCCTCCTGCCACTCACACACTGCTTTTCTGCTCTAAACCAGTGGAGTCAATTAAAAACTTCAATTCTTAGCAGGCTCTGCCTTCATGGTTTTTCTATCTTCAGCCCCAAATGACTGGTATTTATTGTAACAATGAGTATTAAGTACACAGCAAAGTGTCTCTGTAGTCGCATTCATGGGTATCTTCTAAACCTAGTAAGTAAGCCAAACACCCAGTACAACTGCTGCAAATTCTAATTTCAAATAGCTCTAAATGTAGGGGAAAGAAATCAAACACATTCCTTTCTGACATAAGTAGGGTCTGGGTGAACGTGCTTCGGGTTATCTTTGCTGCATGAAAGCACACAATCACTAAAATTTACATAACTTCAAAATAGGTAAAGAGAGATGTTCAGCATTTGATTAGCACCCGAATGTTTCTGAATCATAAAACAGATGCAAATTCAGGGATGTTTTTATCGCTTTGTGTCAGAAGTACAACTGCCATGGCAGTAACACCTGCAGACCTGAACATACGTTTGCAGGCCCCCCCCCCCCCCCCCCGGGGGGCAAGGACACAAATCACAGACGGTCCACAGACCACAGGTCTCTATATTGAGAAGTTAGAATTCACAGTAATAAACATATAGAAAATGTTTCCTAGCTTCAACCTTGACAAGTGTGCCCACGTAATGACCTGGAAGATGAGGTTTGATTTAGAATTCTCTGACTCCTCAGAATCTGCTACCAGCAGCTGGTGGCCTGGGGAGAGCCAGCCCCGCCCAGGCCCTCACTTCCGGTTCCGTCCTGAATGAACTCTGAGAGACATGATAGCAATGAGTGTGGATACCTCAGTGCAAGCCAGCTCTGTTACAACCTGCTCCCCTTCTGCCAAACAGCCCCCCCTTGATCGCTTCAGGAGAAGGGCCTGTGCAGACTCTGGAAACAGGTTTGGAGCCATTTGGGAAGGGAAAGTTGGGGTCCCAAATCCCCAAAGTGGAGCCCAGGCTCAGAGTGAGCATAGTTCTGTAGCCCCACAGATCCCTTGCCCCATGAGGCGAGAAGAGGACCAGAGTAGGGCTAAAATAATATTTAAGTTTTAAAAGCCAATTAGGTATAAAATGTTACCATACCAGATTCTAATACTTAAAATGAAAAAGCAATATAATGGTTGGAATTGAGGAAAATTGCATTAATTGAACTATTATTGCATGACAGTCCTTGGTTATAGGCTTTCAGAAAGTATCTTATTTAATCTTCACAATTAACTCTGCTGGATAAAATTATCATCCTCATTTTACAAATACAGAGACTGGGGCACAGAAAAGTCAAGGGACATGTTCCAGGCCACAGAGCAATATAGAGTGAATTCAGGATTTGTATCTCAAGTCGGCTTACAAAAATATGCTCTTTCCATTCTCCTAATTTGTAATAGAAGAATTTCTGCCTTCATCATAATTCTTGCCATCTTATTTCCTCCTCTGTTTCAAACTCCAACATTGGAATTGATTTATCACTACACAGAGTACTTTCATATTTTTGTCTCATAAAAATGTCTATACAACATTGGTCGAAATGTCCATTTCTTGGACATTTCTTTTGCGTTGTTCTGAGTTCTTTCCTATGCATTAACTCAATCAATGACTTTCCCAGCAACGCCATGAAGTAGATACTACTATGATCCCCAGTTTTAAAGATGAAGAACTTTAAAGCACAGAGAAATTAACTAATTTCCCCTAGGTCACACAGCTAGTGATGAAGGAGCTGAGGTTCAGTCTGGACTCTCAACCACTGGGCTTCCATGTTGTAATTCTACACTGGGCTTCTGTCATTGTTGTAATTCTACACTGATGGCACAGTGTCAGAAAGCCACTGTATATAAAAAGTTCACACATTCTAGCCACAGTCAAGTCTTTATCATGGGAGATTTCAACAACTGACAGGATGTAATATAATTGGGCCTGATTGTTTGTTTGTTTGTTTGTTTGTTTCTTTCTTTCTTTCTTTCTTTCTTTCTTTGGGAGAGAGAGAACACAGGAGTGAGGGAGAGAGGCATAGACAGGAGACAGAGAGTAGTAAGCAGGCTCCACACTCAGCACAGAGTCCAACTTGGGGCTCAATCCCAAGACCCTGAGATCATGACCTGAGCTGAAATCAAGAGTCAGAAGCTCAAGTAACTGAGCCACCCAGGGGCCCCTGGGCCTGATTTTTTAAGGTTCCCCTATCTCAGTTATGTCTGCCTTAACTCTCTTCATTGCTCTCAGCACAGCCAGCCAAGAGACCCAGGCACCACATAAAATACAATGAGGAATATCAAAATTCTGGTTCCTGGACTCTCTCCAAGTTCTGACTTCCTTCTGCTCTCTTCACACTGCTTCACGCACTGGCTTCCTGCAGTTGCTGATACATTTGGTTTTTACAACCTGGCTTCTCCTTCTCCCCTTACCTCATTTGGGATTGGTAATGTGGCTTCACTCTGCTTCCCTGCACACAGGGCTGGCGTCTCTATAGCTCTCTACTTCTGGCAGGAGTTCCACTGCATCCCTGGGCTAACAGCTGTGTCCCGTGTTTTTCTGGGCAACTACCATATCCGAGCCTCCACCATATGCCCCAGCATCTACCATATTCCCTCTCAGATATCTGAGAGGAGCACAAGAAAATTGGGGCGTCTCATCTGTTCACACACAAGACTTGGAGAAATAGACTTTGAACCTGGAATTTATCCATTCTCTATGGCACCTTCCATTCACTGTAACTTACATCAAATGTTAGCATCAGTGATGAAGAATGATTTTTTCTTCTGACAAATGAAATTCTGACAATTTGAATTGTCAAATTCTGACAAATGAAAATTGCTGCCTATTTATGTGACATATCTCAAGTTCTGTCACAAAAGAAACTGGTATGTTTAGCTTACACGACCATATGCATATCTCAGAGATATTTCAACATCTGGCCCTACTTTGCAAAAGCTTAGTTTTGCAAGTTATACCAGAAAGAATGCATTTGAAAACATAAAGCCATGGATATCTATAAGAAAACCACATCAGTGGGACCATTAAAATTTTTACTTAAGTAAACATTAGGAATGTGACAAATCGCTAATTTCCTATGAAGAGTCATAAAATCCTAACCGAGAACTTTGGGCTGGGGGATAGAGGGGAGAATAGAAATAGCAGTGATTCCCTAACCTCAGAGACTCCTGCTGTCTAGATTTTGAATGAGAATATTGATGTCACCTGTTGGCTGAGAAGTTATCATTGGTCTTTACCACCATTGTTCTCACTCAAAGACTACATTTCAAGATATGTCATATAGAGATTGTAGGTCTTACCAATATGTTGATGGAAAGAACAAGGCCTTTTACCCCAGCGAAATTAGAAATGTCTAACTGAAATATAATGCATCAGAAAGACTTTGTATTCATTATCAGAAAACAAAGAGACAATAGCAACCATAAAATAATCAGAGGTCCCCAGGAAAGCAGTGACAATATCTAGGTTCAGCATGGTACAGATCTCTAATCTTACATATATAATCCTAAACATATAGCATGCCCCTTTCCTAATGTGCCTTTATCATTTCAGTTTAAAATTCAGATCTATTTCAAATTCCCAATTAGCTATTTAATGAAACATTGACCTCTGATGTATTCATAATAGCAACCGGCAATTTATATGCTATTTTTATGCAACAAATATATTTTGACGATTTCATGATTTGAAGATTGCCACCAGTTTAGGCACTTTAGAACGTCTTATTAAAGAACATCTTATTAAAATAGGAGCCATGCATTTATTAGCATTTTCACATTTTGGTTGTTTAAATGGCCCATGTACATTGTGTACCATAAAAAAACAATGGTCATAGTTTCTTAAAAACAAATATGAGGACTTCTTGAAGAAAAAACTGATTCCAGGTATATTGCAGGAACCAGTGAAGTAAGCCTGGAACATCTTGTCATACCAAATGGGGAAGAAGTTATGTTGTTGAGATCATGTCAAAAGGTCTCACTGAAAATACTCCCCAGTGGTCAAAGGTAAAACAAATTGCACATCAACAAAGATAAGAATGGTGATAGAGTTTAAATCTACTATATCATAAGGCTACTTACAGAAATACTTGCTTATTACTGTTGTATGATCCTGCAAATTAACTCATCATTTTGTTAAGTGAAGAGTAAGAAGCCTTTATGCTGCCTTTTTTTTTAAATAAAAACTGGATACTACTGGTAACCAATCAGTAAATGCCAAGTTTCTCTTTATTGAAAATATTCCAGCTAATAAATGAAGAAAAGGTGATAGACATAGAGTATCACCAGTTTGTATATGTGCTGCCGAAGCGAGCACAGAGTATCTCCAGTTTGGAACTCTTAATGGACTGATTCTTAGGTTCTCCAGCATCAGTGGCAACTAACATCACAAAATGTGACATGGTCAGAGAGTGTGTGAAGAAAGAACACAATGTCACTTATAAAGTAGTTGTGCTCCTACCCAAATAGCAACCTGAATCTTTTCAAGGTGACAAATGCCATCACTAGATTGGAGATAATACGGAGGACAGGGGAACATGATAAACTATACCATGGATATGTAAATAGCAAACTCCAGCCCGTGGGTAATGTGATAACACAAACAATGACACCAATTCATAAAATTTCAAGGTGGGGAGAAAGAGATGAAGACAGAAGGGGAACCTAAAGATGAAAATGGACGTAAAGGATATATCAACCAATCACAATGTCTGAACCTTATTTAGATTCTGATTCAAAGAGGAATATGTATGAAGCAATTAAAAATTTAAACCCTAGGTGGATATTTGATAATCAATTAAGAAATTCTTATTAAATTTTAACATTGTGGTTATATTTTTTAAAGAATTATTTCTCTTTTAGAGATATATATTAAAATATTTATAGGTGAAATATCTAGGATTTGCTTCAATTTACATAGGGTGGAGAAAGTGGATGAGAGCACCCGGAAGGATTGCCATGATGTCCTGGCTGTTGGGGCTGGGTGATGGGTTGATTATCCTTTTCTGTTCTGTGAATGTTCAAAATTCTCCGTAACAAAAAGCCACAAACAAAGCCAATCAAAAGTACAGAGACATTCCTTTGTTTATCTTCTACTCTCAAGCTTTAACCAATTTTAAATATTTCAAGGGAAGAAATTAATCTGGAGTAACTTTAAAAAACTGTATATATTCATGACCTACATTTAATATTTGCAAAAGCAGCCCATTTTTCCTAGGGAAAAGAGGAAGTAAAAGACAAATTTTCTTCTTTATTTTATTTTATTTATTTATATCCTCATTTGCTTACTTCATCAATATTTCATCTGTAGTCATTAGGGCTACTGACATTGAATGAAAGTAATTTTGGACAATAAGACTGTATTCCTGCAATTGAGATTAATTAGGTACATCATCATTTTAATTGGACAGAAATTTACCAACATAGATACCAGCTGCCTGTTTCCCAAAGGTAACCAGGTAAAAAACAAAACCAGAATTCTCTCCTGCTTACACCGCATAAGCCATTTTTAAATTCAGTATACAAAATGACTTTTTCATTTAAGAACTTTGGGCTATTTTTAATGATTTACTTCTGAACAATCTTTAACTGTACCATATATACTAAAAGTGATAATGGCAATTTTCCAACATCCCAGCCTGCCTTTTACCTTTTGCCTTCCAGATCTTATTTTTCCATTTTTTAACATTTGATGCTACTTACCAACTTATTTGCTGTCTTATGTCAATAAGCTTTCAAAAAAAAAAAACCACCTAAGAACCTGCTAAAATACCAACGCTGTTGGTTAAAAGGTGGGGCGATGACACATCAAAATCAAAATACTGACTTTCAGTGGTTGATATAAACCTAGTAAGTTTAATTTTTATTTTTTCCATGATGAAAGTTTAATTTTTCCTTGATTAAACAATTTTATTGTTTCCCTCTCAAGTTATTTTATGACTCACTGTTTCTTCTCTGGGTCTCTGAAAACGATCCCTTCTTCATGTCTATCATCTGACAACCCACCACTCACCTGTTTCAGACCCAGATGTAAAGATTAGAATTCAGGGGCTGGGTTCTGGTGGAATCAAACCAAATTTTTCCCACAAGGTCCTTAAAACTAGAGAGGCCTATATGATATACAACTAAGAATAGTTGTCCTTTAATTAAAGGGTATTTTTTCTTCTGTGATTGTTTTGCAACAATATCAAAACATTTATGAAATGTTTACCCTCGCAGATCCTGAAGTCTACTTTCTTGAGTCACTGGCTCATTTTCAATTACTGAAATAACCAAAGAAAGAACAAACAAATCCAAACAAGTAAATGGAAGATACATTTTCTTCCTCCTCCTATTTCTCTAGTGCAGAGTCTGTTCTTATTTGTGCTATTGATATCAAGATCCCCTTTCTTGCATAAAATTGATAATTAGAAAAAAAAGAAAACACTTACCCAGAACAAGAAGTTGAAGATAAACATAGAATATTTTAAACAGCCACTCACACCTGCCATGTCGAAGAAAGATCAGGAATCCAGATGCTGCAAATGTATCTGTTGGTTATAGGATTGTCCTGCAATATGCTCAGGAGTAATCTGCCTGCAGAGATTTCTGTGCCCACGGCTTCCGAGCAGAAATAGAAAGCAAAGGAGGGGTGGAGGGGAATAATCCAGTTATTAAAGTGGATAAAAAATTAACCCACACATTTAAATATCACAAGGGCTATCTCTAGGCGAGTATGTTCTTTTGCTTGTCATGGCTCCTGGGGCACTGGGCCAGGATATTTATGATCCTTTCTCCAAAACTGCCTCCTCTAAAGTAAACAGATATCAAGTTAAGGAGTGGCGCTGGGTCGGGGAGAGAGTGGCACAGCGATACTTGGTTGTTGGATTTCAGAACCCACAACTTCCCTGCTCTCTATTTCCACTTTAGAGAAGTAAGACTGGTTTTGCTTAGAGATAAAGGGGCATTGTGTCTCAACTCGTTTTTGCATTGTATTTTCTCAACAATGCACAATTTTTCCAGGTGCAATAAAATACATTGAGAAATCTGCACAATCTGAAGGCTTACACGTAGCCACCTTTCATTCTTAACCCCAGAATAGTGGGAACAACCATTCCAGGTACCACCTTGCAAAGCCTCTAAACTAAACTCAAAACAAGTCCACGGAGCTGCTATGAATGACTCATAGAGGAAGTGAGGAAGAAGAGATTGCCCTGCCTATGATAAGACCATCCGGTTTTTATCTTTATTTCTTACAGTGGAAAAGAAAAAAAATTCAGGAGTCATTCTCTGACTGCCCCATTATGTTCATTTTATAATGTGTAGCTATTTTGATAGTTCAGTTTACTGTTAAGGCAGGCACTGTACTTCCCATTCTCTGATAAGTTATACCTAGCAACAGCTCCTCTCCACCAACCCAGTTTCTGGATTCCAGGTCCTCTCGGACAAAAAAAAAAAAAATTCAAAATGTGAAGGTGGTCATAGTTCAGCGACCATAGATGGTACAGTTTGTTTCTAGTGCTAATAGAAGGCAGCTGCTGCAGGTAAAGGCAAAATTCTCTGACCTAATCAGGGAGGTGTGGACTGCTTTTGTATAAACAATTTGGGTCATGCTAATTTTCACATCCTGCATCTAAAAGGGAGTCCTTTTCCCCCTAGAGGAAAGAACCCCATACTTCAAAATGCTGTTGGGGAAAATACCTCTTTAAATCTTTGTTAAGTTCTGTACAATAAGCAAGTGTGGGCTTGTAAAAAAAAATGGATTAGTTAGAATATTTTTCTACTTTTCATGAACATACAAAGATGCTTTTGAAACAATTCCACTCCCTGACTATAAACAAAATGTATTTTTAATGTATGAGCACCAATAATGTTTAGTGCTAAGGCCAAATTTAGGATTAGTTCAAAAAGAATGGCTTAATATTTAAATAATTATTAAAATTGTTGGTGTTCTATGCTATTTCTTCTAGAAAATGGAAATAATTTCACTCCTACTTCTACTGAGATAATAGTGCATATAGGATTATCCATCGCTGAAAGAAGAAAGAGTTTTTGATTGAACTGAAAAACCAAATGGATTTGAAGTCCTACAAATGATTATCATTTAGAGGTAAAATCAAAAGAAATATATAGATAAAAATGCTGTTTTGTTGACAAGAATGTATTGAGTACTTATCAAATTTCAGTTTGGAATATACTTTTTTAAATCTGCTTGTAAAGAATATAATCCTTAGTTAAATCACTGTGGAACCCTGAAACATAAAAATCAATGGATGTGTTTTACAGAAAAATTACTCTTTGTAAAAGAATCCCCAGTCCAATTCAAAATCTGTATGAAGGAGTTCATTCTTCTGAATTCCTATCCTGGTAAATGTTATGATCACATAAAACTTGCCCAAGCTAAATATTGTGGAATCCCTTTGTGGTCCTCTTTTTTTCTTGCCTGGTATCCAGTCACTTCCCACAGTTCGCTGAGCCCCTCAATTTCCGTCAAATCTGGTTCCCCCATCTCTCCTTTAGCTACTGTCATTATTCAACCTGTTATCATCTCATACGTGGGCCATTCCACTAGAATCTTAGTTTTCCTGCCAGTCTCTTCCCCCTCTTGTCTGCCTTAACACTCCAGAATTTTCTCTCTTTCCCTTCCTATAATTCTTTTCATGAATACTTATTGACTATAAGTCAATATGTAATTCTCCTGGTTAAAAACCAGTCTAAAGGGCTCCTGGGTGGTTCAGTCAGTTGAGCACCCAACTTTGGCTCAGGTCATAATCTCACTGTGTGGGTTCAAGCCCCATGTCCGGCTTTGTGCTGACAGCTCAGAGCCTGGAACCTGCTCCAGATTCTGCGTCTCCCTCTATCTCTGCCCCTCCCCCACTCACACTGTGTGTGTGTGTGTGTGTGTGTGTGTGTGTGTGTGTACATGTGCACACACCAGCGTGTCTCTCTCTCTCTCTCTCTGTCTCTCTCAAAAATAAATAAACATTAAAAAAAACATTCTAAGGATGGCTTCCTGTCACAGGAAAAATTTCAGATTTCTTAGAATGGCACTGATAGCACAGGGCAAGCTGTCCTCTACCCACCTCCCAGAGAAAAGATTATATTCTATTTTATGTTATATATTTTCCCATCATCACTGTCACTATGTACTATATTGTTTTTTAATAGCATTGTAAATATTAATTTCCTCAAAGGCTAATAGCACTAGCGAGAGAAATGATGTTGAAGTTTCTCTTCCTTATGACTACTTAGGTGTGGGTATGTAAGTGCATGAAGACATGAGGTCATGCATTCTAAATAATTAGAGTGAAGAGAAAGTTCTGATGCTCTTTAGCATTTCTCATTTTGAAAAAAAAAAAAACTTTTTCCTACTTTTGGAAAATAAAGGTTGCTGACTTACAGGTTTTATGATCCCTTTCACAGGAGCAGAGGCCTGGCTCTTGTCCTCTAGGCCAATTCCAACATTCCCAAGACCAACATTTTTCTTCTGTTTTCATTTGAACATAATACTCTATGCTTCCTATCCTGTGTGCTTATGGAGCCTAGCTCATAAAAACCTCTTGCATATTCCCACTGGGGATGGGAAGCATCTGGTATGAGAATGATCTGTCTCCTTCCATTGCAGGAAATTTTGAAACAACAATATTTGTGGTGTTAATTCCAGCTCAAAAATAAATGACTTAAAATTGTCTTTGTAAAGTACCAAAATGGTGTTCATGAACAATGGATAGCCAATGAATATTCTTCCTCTTTCACAGATATTTTTACTCTAAAATTGTCATGATTTGTACCTAGACATAAAGTCACTAACCACATTGGTTACAAAAGGAAAAATATGAAAACGTGCATAAGAAAATAGACCTTAGATCACCAAAATCCATTTTTAGGTGTTTATTAGTGAAGATAGAGGCAAAATAGTACAGTCATTACAAATGCAGTTTTGACCATGATGGATTAGAGATGCCCATGAATTCTTATTAGATCTCACTATAGTGTTTATACTCTCTTCACGCTTTGCAGTAAGATGAGAAAGGGCCCAGTTGCTCGTTGGGGTCCAGGGTCGGGTCCTTGGCTTGACAGCCCCCGAAGCTCAGCTTTGCCAACCTTTCCTGAAGTGATCTGCTTCTTAGGACAGATTCACTTTCAATGATCTCACAGGAGCCAGAATGTCAATTTCTTAGTTTATGGTGAGAAATGTACCCATTAAGCCATCCAGCATAAGACAGTGGCTGACCGGAAAAACCACTCCCTGTCAGAAAGCAGCACGGAAGCCAGAGCATACACACGTGGTCTCTTGGAGGGGAAATTCAGTAAAGGAGTCGGTGGATGCATTGCTAAGATTTGATAGGCTGATGAGTCTAGCACCATCTCAGGGATCTCACAGCCAAACCCACCAAATGACACCCTCAGCAGAGGCAGCAGCCTCTCCATGAACATTGCTGTGACAAACCACAAATTCCTTCTCCTCCAGATTGCCTTCTCTGTCCTCTGTTCAGTCCATGCCCTCTCTGTGATCACAGTCTATCCCCAGGCAAGAGGACGTGAACATTGGGTATCCATTTACTTGACCATAATTACAATTCAGTCCTCCTACCAAGATCACATTTTAATTGCATTTTACATATTTTTAAAATTCTTCACTTAAAAAATGATTGCTCTCTTGGTCCAGTCCTATAGATTTTACTAGTTGGTCTCTCCGAGGTCAATCCTATTTTCCTTCTCTCCAAATCAGGATGTGTGCCCACATACAGACTAGAATACTTAACAGGAGAATGAAGAATACAAAACAGAGCTCTGTCATCTCCAGCCCAGGATCATTGGATACTCCATTTTCGTGCTGAATCTGCCTGGCTGTTTGCTTTTTAAGTTTAAAGTGTAAATGCCAACCTGCTTTTCTCTGAGTTCTCTCTGAATCAGTCCTTTGTTTGGTCAGTTCACAAGGTACACATTAGCTGCCAGGCATGATTAGGCTCTGAGGTAACAGTGATTAAGAGGTAGGGAAATGAGCAGAGGCCACCAACACAGAATTTAAAAAAGAAAAAGAAAAAATAGGAGGGCGGGGATGTTTCATGCTTATATCAGACACCAGTTTCTCAAACTGAAAGAGCCAACAAAACGTTACACTGAATTTAACACAGGCATATCCCATGACTGGTCAGAAATAAACATAGACGTTTTACTCATAATGCTAATTAGGATCTCACAAGTGACTGATTCTAAATTAGAAAGGTTTATTCAACCTCACACAGTGGGAATGTATTGCATGGCTATTCTAGTTCCCAGGAGAAAATAAAATAACAGAAAGTCGCTGTAAAAGGTCATTTATGAGGAAATCCCAAACTTCCATTTCACACCTTTATAAGAAGCACCAAATATATCCCAAATTAAGCCCAGGTAGAAAACAACTCAGACTCTATTTTGAATTTTTTTTTTAAACTACAGAGAGTCCTATTTATATTTTCCCTGAGCACTTGAAAGACTTGATTTTCCCTTACCGTGAGAAAGCAAAAGAAACTGAGAAAAGCAGAAAACCTGTGGATAAACACCTAAACCATCGTTCCCACAATGACCGTGCCTGGCTGCATTTTCTTCACTATCATACTGTTTAAATGGATCACCCCAATCTCAATCCATATCAAATAAAACTATACATATTTAGGAATATAATATCTAAATGCACTATTTCCAGAAATGGAATACACCATTTCTCCCAGAATTCTCTTCTAGTTCCATTTTTCATTTATATTCAGGTATTAAAGTATCCTTCCCTAACTCTTCCCAGTAATTATTTTATTATTAACACATTGATTTATTCAGAAAATGCTTCATCCGTAGGCGAATCATGTGAGGAAGTCAAAAAAATTTTAAATAAGATACTCTTGGGGTCATTAAAGTGTCTATGGGTAAAACAAAGCTGAGGAATTGTTTTGCTTTCTACAGAATCAAGTTGACCTCTCATTTAGCCTACACTAATCATTAAACCTTAAGAAAATATTCCAAAAGAGAACTTACTGATTTTTTTCTAATTGTGGAATAGGTCCAGACTCTTTCTGCATACTAATTTATTTATACCATATTCATACTTGAGGCTTCAGATAGCCAGAAAATTCCCGTAAGTGCTCTGCTCTGTTTCCTATTCACTCTTCATGGTTTCTTGAATCCACGAGTGTGAAGAGGTGCTGTTAAGCCAGGAAGATTGGCCTAGCCAAGGTCCCTCAAAAAGGAATGTGCAAATCTGGGAACACATTCCAGGATTTCTAGCTACCAGTTCAGGGCCTGATGTATAAGAAATAGCCAGAAATTTCAAGTTTCTTGAGAATCACAGATTCTCAGCCAATCCCCTAAGGAGCTCTCTGAAAAGGAAATAGTTCATAAAGCAATTCTCTGTGCAGTAAAGGATTATGTCACTCCCATGCTTTGAACGCTCTAATGGATTCCCATCACAATTAGAATCAAATCCAAAGCCACACAAGATGGGCCCTTGGCTGCCTCACTGACCCCATTTCCTCCCACTTTCTCCCTCACTCATGCTGCTCCAGCCACAGCGGACTCCTTGTTGATCCTTGGACTTGCCAAGTATATTCCTGACTCAGGGCCTTCCCACTTCCTCCTCTTTCTGGAATCCTCTTCATCTACAAGAGCTAGATGGTTCATCCTCTCCACTCACACCATTACATATTTATTTATCCATATTATTGTCTGCTTCCTTTCTGGAATGTAAATTTCAGGGGATCAGGAGCACTTTCTGTGTTGTTCACAGAATAACATATCCCTTGGGTTCAGAACATAGTAGGTGTTCAATAAATATGCATTGACCGAATGTCTAAATAGCAAGTTATCTAACTATATTTTCTAACTTATTTTTTAAGAATAACAAAGAGCACCTGTTTGTGTTCCCCATTATATTCCTACTGCCTACCACAGTGACTAGCAGATATAATCACCACATGTGCTAGGATGCAACACTGCAAAAGAAAATTAAAGTCCACAATGTCCTTATGAACTTTATATTCCACCAACTTGACACACACACACACACACACACACACACACACACACACAAACAAATATACAAATAAATATGCAAGAAAACACTAGGAAGAGAAAAATGGCAGGATCTCGTGTTGCAAAGTAGCTGAGGCAAATACTTTACATTAGATGGAACCCTGAAGACTTGACATTCAAACTGAGTCCTGACTTGGGTCAAATCATGAGGAAGCACAAAACAAGCCCAAATCAAGGGCATTCTATGAGATAACTGGCCAAATCATTTAAATGCTCAGACAAGGAAAGTTAGGAAAGACTGAGGACTTATTCCATATTCAAAGAGGCTGATGAGAGACACGGTAACTTGGGGGAAATGTGATCCTGAATTAGAGCTTTTGCTATAAAAAAAAAGTTGTTACTGGTGAAATTAATCAACATGACTGGGATCTCTTGGCAGGGAAACATGGGGATTCTTTGTATCAGTCTTGTAACTTTTCTGTAGGTTCAAATTGTTTGGAATAAAGATAAATGTTCTCCGTGAGGGGAAAATAATTGAGGCAGAGAAAAGTTAAATAACTTTCCCGAATACCCATAGTTTGTAACAAAGCCTGGATGTGAACCCAGGCAGTCTAGCTCCAAACTATGAAATTTTCAACCACTATGCGTGTTATTTCTATCAAATAGGACATATAAATGTTTAGCACAATGCCTTATGCAAAGTAAGCTCTCAAGTGATACCCTTATTATTAAAAATGAATACACTGTAAACAAAGAAACAGAGTCTTGCATGAGAAAAAGGCACAAGCCATGTTAAGATGTATGGTAAGAAAATTCCACACAAAGGCAACAGATAGTACAAAGACCCTAGGGTGAGCACAAACTTGGCATGCTGGAGGAAAAAGGCTGATGTGTATGTAACATAATGAGTTAAGGGGGGGGGGGGGGGGGGCAAGGTCTGAGATGAAATCAGAAACAGATTCAGGTCAGATCCTATAGAGAGGTGTAAGATAGGGAAAAGAGAGTGTTATTAGAAATGTAGGGTAGGTGTTATGGACAGAATCGTGCTCCCCAAAATTCATGCTAAAGTCCTAATCCCCAATAACTCAGAAAGTGACTATATTAGCAAGATCAGAAAGATGCTGGGGTAGGCCCTGGACCATCCTTCTGCCCACAAACAGACCAATTAAGCAACAATTCATGAACAAATGTTTTTTTTTTTTTTTTTTTTTTTTAATTTTTTTTTTCAACGTTTTTTATTTATTTTTGGGACAGAGAGAGACAAAGCATGAACGGGGGAGGGGCAGAGAGAGAGGGAGACACAGAATCGGAAACAGGCTCCAGGCTCTGAGCCATCAGCCCAGAGCCTGACGCGGGGCTCGAACTCACGGACCGCGAGATCGTGACCTGGCTGAAGTCGGACGCTTAACCGACTGCGCCACCCAGGCACCCCTTATGGGAAATCTAGAAATTAAGTGAAAGGCTCTTGAATGCTAGGCAATCACGAAAACAGATTTATTGATGTCAGTAAGGAGATTCAGGACACTTTCTTCCTGGAGTTGCTTCCCCTGGTGCCATGTCACATGGTCAAAAGGAGATCTCCCGGCTCCCGGCTTCTCCCGGGTAAAGTAGAGGTTGGTTTGCCTATCCAGTACTCTTTTTTGAGGGGCCTCCCCAGTAAACTGACCTACCAGTGTTGGAGCTTAGACCCAATTTTAAAATGTGCTAAGGACTTGAGTAGAAATTTTTCCAAAGAAGACTTACAAATGACCAACGGGTATATGAAAAAATACTTAGTCACTAACCATAAGGGAAATGCAAATCAAAACCACAATGAGATATCACCCAACACCTGTTAGGACAGTTATCATCAAAAAAAAAAAAATCCAAGAACTTAACAAGTTTTGGTGAGGATGTGCAGAAAATAAAACTCTTACATACTATTAGTGGGAATGCAAATGGTACAGCCACTATAGAAAACTGTATGGGGGTTCTTCAACTAAATAAAAATAGAACTACTATATCATCCAACCATCCCACTTCTGGGCATATATCCAAATGAATTGAAATCAGGTTTTCACTGATATATTTGTACTATATGTCCAATGCAGCACTATTCGCATTAGCTAGGATGAGGAAACAACCTAAATTTTGATCAGCATATGAATAAATAAAGAAAATGAGATACAAACATAAAATGAAATAATATTCAGCTCTAAAAACAGGAAATTGTGCACTATGTGGCAACAGGGATGGACTTTGAGGACATTATGCTAAGTGAGCTAAGCCACACACAGAAAGATAAGCAAGTACTACAGGATTCCACTTAAATGAAGTACCTAAAATAATCAAATTCATAAAAATCAGAGACCAAAATGCTGGGGACTGCAGGAGGGCAAAATGGGGAGTTATTTATCAGGAGGCATCAAGTTTCAGTTTTACAATATTGGGCCTATATGCAATAATCACTTATTGGACACTTAAAATCTGTTAATAGATCTCATGTTAAGTTTTTATCTCAAAATAATAAACAAACAAACAAACAAGATGTGGCTATATTTGGACACAAAGTCTTTAAAGAGACAATTAAAGTAAAATGAAGTCATTAAGATGGGCCTTCAACCAATATGATTACTGTCCTTATAATAAGAGGAAATTAGGGCACAGACACACACAGAGGAATGATTATGTCAAGACACAAAGAGAAGACAGCCTCCTACAAGCCAAGGAGGGAGACCACAGAAGAAGTCAACCCTGCTGACACCTTGATCTCAGACTTCTAACACCCAAAATTGCAAGAAGATTAATTTCTGTTATTTAGGTCACCCTGTCTGTGGTAATTTGTAACAGCAGCCCTAGCAAATTCATACAGCAGGTTTCAAGCAGTTGCAGTGACATGATGCAGTGATCCAGGCAGAAGATGCTGGTGGCTGGTCTAGGGTGATAGCACTGTAGAGGAAGAGAAGTGATTGGATTCAAGACTTTAGAGGTGAGATGAACATTGAGAGGGGAGAGAAAGAGAGGAACATGGGTGGCAAGATTTTAATGTGAATAACTTGGTGGAAAGTGATGCCACAAAGATGGAGACAACTGGGGGAGAAGTTCTGTTTTGAACGTCTCAGATTTGAGATGCCTATTAGACATCCACGTGCAGACGTCAGGTAGGCAGCTGACTATATGAATCTGGAATTCTGGGAGAAAGTCAGAGCCCGATATAAACCTGGGCATCTTTGCCACATGGGAGATATTTAAAGCCAAAGTACTGGATAAGATTATCTAAGGAGAAGCCATACATAGATAAAACATGAGAACCCTGGCCCAATTCCTGCAGCATACCAATATTTAAAGTTTAACAAAGGAGTAAGTACATCAGACTAAAAAGCAGTTAAAAGTGATGCAAGAGGAAAACTAGCAGAGTGGTATCCAGGAAGCGAGAAAAGGAAAGTGTCTTATGGAGAGATAGGGCAGATGTCAAGAGGTCTGGAAATATGAGCACTCCTGATCACCACTGGTTTTGGCAGCATGGAGATTACTGCTGCCTTTGAGAGAAGACTAGTCTTAATCACATAGTAAAGACAGAGTCCAATTAGAAAGGGTTGAAGAAGGGAATGAGAAGTATGAAAGTAAAATCATTTACTTTAGACGATTATTTCAAGTTTCACTGTAAAGGGGAGCACTCACTGGGAATTTCAGAGGGATGTGGAAATACGTTCCCACGTAAACTAAATTGGAGGGTTTCTTAACATATGTACCATTAAAATTATGATGTTGTACCATGCAGAATTAAACTCTTCATTCATTCTATAAAAGTCTGTAGGAAATCATAAATGCAGATCACAGGTTAGTAAACTGTAATATATAACAGGAAAAATAGAAATATAGAGTTTCTTGGATACTAAATTCTTATAAGTTCTTAGGTAAATTTCCTCTCAAATGCTTTGGTAACTAAGAATCGTAACTTACACAATAGCTATTAATAAGAAAGAAACATTACTTATCAACAGAATTAATAAATCCAATCAAATATTAACAGTATTAAATGGGAAATTAAGGAAAACTAATGGTCAGAATTTTAATAGCTATATCATACCATGTTCCAGAAAGAACAACCTTCTTAGGCAACTTACAGAAATATACATGGAACAGGGAGAAACTTAGCATGTCTGACTCCATATTGCTTCTATTTCCTTTGTTGCTGTGATGTATAGCTTAGAAAGTTCTGTTTAACCCTGCACATTGGCATGTTACAGCTAACATTTGCAAATACCACTCTTTACCCCAAACCTACTTCACCCAAGGAGATAAGACAGGTACATACAGAACTACCTATGCTATGTTTAAGATTTACAGGAATGACATGACCAGATGCTGTACGCAAAGATCAACTAAGGATGAAGAAGATACATGACCTTCCTTAGATGCCTACAGATGTCAGTCACCTTTTGAATCTAACCCCGTCCTGCTTCTCCCTTTCACTGACAAAAGAAGCCCAAATTTCATACTGACGGGAGATACTTCTTTGGGACGATAGTCCACTATCTCCTCGATTTGCTGGCTTTCCAAATAAAGTTGCTTTCCTTACCCCAATATCTTGCCTCTCAACTTACCAGCCTGTCATACGGAGAGCAGAACGAGCTCAGACTTGGTTACACATACATAATTATAAAATACCTAAATAAACAAGGAAACTTAAGGTTAAGGAATGAATCGGGAGTGGAGGCAAGACTTCTCATGGTATATCTTTTATTTTCTTTTGATTTTTGAACTATGCAAATGTATTAACTATCCAGAAAATTAAATTTTTAAATTTCAATTTAAATTTGAGTTTCAATTCAAAGCTGAGGAGACAGATAACTGGACAGATGCCAGCAGACAGGCTTGCAGATGGCATTTAAGATCTGCTTTAGGTCATATCAGAGGGGAGCCAGAAAGGTATAAGCTCTATGCCAGCTGGGTAGAGACAGAGTCTAAATACATAAAGGGGAAGTCAGTGATCAAGGACCAATCAAATACTTAAGAAATTTTTCAGGATAGGGAAAGGGGGCTTAATTATATCAGGAGATGATGCAAGCAGGCAGATATGTATAAAAGAACAATGTTCTATGAGCATCTACTGTGGGACAAGGCCACTTTGGCCCATGCTTTGATTACAATGGTATTCTCAGAGAATAAAGACCAATTTGGGACATGTTAGATTACTCTCTGGAAGAAAAAGAAAATGAGTTCTTCCAAAACTAGAAGTTAATGATGACAACAGGGCTAGTTCCTCTCAAACTTGCTGGAGGCTTGAGGCCTAGATATGGCATGTCTTTCAAGAGGTATATCAGTCAGATACAAGCTGTATTCTGAATGTGGTGGTCCCTCTATTCTCACCACCAGGATAAATTATTGTTATCAGTTTTGTTGCTGTTTTACCCAGTATTTTGTTGGCCTTCCTTGGTGGGTCACTTTTGACCCTCTGACTGTTTAATTGCTTTATGTGCCTTACTGATATCTTTATATATCTCAGGACCTCAAACTCAAAACTGTCAAATTAAATGAATTTACTCTCCCAATCACCATCTTCCCCTTTACTATTTTTTTTAATTAATAGACTTTATTTTTATAGAGCAGTTGTAGGTTTATAGAAAACTTGAGCAGAGTGTAGAGTTCCTCTAATCTCCCTCCCCTGCCCCCCACCAGGGGGCTTCTTCCTCTTTAGCATCTTGCATCAGTAGGGCACATTTGTTACAACTGAGGGGCCAGCATTAATACATTATTAATAATTAAAGCCCATAGTTCACATTAGGGTTCATTTTTGGTGTTGTACCTTCTATGGGTATTGACGAATGTATCATTACAGGCACCCACCATTACAGCATCATACAGTAGAGTTTCATTGCACTAAAAATGCCCTGTGCTTCACTGACTCATCCCTCTCTCCCTCCATTCCTGGCAACCACTGGTTTGGTTATTGTCTCCATAGTTTGCCTTTTTCAGAATGTCATATACTTGGAATCATACAGTACATACCTGTGGCATAATAAGGAATATATTTGGTCTTTGTTCCCCCTGGGTTCCCGGCACACAAGCTCCTAAAACCCCTGGAATCTCAGAAGGAATAATAATGTCATCTGCATGCTAATGAGGTAATTGGTAACATGGGTCCCTAAAGGACTTCTGGATAGTGGCTGGTTGCCAGAAGACCAAGGCACAATTGCAACTTTCAGCCCTACCCCCTGGCTTCCAGGGAGGGTAGGTTAATTCAATCATCAAGGGCCACTGATTTAATCAATCTTGCTTAAGTAATGAAAACTCCATAAAAATCCCTAAACAACTGTGTTCAGAGAGCTTCCAAGTCCGTGAACACATTGAGGTGCTGGGAGGGTGGCATGTCTAGTGAGGGCATGAAAGCTGTGCACACAGCAACTGCCCCCATACCTTCTCCTATGGGTTTTCCATTTGGCTGTTCCAAACTTGTATTTTTTATAATAAACCAGTAATAGTAAGTAAAGCACTTTCCTGAGTTCTGTGACTCATTCTAGCAAATTATCAAAACTGAGGAAGGAATGTGGAAATCCCAAATTTATAGCCAGAATTTATATACAGGCATACCTTGGAGATATTGTGGGTTTGGCTCCAGACCACCTCAATAAAGTGAATATTGCAATAAAGCAAGTCAAATGAATTTTTTGGTTTCCCAGTGCATATAAAAGTTATACTTACACTATACTTTAGTCTATTAAGTGCAATAGCATTATGTCTAAAAAACAATGTGCGTACCTTAATTTAAAAATTATTGCTAAAAAATGCTAACAATCATCTGAACTTTCGATGAGTCAAAATGTTTTTGCTGGTGGAAGGTCTTGCCTTGATGTTGATGGTTGTTGACTGATCAGGGTGGTATTGATAAAGGTTGAGTTGGCTATGGCAGTTTCTTTTTTTTATTTTTTAATTGAAGTATAGTTGACATACAGTGTTATATTAATTTCAGGTGTACAATATAGTGATTCAACAACTCTCTACATTATGCTATATTCACGGAAGTCTAGTTACCATCTGTCACCACATGTTACTACAATGTTATTGACTATATTCCATATGCTGTAATTTTTATCCCCCTGATTTATATATTTTATTCTTCAAAAAAAATTTCTTTTAATGTTTATTATTTTTGAGAGAGACAGAGAGAGAGAGAGAGAGAGAGAGAGAGAGAGAGAGACATAGAGAAAGCAGGGGAGGGGCAGAGAGAGAGAGGGAGACACAGAATCAGAAACAGGCTCCAGGCTATGAGCATCAGCACAGAGCCAGATGTGGGGCTCGAACTTGGGAACAGCAAGATCATGACCTGAGCTGAAGTCACCCACTTAACCGACTGAGCCACCCAGGCGCCCCTATATATTTTATAACTAGTTTATACTTCTTAATCCCTTTCACCTCTTTCACCTACCCCCCCCCCCACACCAAATCCCTTCCCCTCTGGCAATCACCAGTTTCTTCTCTGTATTTATGATTACATTTTTGTTTTTTGGGTTTTTTTGTTTTGTTTTAGATTCCACATATAAATGAAATTATATAGTATTTGTCTTTCTCTGCCTGATATTTTACTTAGCATAATATCCTGTAGGTTCATCCATGTTTTCTGTCAAAAATGGCAAGATCTCATTCTTTTTTATGGCTGAGTAATGTTCCATTGTGTGTGTGTGTGTGTGTGTGTGTGAGTGTGTGTGTGTATAAAACCACATCTTCATGATCCATTAATCTCCTGATGAACACTTAAGTTGCTTCCTTATCTTGGCTATTGTAAATAATGCTGTAACAAACATAGGAATGCATATATCTATTTTTTAATTTTTTTTGAATTTTTATTTATTTTTGAGAGAGAGAGAAAGCGTGAGCATGAGTGGGGGAGGGGCAGAGAGAAAGAGGGAGACACAGAATCTGAAGCAGGCTCCAGGCTCTGAGCTGTCAGCACAGAGCCTGATTCAGGGCTCAAACCCACAAACAGCGAGATCGTGACCTGGGCTGAAGTCAGATGATTAACCAACTGAGCCACCCAGGTGCCCCTGCATATATCTTTTTTAATTTGTGTTTTCATTTTCTTTGGGTAAATACCCAGTAGTGGAATTTCTGGATCATATGGTATCTCTATTTTTAATTTTTTGAGGACCATTCATATACTATTTTCCACCGTAATTGCACTGATTTCTATTCCCACCAATAAAGCATAAGTTTTTCCACATTCGCCAACACTTGTTATTTCTTGCCTTGGATATGGTGACATCTTATTGTGGTTTTGATTTGAATTTCCCTGATGATTAGTGATATTGAGCATTTTTTCATGTGTCTGTTGGTTATCTGTATATCTTCTTTGGGAAAATGTCTATTCAGATCCTCAGCCCATTTTTAATGGTATTGTTTTTTGGTGTTGAGTTATACAAGTTCCTTATATATTCGGATATTAACCCTTTATAGGGCATATCATTTGCAAATATTCTCTCTTCGTCAGTGGGTTG
The DNA here is from genome assembly GCF_024362965.1 of Panthera pardus. Lineage (NCBI taxonomy): Eukaryota > Metazoa > Chordata > Mammalia > Carnivora > Felidae > Panthera > Panthera pardus. The sequence goes on along the minus strand of NW_026526991.1, from coordinate 46,085,295 downwards.
TATTTTTATTTTGTTGATGGTTTTCTTCACTGTGCAAAAACTTTTTATTTTAGTGTAGTCACAGTAGTTTATTTTTGCATTTGTTTCCCTTGCCTGAGGAGACATGTCTAGGAAAATGTTGCTAAGGTTGATATCCAAGGGATTACTACCTATATTTTCTCTAAGGATTTTTATAGTTTATTTTTTTAAAAAAATTTTTTAACATTTATTTATTTCCGAGAGACTGAGAGAGACAGAGCACAAGAGAGGGAGGGACAGAGAGAGAGGGAAATTCAGAATCTGAAGCAGGCTCCAGGCTCTGAGCTGTCAGCACAGAGCCTGACGGAGGGCTCGAACTCACAAGCAGTGAGGTCATTACCTGAGCCAAAGTCAGACACTCAACCGACTGAGCTACCCAGGCACCCCAAGGATTTTTATAGTTTCAGGTCTCACATTTAAGTCTTTAATCCATTTGAGTTTGTTTTTGTGAATGGCATAAGAAAGTGGTCCAGTCTCATTCTTTTGCATGTAGCCATCCAGTTTTCCCCATACCATTTATTGAAGAGACTGTCTTTTCCTCATTATATATCCTTGCCTCCTTTGTAGTAGATTAATTGACCACATAAGTGTGGGTTTATTCTGTGTCATTGATTTATGTGCCCATTTTTTGCCAGGACCAAGCTGTTTTTGTTTTTGTTTTTTTGATAGACTTTTTAAAAAAAAAGTTTATTTATATTTATTTTAAGAGAAGGGGATAGGGGCTGGGTGGCTCAATCGGTTAAGTGTCCGATTTCAGCTCAGGTCATGATCTTGCCGTTCCCACGTTTGAGCCCCACATCGGGCTCTGTGCTGATGCTCAGAGCCTGGAGTCTGTTTCATATTCTGTGTCTCCCTCTCTCTCTCTGCCCCTCTCCCACTTGTGCTCTCTCTCTCTCGTGCAAAAAATAAATAAACATTAAAAAAAATTTAAGAGAGAGAGAGAGAGAGAGAGCAAGCAGGGGAGGGGCAGAGAGAGAGGGAGAGAGAAAGAGTCCCAAGCAGGCTCTGCACCACCAGTACAGAGCTAAAGCAGGGCTCAAACTCACATACCATGAGATCATGATCTAAGCAGAAATCAAGAGTCAGATGCTTAACCGACTGGGACACCAGGCATCCCAATACTGTTTTGATCACTATAGCTTTGTAGTATATCTTGAAATATGGGATTGTGATACCTGCAGGTTTGTTCTTCTTTCTCAAGATTGCTTTGGCTATTCAGGGATTGTATGGTATATGATTATTTTGTAAGAAACTGCCAAGCTGTCTTCCAAAGTGGCTTCACCATTTTGTATTCCCACTAGCAATGAATGAGAGTTCTTGATTCTTCACATCCTTACCAGCTTTTGGTGGGGTTGGTGCTGGATTTGGGTTATTCTAATAGGTGTGTAGTGATATCTTATTGTTGGCTTAATGTGCAATTCCCTAATGACAATTGATTTGAGTATTTTTCATATACTTATTTACCATCTGTGTATCTTCTTTTGTGAGATGTTTTCATATCTTTTACCCAGTTTTTAATTAGGTTATTTTCCTATCGCTAAGTTTTTGGAGATCAGTCTTTTTATCTGATATGTGTTTTGCAAATATTCTCTCCCATTATGCAGTGTACCTTTCATTCTTTTTTTTTTAATTTTTCTTTTAATGTTTATTTTTTTTGAGAGAGAGAGACAGAACACAAATGGAGAAGGGGCAGGAAGAGAGGGGGACAGAGAATCTGAAGAAGGCTCCAGGCTCTGGGCTGTTAGCACAGAGCCTGATGCAGGACTTGAAATCATGAACCACAAGATCATGACCTGAGCTGAAGTTGGACGCCTAACTGACTGAGCCACCCAGCAGCTGTCCCCCTTTTAATTCTCTTAATCCTATTTGTTATTAATGAGATAAGCATCATCCCATGGGAAACTGAGGCTCAAAACCCATTATTTTTTTAACGTTTATTTTTGAGAGACAAAGAGAGACAGAGCATGAGCAGGGGAGGGGCAGAGAGAGAGGGAGACACAGAATCCAAAGCAGACTCCAGGCTCTGAGCTGTCAGTACAGAGCCTGACGTGAGGCTTGAAGTTGGGAATGGCAAGATCATGACCTGAGCCAAAGTCAGACTCTCAACAAACTGAGCCACCCAGTCACCCCTCAAAAACCATTATTCTTAATGAATTATTTTCTCAATGTATGGATACATTTTGTCAATTCTATCTCTAGAAAATGTTAGACTTATATCCACTACCAATACCTTATAGCGCCTTATTGAGTTATAATAACTGTCTCCTGGAACTTCAAGATTTCAGCCTGTCAAGAACTTTGAAGGCTAGGAGATTTTGCCCCACTTACAAATTAACAAGTTAATTTGCTACAGTTTAATGGTTGCTGTCAAAAGACATGAGGCTCCCAGGTCAGGAACAAAGGACTTCACAACTCACAGCACAGCAAACTCTATGAGTTTCATGTTTATATCAGGTCTCTTGATCCCTATGTCCCATAGTAAAGATGCCCAGCAGTCCAGATGAATGCTGAATACACAGTAAATTTGTATCACACTGAGGAACTCTGAGTTTAAGAAACTCCAATCTCTTACATCTCAATCGCCCTTAAAAATCTTCCCTCTGCCTCTGACTTCCAAGGACATTCTTGGAAAAAAACCAAAAGCTTTCAATGTCTTTGCTCAGAAGTTGTGCAGAAATGTGGGACCCATGAAGAATTTTCTCCCAAAATAATCTTTCATCACTCATGGTGGACCGTCAGAGTAAGAATTCAATTTTTAAAATTTCTTAACAAAAATATCTTTTATAATTCCCTATTTCCTAAACAAAATATAAACTCCTTAGCAGAGCATTCAAGGCCCTTCAACACCAATCTCCCAATCTCCCCTTCCACTCTTATATTCCTAAGACTTCCAGGGGCACCTGGGTGGCTCAGTCAGTTGAGCTTCTGACTTCAGCGTAGGTCATGATCTCGCAGTTTCAGAGTTTGAGCCCTGCGTCGGACCCTGTGCTGACAGCTGGAGCCTGCTTCAGATTCTGTGTCTCTGTCTGTCTCTGTCCTTCCCCTACTTGAATTCTGACTCTCTCTTTCTCTCAAAAGTAAATGAACATTTAAAAAATTTTTAAAAAAAGACTTCCCAACTGGTACCACCTATGTCAACCAATATGGATTTTTCTTCCTTTTTCCTGTTTTTATCAGCTCTATCCTTTTATTCCTCCCATTCTCCCTGTCCCAAGTGCTCTCCCATGTCAACAACTCAATCATACAATCAGATCTGTTCAATTCTGAATTCAAATGATACCTCTCACATGAGGCTTTTTTTTTAATAGATCTCTTCGTTCTCTTGAACTCTTATAGCATACCCCCCACCATAAGTCAATTTAAACATTCTCCATTAAACTTAGTTGTCTATTTGTATTTTCTCTCTACTAGCATGCAAGTAACCAGGGTCTAGATTTCTTCAACGTTGTGTCTGTATTACCATGAACTGTGTCAACCACATACTGAATGAATGGAAGAGTAAATAAATGTTCTGATTTTTGTTTTTTCCCTCAGGGATTTCTAAGGAGATACAAGGGTATGATAAAACAACCATCTTTTATCAATAAAACAACTGTTCCCCAAATCACCAACTTCTTCTCATCATCACCATAATTAGAGATATTTTTTAGACTTTCTAGTTGTTTTGGCACAAAACTCAGTGTTTCCTTTTATTAAATTTGCTGTAATATTTTAACCTAATGTGAAAGTGGCAAAGCAAAACCAAAAACTGCATTCTGACTTGTCAACATCCCTCTATTTAATCCCTTTTATCTCTTAACTGAAATCCTTCACCAACTTTCCTATTTGACATCCTTCGAGTGCTTTCATGTTACCATTGCTTATCCTGAAGTCACCTTACACGACCCAGCCCTCCCACAAGGAGAGCAGGTTCCAATTAAGCTAACAGACAGCAGGTTGAAAACAGTGTCCACTGACATCAGAATAACACGTTTTCAAGAATGAAAGGCTCACAACTTTTTTTCCCCAGAAACAGTAACACACAAGGCAGCTCAGCTTGCAAAGAAGTCTGCATCAGAGACTGTGAAGCAAACTGGCAAAAAAAAAAAAAAAAAAAAAAGTGGAGGTGGGGGAGGGGATGAGCACAGGGAGGGGATGCTGAGCTATCCAAAGAGACAGAGGTACAAGTCAAATGCTCTTGGCAAAAGCATGGGCTTTGCTTCAGAGTCCTGAGTTGAAAAGTAAGAATCTGCTTCGTACCATCTCAGAGAACTTTGTTCTTTTGTCTAGTCAACAAATATTTTTAAGTGCCCATAAAGTGTTAGATTCTGGGTATGATAGTCAGTAGAGCAAATACAGTCTCAGCTCTGGTAAAGTTTACAATCTAGCAGTGCATAAACACAAAGCAAATAAACCAACAAATCAATTTGTACTTACAAATTATAATGAGTGCTATGAAGGAAAAAAGACAGGTGTCGAAAGCATCAATGACAATAAGAGCCCTACTTTGAAGAAACCTGTTGGGAGGTCATGAGTTAGTTAATATGAAAACTAAGGAGCCAACTATACAAAGAGTGTGGGTGACATGACCAGAGAGAGGACATGATCAGAGAGAGGAAAAGGTGTTTTGCTTCATTCTTTTTTTATATATATTTATTCATTTATGAGAGACAGCACAAGCAGGGTAGGGGCAGAGAGAGGGAGACACAGAATCCAAAGCAGGCTCCAGGCTCTGAGCTGTCAGCACAAAGCCCGATGCAGGGCTCGAACTCACGGACTGTGAGATCATGACCTGAGCTGAGTCGGATGCTTAACAGACTGAGCCCTCAGGCGCCCCTGTTTTGCTTCATTTTTAAGATGGGTGCTCTTGTGAGAGTTTATTACAGTATATGTGCAGCCGAAGTGAGCACATGAAAGTTTATACACAAAGTGCTTGGCACAGAACTGGCCCTTCGTAAATTCTCATACGTGATCATTCTTGTTATTGCTATGGCTATTGACCATATATACCTGGTAGCCATGTATAAAAGCCTACAGACCACTGAGAGATCTTTTAAACCCTAGCAGACACTCAAAAAATAAGCATTAGTAGTTACATCTTTAATCTAGAAGAAAACATATATCAAAAATTTTGTAAAACATAGAGACAAATCTCATGAGAAGTTTAGTATCTTTTTTCTCTTCTTTCTTTGATTAGTCCTTCATCTGGATTTCTGTATTATGACAAAACCTTACTAATTCATATGCTGATAATTAGGGATTTCACATTTGTTCTGCGAAGCAAATAAATAATGCAATCAAAATGTAAGGGGCAAAATGCTAATTTAATTCAGGAAACCTGTTGTTTTCGGGCAGCTTTAACCACATACATTTGCATACAATTTATGTGCTGATTACAAATGACTTGAATTTTCTCATTAAAGCAAAGCTAGTTAAGATCTTACTCTGTAACACTTAGCCTTTGTAAACTTAGATTTCTTGTCAAAGTTTGCCATAAATAAGGCATGCCATTAACTCTCATTTTTTTCTTCAGTTGGTCCAAATTAGTTTTCTGTATGGCCAGTCTTAAACTGACCTGCTTTCCTTGAGTAGCTTTTCGTAATTTATATGTTGCATTTCCCAGAAGTTAGTGGATCTAATTAAGGTGGACTCCTTTATGGTTAAATAATCTTTGTAATAGTTACAATTTGATAAAGATTGAAAGGGTGTTTGAGATGTAATTTTCCTTTCTTTATTATTCTGCCAAATCTTCCTTTCTATAATCCTCAACACTATCCCCACATCTCTGATTCCATATGCCCAGAGGCCCATAAGGGTCCCATATGATTTCCTACATACTTAAAAAAAAGTTGTCTTTGTTCTCTGCCTCATGGGATAAGAGGAGTTATTAGAAAAGTTGTGCAAGTTTTAGCACACAGATCCTGAAGTCAGGCCTCCCATTAGACAAAAGGCTTCAAACTTGTTCCTGTATGACTAATGTGTTTTATTCATCTTCAATGATAATCTTGATGCCCCATAGGAGGGATGGTTTCAGATCATCTCTAGAATGAGTTTTATTTAGACCATTTCATAAAATATTTTAAAATTTCCAAGATCATCATTAGACAAGTTTGGGTCACAGTTAAAGAATTAAAATAATAATAATAATAAATGTCATAATACTCATATATATCAAATGAAGATGTGTTAAAGATTTTATTTAATTCGTCATTAATGAAGCAGTTGATACGAAGTTACAAGTGATTTCAGGGAGCCTAGGTGGCTCAGTCGGTTGAGCGCCGGGCTTCCGCTCAGGTCAACATCTCACGATTTGTCATGATTTCATGGTTCGTAGGTTCGAGCCCTGCTCTGTGCTGATAGCTCAGAGCTTTGAGCCTGCTTCGGATTCTGTGTCTCCCTCTCTCTCTGCCCCTTCCCTGCTCATGCTCTCTCTCTCTCTCTATCTCCCCAAAATAAATAAACATTAAAAAAAAAGTTATAAGAGATTTAATGAAGACTCTAAAGACAGTCTGTAGGTCAAGAATATTGAAAGGAATGTGCAAATGAAGGCATAGTTAGCTACTTCAGGAGTGAGAGAGAAGTCAATTGAAATCTCTATTGTGCTTAATTTATTTTCATGCCTAAAACAAGAATTATTATTCATTGTTATCAATTGTCTACAATTTACAGGATTGTAAAGTAGCTCAAAGGCAATAAAAGGCCCAGAGCCTCCATAAAATCAAAACTGGTTAACCCAACCCAGTAAGGAAAGACCTAACCTAAGCAGAGTTTTCCATTGGAGCACTGAAGTTTTTCCATTGTAGGGAAAATTTTTCCCTACAGTGCAAATGACACATATACTTTCCACTGTTATTCCCATATCTGTTCATCCACAAATGTATATTGAAATATTCCTGTATGCCAGACAGAATGCTAATCTCAGGAGACTAAGACATGAATCATTCATGGTTCCTACCCTCAAAAAGCTTAAAATATATGTGAAAACAAATGAGGGCAAAAAAAGTCCCAGGGGGCTTATAATAAAGGTTTATACAGAACACAGTGGAGACAGAAATAATAAGTAAACTTCAGACTAAAAGAATCTTCTTCAGAGACCCTAGCCAGCCAAAGATAAAAGACCTTAAAAATACCGACATCGAGGATTCCCCAAGAAACAGGCTTACCTGACTCCTGCCACCATGCCCATGGTCCACAGTGCAGAATATACCCTATTCTCTGAGAATCTGCCATCAGTGTTTAGTGCTGCCACCTTAACATGAGCAGACAGGCAAAAATCCCCAAATGATTAAAGAAAGCCTCTCGACAAATAACCAACTCCACAGGGAGGTGAAAACCATAAAAAACTACGATTCATATAGTCAGAAAGTGTACTGCCCTTGAAATATGAACAAAATGTTACAAATAAAGGGACAACCAAAGAATAAGAAAGAGCCCTTGAAAAAATAAAAATCTTTGCAGAAACAAAATACTTAGGAAGAAGGTAAGAAGATATTCAGGAAATCTCTAACATAGAGCAAACGATAAAGGGATAGATAAGAGAGAAAAGAACACTGGAGAATTGATCAAAGAAGCCCAATGTTCAAATAGTGGACATTTCAGAAAGAATGAACAGAGCAAATGGAGGAAAGGAAACCATCAAATAAATGTAAGAGCATTTCCTATATTGAAAGCATCTGTAGAGAGTCCAGAAAAAAACAAAAGAGGTACAAATATATTAGTATCAGGCACACTGTGAGAAAGTGTAGAACACTGTGGACCGATCTACGTTCCTAAAAAGCAACTGGAGAGAAAAAAAAAATTTCTTTAAGTTCAAATTTACTTTGAAAGAGAGAGAGAGAGAGAGAGCTGGGAAGGGATAGAGAAAAAAAGAGAGAGAGAGAGAGAGAGAGAGAATCCCAAACAGGCTCCACACTGCCAGTGCAGAGCCCGATGCAAGGCTCAAACTCATGAACCATAAGAACATGACCTGAGCCTAATCTAGAGTCAGCTGCTTAACTGACTGAGCCACCTAGGCATCCCAGAGAGTAGAAAATTTTAATTAAAATATAAATAAGATTAAGTCACATGCAAAAGATGAGGAATTAGCATAGCTTTGGATTTCTTAGCTTCAAAATTCTAAAAGTGATTTCTGACTCAGAATTCTATATACAGCCACACCACCAATTAAGTGTGCTGATAGACTGCACACATTTTTAGACATGCAAGTACCCAAAATATTTACACACACACACACACACACACACACACACACACACACACACCCATGCATCCTTTCTCCGGAAATGACTGGGAGTATTCTACGCAAATGAGGGTGTGGAAACAGGGAATCCACCTCAAGGGTGAGGCAGAGGAAATCCTGAGTGATGAAGAGAGATTCCAGAAGGACAGCTGTGTGCCAGGTGTGGGTCAGAGCCAGCCCAAACCAGAGCAGGTCAGAAGGCTCCAGGAGAGAAGTCTGCAAAAGGTGAAATTGATAGAATCCCTGATGTGTTTGAACACAGTGAGAGCAGATTTAGACAACAGAGGACGGGTTAAATAAATACACAGAAGACTGGGCAAATGAGGGAAAGAAAAAATGTTAACTCCAGGAAGTAGAAAAAGGTGTGTGGCAAAGGAAATACCATGTCATTCACCTATGCATGATATTTGACAGTTATAGTTGTGTGACACCAAAATTAATATATAACTATATTGGAAAGGAAGGGCTTGGAGTACATGTGTGAAGGATGGTGTTAGAGAGAAATCTTCATCTTTCATAGAACAGAAATGATCAACAGGTGTTACTGACAATGGAAAAATCAGAGAATAGTATGTTTTGCAGGGATACGAAGAATACAAAGATAAAATTAAAGCATATTGCCTTGGGGAACTATTTGGCTATTTAAACTGAGATTTTTACCAAATTTTACATTTTGGTAAAAATATAAACTAAATTAAAAAAATTTTTGGTGTTTCTTTATTTTTGAGAGAGAGAGAGACAGAGAGAGGCAGAGAATGAGCAGGGGAGGGGCAGAGAGAAAGGGAGACACAGAATCCGAAGCAGGCTCCAGGCTCTGAGCTGTCAGCACAGAGCCTGATGTGGGGCTTGAACCCACAAACTGTGGATCATGACCTGAGCTGAAGTCGGACACTCAACCGACTGAGCCACCCAGGAGCCCCTAAACTAAATTTTTAGCAAGTGAATAGGAGTTAAGGATGTAAGGATAAGCACACAAGATTTTTGGATGAATTTGGTGAGAAGGGAAAGGTAGGAGATAAAGAGGTAGGTAAAGAAGGACAAGAGCTTTATGTTTGTTAAATATCCATGAGAGGCTCGAGCATGTACACCAGGTGCAACATTAGGGTCAGAAAATGAGAGATTGAAAATACAAATGAGAGAGGAAACAATGAGAGAACAGGGTCCTGGCCTTGACAGAGGTGAAGAGCTGACCCACAGAGCACAACCTTTGCACAGGAGAGGAGACACCTCTTCTTCTGAAACTCTAGTAAAGGAGGGAAGGTGCATGTGGATAAAGACAAAAATGAAGTGATGTCAGCAGTCAGGAGAAGGGGATACACAGCATTCTAATGCTAAATTCTCAAGACCCAGTGTTACTAGACATTTGAGATATTCTTCCTAGTTTTCAAGATCAGTCTCCAGTATTTATGTTTTTAAAGTTCATGGGGTGGGGTTGCCTGGGTGGCTCAGTCAGTTAAGCATCTGAGTCTTGATTTCGGCTCAGGTCATGATCTTAGAGTTTGTGAGTTGGAGTTCCACACTGGGCTCTGCACTGACAGTATTGGACCTGCTTGGGATCCTCTGTCTCCCCCCTCTCTGTTCCTCCCCCACTCGTGCTGTCTCTCTCTCTCTCTCTGTCCATCTCAAAATAAATAAATAACTAAAAACTTAAACATTAAAAGTAAATAAATTTCATGGGTCAATGCACTCAACAATCCCTGGTTTATTTTCTTGCTTCCTTTCAAGTCACTCCTACAACAGCAAATGTGGGCTTGTACTCATGTACACACACACACACACACACACACACACACACACACACATCCTTTACTCACTGATAGGCACCTGCTTACTGAGAATGTCTCTTCAGGAAAAACTATGCTGATAGCTTAGCAAAAAGGTTTTTGGTATTTTCTTATAATTAAGAAATTTTTTTCCTATTTGCATCTCTCAAGGATACTAAGACAATAGTAGTATCGAGTGGTACCTACCAGCTCAGGCCCTGGAAACTCTACACTTAATTTTGGGACTGTAATTCAACAACAGGTTCGTCACATTACATTTTCTATGCATTTCTAGTCCTACATGGATCTGGGATGCCATCAACAATGTCCTCACAGGACATTTGGACATCTTCCAAATGATAAATCATAGCCCTGGAGCTCCACCCAGGAACCTCCACCCTCTTCAGTTTCAATTTTTTCACATTAATGTACCTTTTATTATGAGCCATTCCTGTTTGCATTTCAAACATAAAAAAGCTAAACTTGATAGAGACTATGATAGAGAATACACAATATGTCAGATACTGTGCTAAGCTTTTCACATTCATATATACATTTACATTCATCAACTTTGGTTACTCTCCTAAGCGCCAAGTACAATATTAGCCCCACTTTAAGGAATTTGAAGTGACCATCCAGAATGCAAGCCCATCTTTCTCCTTCCAGAGTCCTGGAACATCAGGTGTACTGCCACTCTGCCTCCCATGGTCCAGGGGCAGAAGAAAGGGCTCAACCCTGCATAATGGTCCACTGGAAAATGTGGCATACATGCTTTCTCCTCTTCACTGCACAGCACTTTTGCTTCAAGTCCTTAATACAGCTAACACTCACTGAGAAGTTATGCACATACCCTTTCCTGTTACAAAGATCTTTCCTGAATTCTTTAGGGTTTGGAGATGACCATGTGTAGGTGTCTGTTGGTGTATACGCATTTCTGTTTGTATGCCAGAAACTGTTTACATACCACTTTGTCAAATCTGACAATAACACTTTGAGTTATATGTTGTAATCCTTGTGTGTGGAAAAGAAAATTGAGATTCAGACTGGCTCAGTGACGTGCTTGAGACTGTGGGGCCAGACAGTTTGGGTGAAAGTGCAATACTGTAGCTGGCAGTAACTCTGGGAAGGGCTGCGTTCCTCCTCCCTGTCTCTCTTCTGCACATGGCCCAGGGGAGTTGGTAATATGTAAATATTTTGTTTATTTTTTTAAAAAAAAGGCCATACCCATTCAGGAAATGATAAATGTATACTATTATATAGAGATACACAAAGTGCATGCTATTCCCCATATGATTTAAATGCAGGAATCGATAGGTTAAACCAGCTTACTGTTTTTTATAGTATAAGAACAGACCAAGGATGTTAAGTACTTATAAATATAAGATCATACAATAGTTATTCCTTCCTGAAGCTTATGTTATGCAACACGAGGTTTAATAATCCCACGTGGATGCTGCAGACAGATGTGTCTGGTCCCTTTTAAAAGACAAAGGCATTTCCCTGAACAACTGCATTTCTTTCCTACGAAAGCAGTCATGCTAACCGTGAACTTCCCTGTCTTGCAGTATTCAAAGGACCATCTTTTCTCACAATGAACCAGGAAACAATACTGTTTTCTATGGAAAATTTGTCTCAGAAAATTATTCTGACCTTGAGATGTTTTTGATGTAGAATCAATGTGAAAACTGTCTTTGGGCACTCCCTCTTCAAAAAAATGTTTTGTGAGAAATTTCCATTACCTGAACTGTTTAATTATGGTTTTGACTTTCCTCACATCATACTCTTTGGCTGTTGAAAGGACCCTTCTTTATTTATTTCAGTTGGAGCAGACAGAAGGACTGGCATAGCACGGGGCCATTTTAATAATAAACCATGCCCTCAGGAGTTAAAAAAAAAAGAATAACTCATTTCTCTTAAAATCTTGTAAAACTATATTTTCTTACTAATGCTATCTTGCTATAGATGCCAAATCTACAAATTAAGGACATCAAAACACAGAGAATGTATATCTATGCTATATAATCCATCTTCAGAGAGTTAAGCTCACTTTAATGGACTTTTTTTCTATAAGGAAGATTCTAGAAAATAAGCATCTCTTGTTAGACAATAAAAAAGAATAAAGTTGCATACAGATACCAGCTAAACCCACAACAGACTTTAAAACAAAACAGTTCCACATTCATAATTATGCAAAGCATTCCAAATATGAGGCCGTCACACCCAAGGGAAGCACACAAATTTAAAAATCTCATCACTTGTGTGACTTTTGGAGACTTGCACTCTTCTCCCATTTCATGCTACATCATGTGTTACAGTTTCATCAAAGCCAACAGTTTGTTTCATTTAAAATGTCTTCAATGAGCTTAGTGAGAACAGCTGCAATGCAGGTCTCTCTCACACAAATACTACTGAGTATTCCTTTTTGGTCCATTTCCAGTCTAGACTTAATTAACCGGATCTGTAAAAAGTCTGCTCAGCCACCTGTCTCCATGTTCAAAGTTAATTGTTGTTTCTCCCAGGTGAGTATAAGAGTAAGTGAACAACATTAGTGTACTCTTTATAGGGAGAACAAACAAACTATTAACAGTTAAAAAGGAATGAAGGGAGGGAGGGAGAGAGGATGAATGGATGGAAGGAACAGAGGAAAGGAGGAAAGAAAAAGGGTTTTCTATAAGGGTTTGCTCTGGTCTTTCTTTCTTTTTTTTTCTTTTCATGACTAATCAACATAACAGTTGCATTATTTTTAGCATAAGTCAATTACCCTTGGACAGGAGTCAGGATAGAGACAAAAAGTATCCATTTGCCCTGCTGGCCTCAGTTAATGAAACATAGGAATAAATCTTACACATATTACCTATCATGACATCACTTGGCCAATAAGAAGAGGTAAAGAGCACCCCATTCCCCATTATTTGAATAATCTGACTTCGCTACACTATGTTTCAAACTGGTTACAATTCAACAAACTGTTTTCCACAATAAACAAAGACACATGGACAAAAGTCAAAGAACAAATTAAAGAAAACATTTTAGCTGTTAAGACAAACATAAATACACTCTGCTTTAATAAACTCATCAGATGTTCATCCATACAATGCACATAGAATCACCATCAATAATATAGAACTCCCAAGACAAAGCCCTGGAAATCAATTAAAGGAAATGCTGACACTAAATTTACACACATTTTGGATGTACAGCATTAATCCTTTAATTCTCTTTAATTTCACACATCTGGTCCTCTTTTTTTCCTGAGGATTTCCATATATAAAGAAATACTCGCTAAGATCAGAAGTTTTGCATTGTTCTCCAAAGCAATACTGTTCCTTTTGAGTTGCTTAGGATGCAACTTTGCAAACACATGCCTCCTGGTTGGGCAACATATTCAGAAGACTGGAAACTCATCACCTCCAGGAGGTATGGTTACAGTTATAAAAACCTAGCAGTGCAAAAACTCCAGTGTCAAAAGCCATTAATTCTAACTCACACTGCCAAACCACTGCTAGCCAAGTATTTGTACATGGCATCCCTGATCACAGGTGTATCAATCACCACCTAAGTATATCCTGTATTGTGAGAAGTTCTTGTCTGTAGAAAAAAAAAAAAAAAATCTATATACAAACTAAATGTATGCATCTGTGATCTACTGATTGGGGATGAAATCTAAGGGCCACAGATGCATTTGATATTAATTCCAAGCTTCATCTAGCAACAATCTCATCCTCTCAAGTGAAGAAGTTAGAAAACATTTCCCCCCAAGATCCTGTTAATTTCATTACCTGCTAATGGAAAAAGTGGATAGATTAGGCCTAATTTAAATTAGCTAAATCCCTTTACATCGCTTTTTCAGGGAAATGAGCAAAAAGAAGAACCCCAGTCTGAAATCTATAAAGGTATTCTTCACAGTTTTGTACAGATGGCAGTTTCATCAACAAGAAACAGTGTAGTGCAATGAGGTGTTGGGATACCTGGCTTCCAGTCCTGGTTTTACCATTCAGTAGCTATGGGGTGTTTGGAAGGTTGTTGAGGTTCTCTGGGCCTTCATCTGTTCACATTTTCCAAATAGAGAACTATGTTTGTTGGTCTTGCTTTGCTTTGTTCCCATAATGGCTTCTAAACTCAGTTATAGAAATGTGTACAAGGCAGAAACATTACATTATAAAACTAATAATGTCAATGGTATTGTTAATGTTCACTTGCAGTTCTATCTCCTATTTTTATCTCATCATTTCCATGTAGGGAACTGGTAACACGTCACCATTGCTATGCAACCTAGACAGTTCAGTGGCACGGGCAAATATGAGCTTGACTGTCCCGTATTAATACCCACTGATGCAATTAATCAAGCTGGAAAAGCTTCCTGAGAAAACAAATGGCTACAAGGGTAAAGTGGCATGGGTCTGCTTCACAATGGTTTCCAGGCAGCCCTCTTAGTTGGTGCCAGATGAGTGACCAAATCAGGAGTCAGCAAATTTTCCTATAAAAGTCCAGATAAAAAATATTTCAGGATTTGCAGGTCTTTGTCAAAGCTATTCAACTCTGCCATTACTACCCAAAAGTAGGTATAGGCAACATGTAAGTAAATGAGTATGGCTGTATTCCAACGAAACTTTATTTATGGTCGCTGATATGTGAATTTCATATAATTTTTATACATCACAAAATATTATTATTTTCTTAGTTTTTTTATGTTTTTATTTATTTTTGAGACAGAGAGAGACAGAGCATGAGCAGGGGAGGGACAGAGAGAGAGACACAGAATCCAAAGCAGGCTCTAGGCTCTGAGTTGTCAGCACAGAGCCCGATGGGGGGCTCAAACTCACAGACTGTGAGATCATGACCTGAGCTGAAGTTGGATGCTTAACCAACTGAGCCATCCAGGCACCCCAAAATATTATTATTTTGATTTTTATTTCAATTATTTAAAAATGTGAAGACCATTCTTAGCTCTTGAGTGTACAAAAGCAGGTGTTGGCTGGAATTTGGCCCAAGAACTTTAGTTTGCCAATTTCCAAATGAATGTTAGGAAATTAGACAGGTTTTTCATTTGGACTCTGTTGAGATGTCTATTTGGGTTACATTTTGCTGTTATTAATTGTCTTCAGCACCAGTAACCCTCACAATGTATGGTGATTGTGTCCATGGATCAAAGACACTGCACTAAGTAAATACAGTGAGAGAGGGAAAAAAAATCTCATATGTGGCACTGAAATAAAGACAAGCAGCGGAATGCAGCAAGTCCTAAGCCAGGTGGCAAGTACTCTGATCTCTGATCCTGCCCTTGGCACAGAATCACCACGAGACTAGAGGAAAGATAAAGGCAAGAGTCCAGACACAGTAAAGGCAAGGCCATGCTAATGCCTGCAAATGAAGTGCAGTGTTCTCTCTTAAATAGCTCATCTAATATATCAATAGTCACCTGCTCCCAAACTGGTCTGACAGGTCTTGGAGGCCTCCTGCTCATTGTGGCTAGTAAAATTCTACCAGGTACACTCAGTCTTATCTTTATCCTCCTTTGGAAATTGTAAATACTTATGAAAAGAAAATAACACAAATCACCAATGTTAGCGTTGATCAGGTTATTTTACTGAGGGCTTGGAGCAAACGGCAACAGCAGATAGGGTCTAGGGGTGATCAGGCATTCGAGAAGGAGAAAGCAGGTCAACAAGAAGGAAGCACTCAAACTTTGCCAGTTTCATAGTTCAGGCTAAGTTGATCCTTGTCATTCATTCCGTAGCATTTATTGAGCTCTTGCTCGGGCCAAAGTGCTTGGCAATCAGAACCTTCACCTTCATGATGCTCACAAACACAGAAATATGATTGAGACATTCTTCCTGTGTTAATAGCTAAAATTAAGATAAAAGGACAACTGAACTCTAGTAAAAAAGTCAAAGTTTACTGATAATTTTGGAAATATCCATTTTCATTCAAAATAACCCATAATTAAATGTGCAGTATAATGATATATTAAGCTTACAGCCTTACAGATTCTTTTCCTTTTTTTCCCCACATTTGTAACCAGAATACATTGGTTATTCAATACTAACATAATGGTTTTAATGGTTAATCAACCATGTGTAAGAAAAATATGTAAGAGGAATAATCCCAATTTAAGTTTGGCAAGAATTTCTACCATTTGCTTCCCTAATATTTGGTAGTAAGAACAAAGCTCAAGAAATTCTCTGTGGAACGTTCAGCTCATTAAAATACACATCAGTTACCATATTGCCACTAACTGTGTTGGAAAGGCAGATCAATTGGAAATGCCTAAAAAATAGGGGATAATACTTGGGGTAAAATAAACATTAGAGTCAGATGGGCCCAGATTTGAGTTCCGCCTCAGGTATCTAACAATAGTGTCACCTCAGACAAGTGATGTCCACTCCTCAAGCCTTAGTGTCCTCACCTGTCAAGCATGGGTAGGAATTCTACCCATGGGTTTGTTGTGATCATTCCAGACACACTGTCTGTAAGAAGACTTAGGACAGCATCCAGAACAGAACAAGTTTCCAATCATTGCCAATTTTAAGAGACATATTATGCTGATCTCTACTTGAAAGCCTTGAAAAGTCAGGACGGAGCCCATGTAATTGGCTTTCTGGTAAACTGAGGTTACACAGCAATCCCCCTTCCTCAATCACTGTGAGACCTGGATTCACTTTCTTACTTCACTAAGCAAGCCTAGAGGGATATATTTAGGGATTTTTTTTTTTTTTTTGTAACTGAGGACCCAGCAATGACTGTGTCTAGAGTTGAATCCTGTCATCTACTAGCTATATGACCTTGCAAGCTTTTTAACCCTTTAAACGCCTCATTCCTCTGTCTTTAAAATAAGAATACCTAATTGTTAAGCTCTTAGGGCTGTTGTATGGAAATATATATGTATAGAAACATATATACACACATACGTACATATACACAAAGCTTAGCAACGGTAATAACCTTACTGGAGTTTGTAAGTATTAGCCATTATGATTAACATTAACATCTGGGACATTAGAAAAAATACTGAAGCTACAAGATTGAGAAAGTGTAAGGGGGTTGGGAAAATGGACGGAGAAAGCAAGATTTATTTACTTAAGAATTATAATTGAGTACTATACTGTACCAGGCACTGTTCTATTTTTGGTTACCTTTCTTCTAGGTGAGAGGAGACACATATAAGCTGTACTTTCAAAGTTATTTGTTTGTTTTTTTAAAATTTAAATAAATCTCTATTGTAGAGTTATGCTATGGCCATTTGCCTCTTTCTCCTAAAAATCTAAAGGGAGAGAAAAACAGTTTAGTCTGCCAGAATTTTCTTCTTAGTTGTGGTCCTATTATAGGTGTGTGCCTTTGGTTAGTTCTGGAGGAGACCTCTCATCTCTCACCTCTCACCTCTCACCTTAGATTCTTCATGAAGGCTGAACCATCGTTGCTATGTCCTTTGTGAAGCCCAGTAAAGGAATCCTTGCACATGGAAGCTGCACTCAAATGTACTTTATATGAAGGATCTACCATCCTACTTAAGGCGAGAGGTAGCTATGGGCCAAGAAGAAACTTAGTTTTTAAAAACCCAAACCCTGAGTTGCTATGACAGACTCATAATGCTGGGAGTATGAACACCAGCCCATGTTAACTACCAGCAGGAGAGTAAGTCTTTAAAGAAACCGTCAATTTGGTTATCGTTTTTCTTTCTTTCTTTCTTTCTTTCTTTCTTTCTTTCTTTCTTTCTTTCTTTCTTTCTCTTTCTTTCTTTCTCTTTCTTTCTTTCTTTCTTTCTTTTCCTTTCTTTCTTCCTTTCTTCCTTTCTTTCAGGGCTGAGGAGAGGTAGAGGTGAGAAGACTTATAATATGTTTAACTCAAATTAGTGTTCAAGACTTAAAATATCTCTTTTTGCTAGAGATGAATAAAAAGTGAAATCTGAAAATGAATGTTCCAGGATCAAGATGGGTACTGATTTCCTAACGATAAAAGCCACTGGACTTGGACTTCTTTGGATGTAGGCTCCGGGGACTGCAAGAGTCACCCTCTAAGGTTCTGCGAATAAAGGACCCCTTCATCCTTATCTGTCCTGTGGTAGCAGCAGGAGCACAGGGTCCACCCTCCTAGTTTATAGCTGCTCGCTTTCTGGTGACCTGTATGGCCACTTGCCAGAGCACTGCTCCTTCCTTTCCCACATAAAGGACTCTTCCCAACATCACCTTCTCCCCCAGGCTGGAGAAAATTTCCTAGATTTTGGTTTAAACACATCAAAATATAAAAGAGCTAGTTATACCCTTCCATCAGAAAAACGATTCTTATTTTCTCACACTTACATAGTGACGTAAACCAATTAAATGTTTTCCACAGAATAAGGAAGATCTGCCTTATTCTTTCCTGCAAATAACTATCAAACTATCTGAGTTTGGGGTGGGGGGAGAAAAAAGTCATCTCTGGAGATCTCTGGCTAAGCATTTGCTCACAACAACTAAAAGATACCTCCAGCTGACCTGGAAGAATTCAATTTTGGGAAATTCTAACCATATACTAGCTACCACGGGCTCAGAATACATTTTACCATACTTGTTTTCAAAAACAGAAAAGACCGGTTTGTGGTTTATCATTTCTCCTCGGAAAGGTTGCATTAAATCAAAAGGGTAACTTGACATCCATGACATCCTAACATTGAAAAAATATGCTATAGAACCTTTCCTTAAAGTCCCAACAGAAACCAGATTGCGACTATCCATTTACGTGCAAGGGACTCCATTCTGGAAAGTAAGGGAGGGGTAGTATGGGTATTTTAAGCAAGTGAGTAGATCGAGTTGGTTTTACTATGGTAAGTAGTCAAACCCCAGTAGGGGAAGGACTAGAGAGCAAGGTCAGCAAGTTAGAGGCTGTTTCTCCGGGAAAGAAAAAGTTGGAGCAAATCCAAGAGATACTTCAGCAACCACACCTACAGCACACAGTCGTCATTCTATATAGGTCTCATGGTTGAGGGAAAAGGGCAGGCAGATAAAGAAAATTACACTGATCCTACGATGTAGGGGAAGAAAGCTGTACCCTCCTTTCCTTCTTGGTTCTTCATCTGGTCTAATAATTAAATTGACACAATACGGATTAACAGGAGAAAAATAACTTCAGTATTGTATGCACTGAAGCCCCAAAGATAGATGACTCAGAGAAGTGGCCAAGCAGGCAGCTTTTACATCTTTTAGACAAAGAAACAATTATTTCTGAAGATTTGACAAAACAAAGGAATATGGGCGTGGGGTAGCAAATTAAGGAAGAAGTGACAAAGTTTGTGTATACAGCCTTCTCAGCCTCGAATTCCTTATCTCTGGTGATAAGGATGCCTTCTACCGTCTTTGTATAGGAACGCTACCCTCACATGGGAGCCTTACTTCCTACTTCAGGGGAATATGGAGGTCAGAGTGTCTTTCCTGCACTGGCTGTTTCCTAAATAACTTTAATTCAAAATAATCAATATGCCAAAGTGGTATATTTTGGGGTGGTGTATTTTGCTCCCCTCAATATTCTCCAAAAATAAGAAAAAATAACCATTGGCTCTAAATATTGCTGCGTGCATCCAAGATACAATAGGATCAGGGAGGTCAGAGCTGCTAACTGCATGGAAAGAGGCCAGGAAAGGCCTTGCCACAGAGTGCCTAAGCCCATCATTGAAGGAATAGGAATTCATTAGGCAGACAAGAAAGACTTTTCTGACAGGAGGCCGTAAGAAAGTATGTTCTGTTTTAGGAACCTAAGTCAGAAGATGGGATGTGGCAGATCATAAAAGAATTTCATGTTAGTTCTGTTTGGTTAGCAGTTCTCTTCAGTCAGGAGAAACAGAATTTTGCCAACTTATGCCAAAGAAAATAGGGAAAAGGAGAAGACAATTAATTAAAAGAATGTGGATAACATACAGAAGCAAAGGAAACATTAAATAAGCATGTCTTTGAAAGAATCCAAGACACCCGAAGGGATCCAGGTAATGGTTGCGAAGGACAATCTTCCTAGAGTGCCTTAATCTATAATACATGTCAGCAACAGCTTGAAACAAACCACTTCCAACTACTTTCAATCTTTCCTTCTCTTTATTGAAAATTTCCAGGAGAAAATTGGCCTATCTTGGCCGGGAGAGCAGAGAGCTTCTTGAACAGCAGTCCTACAAAGCCTACAGGCACTGGAATCTGACTGGATCTGCAAACTAATAGTTGTATGGCTCCCAGGAGAACCGAGGGTGGATATTCCTCAGGCAAAAAGAGACCCATGAGAGGCCTGTGTGCTCTGTCAAGGAGTTTGGACTTTATCCTATAGGCAGAGGGAAGCCACTGGGGGATGTAAGGATGGAGGTGACCCATGCTTATGTTCTCTTTGGGAACACAAGACACTGTGGAACTGTAACAAATAAGATCATAAAATGAGTGTCATGTGGTTTTGTGTGTAGGTTACCATATATAAATACAAATCCTCATGACATTTATTGGCAGACACTATCTCAGGATGTTAGAAAGAGGAGTGGGGCGCCTAGGTGGCGCAGTCGGTTAAGCGTCCGATTTCAGCCAGGTCACAATCTCGCGGTCCGTGAGTTCGAGCCCCGCGTCAAGCTCTGGGCTGATGGCTCGGAGCCCGGAGCCTGTTTCCGATTCTGTGTCTCCCTCTCTCTCTGCCCCTCCCCTGTTCATGCTCTGTCTCTCTCTGTCCCGAAAATAAATTAAAAAAAAAAAAAAACGTTGAAAAAAAAAAAGAAAGAGGAGTAAATTTAGAAATCATTGAATGAATCCAATTTCATTCTACAGGTAACTATACAGAGACTCAGCATCTGTGCCTTTCCTTGGGTCACAAGTCTACTTATCAGCATTCAGGATTTGGGACTAATTTTCTTCAATCATCAATGCCATCCCATCAAGCTGTTATGGAAAAAAAAAAACCCATTTAAAAATATCATTCTTCATGAAAATATTGTGCTGTAATACAGATTCTGTGGTACGTTTCATTATGTCTTTATAATATATAATACAGGGCTTTTCCCTCACCATTATTAGAATACTTAAGAAATAATGGTGCCTTCCACTATCTTTCACTGTTTTATTTATTTAGCCAGGAGCTAGTAAGTATCAGGCACTGTACTGACTGAAGGCACAGAGACAGTAGTAATGACATTGCTAATAATGACATGAAGGATAATAATGGCCATTATTTACATAACACTTACTTGGTGCCAGACAATATTCTCAGTGCTCTTCATATAGTAATTCATTTAATCATCATAAAAACTGGTAGGCTGGAATGGGGAGTGATTATTTATGGGTTCAGGATTTCTTTTTGGGACGATAAAGATGTTCTAAAACTAAATTGTGGGCATGGTTTCACCAACTGTAAATATGCTAGAAAACACTGACTTGTACATTAAATGGGTGAATTTTATGATATATGAATTATATTTCAATAAGGCTGTTAAAAAACAGTAAAATCCAAGACATAGATCATGCAGATAGTAATTTGAGGCACACAGAGGTTATATCATTTATCGAAGGCCACAAAGCTACTAAGTGACAGGGCTGGGATTTCCCATACAGGCTGGGATTTGACTACCCATACAGGTAGTCAAAGAGGCAGAGTCCGTACACTAAATAATATACAGTCCTTGACCTGGAAGAACTCACAATCTGGGGCATCTTTAGAAACATGAGGCATAAACATCTTGCCCTTATATCTAAATTATGCAGATCCATTAAACACACACTCAGACAAAAAGGAGAAGTACACAAAGGAAAGCCAATAGCTGACAGAATGCCAAATATCTGTCGATGCATCGTGTCTAAAGCCTGATTCTGCTCCTGATGATGCTGATGGAATCAGGAAAAAGTATCAAAAAATAAGCTACATTGGAAAAGAGGATGAAGAGGGAGGTTTCTCACTGTCCATTAACATAACAAGCTAAAGCTTCCCTGTGTGTGTGTGTGCCTGTGCATGCGTAGGCATTTGACCACTTGTGTGTGTGTGTGTGTGTGTGTGTGTGTGTGTGTGTGTGTGTCTGCTGGAAAATTCCCCTCCCAAAAGGCATGCTGGTTCTCCATCATATACCCGGAACCTGGTGGGGCACATGGGAGATAAATGGATGATGATGAATGAATGACTCTCAGCTAGTTAAAGAATAGCTTAAACTGATCTCCAACTTCCTGGACTTTAGAGTGGCTCCAATCTAGACCATAAGTAAGGGAAAAGATCTGCACTGGAGGCGGGCAGGCATTAAATGACTATTAGTCACTTGGTGAGTGTGTGGTTTAATGAGGTCACAGCTCCAAGCCTTTATAGGTCTGGTTCTCACAGAAAATCCTTTTGAAGAACACAAACTATCATTGTGTTGAAAATGTATTTAACCGGTTATGAAAAGGACCGGGTAAGAGAAAATGGGTGGTTGAGCTCAAAATCTATTCTACTGCAAAAACAAAAAAACAACAAAACTCAGTACATTCCTAGCAACAGTGATCTAAGAGCAAAGCATTTTCCTCAGTGTACACTCAACCTGTCAATACAACCAAGATGCAGCAAGCAGGAATAGAAGATACCTAAACCGGAGTGCAGTGCCCACATTTCAGTTCCACAAATGGGCAGACGTTGCTCAAAATTTTTCTCAAGAGCATTAATGCTCAAGGACTCTGCTAATTGCTGGATAAATAAGTCATGACCTCTTGTGCTGAAGGAATTCACAGAACAGGTGTTTCTACCTCCTCCAAATTTTTAGAATTTCTGTGTTATCACTTAGTTGAATATTCTTCACATTGGGTAACAAAGTATGAATATGACATTCCCCAGACCCCAAACAGGATTCTTCTCATCTATGAAAAACCAAAAGAGCTATGTGAAAACTACTAAGGTCGATTTTCTTACTCGAGTTCAAACAAACAAAAAAATACTAGTTATCATTTAAATGACAGAGCAAATAAATTTTAAATAAGGTAATAAATACCAAATAATTCATATTTAGTAGCTTTTTAACATTTAAAGAAAAAAGATATACTTTCTTCTCGGATCTAATTCCTCCATCTGCCACAAACTTTATTTATTTACTTTTTTAAGTTTATTTATTTTGGGAGACAGCGTGCAGAGGAGGGGCAGAGAGAGAGAAGGAGAAAGAGAATCCCAGGCAAGCTCCATGCTGTCAGCGCAAAGCCTGATGCGGGGCTGGAACACAGGAACCGTAAGATCAGGACCTGAGCCGAAACCAAGAGTCAGACGCTCAACCGACTGAGCCACCCAGGCGCCCCCATCTGCCACAAACTTTAGACATTCTTCTGTTGGCTTGTTTATTGTATGTACCACAGGCTGGGGAACCAAGTGGTTAAGAGCTAGAATGTTCATACAGTGTATTATCCAAATCACAGCACTTCTGCGAGTGAATAAAATCACAATAATTACATTGGGGCAACAGAAGTAACCTGGGACCATCCCAGGCAAACTGAGACATATTGTCACCCTATTAAAAGCTTCCGATCTGATGTCAGAATTTGATGCTGGGCAGGGAGAAACAATTGAAAGCTTTTGAATAGTGTTGTTAAATGACCATAACTTCAGGAAGTTTAGTCCAGAAGTGAGTTTTGGCCGGAACAGACCGGAAAGAGACTGAGGATAGGAAAGCCCATGAAAACGTTCTTAGGGCGCTAGGAAAGAAACAATAAGAGGCCCAGCGAGGATGGTGTCAATGAAAAGAGAAAATCTATAGGAGACGTCGGCAGTTAAAGAAGTCAGATAGGTTGTACTACTTGTGCAAGTAGTTAAAAAACATTACACACATCTCGAAGGACTTGACAGGTCAACGACAGGCATAGCCGAGCACCTGATAGTAGGAAAAACCAAGGGAGCTCCGATTCTAGGGAAAAGCTGTTTGCTCCCTATCTGTTCTCATACTTCCTGTTCATGTCAGTGCCAGGCTCACAGGTGTGCGCTTCATGCCAAGGAGAAGGGGAGCCCTCCACAGACCGCTTGCTACCATGTAAAGCGTAGGTAAGCCAAGAGCTTCCTTCACTGGTAGGGTAATAAAATGCCACCAACAATTGCTCCAGACACCACTTGGTGGCACCAGTACCCTGAAATGATTGAAATGTAACCTGCTATTCTAGATCTTAAACGGGGAAACTTTGCACTCATAAAAAAAAGTCTTCGGCCAACCCTCAAGTTCAATTTTTTTCATGATTATCTGACTTCTTCCAGAACTTTCACATCCTCCTTTATCTCAATCAATGGAAATCCTGAAAACTAGAAGATGAGAATGTTTTATTTTAATGATTTCTTGTTATTTCAAAAATTCCTTTGTAGGCATATACACATATAATTTGCATAATTGTGACCACACCAGATGTTCTCATGTTAGGCTTTTCCTTTCTTGTTTATTTGCCTGATGCACCACCCCTATAATTCCTCCTTACCCCCTTCCAGACAGCCCATTTAACAACCTAGTATGTATCCATTCATGTTTGTTTCCATTACCATATGACATTATACAAATGCATGTACAGACAAGAGAGATATAGACAGAGACAAATGTATACCTATAAAAGTGTTTTAGATCAATGATTTAGAAAATGGGCTCTTATAATTTACTCTTCTATACACCTTGCTTGTCTCCCTCCACAGTATCTGATGGTAATCCTTATAAGCAAGTAGTATTGTTCCAATTCACTTTTTTGGGAGGTTGCATAATATTCCATGGTATAGACATACATTAATTTATTCAACAACAGTCCGTTATTAAAGGGTACTCACTAGATTTCAAATCTGTTGTTGTTGTTTTGCCACAATACATAATGCTGCTGTGGAAATCTTGCGTTTATATCCTATATAGTAGTGTTCCTGTCTCTATAAGTTAGATTCGCAAGAGAGGAAGGATGGATTGAAGGGTAAGTATATACTTTCAATTTTAAGAAATGTTGCTAGATTTACATTCAAAAAGGCTCTTTAAAATCCCCATTTCCACCAGCAATATATGAAAGTGCCCTTTTCCTCACATCTCCACTAGTGATGTGCAATGTTGCTTTTTTCTTTTGCCAGCCTGATGAATATAAAGTGAGATAACACCATTATTTAACTTTTGTTTTCCCGACTAGTTGTGATTTTGAGCATCCTTCCAGGTGTTTTAGACATTCTGATTTGATTCTTCACAGCTCTTGCCCAAAGCAAGGATATTTTACAGGGGGTTTTGCTTAGTAAATAAGCTATAAAAATATTGCTAAAATATTATAGAAAATAGAAAAATAGGTTTTATCATGGTCGCCATTATCTATATTTGATATCTAACCCCAAAAGCACTTGGGTGCTCGCTGCAGCAGAATCTATACACTGAAATTAGAACAATACAGAGAAGATTAGCATGGCCTCTGTGCAAGGATTGCATGCATATTCGTAAAGCATTCCCTATTTTAAAAATACATTCATACATACATGCATACATACATAAAAGCACTGGGATGCCAGAAAATAATCTTGTGAGTACTCTTCAATTCTGGAATGTCTACTCTAAGGGCAGATGTTGGTTATTCTTCTCTTCATAAGGAATTGTCTCACTCTGAGTGCTCTGCTTCTGATTGGACAGTCTACTGCTATATATGTTTAAGTAGGAGTTGGTATTAAATAGAACCAGTCCCATTTATTTGAGTGTCATTCAAAATACTTGCTTTAAAAAAAAAAGAACAAAAATCAGTAGGAAAAGAAATTGTATTTTTAAGCTTCTAAGAAGATTTTATAAACAATGTAGCCCAGAGAACAAAAAACCTCATAAAATGACTTGACAGTGTCCTTTTAAGTGAACATATGTGAGTTTATGCATCCATATGTGTTCACATATGTCCTACATATGCACAGCCAGTTGCTAACCAACCAGATTGTTCAATGTGTATGTTTACTGTAAAACAAGCCGAAAGTGTTTGGTCTCTTTGTTAGAGAAACAGCTCATAATTTCAAGTATACAAACGTCAGTTGTTTCTCCTTTCTTTTTTTTCCAAGCCAAATGAGCTGTTGATGCCCAATTTGGCAGGATCCTAACTGAGGCTGATTCTTGGCCAGCTGCAGAAACCCAGCCCTGAAGGTTCGGGAAATTTTTACAAGAATAAGGAGCTTTTCCTAATGGCTCCTTAAACCATAGGAAGTTTCCTTAGAGCCTCAGCCAGTTTCTTCCCACTCAGTATCCCAAAGGATAATCATTAACGTTCTTTGGATACTAATGGATGGACTTAGGGTGTGAAATGAGGGTATCAAGGTCCCCCTTACTTTGGTCAAATACTCTTTCAAAACCCATTGTTAACAGAAAACATCCTGGGGATGTAGAGATTATTTCTGTGACAACAACTTTATCTATGACTCCTCAGTATCTCATATTTTATTTCAGCCTTTATGACAGTGCTCTGCAGCTTACAATGGTGAATGAAATTTGACCCAATTTCCGGTTGAAGATGGAGACTTTGAACCAATTAGACCACTACTTCTACACTCACAGCATTAAACCCAATTATCACTATTACTATCCTCTAATACTCACATGAATATTCTCTGAATAGCAGAAAGAAAAAGCATGTAAGGAAGCAGGCTATAGAGAAAAGAGTTTATGCTCTGGAGTGGGAGAGTTTGTCTACTCCTGGCTATCATTCCCTGGCTCTGTGGCCTTAGTAACTTCACGCTTCCAACTTCAGTTTCCCCATAAGCTACATGGGAATAGTAATGCTTCTGATGAAGATGAAATGAGATAACCTATATAAAGAATAATGCACAGTAATGGGGACACATTAAATGCTCAATAAATGTGAATTCCCTTCCTCTCCATCTCTACTTTCCTCACTCTAGTCCCAGCAAAAAAGGGAGAGATGTGTGAACCAGGAGTATTTCTTGATCAAGGAGATAATCCCAAAGTCCCCAATCCTAATGATGGGGGGAGGGGGAAGGGCAGGTAGAAGAGAGGCTCAATCCAACAGAAAAAAAATTTTTTTTAATATTGTCTTTTGATATCATTGAGACTAGACTGATAAATATGTATGTGTGTTCATTAATGCATACTCACTTATTTAACATCTACTGTGTGCCTAGAATAGAGCTTGACATAAGTGTCCATAAATACTTCTTAAATAAATAAATGAAGACCAAGCCCTTAAAGCACCATCATAATTTCTTTATAGATGCTCAGTTTCCTGGAATTATTTTTATAAGTGATGATTCTCTGCTTTCTAAAGTGAATGTCATAGTAAGGAAGAGGTATGAGTATCTTCCGTCATTGTTTTAGTCAGCCCCCAAAACAACTAGAAGTATCCAATCCATCTTCCAGTCGGCCAACACAGGCTCCTTGTACATCTAACCACCTCTCATTCCTTCTTTCCCTTCCTCCATTCAACCTTCCTAAAGCTGTCCAGTATTTCACCACAACTGAAAAATAGAATTCCTATTGCTGCAGGTGTCCGTGTGTTTGGGGCAAAATGAGCCACTGTTGACAATTGTAAAGAAAGAAAGAACAGCTGTTTGCATCTGGATCGCGGGTAAAAAAGAGAGAACAGCTGGTGGCAGCTGTGGCAGACAAGAAAGTGAGCAAGTGAGCAGCTGCTGGTAATTCAGAATCTACTAGACTGCCCAGAATAATTGAAATCCAGAAGAAGCATGCAAGACTCGACTTCACTGCTCCACTGTATCCTGCTCTTCATTAGATCCTACTTGTCTTTCATTAGAGACATTCCCATGATAGCCACATGAGGACTCCCAGTAGGAATATCAGCCCCTCCTCCCCATCAATAACCCTTTAGAGAATCAAGCCAAGAAAGGTAAGATGGTACAGACACTACTTCCAGTAAGCCCAGGCTCGTTTTTACAAGAAGGAAGCAGTCTGTGGTTGACAAGGGAAGGAATGTTACCAGTGATGGATCTATCACAAGAATGGGCAAAAATAATTCTTTCTACATTACAAGATATTGTGGTCATTTTGATGATGATCCCACACTTCAGAATTCAGCAGGCTAACATAAAAATGTGATAAGTGTAATATAAGCCTAGAAAAATACATTTTGAAACCCTGTCAGTGGTTTCAGTGTTCCTATTTTCATGTGCATGCAATCTTGTGAATGTGTGTACATGGAAATATTCCCCTCTATTTTCCTTTTTCTTTTTAATAAAAAGAGGAGAAAGACATTTTTGTATCATGCATCTGGTGACAAAATGTTTGGTTTGTTTTTGTGCCTCCCACTGGTTCTTCTAGTCATCTGGAATTCTGTGATAAACTGAGTGGCTCAAAAGTATGTCACTATTTTTTGTCTTGCTCAACACCGAAGTAAAGCATCTCATCACTCCAATTTAAGAATTTCAACTCTTTAGTTTCTAAGGTAAAGTCCAAGAGAAGAAAAAAGAAACTACTACAATGTTATATATTGAGTTATATACAACTCTCTGCCCGCCAAAAAAGAATAAATATGTTATATGTCAAGCTATCTGCATTTGCAGAAATGATGATTTTGCAGATAGTGATAGGGAAAATGCTTGTGATGTAACATTCATGGAGAAGAGTCTGCTAAGATTATTCACACATGAAAAGTTAATGCAAAATATATACCATGATTAAAACTAAGGTAAAAAGACAGGCATAGGACAATGATATAAAAGGAATTTGTTAAAATAGAAGAAGCCAAAGGGCACTTGGGTGGCTCAGTTGGTTAAGCATCAGGCTCTTAGATCATGATCTCATTGTTGGTGGGATTGGTCCCCACATCAGATTTCTCTCTCTCTCACTCTCTCTCTTTGCCCCTTGCTTGCTCACACATATTTGTGCTCTCTTCCTCTCTCAAAATAAATAAATAAACATGAAAAGAAAAAAGAAAAAAAAAAGAAGCTGAAAGGTGATAGCAGAGGAGGAATTTTAAATCTTATTTCTTTTCTCTTCTGCTTTTGGTTGATAAATTATATTAATATAAAAGATCTAAATAATAATTAAACTATTACAAAAATTACTAATAAAATCACTAAACTACAACTTCTATTAAGGACTGGGTCCTTCCCTGTTTTTGATCACCTTTATCTCCAATGCCTACTGCAGTGCCTAATTACCAATAAATATTTGTTGAATGAAGTAAATGAAATAAGTAAATGAAATAAGTGAATCATCTGCATTTGTAAATGACACTTGTAAAAGAGAATGAAACACTTCCCCAATGGCATATGTGTGACTGAGAAAAGAAGACCTGCTCTAGTCTAAAGTTCAATTAGAAACATCTCTTAAGATGTGCACTCACAGCATTTTGAAATCAGCTCTCTCCTGGTGAGATATGTGGCCCAGCCAGACCTCGTGAGCCCCCAAATTCTGAATTCTAACCAATCCAAATATGCTCCCAACTCTAAGATATGATTCTGTGACTTAGATTAGGAGAAAAGGGAGAGGAAGTAGTTGCCAAAGGACTGATGTCACAAGCACCTGGCCCTTAATTTACCAACCAGAATGGCCCAGGACAAAGTTCTAGATGTGTTGTGCTCCGGGTGAGTAGCTTTCTTCAAAGCAAGTGTGATTAACATTTCTATCCACAGCTCCTCTCTCTAAAGTCCAGGCGTTATTCCCTGGTTTGGCATTGAAAGAAGTGCTTGAGTTTTAAGTAAGGTAGTGAGAGTATAAGATGCCATTCAGTCTTGATTTTACTGTTCCATATTCCTGCAACATTAAACTCCACAGATTAAGGACTTTTCACCAGGTCAAAGGCTGCCTTTGAATCGGCCTCCTCCCTGGGGGGAGGGACTACTAACCTCCTCCCTGGGGAAATTGTGATATATTCATCATTCCAATACGAACATCTTTATACAAAGTCTGTTTTCCAGATATTTTGAACCTTCCCCAAGCCCTGCTTATATAAAGTGTCAATGTTCCGTGTTGATGTAAAGTACTCCTGCTCTCTGAGCATAGAGTAACTCAAGACCCTGACAAACTTGTATGTCATCCAAAATATGTTTGCAGACTTTTCCCTCTTGCCTATAAAATAGCATGAAAGGAAATGTCTTGCTCCATAAATATAACTGTCAAGTGTTTAAATGACTTGCACTTCATCATCATCATCACCAAAATCATAAACTGCCCTTTTTTGTCCAGGGCTGGGATTGTAGTATACTCGGCATATTCAACAGATATTTGAGTAACACACTGAGAAGATGTAGCCACTAAGTTTTTTATGAACCTTCCCTAAAGAGACCATAACATCTAGTTATTTCCAGATACAATTTCTGTATTAGAAGTGTGATGGTTAATTTCATGTATCAACTTGACTGGGCCATGATATATCCAGATATTTGGTCAAATATTATCTGCTGTTTCTGTGAGAGTGTTTTTGGATGAGATTAACATTTAAATTGGTAGACTGAGGAAGGCAGATTGCTCTTCATAATGGGAGTGGGCCTCATCCAATCAGTTGAAGGCCTGAACGGAACAAAAGATCTGACTCTCCACCAAGTAAAAAAAGGATTCTTCCTGCCTGAAGGCCTTCATACTGGTACCTTGGTTTTCTCCTGCCTTTGAACTTGAACTGAAATATTGCCTTTCCTGAATCTTGAGTCAATCAGCCTTCAGAGTGGAACTACACCATCCATTGGCTCTCCTGGTCTCCAGCTTCACCAGCTCATCCTGCAGATCTTGAAACCTACCAGCCTCCATAATCACATGAGCCAATTCCTTATAATAAATCTTTTCATATACACATCCTATTGGTTCTGCTTCTCTCAAGAACCCTGAATAAAACAACACATAAGATTTAACATTTTATTCAACACATAGGATTCTATTCACTAATAGAGGACTCTGGGAAGATGGCAGAGTAAGAAGCACCAGGGATCTGTCTCTCCACCTAGATAGCAATTGCACTGGCAGAATCTCTCTGATGTAACTATTTTGGAACTCTGGAGTCTGTCAAAGGGTTGTAATTTCCAGGGGAAGACTTGGATGGTAAATTGAAGTTAATTTCAGTCAATTTCAGTTCTTAGCAGAGTAGTAGCTAACCATCCTCCACCCTCTGTCCTGTGACAGGCTGCTCTGCCAGCGATCCTGGAGCAGCCTGCACTCAGTTTCCTGGAGTCAGGCTAGGCAAAAAGGACACTGTCTTCTCATTATCAGAACTCTGTGTTCTGCTCATTGATTGCTGCTTCTGAGCACAGAGGTGCAAAGAGGCGGCCAGCCATTATTGTTGAACCTCCCCG
Source organism: Panthera pardus (assembly GCF_024362965.1). NCBI lineage: Eukaryota > Metazoa > Chordata > Mammalia > Carnivora > Felidae > Panthera > Panthera pardus. The sequence goes on along the minus strand of NW_026526991.1, from coordinate 46,054,137 downwards.
CCCATGGTTGCAAGCCCCTCCCCTGCCAGCTGAAGGGAATTCTAAGGGATTTAATGAAGCAGGCTTCACTTTTCACTTCTTCCCCTTTCAGAAGCCAGACATTGAAGACTAGACCATTCAAAAACAATCCCATATTTGGAGAAAATTAGAAAGCGACTGTGCATGCCCAGGGAAAAGCTCAGAAACAAACTACGAAAGACCTTAGGCTTACACATCAGGCTCTTCTTCAGCATAGAGACATCCTACAACAATCAAAAGCAAACAAACAAAAGACAAAGACAGTAACAAAAACCAGTCAACACTCGGGAAGAGTGAAGATCTGATTTCCAGAGTTACCATGTTATTATGTCCAGGGTGCAACAAAAAAGCACAAAGCGTACAACAAAATAGGAAAGTATGGCTCATTTAAAGGAAAAAGTAAATCAATAAATCAACAGAAACTCTCCCTGTAAAGACTTACAGGCAGATATCGTAGACAAAGACTTTAAAGCACCTATCTTAAAAATGTTCAAGGAACTAAAGTAAGATGTGGAGACAGTCAAGAAAATAATATGTGAACAAAAATGGAAATATCAATTGATAGGAAGTCTAAAAAGATCCCCTCCCCCCCCCCAAAAAATTCTAGAACTCAAAAGTACAATAACTGAAGTGAAAGAAAAAATCACTATAGGGATTCAAAGGCAATTTGAACAGGCAGAAGTAAGTATCAGAGAACCTGAAGATAGGACAATGGAAATTATCAGGTATGAGGAACAGAAAGAAAAAAAAGATTGAAGGAAAGCAAACAGAGCTTATGGGGCCTGTGGAACACTATAAAGCTAATCCAGTAGAACTAGATGTGCAAAGAAAATGTAGCATCGTTTTTTTCTTATCCTTATTAATTCAGTCTCTTCCAGATTAAATAATTGCTGTCTGGTAAATGCTCAATACTTCAAGTTTTCTCTTTCTCTCTTGGTCCTACAGCATATGCCATTGTGGAGTACACAGCCACTGATGTGACTTTATGGTGGCAGGGAGTTGAGGATGGGACATCTTGAATACCATTCACCATCTGAATTCTTGTTAGTTCCTACTGTGGAATTGCTACCTAGTTCTTGAACTGATATCTGCTAAGGTGAAACCGAAACAGACTGTCTTCAGGGCATTGCACTGGCATTTGCTGCTGAAGTCAAGAACAGTGGCCATTTATCTCTGGTCTTGAACTTTTTCAGGTCCCCCCATTATGCTCTTTGTCTAGTCCCCCAGGCTTCCACGCAATCTGGTCTCATTCTCTTACTTCTCTGACTTCTTTTCTGTCATTCTTCCCTTTGCCTACCCTTCCCCAACTACATAGACCTCTCTTTTCCTTGAACATACCTGGCATATTCCTGTCTTAGGGTCTTTATGCTGCTAGCCCCTCTGTCTGGAATCATGGTTTGCTTCTTCACTGTGTTTGAGACTTTGCTCTGATGTCACCTTCCATATAATATATTCCTTGATCATCTTATTTAAAACTGAACATCACTCCTGAGCTCCCACATTCCCTTGTTTATTTATTTCCATGGCAATTGTCACTATTCAATATATCATATAATTTACTTATTTGTTTGGTCTATTGTCTATCTCCCTCCTTAAGAATATAGGCTCACTCTAGACATTAGGGCTGGCAAATAGTGCAGAGAGCTCAGAGTTAATGTGGTACCTCCTCCATGACCATGAGATTCAATGAAGCACATCAAGCCCCCAAGAAAGCATGAACAATGAAAGGTGCAATACACAATAAGATTCTGAGTGAGATGGAGCCAGTAACAGGCTTCCCCCTTGCATTCATGTTCTTCGCTTTTCAGGTTTCCATATTTTCATCATCTCAGTCTTTACTGGCTTTCGTTTTAAAACTCCAAAGCTACCAACAAATGACAAAAATGTCTTAATTTTTGTCAAAAAATTATTGAGGGCCTACTTAAATTTTTGCATTAGTGAAGATAAACACTGTAACTAAAACATTTCAACTCTTCGCTGGGACTATCAGCCCAATATGTTATATACAGCTGGGAATTGAGGGGGTTGAAGGACCCAGGCATTTCCAACTTACGGCTTCATTTTCCCTATCAACAACCAGGAGGGAGAGAAAACAAAGGGTGAAATAGATAGCAGTTGCCTGACCACCTTGACCATACACATTACTTCTGTTCACATACCATCGGTCAGAACTAGATCATGGTATGGGGCGCCTGGGTGGCTCAGTCAATTAGGCATCCGACTTCTGCACGGGTCATGATCTTACAGCTTGTGGGTTCGAGCCCCATATTGGGCTCTGTGCTGACAGCTTGGAATCTGGAGCCTGATTCAAATTCTGTCTGTCTCTCTCTTTCTGCCCCTCCCCTGCTTGCACTGTTTCTCTCTCTCAAATATAAATAAACATTAAAATAAATCTTTTTTAAAAAAAACTAGATCATGGTATAACTGGATGCAAGGAGTCATGGAATTAGTCTCTGCTTGAACAACTCTTTCCCTGTGCTGATTCTATGCCATGAAAGGAAAAGCACAGATCTTGTTGGACATTTAGCTCTTTTAATCATTCATGTCTTATGGTGTGTGAGCATTCTCATGTACATTCTTTCATTAATTCTGTCAACATCTTCATCAGATATTAATATCATTCCCATTATACAGAGGAGGAGACACACCTAGAGATAGGTGCCCCAAGATTTGCGTTTTTAATACAGGCTTTCTTGAGATATAATTTGCATACAACACAATTCACCAACTTAAAAATACACTTCAGTGATTTTTAGTATATTAATTCACAGAGTTGTGCAACCATCACCATGGTCAATTTTAGAACACTTTTATCATCTCCAAAAGAAATAGTATTTCCTTCTCATTTCCTCCTTAGTCCCTTCCAACCCTAAGCAACCACTAACCCACTTCCTGTATTTATAGATTTGCCTTTTCTGGACATTTAATATAAATGGAATCACACTGGGTGGCTCAGTTGCTTAAGCCTCTAACCCTTGGTTTCAGCTCAGGTCATGATCTCACAGTTCATGAATTTGAACCCTGCATCAGGCTCTGCGCTGACAGGGTGGAGCCTGCTTGGGATTCTATCTTCCTCTCTCTCTCTCTCTCTTCCCCTCCCCAACTCTTTCTCTCTCTCTCAAATATAAATTAATTAAAAATAAATAAACTATTAAATGGAATCATACAATATGTGGTCTTTGTGACTGGCTTCTTTCACTTAGCATAATGTTTTCAAGGTTTATCCAGGTTGTAGCATGTATCAGTATTTTATTTCTTTTTATTGACCAACAATATTCCATTTTATGGATGTGGCACAAATTTGTTTAACCATTGATCAAGTGATAGACACTTGGATTGTTTCCATTTTTGCTTATCACGAATAATGCTGCTATAAACACTTGTGAACAAGTTTTTATGTGAACATGTTTTTATTTTTCTTGAGTATATACCTGGAAATGAAATAGGTGGGTCATATGGTAACCTGTGTGTTACCTTTTTTGAGGAACTGTCAGGCTGTTTTCCAAAGTGGTTGTGCCATTTTACAATCTTCATAGCAGGGCGGAGTGCTCTCTTTTCTCCACAGCCTTCCCAACACTTATTATTCATCTTTTTTTATTATAGTGGGATTTGCATTTTGAAAGATGACTATTTCTGTCAACTTCAAACTTAGGATTGTGGCTCAGTTCCTCTGGTAAGAAGTTAGGTAAGGACAGAGAGCCATAAGAAGAATTTTAAAGGATTTCTCTTCTGTGCTCTTTCTCCCAGGGACTTAATCTGCCATCTGGATGCCCAGAAACCTGAGGTTATATTGTGGGATTCCATGAATGCCTGCCCTTCTTGGGTTTACCCCATGTTCCAGAATTTTCCTAATCACTCCTTTCTTGACGCTCACTATAACTGGGTGCAGGAAGTTTTGAGCCCTTTGTTTTAACCCATCTATTCAGATCCAGTTGACTCTCTGATCTGAGAATCTTTTGACTCCTGTATTTAGGAGTAGAAACCTTTATATCAAAATTATGTTTACATGAATGAATACTCACTCATTTAGAAAGTACTTTTTAGAGCTAATTTGTATTAAGCTTCTTTAATTTCTCTTTTTAAATGTTTATCTCTTTATTTTCAGAGAGCACATGTGTGCATGCAGGTGAGTGGGGAGGGGCAGAGAGAGAGAGAAATAGAGAATCCCAAGCAGGCTCCACGCTGTCAGTGCAGAGCCAGACACGGAGCTGGATCCCAGGAACCATGAGATCATGACGTGAGCTGTTATCAAGAGTCAGACACTCAACCGACTGAGCCACTGTGGCACCCCAAGCTACTTCAATTCCTCGATAAAATTTTTATTCCAAGGCATTAAGGCATTTCTAAATTTTTTCCCTTTTGATTTTTTAATTTACTGAAATTCCTTTCATTGGAATCAATTATTTTCCACATAAGGTTTAAATGAAAATGTTATTCAATGTGGGTTTTTTTTCCTTGCCGTTCACATCAAATTTTTCCTGAATATAGTTTCTGCAATTGCATGTGCTCTTTTATGGTCACTATTTGTACCAAGTCCAATTGTCTCAGGTCAAATTATTCACACCCAAACTTAGTCAAAAAATTGGATTCCTGCATCAATTTTTATGCAATAATAAGTTTCAACATGTGCCAGTTTAGCTGTTGGCAGTTTTATTTCATGTTGATTACTTTTGCCAAGTCTAATTTTTCCCTGTTCAATATTTGCATGTTTCAATGCGAGCATCAAGACATGATTTGTCATCAGATTTTCATCTCTGACAAATTTTAACATGTGCAGGTTCAACCGTTGACTTCTCTTTTGTGCTGATCATTCCCACCAGTAATATATAGTATAAATTGGATAAAGGACTGATAGTTTGGATTTTTTTTTTTCTGTTTTAGCTAATACACAAGAAAACTGTAAGTTCCCTCAGCTATGCCAAAGTTTATTCTGCCTTCTGGAATTTCTCTATATTGATGATCTAATTCTTTAACATATTTCCAATCAACATATTTAACATATTTCCACCAGCCACCCATGCTGATGGCCCAGCAAAGAGCAAATGGTGGGATCAGAACATCCTTGGGGCCAAATGTCTCTGCATCATGATATTCTAGGGGCTAAAACAATCCAGTGTCACAAAATTAATCTTTCCAATATGCTCTATACCTGATTCATCATTGGAGTCAGCTGGGGAAGTTTTTAAAACATATATCTTCCTAACCTATCTCTTCCCATCCCTGTCTGTCCTAGGCCAGCAAATTTTCACTTCACAGGTCTGGGATATGTTCCCAGCATCTGCAATTTTTCAAAAAGTTCCTTTAATGATTCCACGGGGCATCTGGGTGGCTCAGCCAGTTAAGCATCTGACTCTTGATTTCAGCTCAAGTCATGATCTCACATTCATGAGATGGAGCTCCATGGTTGGGCTTGGTGCTGACACTGTGGATCCTGCTTGGGATTCTCTCTTTCTTGTTCTTTCTCTGTCCCTACCCTGCTCTCTCGCTCACTCTCTCTCTCTCAAAATAAATAAGTAAACTTATTTAAAAAGGTAAAAAATAAAAAGTTCCTCTAGTGATTCTTATGTCTATCCATAAAGGGTTGGGTGTCTTCTGGGCTAACCATACCCAGAAAAGGGCTGTCTATATGGATCATGCATATGTCACAATTCTTTCAGTACTTGAACTTACAAAAAAAAAAAAAAAAAGAGAGAGAAATAAGGCATTAAGGAGGAAAAGGAGACTGCCGGTGGCCAAGAAAGCATGCTAACTGGAAGGGCCTGGTAAAGATGTAAGAGGTCAGCAGGCAGTGGTGGTCAATCTGGAGGTCAAGAGAAGGAAGTGGAAATAAAGCAGTACAGTTTAAAATGTGTGTTCTCGGGGCGCCTGGGTGACTCAGATGGTTAAGCGTCCGACTTCAGCTCAGGTCATGATCTCGCGTTCCGTGGGTTCCAGCCCCGTGTCGGGCTCTGTGCTGACAACTCAGGGCCTGGAGCCTGCTTCGGATTCTGTGTGTGTGTGTGTGTGTGTGTGTGTGTGTGTGTGTGTCTCTCTCTCTGCCCCTCCCCCGCTCACACTCTGTCTCTATCTGTCTCTCGAAAATGAATACACATTAAAAAAATTTTTAAATGTATGTTCTCAAACCATAGGCACCATCAAGTCTTTCCCTTTTTGCAGCCCTTGTTCTGCTTTGACTGGTTGGGGGCAGACTTTTAAGGCTGGCCAAGATGTTGCCTTGCTTGGTGACTAAATGTTCAGGTAACCTGATATAGCAGGTATAAATCTCAGTCTACAACTCAAGATTGGAAAAAAATAGAACTTTACATTCTGTGATTCAACTTATTTTCTATTTTTGAGATGCCCGTTCACTGTAGAAAGAAAACTAAGTTCAGTGAGTTCAAAGTTTTTCATCTTTGCCCCAAAGTGGGTCTGAAATAGGATGGTGGAACAGTGGTTTTAATGACAACGTGCTTCAAAGGAAAGCCTGTTATGTCACTTGCAGAGACAGGTGGCTCCCCACCCAAAGTTTGGTTTTGGATACTGATACTGATGCTATCACATACACACACACACATACACACCCCAAAAAGGTATAAAAAGGCTCATTACTAATGTAACTGAGTGTCTGGGAGAGGAAGGCAGGCCTCTCAAGCAAACCTGAAATGAGAAAGCAAGGGAAGGAGACTGGTGTAGGTTTTTAATTGTAGTGAGGGTTTGGGGCTGAGGATGAGAGTCTCCATAAAGCAGGAGCTTGTGGTTTTACTGGTGCCAAAATTGTGAGCGCCCAGGCTTCTTATCAGCTTGTCCAAATGTAGACATAAGGGGAAGAGGGAGAAGTGAGATATAACAGCTGTCAACAATCAAATACCCAAATACAGAGTCTGAGCCTTCATTACAAAGTCATTAGTCTTTGATTTCATTTGTCCACACAAAAATCTTCTGAAGCAACCAGCATCTTGCCTGATACTTGGTCTTCAATAATAATCATTATTAGGGTTATTATTACTGATTAATATCAAAGTCCCAAGAACTGCCATGTTTTACATGCACATTTCATTTAACCCTGATTGCAATCTTAGCATGCAGGTAATATTATTATCTCACTTTACAGGTGAAGAAAGTGAGGCACAGAGTTAATGGCATCTGACCCTCTAAAAGGAGTCAGAGTCAGGATTCCAACTCACACTGTCTGGTTCTATACCTCTGTTTCCTATCTTCCTGATTCTTCTCATTCTGCCATGGTATGGTATAACCAAGCTGCTTTGGTGCATGGGGACTTCTATGACACTGTCCCTAGACAGTCTAGAGCTTGCTGCTTCCATGTGACTCTAATCCTGGAATCAGGGCTCTGGGCCCCACTCTGTAGAAATGGATCAGCCAGGATCCTGGCAGAAATCAAATGCACTTCCAAACTGGGTAATTTATGATTTCATAAAGGAAATGTTAACAAAAATGTGGGCAGGAGGGGACAGGGAGCCATCACCACCCTATACCCAGCCAGAATAAATGAGGGGAGGAAGTGGCTATGGGAACCAAAAAGTGAGCAGTGCAGAAAGAGCCATCTGACAGAAGCTGTGGCTTTTATTTAAGGAGCACAGCTGGGAAGGCAAGGGAATAAATATCCTGTTCTTATTTTCCTCCCGTTCTCCAGATCTCTTGCCAATGTCTTCTACTGGCCAAACCCAATGAAAGAATGGAGGGCAAGGAAATTGCTCATATTGCCCATATGGATAGTCACCCAGGGCACCAGGCAGGATGAAGGGTGTGAAGTGGATCTGTGGGGTAAAGTATACAATGACCGTCATAAGCTTTTATCATTGCTTTCATCATTCTTCCTCACTATACTTTATCATTCCTCTTCCCTTCCCTTCTCTTTTCTCCCAAGGCTAGGAAAAAAGTAATATACATACATACATATATATATATAGAGAGAGAGAGAGAGAGAGACAGAGAGACAGAGAGACAGATAGAGAGGGAGGGAGAGAGAGAGAGAGGTGGAAACTGGCAGAGGCAGAAAGGAAATGCTCTCTCATTCTCCACTCTGCCTCCCCATTTCCTAGGAACCTATTCAACTGCAAATACTACCGTGTCTGCCATATATTGGCTTAAACACAAAAAGGTTTATCTGGCTCACATAGCTAGTTTTATGATCCATTGGGCTACCAAGGACCCAGAGCCTCTCCATCTTTCTGCTCTAGAGTCCTTGACATTTTTGCTTTCATGCTCACTCTGGTTGTCTTATGGCTCACCTAAGATGGTTGCCCTTCCTCCAAGCATCATATTTGTGCATCTATGCACAGACAGAAAGAAATACTAAAGTATAAAAGCATAAAAGAAAAAGAAGAAGGAAAAGGCTCTCAGAAATACATCACTTACATCCCATTGGCTAAATTGTGTCATATGACCAACTTAGACTACAAGACAGTATGCCCTGCAAGGGGCTTTAGTTGAAAGAATGGGAGTTCCCTTGAAAAAGATGGAAAGGAGATAGACCCTGAGTGGCAAGCTGTCAAAATACTCATCATTTTATCTATATCACAAATCTGCTCTGCTCTCATAACTTCTTAGGCCTTTGGAAATTAAATCCAGAAAGTGATTTATAGGCTAGAGATGAATAGATAGATAGATAGATAGATAGATGACAGATAGATAATATAGACATAAAGTACGTGACTGCTCAGTTAGTATAGGTTTCTCAGACCTTCTTGCAGATAGGTGTAAACATTTGACCATCTTCTCAACAACTGAATATGAGCAGAAGAGGTGTGTGCGCCTTGAATTTAGGCCTTAAGACACAAGACAATTGTTACTGTACATCTTCTTCCCCTTTCTATAGACCAAAAGCTAGTGCCTGTCACCAGCTTCTGCTGTGCTTTAAAGGACAATGCACCAACAAGATTGCATACCTCTAAATGTCCACATGGATCAGAAACATGTCTGAATCTGGACTGTTAAATCAAGGACTATTATGGAAAGAGAGAAGAACTTCTTTGTTCTATAAGCTACTGCATCTTGGGGTCTCGAAGTTACAGCTTTTATCCTACCTAATACAGTTTCTATCTCAAATATGATTCTCTAGGATGGTTACAATTTCATGCAAAGCTGTGCCTGGGTTTATGTGATATTTTTCTAGGCTTCCCAGAATCAGTGTTTGAATTCTTGCCTCCTTTGTTTATTTGTCATTATTCATTTTCCCAGGACTTTCTCCCTTTTCTAAGCATTGTTCCATCCTTCTCACTCCCCTGTCTGGAGTTCAATTGGAAATAGAAGAAATTAAATTTGTAGATCAGCAGCCATTGCTTGGGCAGTGTGGATTTTGTCAAGGATGAAGATAAACAGTTAGGAACTAAAGCCATATGCAAGACGGGTATGGAGCAACATCTGAAGGAGACCAGGCCACACTGGGAATTCTCATAGTCCCTCCTTTAGGTTAATGGGCATACTGAGTCTCATCATTTAGCCTAGTCTTGGTTTGTTCAGTTTTCTAGATCTGTACCACTTGAGACAGCTATAGTCTCAGACTCTTTAGTATGACTGCCATTAGGGCTTTTTTTTTTTAATTATACCTGTCCTTCTAGTGAATTCTGCCTTTGTAATCCAATTTTAATCATTTGTCAGTGAGTGCCTGAGTCATTTAAAATTCTAAAGAGAATATAGCAAATGACTGTGGAGATACATATGGACATAAGAATTATAAGAAGGCCTTGGACAATGCCTCTTAGCCAATATCCTACCCCATCTGGGATTATCCCAGAAGAAAAATTTCATCTCCACCCTGAATTTACAGAGAAGAGAGGTTTGACATCAGTAGGATTGTGTAATACTTTGCATTCCCCTGATTTACCCAGAAAAAAATTATACTTGGATTAAAAAAAAAAAAAAAGACCACAGTGGGGCATCTGGGTGGCTCAATGGGTTAAGTGTCCAGCTATGGCTCAGGTCATGATCTGACGGTTCTTGAGTTTGAGCCCCACATGAGGCTCTGTGCTAACAGCCTGGAGCCTCCTTCAGATTCTGTGCCTCCTCTCTCTCTGCCCCTCCCTTGCTTGCTCTCTCTCTCTCTCTCTCTCTCTCTCTCAAAAATAAATAAACATTAAATTTAAAAAAAAGACCATGGAAAGAAACTTTAAGAATATCAAAGATGACTATGAAAAATAGGAGAAAGAGATGAAGGAGTATATCATAGTCAATTACTCTTGGGGTGCAAGGGTTTTGAGCTAGTGACTTTGGATAGAAGCTATCAACATCCAGCAGCCTGCTGCTTGGTTGAAAAATCTTGGAAAATTATCACCTTCATGATGTCACCTTCTGGAAGATTCAAAAGGATTCTCAGTTTTAGATCTCCTGTTGACACAGAAGTCCAGGGAATAGATGTATTATAACTTTTTAACTGGGAGACAAGGATCCAAAGATTGGGATTCCCTAAAGTTTTACTGCAGTCTATGTAGGTAACAACACCTGATATGGTCTTTTACAATGAAGTTTGAGAATAGTCTTATGTTGTTGCCATTTCCTATAATCCAAGACTCAAGTCTGAAGGACATGCAAGAGTTCCTGTGGAGTATCATTGGGAAAAGCTGTTTGGACCTGTTGATTATAAACTTGAGTATGCTGCATTAATCCCTTACAATATTGTGCCATGTTGGACTGAAAAAGAATAGTTAAGATAGAGGGTAAGATCTCTAGATTCAATGTACATCCAGTGACTATTTAATATAGGGATAGTCTATAGGTTTCTGTGAGACTGGCCCTAACATCCATGAGAATTATGAACAAAACCTTTGGCCTCAGTAACGAAAGTTCCTCAGATAGTTTTACAAGTCTCAGTTGGTACCTCTATCACCAAACAAATAGGTGGGTATTGCCAAGTGGAAAACACAAGGTCTTAAAGTTTCTTTGCTACTATCAAAGCATTTGTTTTATGACAATGCAAGTCTTCTAGAAGACCGAGAAATAAGAACAATAGTAAGGACATACTTATAACCACATGAGATTAGTAACTGAATGAAATTCATCTGTAAATAGATGCTCAAAATATCCTAAAGATTTTGGCTTGTGTTTATGACCCAGTTTTACAATTTTCTCAAGATAGTAGGTTGAGGATACCAGAGGTATCCTCTAAAATCTTATTGAAGTGTCCCCACCAATGCTTATTTATGATGTTGTTTTTTTTTTTTAATTTGACAGAGAGAGAGAGAGAGAGCACAAGCAGTGGAACGAGGCAGAGAGAAAGAGAGACAGGGAGGGAGAGAGAGAGAGAGAGAGAGAGAGAGAGAGAGAGAGAGAGAGAATCTTAAGCAGACTCCATGCTCACTGAAGAGCCCAACATGGGGCTTGATCCCACAACCCTGGGATCATGACCTGAGCTGAAATCAAGAGTCAGGCGCTCAACCGACTGAACCCCAAGGTGCCCCTATGATGGTTTTTTAAATTTCCTTTCCATAATGAGTGATAGCATGTAACACTTTTTGAGAAAATCCATTTCAGTATTTTGGGGAAGACCAAGAGACTATCTTGGTGCCATCATAGCTACCTGGGAGGAGAAAAAATTTAATCTTTTCCAATACATTTCTTCATAATCAAAATCATAGCTACCTGGGAGGAGAAAAAATTTAATCTTTTCCAATACATTTCTTCATAATCAAATGCTTGATACTAAAATTAACTCAAGACCTAGTGCCAACAGCTAGGAGTTAGTTTTGGCTTTGACTCTTAGCCTTGTTGGAAAGCCTGGAGGTGTTAAAGCAACTCATTTAGTATAGTAATCTGCTAAAGCATTACCCTTTGCTTCTTGAGTCTGCTTTTTACTATGGGACCCAACCTTAATACAGCCAGTTCCTTTGGAAAAACAAAGCACTAATGGGAATTTTATGTGAGTACCATGTTTAATTGAAATACCAGATGCAGTTAAGCCACATTGCCTCCAAAGCATACCAAAATCACGAACTATCCCAAAACCATATTTGCTATCTGCATAGTTAGTTCCTCTCTTATCTTTGCCTAATTAGAAGGCTGTAGTAAGTGCTACAATTTCAGCAACTTGTACAGATTTGGCCACTGGGAAAGGATAATATTTGAGTAAGTCTAAGTAAGTTGCAATCACATACTGAGCTTGACAGCTTCCTTGTTCAGTTCTCTAATAGGCTCCATCTATAAACATTTCTAAATCTGGCTTGTCAAAGAGTTTCAAAGAGATTAGAGTGAAGTAAGGAAAATTCCTGAATAAGTGCATTACAGTCATTAGGGTTTTTTCTCCTCTGGAAGAGAAAGAAAGTTGTGGGGGAGGGCAGGCTAGGGGCTACAGCAATGGATAGAAATATGTGTGAGTGAAAAGCGAAGGATTTCATAGAAGGTCAATCTCAAAGCAGAAAAACATTGAGTGTTTTCATTCAAGAGTGAGGTCTGAATGACATGAGGAACCATAATGTTAAGAGGAGATCCTAAAACTAAATCAATAGAAGCCTCAATTAACTGTGCTACTGTTGTCACTGAGGGAAGACAAAGAAGGTAGGCTTTTGCTATAGGGTAAAATGAGAGGCTACTATGCGTGATGAATGTCTGAAGCCCATTGTGCTATTGAATTAGAAACCTTAAAGTTTATCTTTGGGTGCTTCATATACAAATAGAAGGAAAGGCCTATCCAGGGTAATTAAGGAGTGCAAGCACAGGAGTTTTGAAGAGCAATTTTTAAGTTACGGAAGGCTCTAGGTGAGTCTGTCTCAGGCAAAGTCTCTGGTACTGGGAAATTAACCTGTACCAAAATAAAATAATCTTTTCTTCCATGGAGTTGCAGAAATAGGTTGCCCAGTCCACATTTGAGTGGCACCCCATTTGCAAAGTAGACCTCACTCCAACAGATCCACCAGAGTGGAATCATTATGCAGAAAAGCATGTTGATTAGTGAGAGGAGTATCTGAAATTCTTGCCATTTGGTTACTCCAAGGAAGGAATGATGGAAAGGTAAGTTTATGGTAGAATGTGTAGGTCCGGTGCCAACAAAAAAGAAACATGCTTGGAGTTTTTGCAACTGCATGGAAATTTCTCCCTTTTGTTTTAAGGGCAATTTTGGACAAACCAAAGGATCTACTTACTCAAAAGGGAGGCGTTTTGTCACAAAAAGTTATTTTAGATTCTTTCGACTGAAGGCAGAGCAAGGTTTTTTCCAGTGTCTCTTTTCCTTATAACATCCACATATATCTTTGTTCCAACTGGCTATAGACAGTTTTTGTTCCTGTGTTTATCTAATTGCTTAATCTGGAGAGTTATTAATTTAATCTGTAATTTTTTTTCTGAGCCAAAGTATCTTCAAAGTACTCATCAAGCTCTTGTAGTTCAGAAAGAAGACAGTCTACCATTCTGCCTTCTGTTTCCTAACTAAATCTGTCACTTCAGGTTTAAAACCATCAACAAAGAAGGGGCAGTTGTGATATCTTTGATCCTATTGAGAAAAGAGTATTCTAGAAGGTAGTAGCTATGCCATCTCTGAAATTAGGGATGGATCTGCTTTTTTTCCCTCCTTCCATAACTGGATTTTTGACCAATTGGTTTTGACAGGAAAGGCCTCAGGAATAGCTACTAAGACAGCTTGTCTTATTTGCACACTTTTTATATCCACCTGCAATTAAATTTTACCACATTTTTTTCTACCATTTTATTAATCAATCCATCATGCTTTTCAAACCAAGAGCTAGCATCTCTGGCTCCCACAAAAAGATGAGCTAATTGAAAGAGATCAGGGAGTCCCTGACTATAGGTGAAAAGGTTTAAATTCTTAAACTAATTTTTGACTTTCCTTAGAAGGGATTAGAAAGTCCTTTGCTACATTATGGAAATCTGACCTTGACTGAGGTTTAAAGCTGTGGGACCATTCTATCTACATTAAAAGATATCATGAAGGGACATTCTCCAGTGAAAGGACTATATTTAGGAAGGGACAGTGGAGAATAGGAAAGAGGGGGTGAGAGAATGTGCAGGAGGATAAGCAAGAGGAGTAAAGCATGGGAAAGAGGAAGTTGAGAGACCGGAGGCCAGGAGGAAAGCCAATCCAAAGATAAGGCAAAAGAGAAAAAAGAGAACTTAAGTTTGCATTTTTTTTTAAGTTTGCATTTTTAGATCCTCCACATTTGTATTAGTTTTTCCTAAGGAGTCCTTAAGAGAAGTAATTTAATTTTTCTCTTAGAGCATTTTTGTCTTTAAGAGGCCTCTTCATACCAGTTAAAAACTTGTTGACCATTAAATGTTTGGAATCTTTGAATCTTTTGATGCTAAGTTACCATAAAAATGGATTGCCTTGGGGCTCCTGGGTGGCTCAGTTGGTTAAGCGTCCGACTTCAGCTCAGGTCACGATCTCGCGGTCCGTGAGTTCGAGCCCCGCGTCGGGCTCTGGGCTGATGGCTCAGAGCCTGGAGCCTGCTTCCGATTCTGTGTCTCCCTCTCTCTCTGCCCCTCCCCCATTCATGCTCTGTCTCTCTCTGTCTCAAAAACAAATAAAGGTTAAAAAAAAATTTTTTAAAAAATGGATTGCCTTATTTGTATTCCAAGTTCCCCGGTGGCCACCAAAATCCTAGAACACTCACAGAGCTTCCAAAGTTTAGTGTTATTGGCTTTATAATGTTACGCCTATATTCAAGTACCCTGAACAAGCTAAGAGAATCTCCTTAGTGTCATGGCCCCACTATGACTGAAAACCTCATTAGTAGAAAAAATCAAACCAAGAGATGTATACAATTTGTATACAAGACAAAGAGGAAGAATAAAGGCTTAGACAGTGCTTCAAGACCAAGAGAGCCAGGCACTGGTCTAGTCCATAGAAGGAGTTGGTCCTCTAACTAAGTGGCCTGGGCTGAACAGCAAAGGGGCCAATCCGGCCTGAATCGTAGCAGCAAAACTATGGAATAAAATCAACTAGAGAGCCATTAGCATAAGGCTCTGAAGGAAGGCTCCAAAGAACCATTTTAACTTGGAGAAGGACAGCGGAAAATTTTGCATGGCTTTAGCAGGAGGGGGTTGGCCAAAATTCAGCTAGACTTAGCAGGACAGGGTTTGGCTGCAGTCCAGCTAGTTTCGGAAATGGGAATACAAGGATTGTTCTTGTGGAATAAGAGTCACTTTTGGGGCAGTCTGGATTTTATTGAGAGAGGTGAAGAGGAAGAATTAGGGGTTAAAGTCATTTGCAAGAGGGGATGGGAAGGAAAAGCTATGGGGTTCAAGAGATTTGAGGGTGGGGGTACAAGGATTTGTGAAAGCCACAGTGGAAAATTCTCCAGTCTTAATTCACTTGGGGTCTCTTATACACAAAAGCAGTAAAACTTGTTTTCACAGGGGTCTTCAATGCCTTCATTCAAAGTAATTTCTAACAGTGACCATGTCAGTGGGAGCAATGTCTTATAGCAGAACTCCCTTAAGTCTCGTTAAACTGCTGGACTAGGCTGTGGATTGGGGGATTCTGGGAGAAGAGGAGGAGCTTTTCTCTGGATTGCCTCTTCTTTATACAGATGATAATTCAAATGTGTCAGGAATTCTGCAGGGTAAAATTCAAATGGGAAAAGGTAAATCCAATGGATAAATTCCTCCATATTACTCTATATCCAGATAAATTTGAAAACCTTTTAGAATTGAGCAGTGGTCTTTTATTCTGTCAAGATCCCAGGATAATGAAGCACAATTTTGAGGAAGAGAATTCAAAGTACTTGAATGTTTGCTTATTTTGGTTCAGGGGAATGCTGGCACCCTTAAAAGACCAGCCCTTAAGTATGCGACATTGGAATGGAAGTCAAGTAGGAAAAAGCATTGGTTCTTCTTACATAAACTTTAGTTCAGTATAACTTTCTCACGACATTTCAGCTCCCCCACCCCAATCTTGGATGGAAATGAGTGAAAAGATAGGACCAAAAGAAGAGACAATGTTGAAAGATTTTCCAGATGCTTTAAAACCCTGGAAAGCATTCAGTTCTGGTTTGATCTGGGGTATAAGTTAGTCCACTCATTTTTTTCTCTGAGTCATACAACTGGTTCCTGAACTGAATGTTCATTTGTGCCCTTGTGAACAAGTTCCACAGCAGTTAGAGGTGAAATTATTGGAAAGGCTTCCATAGATCTGAGTCACTGAAGGGAAATCGTGTTACTTTTGTCTTTTCTCCTCTTCATGATTAAACAAAATTTTAATAAAAGCGTTATTTTTGCCATAATTTTTTCAAAAGGTCTTGGCAAAAGTGTCATTTCAGTAACACCTTATTCCAACTTTGAGACAGATGTAGAGTAACAGGCTGTAGGTGTTACTTGTCTGTAGTTAAGAGTCTCATGAAATATAAAACCCATTCATTATTAAATTTTAGTCTTGTTTGAGGTTTATTTGAACTTGTTTTCTCAATGTGCATGCAATATATAAAAATTGGCTTTGTCCAAACCATTCATTTAATTGCTTTTGACTGCTGGTGAGTGCACCATGTACCAGGCATGACAGTGTTTTATGTTAAGAGAGTGTAGTTCTGAAATAGCAGAAAACAAAGGATAATATTGTCATAGTTTAATACAAAATTCATCCGATCTAGGACAATGATGTTCATTATTTCATGCGTGTATCCCTGAAAAGGCTTAATGATTAACTATGCACTTCTCTACACCAGTTGGTTCTTTCAGAATATATATTTTCTTCTTGTCCATTTGCCATTCAGCTACTACATTCCACCAAGTCAGTATTTAGAACATTTTTCAATTGCTTTGAGAACATAAACTGTAGAAGTTCTGTAATTTTTAGTACTATGCTCTAAAAATTATACAGAGATAGATAACGTTTTTTTTCTGTACCTATTAGGTCTACTTAGAGAAGCTCAATTTAACAAGCTTATGTCAAGTTAAGTGACTAGTATTGTGATATATCTTATAGATATACTATTTTTTCAAAGATAAGATTAGCATATTTGCTTATACTTACAGGGATATTTAGGAGAAAGTTATAAGAAACATTAGAAAACAATATAAGACTTTACAAATGTGTCAAATCGGGGGTTCAGGTAAGCCTTTAATTAAAATTGTTACATAGGTAAGTAAAATAGGTAAATTTTATCTTCTTTTACTCTCCTCATCCTTCTTCATGACGTTTTTTCTCAGCTGTGAACACAATTATTCAGTTAGTTGTATAAACTAATTCACACTAAGGTTGTCTTGAATAAAATCACTAAATATTTGTTGAACATCTGCCCATGGACCAAACTCTGTACTTGCAGGTTAAAAACTATCTTTCTTTGATCTTCAACCCATCCTCCAAAGCATCAGTATTATCTGCAAGCTTGTTAGAAATTCAGACTCTCAGACCAACTAAATTGGAATCTGCATTTTAACATAATCCTCAAGTGATTTGTAAATACATTAAAATTTGAGATACTATGGTCTAGAGCGGTGGTTTAGCTTAATCAGAATCATTGAGGTGCTTTGTTATAGGGTCTACATTTGGAGAAACCTCAGGTCTAGAGGATATAAAAGAAGCCAAGATTGAGCTTTGCCCTTAAGTGTTTTATAACATAGCTGGGGATCAAATTGATCACACATTGAGCACTTAATTATGCCAATCTGGATGAGTTTTACTTTAATGCAGTAGTTTTGAGAAGAGAAGGATTAGTGTGGAGTTGAGTTGTCAGGAAAAGTTCTGTTGGCTGGGAAAATGGTGGTACCACTGATTAAGTTAAGAAAGGTGGAGGGGCACCTGGGTGGCTCAGTCCATTAAGCGTCCTACTCTTAGTTTCGGCTCAGGTCATGATCTCACGGTTTGTGAGTTTGAGCCCTACATCAGGCTCTTGCTGACAGTGCAAGTCTCCTTGGGATTCTCTCTCTCCCTCTCTTTCTCTGCCCCTCTGCTCACCTCTCTGTCTCTCTCTCAAAAATAAGTAAATAAAACTTAATTTTTTTTAAAAAAAGGTGAAAAGTATGGCAAATTTGTAAGAAAAGATGATATGTTACATCACAGATATATTGACCTAGAGAGGCTGATAGACCATCAAGGAAAGTTTAAGCCATTGACACTAGAAATGCATAATCCTAGTGCTGCTAAAGATAAAAGTTAGAAAAAGACTATATGCACCTTGAGGACAGGAACCCTACCTTACTCACTCTTCTATCCTCAGTGCTAGTGGTACACCTGACACATAGGAGACATTGAATAGCTTTTTGTTGACTTAATGAATAAATGAATTTAGGGCTCCTAAAAGCCATGACCCTTTACACACTTCCCCCACTTAGATGCATTTAGTCTGTGAAAGAAGACAATAGGAATAACCAAAAAGCTTAACTCAAACTGCATATCTTTGATAGTGGATTGTCAGGTCCTGAGGAAGCCAGAAGAGAAATATTTTGATAGGTGACATTTAATTTACTAGTTTACCTATGGATAAAGCTAGTATACAGGGGAATCTACACACATTCATTCTATTTTGTGTGTGTGTTTGTCATGTGTTTTGTTAGAAGAAAAAAATGTTAGCAATCTTAAACACCCCCAGAAAGCTTTTAAAGTGAAGTTGAACTTTCTGATTTTCCCATTATCATTATTGAAAAAAACTGGGTGCTACTACATGCAAAGTCTCCTTCTCCAAGCCAAGAAAAACCCACATATTGTGGGAAGAGAGAAATGTGGTTGCTAGCCAATTCTTCTATAACCATCCATCATATCTCTTGATTTCCAGTCTTTCTCCTTTGAGCCTAGTTAATATACACCATGTTGAGTTTGCTTTACTGCTACCATGCACAAAGAGAATTCTTCTACAATAAACTAAAGTCAGTGTCAGGGTCAGTATGTTCCATTGCTGAACTCATTCTTTGATCTAAGGTAATATTTACTGAGTTGGGGGATCCTGTGATATGATTGACATTATTTCTGGGTCACTGAAAATAACTAAAAAATTATTAAATATATGGTCTAGCTTTCAACAGAGTAGAAAAGGGGTAAAAGAGAGAATCATAGCACCTTCTGTTCTCCCCTGAAACATGATGGATGAATCACATATACAGCTCCAGTCAGCTTTTATGTCTGAGTTCCAATCAAATGTATCATGCTTTATTAATTTACAAGCAGGCTGTAAGTATACAAACAACATGTGTAAAATATCAATTAAACTTAAACCTCTGTAGAGGTTTATAATTTGGTAAACAGCTTTCTTCTTTATTCTGTTATAATCAGACAGTTTCATACTTGCAAACACATACCATACACTTCACACATACACAGAAATGATTATCCTACTGATACTCTATCTTCTGAACCAGAATCACCCACTCCTACTGCTTCAGAATCACCCATTCTATCTTCTGAACCAGAATCACCCATTATAAGAAAAGCCTACCATTTTTTTTTTATTTTTAAAAGAACTTTTTTAAATGTTTATTTATTATTGAGAGAGAGAGACAGAGCATGAGCATGGGAGGGGAAGAGAGAGGGGGAGACACAGAATGCAAAGCAGGCTCCAGGCTCTGAGCTGTCAACACAGAACCCCACAAAGGTCTCAAACCCACAAACTGCGAGATCATGACCTGAGCTGAAGTCGGACTCTTAACTCACAGAGCCACCCAGGTGCTCCCAAACCTATCATTTTTTTAATTCCTTCTAGGGCAAAGGTGAAGAAAAAAAAAAAACCCTAGAAGATAAAACCAGTTTAGGGGAGCTGACTAACTGGTTTCCTCATCAGAATGACATTAAACCTAAATTCATTTAGGTTAGAAAAGCATCTTCTCTTTAAAGTGTAAATACCATTTTGAAAGTTATGTGACTATTTTCCAATCAAATTTTAGTATGATTTGCTTGACCCAATTATTTTCCTTGTAGTGATGTGTTGAAGTGAATAGCACTCTGGTTTGGGAGTTTTGACTGGATTGTGGGAGGAAGGTAGCCATGGCATATGGATCCATGGAGGAGGAGGGTGTCAGATATTAACAACTTGCAATGGAGCACTTAGAGCAATATGGCAGTTCTAAGGATTGAGGCTAAATGGAAGGAGACAAGTGTGGAAAACAAGGTGAGGCAGTGCCAGAATTAAATCTCCTGCATTACAAAATTTTGTTCTGCTAATCCAAAAAGAGAAAAAGAAACTCTTTTTGTTCTTTTTCACATACCCCTTCCTAGATGAATCCTTTCTCTTAGATTCCAGAATTTTAGTATTCACTAAAAAAAAAACAAAAAACAAAAATTTTGTCTTGTTTGTCTTTGGTTGGTAAGCTCTTACATACACAATGACCTCAAGCTTGTATTTCTCAACAATATGCCCATTCCCTATGTAAACTACCTTACGGGCAAAAGCTCCCTTTCCACAGGATTTACAGTTTACACTATTATGAAATCATATCCATGGAGGCTGTGAAGATAATTGTTTAGATGCACATACTTAAATTCAGAAACTTCAAAACTTTGATGATACTATCAGGATTCTAAATGCAAAGTTGGTGCAATTCGCTTCCCAGAAGGTCACCAAATACTGTGCTTTTTCAGTTTAAGCCTTGAAGTAATATAAAATTGCAAAATTCCAAGAAGATTAAAATCGGTTGCATTGCTAAATTGAAAACTAATTCAACAAAAGCCAATTGCACATGAGACAAAATTCTTCCCCACCACACCCTAATCCCCGAAACATATTGAACAAATTATTTGGCTAAAAAAGTGGTAATACTATTCACAATTACCTTATCATCAAGGAACAGCTAGGGACAAACTTTGTTCTAAAAATTGGAAGCCAATTTTGAACCATGTTGGAAGTCTTCACTATACCCTGCAGAATGTCTTGCCTATGGCTTATTGCCTATTGTCTATTGAATTGAGTGAAGTTGAAAAAAATAAAATAAAAGGGAAAATCCACTGTTGCTGTGTTTTAGCCTTAAACAGAAAGCGAACAAGAGCTTTAGTTCAAAGGGTCTTAGAGTTCAGAAATGAGTTGAGATACATATTTATTTATATATTTATTCTTATGTTTATTTATTCATTATGTATTTGATATTTTATATATATGTGTGTGTATATATATATGTATAGTATGAAATCAGATTCATAAATACAACTTTAAATTCCCTATCTAAGAGACATGATTTCTGGTTTGATTAAGCAGCTTTCAAACCGAATGTGCAAGTCACAAAACGACTTTAGACAGCTAGCCATTTGGGCTGTGTATGTGATAGAAAATAAATGTGGTGTATGTGAGTTTCCTCTAGTTTGGACAGGATAGACCCAATAATATTTTTGAGACATGTTTTACTGCAGGCTTTGGTTAGGTAATAAGGACCCTGCAGCTCATTCACATTCACTGGCATGCATCAAGTCCTTTCCAACACCATTTGTTTGCTCTTACAAAAGCAGAGACTGAGTATCAAATCCCAGTAGTATTAGAGTATTAATTGGTGTGGAAGTTTTCAGGACACAAAATTAAACTGTGGCAGTATTCTTCAAGACTACATGACTACAAAGAGAGAAAAAGAGAGTGTGCTATTTTACCACTGTTGGGATTTAAAATTATCACAGCCAGTTTCAGAAGCATACATTATGCTCAAGAGTCTAGTATACCTGAGAACACGATACTCTCAATAGGAATTTATTTAGCTTCCAAATGAGCCATTAAGAATGCTGTAAAGTACAAGAAATGTCCTCAACTACTGTTTAGAAAACAAATTTTTTAGTACTTGTAGGCGAGCCCAAAAGACACTAGTGTATAACTATAATAAAAGTTATGTGTCCCAGGACCTTTCGCCAAAATCATTTATGTTTTACTTTGTTAGCCATACTTTGGAGGATTACCCAGGTTCTCTGCCTTATGCATTTACTTTACCTCCTGAAGGAAATGGAGGAAACATCCCCTCTGGAAAACAGCTTTCACCCCTCCAAGTAAAAGGCTAATTTCTCATACATCCATATATCACTTCCCACCTAATTCTAAAGATGTATAAGAATAGGTATAAACTCATTTATCTGCTATGAGTTACTATGTATAAAAGATAGTGAAGATGTTCCAACTTGCAAAATTTTAAATTATCTCTGGATCTTCATTTATGTGCATTCTTTGAAGATGATAAATAATCATTTATTCCTTTAAAACATCTTTGTCTTACACTAATTCAAAAAGACATATGTACATCATGTTTACTGGAGCATTATTTATAATAGCATTATTTATAATGTTATTTCAAATTATGGAAACAGCCCAAGCATCCATCAATAGATGAATGGAAAAATAAGATTTGGCATATATATATATATAGTGGAATATTACTCAGCCATAAAAAAGAATGAAATCTTGCCACTTGCAACAACATAGATGGAATTAGAATGTATTACGCTAAGTGAAATAAGTCAGTCAGGGAAAGACAAATAACATGATTTCACTCATATGTGAAATTTAAGAAACAAAACAAATGAACAAAGGAAAAAAGAGACAACCCAAAAAACAGACTCTTAAGTGTAGAGAATAAACTGATAGTTACAGGGGGGAGGGAGATGAGGGGATGGGTTAAATAGGTGATGGGGATTAAGAGACACTTATCATAATAAGCGGTGAGTAATGTGTAAATTGTTGAATCACTACATTGCACACCTGAAACAATATAACACTCTATGTTAAATACACTGAAATGTAAAAAAAATATATAACGAAAAAAAGTATTTTTCTTTATCATCAGCTAAATCTTGAACTTCCCTTCAGGGTTATAGAATTGTGTAAATAGACCCAACAGTTTCTTATCAGTCTGGGGAATCCCAATGAATAATGGATTATTAGGCTATAATAATGTCATTGAGATTGACTGGAAATTCTCTTCTAAAGCAAATTATAAATCTCTATTTAACTAAGGCCAAAAGATATTCAATGTTATTTACTTAAAATAAAGATGACAAGGCATTAATTAATCTTTATATAACAAATTGCCAAGAATGTTATATGCAAACATGGCTTTAAAAATCTATAGCCAACACCTTCCTGCCAGTTTGTTCCTGCCGAAAACGGCACCCCCAGTCCTGTTACTCAAGCCTTCTAGAAGCCTGGGAATCTGCCATCTCCCTTTGCTGCCCACATCCCATCCCCACGTCTTTTGGACTCCATCTCCTAAATATTTCCAGAACTTAACCACTGACACAATGCCTATCCAGCATTGACTCCCACCTGGGTAACTCCACAAGGCCTATCTCCAGGCTTGCTCTCCTTTTGAACATTGTCCAAATAGCAGCCAAATAATCTTTCTAAAATAATATCATCTTTTTTTTTCTCCTGCTAAACAACCATTAAATTATCTTCCTCAACCCTTGAGATAAAAGCCAAACTTCCTAAAGGGGCCTAAGTCCCTCCCACCTTGCCTCCTTCTGCCTCCTCCAGTCTTATCTGTTGACTCCATGTCCTGCTCGTTCTTACTTCTTCATCCACCTGCATCAACTTGATCCCTCTAAACTGAATAAGATGGCCTACGAAGAACACCAATAGCTTCCTGTACCTACTTCCCTAACCTAGCACATATCATATGTTTTTTGATAGCTGCTTGTTTAATTTTATGTTTTTTCTAATATACTCTGGAGGCTACAAGAGAGCTGGGGTTGGTCTGTCTTTGTTCAAAACAGTATCCTCAGCTCCCAGCACTGAGCCTGACAAAACTTAAGTGCTCAATAGATGCTAGTTGAACAGATGGATAAGGCAAAACACAAAGAAACAAAAAGGAGGGTACAACCAACTGGGGGAAAATACTTGATTCCAATACAATAGACCAAGAGTAATTTCTTTTTTAGCTAATGACTGATACCAAAAAAAATGAATACAATATATGAATGTACCAGACAAGGAAAGATATTTCACAAAAGTGTAAATAAGACTCTACAGTAAACATTTAGGCAATTTAGCTACACTTCAGTGAAATAACCTCTTATCCATGTAAAATGACTGGGAAATTTTGTTTTCTAATAGAAGGCACTGCTAGCACTTTAGCAAGGGGATGATGATTTAAGTTTAAATTGGCCCAAATGTTTTTGAAACAAATCGAGATGTAATTTTAATGGGCATAACCCTTAGGAACTCATCCTACACAAACAATTCTAAATGTGAGAGATTTATAAAACTACACAAAACAACCTTATTTTTAGCAGTAAAAAAAAAAATGGGAAGCAAGCTAAAACTTCAATGGAATAGACATGATGCATTCTCTTCTTAGATTATTATATAATTTTTATGAGAATGGTAAATAAGCAATCAAAAAATATGCTTATGACATACCTAAAAATAATATAAAATGTTAAGTGTAGCATGATTAAATATATAAAAACTATGAATAATTAGTGACTTAAAGTATTTTTGTTTGCCAGTTACAATTTTTCTGTTAATTCAGTGAAAACAGAACTTGTGCCTGAATTGTCCTTAAATTTCCACTTTACTTTGTTTTTGTGAGATCATGTAATAATTGTATCTTTGTTATGAAGAAATAAAAATACTTTTCATTGGCTCTGATTTTTCTATTTTGATAGGTGTTTGGGGAAAAATGAGAGAATGAATCACAATGACTCAAAACCGTGTCATTTACGCATGTTTCCTTTGTTTGCATGTTATCATTATTCTTAAGAGGATAGTTACTCAAGCTCTTTAGAAACAGTATCATAAAAAGTATCAAATGTGTTTCTTACAAACCATTCCTATATTCATAAAGAAAAAATCTAATAGTTGGGAATGTCTGTGTTGCAATATGGTATAAAACAGTTTATTGCTTATCCCCATGTAAATGGATACCACAGATTGATAGGAAACTTAGCCACCAAATTACAAAATCATAGAAAAGTGTCCAAGTGCAATCTCAAAGGGATCCTTCTTCAAAAAAGTCTGGTGTAAAATCAGGCATCCAGATAGGATTAGACATAAGAGGTTTACTGGAAGAAATACCTGTGAGGGAAGATTAGGAAGGGAGCCAGAGGAGGCTCGGGCAACCTGTCAGACCATGATGCAAGTCTGACCCCCATAAAGGAAAGAAGGAAGAAAGTTTGGGTAAGAAGCATCTTAAACTGCAGTGCAATTCTAAGGAAGTCCAGAGAGATTACCAGAAAGTCCTTGAGAAAAGTGTCACACCAAAGGAATCCTTTCTCTCCTAGGAATCATCCTGCCTTAGTACTTCTACCATGTTCTATCACAGATTTGAAGCAGCCCATGGTAGTGTGGCTTCCGCATGAAGGTAGTGGTAGATGTAGAGTACAGCAGCTGGGACCATCAGTTATTATGCCCTCTACAGGAGGAACTTGGAGAGGCTCTTTCTCCCGGCTGCTACAGGCATCAGTATTTAATTACATTCAAAATAGAGCATCTTATTTTATAAAAGAGCATCTATCCAATGTTTCCTCAAAATAGCCACCCAGTTATTTGATGGCAGATTTTGATGTAAGATGACCAGGTGTCTCCCATGGCAAAAGCTCCAGGCAATAATTAGGTAAGCATATACCTCCATTGTTTGGGTAGGGAAACTGAGGTATGGAGAAGCTAAAGCACTTAACAAAGTTAAAAATAAGTATCAAACTAGAATCCAAATCACTGTGGTTTTAGTATAGGAAGATTCCTTCCCAGGGTGCCTGGGTAGCTCAGTTGGTTAAGTGTCAGACTCTTGATCTCAGCTCAGGTCATGATCTCCAGGTTTGTGAGTTCAAGCTCGCATCAGGCTCTGCACTGTCAGTGCAGAGCCTGCTTGAGATTCTCTCTCTTCTCCTTCTCTCTTTGCCCCTTCCCCCCATCTCAAAACAAAATAAATACATAAACTCAAAAAAAAAAAAGAAGTTTCCTTCCCTTTTACATTCATATATGTAGAAATACGATAGCAATTTCAGGATGTTAACATAGATAACACATAAACATCCAAGGCCAATTGGCTCTCTCGATCACTGTTGCATATTATAAGGGAGAGTTTACAGTTAAATACACTTATTTCAGAATAAAATCAAAGGACCCAGCTGTCTATTCATAAACTTTCTTGAGAGACATTGATTTTTCATCAATTATTTCATTCTCTGACTCAGCAAATTAAGGCAAAATCTTAAGGTTTTCTTCAAGAAGTCTTGAGAGTGCATACTCAATTTTGAAATCTAACTGAAGAAACCTAATGTCCTTCTCGCCATTGGGCAAAGAAGTTATTTAATGCCTTTAAAATAATTCTTAGTTCTGAATATTCTGATCTGACCCACATAGAAAATAGGTTTCTCTTTTAATTCTATACATGTAATGATGTGTTTTTAGATAATTCCCACCCTAAAAAATGACTGTTTTGCTCTGCCCAACTGTTACAAGAATGGCCTCCTGTACCTCATTAAGCCAAATTTTGAAGTGAGCAAATTGGGGACATTTGAAAGCTTAATTAAGTCACTAAAGAAAAATAGCTATAACTTGTTTTATGATGATCTATCCATTTAAAAGAATTTGTTTATGCTCAAGAAATAGTTTATTGTTGTGAAATACTTATATCACTTCCAATCCTGTAAATACCACGAAGAAAGGATTTTATTTTCCAAAGACCAAGCACATGTCTGTCCCAACATCAAAACCACCTCTAACTTTATCATCTCTATTGGTGAATTCTCTTAGTTCTAAATTTTAGGACTTCAAAAATTTCTAGGACCTTATGAATATATATAACAGGTTTTTGGGCAGGGAGGGGGATGGACGCTAACCTTACTAAAAACATCATTTCCAATCACCCTCCAAGGTTGGTTTGTCTTGGATTTCTTTTCTGATCTTGAGAAAAATGCATGAATTTTCTTAGGCAGTACATGAATTCAGAATGATGAGCTGCATTGTAATCCCCATTAAGGTACATTATTCTTAAAATAAAATAAAATTCATTGCCATAGAAAATTTAGTTCCTCACACTTCAAAGAATGAAGTCCTCTGTTTATAACAACAGCTATAACAGTACAAGTTTTAGGGACCATCACTGCCAGATTTGAAATTGAGCCTGAAACAGCCTACCTCAAAGACCTCTCCTGGGTAGTTCGGTAACTTTATCTTTTTCTACTCAAGCCATCTACATAGTTAAACAGAACAAACTCACATCATTTATTTTGCACATTGGACTCCACTCCTTTGGGACAAAATCATTCTCTGAATGAAATGGAACTGCAAAGGGTGTCCATAACACTGGATCATTTAGAAGGAAACGGAACATATACTCCCTCTTCAATATGTATTAGGTCACTGGCATTTTTGCATAATGATTTCATAAAAATATAACCATGTGCATGACTGAAAATAAATTTATTTAAGTTCTGCTCAAAAAAAAAAAGCATTCAAGGAAGTAATTCAAAAAAGTTTAAAAACAATGTTTTGTCTTTTTTCAGTCAAAAGTACTCAAACACATTTAAATTCAAAATCAACCAGGGGTAAAATAATCAAAGCATTTTGGACCTTGAAAGAATCTAAGAGGCTGTTTTAATTCAGATACAGTTTTAGAAGTATGTAATAGAAACCCAAATTAATATTGGCTTACACAGGATGAAAGTTAATTTTTCTTTCATGTAACACCGCAAACTTAGGTGCACTTTGCTAGTAGGATTACTCTGGTCTATGAAGTCATCTAGGGATTCAGGATTTGTCTATCATGTTGCCCTGCCATTGCTAGTGTAATACTTTGACCACATGATCAAGATTAATCATCACCAAATTCCTACTTTAGGGACTGAATATTGCACACATCATTTCTGCTCCTACACCAATGGCCAGAAATCAGGCACAGGGCCATACCTAGACACAAAAGAGGCTGGGAATCAGCCATACCTAGATGCAAGGGAGGCTGGGAGTAGTGTTTATTCTAAACATTCATGTGCGCAGCTGAAATTCAATTATTTTAAAAGAAGAACAGATTTTAGAGGATTAACTAAAAGTCTGTGTCCCAGTGGTCATTTTAAGTCCTAATATATAACACAAATAAAAGCTGAACTGTGATTGAAGAGAGATTGGACCCTCCACCCATGTCCTCTTGAGTCCTCATAAGGTTCCTCTAAGAACTATGGCTTTGTAAGACACATTTAGAAACCATTGCTTTAGACAAAGGATGAAGAACTAAAATGTCTAAAAAGGTCAGGCACCTAAAGTAAATAAATGTAGCAAGTTGACTGGGTCCTGAGGCTGGCAGTGGAACAACCTCAAAAGAACATTTCCAATTATAGTAAAACCTTGGATTGCCAGTAACTTGTTCTGCGAGTGTTCCGCAAGATGAGCAAACATTTCTAATAAATTTTAACTTGATAAACAAGTGATGTCTTGCAAGACAAGTAGTACGTGAGGCCGAACGTCACATGATCACAACTGAGCCAATGGTTCTTGAAATTCGCTTTGATATACGAGTGCTTTGGATTACAAGTATGTTTCCAGAACGAATTATGCTCACAAACCAAGGTTTTACTGTATATCAAAAAGAGTCTTCTGCACTTGATATGAACATATTGTTTTGCAAAGCTGTGGGACCTAAGTTAGCAGACATTCTTATTTTTCAAGAGAAGCCAGAAATCTACATTTTCATGAAATCTCTTGCGTTTTTGATATTGGTTACTAGTTAACACATCTTGTGTTATTGTGAAGGCCAAAAACACATCTGTAAGCCAGATTTACTTAAGGGTCACTCTATATAATCTATACTCATTTAGACCAATCATTTAATTTTCTAGACAAGGAAACAGGCCTCAAGTGATTAAGTGACTAGCCTTTGGTCACACAGCTAGCACACCTGGTCAGGTTTTTTGTCTTTCAATTCAGTACTCCTTATGCTATACCACCATAAAGTGCCACTGTGAATTCTGGAATAAGCAAGTAAGAAAAAAGTGGAAAATGATTCCTTAAAAGTAATCCAATTCTATGGCATAATTTAGTGTTCAGCTTAGAAATGAAATAGTTAACAACAGATCAAGTGTGTGTCCTATGCCCCATTCCCTCTGAACCCCCAATTGAAAGGAAGATGTGTTCTGTTTTCTGCCTTCCTGGCTTGGATTTGCCAGAGCCCTGGCTGCCTGATCAGGAACACATGAGGCCGGGAAGCGTCAAAGGATATCATTGGCACTCACCCAGTAGCCAATCTTGCCTCTCTCCAGCATGGCCCATTTAATTGCACACTCATATCATATCAGTGGCAGATTTATTGCAAAACATATTTTTCACTTTTATGTGTATTTTTTTCCTGTGTGCTGTAAAGTTATATGGTTAAAATATTTTTGGCTGAAAATTTTAAATATATGGAAATGGATAACATTTATCTTCTAAATGCCTGAGTGGAACTAAATTGTTCATGGATTAGTTATATGGTACTTGCATAAGCTGCTTTATGAATATTTCTATTCTTTAGAAGCTTCTTCGAGAAGAATCTTATACTAAAAGTGTGTGTCAAGCATGAAAAAGTACCTCATACTTTATTTCTACCTTATGGTGGGGTATTTTCAGTCCAAAACTTCGACTAAGGGATGTGCTTATTTTCTGCTTTTTTCCTTAGAACTTTTGCTTTGATCAGTCTTTCTAACACTTAAATTAAAATGTTTTTGGTCCAGTGTTATCCTAAATGTATAGTAAGAAAAGGCTGGAAATATAAGTAGTCTATACCCACGTAGTAATCCAAAAAGATATTTCGTTTTCAAATTTGAGTTTTTTTTTATTTAAAATCATTAGACCCCCCCCCCTTTTTTTTAAATCTGAGGTTTTGGTGGTTTCTGTGATACTAGCAGTTGGCAAAAGTAATGTCTATAGGGGGCCAACCTCAGAAAATAAGAATCAAGGGGTGGATTTGGTTTGGCTGGGAAAATATAATATTTTTCCATTCCTTCTTTCTAATGTCTTAAATCATCAGGTTTTATTAATAGAATAAATTGAACCACATGGAACACTTCCAATATCACTATTAGAAAAACACAGCCACAAATGTACAAACAAAGCTGCTCTATTTCCTGGTCACTTTCTATAGTCTTACCTCTATTTATCTTCTGTTTTTCTTTACTAGTCATTCTCTTTCTCTCTCCTGCTTATTTCCATCATAGTTCACTTATTTCTTCTAACTTCCCTTGACATTCTGTCCAGGCCTGCTTCATTTTGTCAGTGCATTTCTAAAAAGATTGGTGTAAATTATTTATAAATCTTGTTACCTATTATGTATAAATTCTATCTTTGTATAGATTTACCTACTATTTTTATAAATGTGTCCCCAAACAAAAAAAAAAAAATGGCATAAGTATTGTTATGGGCTGAATTCAGTTCCCCCCACAGCCAAATTCACATACTGAGGTCCTAACCCCTAGGACCTCAGAATGTGACAGTACTTGGATACAAAGTCTTTAAAGAGGTAATTAAGGTTAAAAGAGGTCATTAGGGTGGATCCTAATCCAATATGACCTATCTTTATAAGAGATCAGGACACAGAAGGAAGACCATGTGAAGACAGAAAGGGGATGGCCCTCTACAAGCCAAGGAGAGAGGCCCCAGAAGAAACCACCCCTGCCAATATCTTAATCTTGGACTTCTAGTCTCTAGGACTTTGAGAAAATAAATTACTAAAGTTTGACAGCCCTAATAAATGAATTTAAGTCTCATTCAAAAATCTTGTTTAAGATAACAATCCTTTGCAAGTTACATACTTTTCAACTGAAAGTTACCTTTTAATACACCATTCAAAATACCCCCTATATGAAATATAATACGATAATATAAAAGTTTCACACTTTCTAGTACATCTGAAAGGGTAATTTTCTCATATCCATAAGTAATTCACTTACATTTTCTTTCCTTCAGCTTTTTATCCTTATAAAGAGATCAGAGTAAAAAAAAAAAAAATGTCCTGTTTCTATAGCTCTAAAAAGCTGATTCTGTATCTTTGTCTCCCTGATGACAGAGTTAAGCATTGTTTTTGAGCACACACTCCACCACCCACCCCCCACCACACACGCGCGCGCGCGCGCGCGCGCACACACACACACACACACACACACACACACAAAGATGCATTAAATATAGTAAACGTTTTCAGTTGCTGATGTTTTTCCAGGCACCTTTAACTTCAACCTAAATATAAGCATTGTGTTTTCAACATCTATGGTAAACATTTATTTTCTTTATTAACAAAAAGGATTATTTTCCTTCCTCTGCTAAAGAAAATAGTCTGGCTAGTATACAGATGGCAGCTTTTGTCACATTAAACAGAGAGCAAAGATAAGAACATACAGAAAGACAAAACCTTAAACAATGAAGGTCAGAGAAGAAAACTGAACTAGCAATGGCAAGAAAGCAAGACAGAAGATGATTCAAGAAGCATAGTGAAGGGCAAAAGTGGTTTCAGCCTGGTTAATAGTTAATCACTACATTCACCAAATGTCTTTCCTTTCCTTCCCTCAATTTCACTTACCACCTTTCTCAAAGACAAGTAGGACACCAAACCTCTAGAGTAGAGGAGATAAAAAGAAGCTGTCAACAAGTCCACAACTCAGCGGTGACTTTTCCAGTTTGCTCCTGTCTCACTGCAGCACAATCCCCTCTTTAAAAGTACAGATAAACTGAGGTAATTGTATTTACCGTGTGAATCAACAGAAGGAAGCAAAGGGAGAAATAGTGAGAGTAGTTGCAGGGACAGACAATTGGGCAAAGAAAACAAAGGATAAGTCAAAAATGGGAAGTGAGCAACTCTTTCTCTCCGTCCCTTCTTCCCTCTTTCTTCCTCCCCAGCCCTCCCTCTCTTTTTCCCTACTTCCCTCTCTCCCCTTCTCTCATCTTCCAAATTCTTGATTTCCTTGTCTCCTATGAAACTTCCAAGCTGTCTCTCCCACTTAATAACCTACCTCCTTAAGGTGCCATTCTTATTCTTCTGCTTTTTTTTTTTTTTTTTTTTTTCTCTTCACTTATGATTCTTAGTGCTTTGGAAGTAAGGAAAATGGTGGTGGGTCATTTTTCAAGACATTAGTTTCTCATCAAAATTCCTATAATTCGTAAGTGATTCCTCTGCCACCAACTTGGCCCCCACACCTCTGCCACAAAGATCTTTCTAAAATATGAATATATCACTCCATTACTATACTAGAAATCCTTTGAAATAACTCCTGAAGGTGTACAGGATGCTGTCACCTTAATTAGCTCAACCCACAATCCATCACCTCACTTCTAGCTATCCCAAAATACTCGTAATTCCCCCAACATGTCATGCAGGGTTTCATACTGGGTGTCTTTGCACACACAGATCCCTCTGTATCTGGTCATTTCCTAACCATCCCTAAAATTTCACCTTGAACCACCCTCTTCCAGGAAGGAAGTTTTCCCTCACCCATGCAATTTAGTTATCTCTATCCATTCCATGTGTCACAGCAAATTTTATATGGAATTATAAGTAGTAGATTTATTTGTCTGTCCTCTACTCTATACGACTCTAAGCAAGACAGCAGCATAAGCAATAAGGTAGGCGCCCAGGATGGGGAGGCTCTGTCACATATCATTAAGGAGTAGAAACTCCAGTCTCATCACATACCAACTGTATGCAATGTGCCCAGTCGTCACATCATTGACCTTTCTGATACTTCAATTTCGTCATTTGTAAAGTTGAAAAAGCCTGGCTCATAGAAAGTACATAAGAAATATTATGGTACTTTTGAGTATCTATATCAGTCTATTTTTATATCTATAGCTATACCTACATCTATATCTACGTATCTGCTTAGGGTAGAGCAGAATCTAAATCCCATTGTCATTCTTCATGTAGTTGTGTCTATAGGCTCTTTCCTTGGATAGGGCTGTATTCTTTCAGCAACATGATCTACATGCCTGTTGTGGATAAATTTATCAAATACTCTTAAAAGTAAATATGTTCAGGGGCGCCTGGGTGGCTCAGTCGGTTAAGCACCCGACTTCCGCTCAGGTCATGATTTCGCGGTCTGTGAGTTTGAGCCATGCGTCAGGCTCTGTGCTGACAGCTCAGAGCCTGGAGCCTGTTTCAGATTCTGTGTCTCCCTCTCTCTGACCCTCCCCCGTTCGTGCTCTGTCTCTCTCTGTCTCAAAAATAAATAAACGTTAAAAAAAATTTTTTAAAAAGTAAATATGTTCAGTAGGTATATAAAATGTTACATATTTGAAAGAGACCCAAGCCAATATTCTAATTTTATTCAGCCAGGACATACCAGTGGAGTCTTACTGTTTATTTATGACTAGAGTGGCTGTACATTTCATTTTTCTTGGGATGGTCTCAGTCTATGCCTCCCATCCTGGCACAATTATCAATAGTGCCTCATTTCATTCTCAAAAGTGTCCTCATTTGGGTTCTTTTGGACAATTAATTATATGGCCACTTTATTTGTGGCCTATGATCATTCTGATGGACCGTAGTGTTGTTTCTGATTAGCCAGTGCCCATGCCATACCGGTTTTTAAATATTTTTAATATCAGATATACCTATAAGGTAATAAAAGCACAGAAAGGTGACATGATTTCTCCTTCTACAAACTGAGTTAAATGCATATACACTAACTTAGAATAAGAAAAGTGAGAACGAGACAGGAAAGAGCCTGATTCACCCCCAAAGGACTGACCTGAAAAAGTACAGAAACCTGGTTATTTCTGAGTCCCACTTGTGAGGTTTTCCTCAGTTCTACCCTCTCCAATCCCTCTCTCCCACCTGGCCTTCTCTCTTTCCTGGTTTCTTTCAGGTTTATTCACTGTTGAGAGTATTTGTTCCTTACTTTCTTTCCCTTTCTAATTCCGCAGGACCTTAAGATGCTAACCTAGTCATGCCCAGGTGTCACAGACAGTTTTTGTTCAAAGGTGAAAAAACTCCAGTTATTGTCCCTTTTAATATCAGCATTCTCCACTAATTTGCAGATGATCTAGCAGAAATATCTTCTACTTTACCAGTCATAGAATTCCTTCAAACAGTACATTTCCTTGAAAGTTGGGCTAAGGAAATCAAGGTCTGTAGTTAAAAAGCATTATCCTTGCCATATCTTGAAGGCTGTCCTCCTTAGACTACAAGGATTATGAGAATTGTACCATTCAATCATTTTCGAGAAGGAAAGATTTCCACCCCCAAATTTCTAATGGAATTAATGCCAATTGAATTTACACGGTGAGAAAAGCTGTGCATACAGTCAGAATAAAATGCTCCCAAGAATAATGTGAACTTAGATTATTTTTTGACTTCACAAGAAAGTTTAGAACCATGGTATCTAGAGCAGTGAATAGCTATTGGTTGTTATTCCACAATCTCCTACAGATAAAGATAGAGCTGTAGTGGTTCAGTTGGGGCTTAACTAAGAAATTTTAGCATTAATAAAGACTACCGTTAAAGGTTTACTCATCTTTGCCTATTTACTGATACCCATACAAAACATCTTCTGATAAACACAATGGGATCTAGAGTAGGGTATGGAGGCAGTAGGGGAGTTGAACAATAATGAAAGAACCCTTCCTACATGTATTGTTAAACCATATAATTCAATCTCCACTCTGAAACTGAAGCAGAATCTATGTGTAAAACAGTTGCTTTGTGGTACAGCAAAGTTTGATAGACAAATAGCATAAAAAGAAGCACGTAATGAAAGGCTTTTATTCTGCTTTGAAGTAAACAAAATGTCAGGCACTGCTGTGATTACAGAAGTCTGTGAAACCACATCTTGTGTAATAATTTTTCACTATCCATGACCAGGATAGTGAAGTAAAGAGATTACTTAAAAGAAAACTTAGCAGTAGCCCCAGTCAATAATCACAGGTTTAAATTTCGAAACAGAATCAACAACTAAATGAAGAGATTTTTGTTTATAACCAAGTGCATCTGTCTCACAGTTACACTTTGGGGGATGTAAGTCTTAGATCGGTGCTACTGAAGGTGTCTGTGTCCAAACTGCTTGCTGCTGGTCCACTACGAGATAAAGAGCTTATGCTGCAATGTAATCAACATACTGCTCCCTTCATTGAAAACATCTCCCAACCACCCCCCACCCCCCACCGCCGCTGGAAGAAAAAGGAGGAGGAGGAGGAGGAGGAGGAGGAGGAGGAGGAGGAGGAGGAGGAGGAGAGGGAAATGTCAATTGAATTAGAGTGTGTTTAGTAAAGAAATTGGTCTACATTCTGGCGCTGGTTTCTGATTTTACTGCAATGGATAGCAAAGTTTGTGGACTGACAGTGGCTTCTACAACACAGTTTGAGGAGCATGTGGTAAAACATCAGGTTTTTGTCAGTTAGAAACTATGTTCAGCTGCTAATAACAGAGACCCCTAATAACAAGTGAATTAGGGGACTCTTCTCCCACAGAAAAGATGTGAGAGAGTTGACTTATTGGTCCATCACAAGCTGAGTCCTACCAGATCTGCCAAATCACAAGGCTGGGTGGGCCCACAGCATCCCATACAATGGAAATGGTACACCTGGGATCAGCTGCTGGTGGAACTGCAAGTAGGCTGTAGAGCAGGTGCCCTCACCTTCCCTCCAGCACCTTTTCCCCCAGCTTGCACCTGCCATTTCATGGGAAGTCCATTATGATCAACTAATGGAGGAGGAAAAAATGGCCAAGCTTGTTTCCACAGACTGAAGGGTTCAATAAGTGATTGTACACCAAAAACAGGTGGCCCTGAATGTAAGTGGGGAAGGAAATCCTCCCAATAAATAGGGCTTCAGATTGTCTACCTGGTCATCCACTTTTTGTGGAAAGAGAAGAAGCTTAAGGCAAGAATAAATAGGGCATAAAGAATAAATAACAAAATTGAAGACAACGAGGTCCGGGAAGGGGAGTGGGGACAAGCACTGCATGTTATCCAACATGCAGGTAACAAAATTTGATCCTGCCTATGTTTTTTAGAGGCAGATGAAGGATCTCTTAAAGGGAAAAATTAAAATATTTGTATTAGTTTAAACAGAGAACACTTACTCAGAGGGATTGGAGGACATAATGTATGTGAAAAAGTCTTTCACACACATCTTTTTATGAAATTAATTAATAAAGAAGTAGATAGAATGACTTCCAATGAACATCAGCAACCTTGTCCTAGACCACCTATTCTTGGCACAGTGGGCACATGAACAGTATCATCACGGCAGCAGAGTTGGAAGCATGAGCCTGATTGCGTGGGATCCCACCCGCCACAGCTGATTAAATACCGCTTCTGCCAAAAGTCCAAACCTTCCAGCAATGGAAACCAATGCTGGGCCTCCAGTATGGCACCAACTCTCCAGACCAGCTTGGTGCCAAGTTGATTACATTCGACTCCTTTCATTCTCAGAAATGCAGCCATTTATCTTGACTGAAAGCAACACGTATTCCCAATATGGGTTTGCCTTCCTTGCCTGCATGACCTCAGCCAGCACCATTGCCCACGTGCTTACAGAATGTGTGACCTACTGACTTGGCATCCCACATCACATTGCAGGGTACAAAGGTACCCACTTAAAAGCGAAGGTAGTTAGCTTGTGGGTGCTTGATCATGGGATTTTCTGTCTAAATATACAGATTCTTTAACTTTCTACTGCCCACTGGACTAATACACATTGGGATATTAAATAAGACTTGACCCATCATCCCATCTGAATCCTTTGGTTTTCTAAAGGCTTTTCCTGACAATTTGGGCCTCAGCCAGACTGCTTTCCCCAGTGCTCCATTTAAAATTTTATTGTCCCCTTCAGAACATAGTTATGGTATCAATTTTCATTATTTCTCTCTTCTTTCCATATCTTATCTTTTTCTTATGGAATCTTGCCCTTGCAAGATTGGAACTTCTTGGACACTTTGTCCCAATATAATGCTGCCATCTAAATTGAGTTATAGCAATGTCCTTTTGGTTCTTGTAAAATAAAAAATAAAAAACACATTAAAACAGATAGTACCTACAGGCTAGTGGCTACAACATGAGAATCCAGTTGCTATACTATATCATTCTGGGATTTTTTTTCCCCATACCTTATGTCTTCCAGTCCCTCTGAATGAGTGCTCTCTCTTTAAAGTAATAAAATTATTTTTACTTTTCCCTTTAAGAGTTCCTTCCTCTGCTTCTACAAAATACAGGCAGGCTCAAATTTTGTTACCTCTGATTTTTCCATTTTCTCTTTATCTCATTTTATCTTTATCTCATGTTTTCCATTCAAATATGTGAAAGGCTTAGAATAAATATGTTCCTCCTCAAGATTAAGATTTTTAAGCCTGCATTAGATGCAACGTTCCCAGTATGCTAACCACGTGAGCCCAAGTCAACCAATTCCTCAAAATTTATGAATTCCCTTATAAAGCAGGTTCACAGTAAATTCCTTTATCAACATCAACTTCTATCTGTTCCCAGAAAAAAAAACATTCTACATCTGGATTTTTCTAGTCCCCATTTCTGTGCCTTTGATTCATATTTCCATTGCCATGTTCTATTTTATTCAGCCAGCTTAAAATATCACAGTGCTTCTTTACCCACACAACATTGTCTTCTCATTTCTGTAATATGCACTTTTTTTTCTTTTAATAAAATCTTGGCCTGCTTAGCTGTATTCCTGGAACATCAAGCCAGAAGTTCTTGTTATTTTTTTCCACTTATTTCTTCCAAAATTCATCACACGTTACTTTACTCTTGAAGCTTACATCATCCTCTTTCATCCCTAGCAAGGAATGACTACAAATATGTCTCTTGGAGTAATTCTTAGTTAGTTGATTGTCCAAACTCCCATAACATAATCCCCAGG
The DNA here is from genome assembly GCF_024362965.1 of Panthera pardus. NCBI lineage: Eukaryota > Metazoa > Chordata > Mammalia > Carnivora > Felidae > Panthera > Panthera pardus. The sequence goes on along the minus strand of NW_026526991.1, from coordinate 46,016,515 downwards.
CAGCCCCTGGCTGATTTATCTTTTCAATCTTTCTGACAATAAAATGTTGCTGAAACAATTTTGTAATGTCTGTGTTTCATGGCTTTGAATAAATTTTCCCGCTCCCATTTTGGTCTTCCTTTTGTTTACTTGGACCTTAGGAAGAACAGGAGAGATCTGAAAGAATACACACTCGCCTCTCCTGTCTCAATAACACATAAACCTTAAATGGTCCTCTTTGCACATCACTGACCCTATTTTCTCCTTTGTTCTCGTTTTTCAATCATTAATTCCTCCTCCCTCAAATTGTTACAGCGGATATGAAGCCTTCCGTGACTAATGGCCCCATGAGACATCCCTCTGTTTTGCCATCCCCTAGCATTTACATCTAAAATATGGAATCAACCAGGACATCTGGGTGGCTCAGTCATTTGAGCAACCAACTTAGGCTCAGGTCCTGATCTCGCGTTTGTGAGTTTGAGCCCCACGTCGGGCTCCGAGCTGACAGCTCAGAGCCTGGAGCCTCCTTCAGATTCTGTGTCTCCCTCTCTCTCTGCCCCTCCCCTGCCTGCTCTCTCTCTCTCTCTCTCTCTCTCTCTCTCTCTCTCTCTCTCTCTCTCAAAAGTGAAGAAATAATAATAAACATTAAACAAAATAAACATTAAATATGCAATCAACCACTGTGTATTTGTTGTAAACATATTGCTAGATGTGTGTGTATGCATGTGTGTACATGTGTGTGTGCTGATAATTGCCTTGGCTTACCAGCCAAACATCTCTGTCTTCTTTTGTATCATGATTTCTGTCTATGAAAATACTGGAAATGTAACTCTGAATAGACATTTGAGGTACTGTATTAAATTGGTCATTATTCCATTCATCGAGCATTTAGTGATCATCTATTCAGTGTCACTCACTGTGCTAGCTGCTCAATCAACTGGTCCCAGCTTCCCACAGATCATAGTCTAGAGAAGAAAAGAAAAACAAGAAAACAGATAGTTACACCAGAGTGCAAAATCTGTAGGAGGATACGGAATTAACAAAGAAACCCTCTAAATCAGTGTAAGAAAAGGGTGGAAGAAGGAGAGAGAGGAAAGAGGAGGACCAAGGGAAGTTAGGTCGACAGAGGAAGCGGGGGGGGGGGGGGGGGGGGGGTGGTGGTGGCTAGAGTGCCCCTGGCAGAAGGCAAAGCAAAGCAGAGTGGGGTACTGAGGTCCTTACGGTATGGTTGGGGTGATGTGCATGGTGCCATATGGCTATAGAGACAAGTTCAGGAAGATGGTGGGAGATGAAGCTAAGAAAGCAGTTAAGAGCCAGTTTAGAAGGGACTTTGTATGGCATATTGAAGAGTTTGCCCTTTGTCGCACCCCATTCCTTGTGTGTGGCTATAGTCACTAGGCTTCTGACTAGCACCGGGAAAGAGGTTCCACGTTCTGTCTGCTGTCTCATTTTTGCCGCTCAGTACTTGAAACTCCCTTGATTCCTAGCTGTACTCTCAATCTCATTATCCACCTCTCCAAATTACCCTAAACGCTACTGCCAGATTAACTATATTGTTGAATTTCATCTCTTACATTTGAAAACCTTCAGTGTTTCATTGCTGCCAAATGCAGCAGAAATCCCTACACATTATGCCCCTCAATGAATCTCCACCACCATTTCCTGTTCCCCCCATGAACCCACCTTTTACATGTGGGTGCTATCGTTTCCAACTCTGTGCCCTTCCTTGAAATGCCCTTTCTGTTTTTCATCTACTCAAGACTTTCTGGTCTTCCAGCCACATGTCCCGTGTAATTTGTCTTCTTGGAATCAACAATGTGTTTCATTTCTATTATCTTTCAGCCCTTATTGTACTGGGCCCTGTAGTTTTATGTATTTATTTTGTTCATTTGACTAAAACAATTACTCCTGGGTCAGATCTGTCTCTTGGTCACTTTTTAAAATTTTTTAATAGCCCATAACACCATTTCTTGAGCAGAGGTGCTAGGTAAATATTACATTGGAATACATCAAATTGGTGACCATTAGTGAAGCTCTATCAATCTACTCTTCTCCAAAGTAGTTACTTTATCACCTCCACTCCCTTTTTACTATGTTATTTACAAGGAAGGTAGAGGCTGATGTTTTATTTCTATTTTATAGAGAAATATTTGAGTGTCAAGGATTTTAAAAGTTTACTTAAGTGTTTGGGGACTGGAATCTAAGCTTCTGATACCTGTTTAGTGCTTGTTTAGATTATATTAGATCCAGGATTCTTTTCCTGGAAGGAATTAAAAGGGAAGCTTTAAAAAATATATTAAGAGCTATTTTTACTACTATTTGTCATCAGTACTGGGAGGAAAGATAATGGGAAAGTTGTTACATCACTAAAAAATAAGTTAAGTGGTTTCTAACTTTATAATTCAGGGAAATGAAGACTTCACTTTAAGAGATAAGATAGTTAATGGGGCACCTGGTTGGCTCAGTCAGTTAAGTGTCCAACTTTGGCTCAGGCCATGATCTCAGGGTTAGTGACTTCAAGCCCTGCTGTGGGCTCTGTGCTGACAGCTCAGAGCCTGGAGCCTGCTTCAGATTCTGTGTCTCCCTCTCTCTCTTCCCCTCCCCTGCTCGCGCTCTGTCCCTCTCTCACACAAAAATAAATAAACATTAAGAGATAGATAGTTAAGAGGTGGTTTGGAGTGCTCTGGGTTCATTTGAACCTGCTTTGGGTTAATTTGTTGAAAGCCAATTGATTCAAAGCTATTTCAGCACACGGAAAACCCACCAAAAGACCATCTGGAGGAAACTGTCAGCTTCATATCCTGAGGTAATAGGAAACTTGGTTGCAACCATTTGAGGGCAATTTCAGGGGTGGGATGTGAGCCTACCAAAATAGAGAAGGCCATAAACTGGGTTTAAGAAAAGACCACCCATTCACGGATAAAGCATTAAGCATTGAGCAATACCAGGCATCCAAATTATAAAATACGCATGAAATTAGCATCCAGCTAAGTTGAACAGATGAATCCTTAGTAAAATAGCTGAGATGGAAAGCCTAGGGCAAAACTAAAACTTTGAAAAAATCTTCCAGAATTCATCAATTTTGACAAATTGACTTTTTGGAAACTGATTTTCAGTGAATTGTCCTGATTCTAGTTTGAATAAATATCTAGCCTTAGTTGCTTACACATTATTCCATCAAAGAAGAATGCAGGTTTGTGTATGGGCATGATAGCTGGTCTGTGACCCAAAACTTTAGTTTGTACCTTAACCCTATCCTCCATAGTACTGATTTTTTTTTTATCTTATGTTCTTCTTTCAAGATTTTAAGGGTTTTTTTTTTTTTAATGTGTATTTGTTTTTGAGAGAGGGAAAGAAGAGGGGTCAGAAAGAGATGGGTAGAGAGGATCAAAAGCGGGCTCCATGCTGACAGTAGAGAGCCTGATGCGGGGCTCGAACTCATGAACCATGAGATCATGACCTGAGCTGATGTCAGATGCTTAACTGACGGAACCACCCACACACCCCTCAAGATTTGAAGTTCTATGAGGGGCGCCTGGGTGGCTCAGTCGGTTAAGCGTCCGACTTCAGCTCAGGTCACGATCTTGCGGTCCGTGAGTTCGAGCCCCGCGTTGGGCTCTGGGCTGATGGCTCAGAGCCTGGAGCCTGTTTCAGATTCTGTGTCTCCCTCTCTCTCTGCCCCTCCCCCGTTCATGCTCTGTCTCTCTCTGTCTCAAAAATAAATAAAACATTAAAAAAAATTAAATAGAAAAAAAAAAAGATTTGAAGTTCTATGAAAGGTGGGACCATTACACCACATCTTATGACTCTTTACGTTCCTAGTACCTTGCACACTTGTATTTGGTAGCCCGCATGTTAGCCGTCAGATGAGGACAGAGTATCGACCCAGCTGCCTCACCTTTGAGGGCATGGTTAGGGGAACCCTCAAAAGATGATTCCCTCCCTTATTGTGGTTCAGTAGTTTCACCTTCATGTATGAAAGACAATGTTACCATTACAACTAAATTAAGAGTATTCTGGAGCTGAATAAAGTTTTCCTGCCCTATTGTGACCCCATCCAACTTGACTAAAGTCTTTTCCTTTTCTTAAGTGGGAATTGGAAAAGGAACTCATATATCATCCTTCTAAATCCTCACAATTAGTGGGTAACTTTCATTTAATAAACGTTGAATTGCAAGAGCTTTCTGTTATTGATAATGCTTACAATTAGTAAGAACTTGAATTATTTTATCAACTTTTTCTTTCTGTTTCGCAATGACACAAAGCCTAACCAGAAAGCAGAGCTTCTCAACCTATGAAACTGAGCTTCTGAATATTTTTACTATTTTAGGTAAATAATAATGGCTCCACCATTATTGGTAGCTCCACCCTCCTCCTTGATATTAGGGCCCTTAGATGACCTGCCTTTATCCCTGACCCTGCAGGAGGAAGGTTCTCCCTCTGGTGAGAATCTGGTGTCTGAAAATGTTCTTCTAAGCTTCAGATGCCCCAAGCTATCCTATAACTACTCCCTGGATGTCTCCTTGATTTCCAGCCCTGGAAGACTGTAGTCTGGTCCAGTCTTGTGCTGTTTTCTAAAACTCATTTATTAGTTTATCAAAGCCTAAATTTATCCTCTTGTGAAATCTGATTAATGTCCACTGTTCTTAGCTATACTTTGTTCATACGCTATCATAGCACCTTCCATATTATGTATTCGCTATACCCACATCTGACTTCCCAACTAGACTGTGAACATATTTTTGCTCTTTGTCCCCAACTGGACAGTTTTCTCTCATACTATACACTTTCACACTAGGAATAGCCATCTTTTCTAGATGTGAAATGACTAGATTCCCAAATACCCTAGAATGTAGTCTAATCAAATCCTAAAACTACTAGAACATAAGCTCCATGACAGAAAGGAGTTTCCTTGTGTTCATCATTGTATCTCAGTTTATAGAACAGTGTCTGGCAAGAGTCAGTACTAGTCTCAATAAAGTTTGTGACGCAAAAGAATACTGTGTTAGTATGCAACAAGATGAAGGGAACAGTGCTATATCAGTCTTTTTAGATATTTGTAAACTATAAAGGCTCCAATATTCCTTTCATACCTTAGAGACAAAACACAGTCTAAGATTTTTATATAATAGTGATTTCTAAATTTTTCATCACTGATATTTTTCATTCATGTGGTTTCACAAGAACACTCTTATTTGAATATTCAAATAATTGTCATTTTTAAGCTTTACAGGTTCTAGGTTTTTCTGCTTCCAAAATGATGGCCATACCCTCATGGAAACTCAAGCAACTGCTTTTAACTTAGGTATAAAGAGTAGCCCATCGGGATAACTTAAAGAGTCAAACCACTGCACTCCAGAGGTCTCCAGGGTGCCCTGAGCAGCCCAGATTCTTTCCTGACATGGCATGTCCAAAGACCCTAATCCAGGTGGGGCTCAGGAGCTTTGTAGGAAAGAACTTAAAGTTTGCCAGCAATTGTGGCTCCAGTGTGCTTCCATTACATGGGACTGAGTTTCCCCAAAAGAGAGCAGACTGGAGGAAGAAAGGCAGAGCATTGAAAGAAAAACTGCCCAAGTGGAGACAAAGCCGGGCTGAGTGAACAGAGTGAGCTTCAAGAAAGCCAGATTCCAGGAACTATGTTCCGTTGCTGGGTCGGTGCCTAGTGTGAGCCTGGGTGGAGGGGAGCAGGGGACCTGTGGGCTACCAGCAAATGGGCAGCAAGAGTGGCAGCAGATTAGTGCTGCTCACTGGAACAAAGGAGTCATGGAAAAGCGGATCCAAGAACATATGTGTGAGACCTCCCTGGACTTGGTGAAAGCTCCATGAGGTGAGAAAGGCTGGCACTCCAACTGAACAATGCTCACAACATCGGTTCCCACCCACCACCTCCAGCTAGAGGAAATACAAGTTATATGAGGAAGAAGCATTAAGCTGGGAGGAAAGAAACAAATCTTTAAAAGTTCAGGTCATGTCACCAACTCGCTGCTAGTAGCTTTTTCAACAAAAATGTATATTCCTATAAAAAGAAACAACAAAGTCTCTATGTCATAACGCTTGTGAAGGAAGGGGGAGGGATGGAGATGGTGTCCCCTAGACTGGAAATAGATGTGTGGTGCCACTCGATCAGTGCCGGGAAGACATGCTCACCCTCAGGACATGATATTTCAGGCTCATTCAGCACAAGTGTGTTAAAGGGAAATAACACGGAACGGAGTGACTCATCAACTCACTACAACCTTGGCAAGAATTGGTGCATCCAAGTTCCAAGACAGCAGAGAATGCAGGGTCCAAAGAGCACGAGGTCCAGAGCAAGGGCCCAAGGAACCTGAAATAACAAACACAACCACTTACTATTGGCTGGGTGCGTTCTATGTTCTCTGCATGTTTTCATTTACACATTTAATCCTCCAAAATACCCTGTGAGGTAGGGACTGTTGTTATACCCCCGTTTTACAAATGAGGGACCTGAGGCACAGAAAGGCTGAGTAACTTGCCCAAAGCCACACAGGTATTAAGCAGAACGGTGGAGATTCAAAACCAGACAGTCTGGATCCTTATCCTAATGTTCCAGCGTCCTTCAGATGATGCTTCTTTAGCACTTACCCTCTGCCAGGTTCCCTTCCAAGTATTTTGCATAGGTTAACACATTCAAGGTTGAAAGTGCAGATAGGGATAGAGGAAAATAAAACTTACTTAGGGCTTCCTCTCTTTTGGGGTAAATTTCTTAAAAAGAAAATAGTTACAATTCATTAATCTCCACTACTGCAGCATGCATTCTGATAAGGAAACTAGTATAAAGAAAACCATGGCTACAATGAAGACCCTGATTTTTAAAATCATAGGATTCTAATGAGAACAATAAGTAGACTTGCATCATTAAGTCACAGAAAATTATGGGACAATGAAAGTGAAGTAGAAAGAAAGAGTGTTAAACATACCAACCTGGGGCATATATGCCCCAAAATTAAAATGTTGAGTGAAAAATATCAAGTTGCAGACTAATTCATGAAATGTGATATCATTTATATAAGGTTTTCTAACAGCTTTATTGAGTTAAAACTTAATGTATACATTTTAATAAGTTAGGACATATGCCTACACCTATGAAACTATCCCCTCAATCCAAAGTTTTCTGGTGTCTCCTTCCCTTCCCTCTCCTCCCCTCCCTTTCCCTTCCCTCCCCTCCCCTTCCCTTCCTTTCCCTCCCTTTCCCTTCCCTTGCCTTTCCTTTCCTTTGTCTCTTTCTTTTCCTATTTTCTTTCTTTCTTCCTTTCTTCTTTTCTTTATTCTTTTTTTCTTTCTTTCCTCTTCCTTCCTTCTTTCCTTCCTTGCCCTTTCTTTCTTTCTTTCTTTCTTTCTTTCTTTCTTTCTTTCTTTCTTTCTTTCTTTCTTTCTTTCTTTCTTTGTAAGACCACAACATGATATTTACCCTCTTAACAAATGTTTGGTTACACAAAACATTATTGTTACCTATAGGCTCTATGTTATACATCAGATCTCTAGAATGTATGCATCTTGTATTAACTGAATTATACTAACTGAACAACAACAATTCTATATATTGTTTGGGTGGGTAAAGATAAATATTAACAATCAAAGAAATGAATGAGAATATTCACCAGATTCCAGAGGCTGGCTACCTCTGCAGAGGAGGAAAAGAATGTGAATAGGGAGAACATCTAAGGACTTTGATTCATTTTTCATAATGTTTTATATATTAAGCTGTATTTTAGCTATATAACTCTTCTTTCTATAGAAACCCTCTTATATATGTCCGAAATATTTTCCAAAATGAATAAATCATTAAATGACTTCGGAATAAATGGCGATACTGTGTAGAGAGAGACTTCCATTTAAATAAATATACAATGTATATTTATGTCTTTTAGAAATCTTTTCTTTCAATGGAGCTAAAGAAAAATCTCTTGAAAAGAAAGCTGTAGTTGTATATAATGCATCTTCCACTCTACTTGCCAAACTTCTGCACTCTGCTCTCTATCTTGGAAGTCTGACTTATCATCTGCATCAACAGGATTTCCACACCCTCTGGGTTCTGGCTGGGTTCAGCCAATGATGAGCCCTTAGGAAATCAGACAGAGAGGGGAAACCAAAGTCAAAGTGAGTATTCCCTTGTCTTCTTCGAGATCACCTTGAATTGGCCTGCTTTTCCACCAAAGTTCATTGCTCTGCTCTATACAACTCAAGGTAATCCTCTCTCCCTCGTGGTTCTTTGTAGTTCTTTCTACTGCTCTCTGCTTCATCCCTTTGTACCAATGAGTGATAAAAATTGAGCTATGAACCCTTGGTTCCAACACTGTTCCTACTTCATAGTCCATTATTTAAATAAACTGTACTTGAGTTGTCCCTTATATACGTAAATAGTTTTATTTTTTTACCTTTAAGATAAAGTCTTTCTCTCAAGAAAAAGAATTAATAGGGGCGCCTGAGTGGCTCAGTCGGTTAAGCGGCCGACTTCGCTCAGGTCATGATCTCGCGGTCCGTGAGTTCAAGCCCCACATGGGGCTTTGTGCTGACAGCTCAGAGCCTGGAGCCTGTTTCAGATTCTGTGTCTCCCTCTCTCTGACCCTCCCCTGTTCATGCTGTGTCTATCTGTCTCAAAAATAAATCAACATTTAAAAAAAAAAGAAAGAAAAAGAATTAATAATTCTTATTCTCTCGATAAGAATTAAATGTATCTTTATATATCCGTGTGTTCATTTATATAACAAATATTTACAATATGCTAACCAGGTGCCTAATGGTAAATAAATGATAGGGGAAAAAATTGTTATGGTTATCATTAGGCCACAGGCTATTTTCAAAGATGTCACAATCAAGGGGCACCTGGGTGGCGCAGTCGGTTAAGCGTCCGACTTCAGCCAGGTCACGATCTCGCGGTCCGTGAGTTCGAGCCCCGCGTCAGGCTCTGGGCTGATGGCTCAGAGCCTGGAGCCTGTTTCCGATTCTGTGTCTCCCTCTCTCTGCCCCTCCCCCGTTCATGCTCTGTCTCTCTCTGTCCCCAAAAAAATAAATAAAAAAAAAAAAAACAAACAAAAAACAAAGATGTCACAATCAAGAAGGAAGACAGAATCCCAATCAATTAAATCTTATTTATGTTATCATATATAATTTATAATATATTCTTTATAATTATAATATGTATAATATAATATAAATATTTGTATTTATATTTATAATTCTTATTTATAATATTCTATGCTATATTATTCTTAAATTCTATATCATGGTATATGTAAAATGATATGAAATTTTTTTTAAAAAGCACTAAATTTAAACTTGCTATTAAAGTCTTCCAAAGCAGTGTTCTTTAAAATAAGTCAATATAAAAAAAAATAAAAATAAAAATAAATAAAATAAAATAAGTCAATATACTGCTTCCTTCATCAGGAAAATCTTGTTACCAAAAAATAGCTATAAAACTGATGAACTAAGTCTGTGTGCTTAATGATGTAGTTGATTCACATTCTGACATTCGTAACACTTTTTAGACCAGGAATGAACCACTTATTTCATAAAACACAATACAAATGAAAAGTGTGAGACAAATGTCTGTCTTAGAAGTTTAACAATAATTTCCTATGTACACAATCGTTTTACACAACAATATTGACGAGCTCCTGTAATAAGACAGGCGGCCACAAAAGGTAGCAATTAGTATTGCTCTCGGTGGTCTTTCCCCCACCCCTCAACTTTATTGCCCTCCAGATAAGGAGAAAAAGACGTCCATATGTGTGCAGTATCAAAGATTTTACTGGGGCACCTGAGTGGGTCAGTCAGTTGGGCGTCTGAATCTTGATTTCGGCTCAGGTCATGATCTCACAGTTCCTGGCACCAAGCCCCTCATCGATCTGACAGCACGGAGCCTGCTTGAGATTCTGTCTCCTCTCTCTGCCCCTTGAGTTCACTCTCTCTCTCTTTCTCACACATAAACATTAAAAAATATATATTTTAGGGGCGCCTGGGTGGCTCAGTGGGTTGAGTGTCCGACTTCACCCCAAGTCATGATCTCACGGCTTGTGAGTTCGAGCCCCGCGTCGGGCTATGTGCTGACGGCTCAGAGCCTGGAGCCTCTTCAGATTCTGTCTTTCTCTGTCTCTGTCTCTCCCCCTCTCACACTCTGTCTCTCAAAAATAAATAAACATTAAAAAATTTTTTAAATAAAAAAATAAAAATAAAAAATATATATTTACCAGTTGCTGGAGGTTCAATCCAAGAACATGCTGACAGGAGTGGAGAACGGGCAACCATACAAAGCACAAGAAGACTGATTCTTTTCACTTTGGTTTCACGGTCACTTGCTTTGGCTTGTCAAGTTATACCATAAATATCTCCATTGGCATAGAAATGTGACACCACCTTGTTTGGGTACCACTGTCTTAAAGATAATAAGCTCTCGTTTATGAACAAGGGAAAAACTTCCATGAACTATATCAGTCAGTATGCCGCCAGGATAGCAGAAACCAGTCTGGTCATCTCAAACAGCGACAATTTAACACCGGAAACTGGTTACAAAGATACTGGAAGAGCTACATGAGCCAGAAAAGAGAAGTTCACCCAAAGAGCAGTAACTGCAGAGAATCACTATTATGCTGAGGAGACAAGAAGTGAAGGGGGAAATGGTGTGACCCAGAACCCACAGTGTGAGCCTCTGAGGCTGCTGAGAGCTCCCTACTGCCGATGCGGCTATCGCGGCCTGTGGTGCCAGTGCCTGCTCAAACACTCCCCACCACTGCCAGTGGACACACTGAATGAGAACCCAGAGCTCACACTGGCCAGTGGCCTCCACTACCGGAAGCTCCTGCCAGAAGCCAAGGGGAAAAAAAACGTTTCTTCCCTCTTCCCAGTTCCCAATTACCTGCCAATGTCTCCCGCTGGTAGAACCTAACAGGGAGGCAACTGGTGATGGAATCCCAGGAAAATAGCTTGCAGGCTTTCAGCCCCAAATGTGGAGAGGAATATAGAGAAGGAGAGGGGGTAGAACGGAGAGATCAGATGCTCTCAGCAATTCACTAAAGTCTATTTTATACTTTTGTCCATTCACCTTCTCAGAAACAAAGAAAAAGAAAAATTACTTCAAAACTCTAGTCAATTTTGGGGGCACCTGGGTGGCTCAGTCTGTTAAGCATCCAGCTTCGGCTCAGGTCATGATCCACAGTTCGTGGGTTCGAGCCCTGTGTCAGGCTCTGTGCTGACAGCTCAGAACCTGGAGCCTGCTTCAGATTCTGTGTCTCCCTCTCTGCCCCTCCCCAGCTCACAGTCTGTCTCTTTCTCTCTCTCAAAAATAAATAAACATGAAAAAAATTTTTTTTTAACTCTAGTCAATTTTTTAGGCCGTTTCTCATGGAAATACATATATAGATTTCCAACTTTATGAGATATAATTGGTGCATCACATTGTATACATTTAGGGCATACAAAGTATTGATTTGATACATTTATAAACCGTACAATGATTAGCAGCTTAGTATTAGCTAACACTTCCGTCACATCACACAGTTAGTTACCATTTACTTTCTGTGGTAAGAACATTTAAGCATATACTATTATTGGCTACAATCAACATTCAAGCATATGATACAGTGTTATTAGCCATGATCACCATGCTGCACATTAGATCCCCAGACTGGTTAATCATATAGCTGGAAGTTTGTACCCTTTGACCATATCTCCCTATTTCTTCCACCCCCAACCCCTAGTAATTATCACTCTTCTGTTTCTGAGTTTGCTTTTTTTTCTTAGATTCTACGTAGAAGTGATTTCATATGATATTTGTCTTTCTCTGATTTATCTCACTTAGCATAATGGCCACAAGTTCCATCCATGTTGTTGCAAATGGCAAGATTTCCTTATTTTCATGGCTGAATAATATTCCATTGCCTATACATACGATATCTTCTTTATCCATTCATCTGCTGATGAACACTTAGACTGTTTCTATATCTTGGCTATTTGTGAGAAATGCTGCAAGGAACGTGGGAGTGCAGATATCGCTATGACTTCCTGGTCTCAGTTTCTTTAGATATATACCCAAAAGTGGGACAGCAGTTCTATTTTTAATTTTTTGAGGAACCTCCATACTGTTTTCCATAGTGGCTGCACCAATTTACATTCCCACCAACAATGCACAAATCCTTTTATCCACATCCTCACCAATACATGTTACCACTTTTGTCTTTTTGATGATAGCTATTCTAACTGGTGTGAAATTATATATCTCATTATTTTGATTTGCATTTCCCTGATGATGTGTGATGTAATGTGTAATTTTAACTACTAGTTAACATATCATTTTGTTGATAACTATATTTTATACTTTCCTCTACCTTCCACCTAATAATGGAAATAAAAAATATCAATATATGTTATATTGATCCTTTATCTGTTCAAATTAAATCAGAGTCAGAAGTACTGTAATTTATTTTCCTACTTATTACCTTGAAACCTGAGGGCCAGGCCAAAAAGTTGATGTATAAGTGTCAAAAATTTTAGTCTTACAAATAAATATTGCTTAAGCAATTACGTGACTAATAAAGTATAAATATTTAAGAATGTCATAAAAAGTTTCCTCCAGTTAAATAAATGTTGAAGTAATATATTTCCAAATTTTAAAATCCTTAGCTTGACTAGAGACTCTTCAAACTTTTAGCATTATTATTAAATGGTAGAACATTTTCAAGAATTCTTCCTGACACTTTCATCTTTTATTCAAGGGCTTTTTTGTCAGGTCTGAACTGATGTATTACATACCATTTCTTTTCCTCAATAATTTTGGAAATGACACATTTTCTTTTCTCTCTTCTGCTTTTATTTAAAAGCCTAAAATACACATAATGGGAGGCAATTTAGGTGTGGCTCTTCAAAGCCTGTAGTCCCTTGCATTGGCTGCAGGAGGCATGAGGTTGAAAAAAAAAAATAAATAAGAATGAGGGCTGGGAATTGTTAGAAATGGAGACAAAAAGGTCATTGGTGACCTTCCCAGTTTGGGCGGAGCAGCGGCTGACAGGAAGAATGCAGGTTCTGAGGTCAGGCCACCAGGATTTGAAGCCTAACTCTACCACTTACAATATCTTTGACACGGTGCAAGTTATTTATTCCTCTAGGTCTCATTTTCCTTAAGTGTACAAAAGAGATAATTCTACCTGCCTCATATGGCAGAGTAAATGCAGTGATGTTCTTTAAAGCTCTTAGAACAATATATGGCAAATAGTAAGCAATCATTAAATGTTTATTGTCATTCAGTATTAATACAATGGGTTAAAAAATAATCATATCCTACATTGGGAAGTCCAAAAATGGTAGCGATCAATGGAGCTCACTTTGGCATTCACTTTTTAACTCAGTAATCCTGTATTTGGGCATTTGTTCCATAGAGAAACCTATTCATACACAACACAACATGGCGTGCACAATATTGATAATGGCAGGGTGGTTTGAAAATATGAGTAGAAACAACACAGGAGACCAATTTTATACACCAGTCTATGTCACCAAAGGAACACTGTGCCACTTATATGAAAAGGACTTCAGTGTTCTGACATAGAAGACCTCCAAGATATATCATGATGTATAACAAGCAAGAGGAAGATAACTGTATATTATGTTGCTAAAGTTTTGTTTAATGGAAGAGAGAGGAAATTTTTAAATGGTTTCTCAAATGGTTTGTTACCCCATCATGCATATCATTCAATGATAAAATAAATTCTACACACCAGTATAGCTTTGGAATAACCAGTTAGTTATTCCCACCAGGGAGACAGCTTTCTTCTATCGATCTCCTTTTATTCCATCAATCTGACTCCCTTGGTGGTCTCCCTTCCTCTTTCCATCCTCCTCTTTTCTGCTCTATTCTCTCATCCTTTTCTCATTCTCTTGCTTTTTCTTTTGTCCCCATTTGTCCCTGGTACCCATAGGCATTCCGAAGCCACACAGGGGCCACTGAGGACTAGATTCCTGTACTAGAGCATATCATCCTGTAAATATCACAACAACAAAGCCCTGGCTTTAACTTTCTACTTTACTACTTTCACATTATTCTTGAAACAACTATTCAGCCATGAAACATTTTTATCTTAAAAGCCAAAGCCTAGAGGATGTGTTGGCCAACAGCAACACTACCTAGTTCACCATGTGAAGTCCAATAACTGTGTCCTTATTCCAGCTCCATTATTTATCACTTCTCATTAGCTGAAAACTCACTCCTAAGACAAGGGCCACAGAAAAGATCTTATTTTCATGTTATGCTTATTTCTGTGCTGAACAGTATTTTCTTTCTCAAGAGCTAGTTTGAAAGAACAAGTTTTTCAGATGAAATGAACCAAAGACTAAAAGAAAAGCATATCAGCCCCATATTTGCTAAAACCTATTAATACACCCACAGAATAATATGAAGCACAGAAAATAACAATACTCAACAAGATTTTTCTTGGCCCAGCAGACAGTTACTAAAAGAAGCATTTGCTCATCTTTATCTTATTCAATACAATTTTTCATACTCTCATTCTAGAGGATTATAAAAAGAATTCTATTCAAATTAGTAGGAAGACAGTCAAATGTATTAGCTGATAATACAGATTTTAGAATCAAACTTGGTCACTGCAAGATTGCACAGAAACTACTTAACTTCCTTGAGAGTAAGTTCATCTCAAAATGGTGAGGAAATGATTTTTGTCTCTACAGTGTTGTGAAGATTATATGAAGAGTAGGTCAAGGACTTGGCATAGAACCTAGCATATAATAGACAAAATTGGCTGGAATATTATCACTACATTTATAGTCCAAATTGATGATTATGTCCTTACTACTGGTGATCTGCAAAACCTAAAATACATGGTCCCACACAACTCATCTCTAGGGTAGCACTGTATGCCCCTGGCCACTTGTAATTACCCATTTCACCAAGGCTTCCTTCAAGCCTGGTATCTTATTGTGTGTGCTCATTAATGGCTTTCTACCACTAAGGCCATGCAGGAAACAGAGCAGCCCCCTTCTCAAAGAAGTTTTTTAAAAAAATCAAATTTGAAATACACAATTCATTAAAAAAAAAAAAATGATCACCTCTGATGTCATCATTAAATCTTGTTCTCTACTGTCCAGAGGCTGTCAGACTAGTTCTTCTGTAAATGTTCAAATGGTAAAGTTGTAACAATCAAAAAAAAAAAAGGAAAGCGTACAAAACAAAGTTGTAGGAGAAAGGAAAACAATGCCAGGGAAGAGTAAAAGCAGGAGAATGAGAGCAAGAGAGTAATCAATGCAGAATGTCAAAACCGG
This sequence comes from Panthera pardus, assembly GCF_024362965.1. Lineage (NCBI taxonomy): Eukaryota > Metazoa > Chordata > Mammalia > Carnivora > Felidae > Panthera > Panthera pardus. The sequence continues at coordinate 46,001,248 of NW_026526991.1, read as the reverse complement.
AAAATAAGAGGAAAAGCAGTTCTGCTGAATATAATCCAGACCTATACGTGTGTTATAGGAAGGAGGAAAAGATAAACCCCTCAATCAAGCTCAAATCGTGCTCTAGACCTGGCCGGATCCTCTGGTCGGCTGATGTGTTTATAAGAAATGTACAAGTCTGCGTTAGTTCCTAATTAGGTTAGGATGACTGCCAAAGAAAGTAGTAGTATTTTTAAATGAAAGGTTATGGTTACAAATGGATATCAAAAGCCTTGACACTTAAGTGGCCATGACAATAGCTGCTAACCGAAGCTGCATAATTGGTCCCCCAATGTTGAACCAGCAACTCATGTTTCATTCTCATGAGGGCTGTCCCTGAAAGAATCTAGGAAATGTTACAATGTCGACTCATTAAATTCATTGACACTATTCATTTGGGTTGGGATGAGGGCAAAAAGAAATTGTTTTTAAATAATTGTGGATTTTTATCAGGCTGTTTTCCTCTAGCACTCACCTGGTAAGATGGTCCTTGGATAGTGGTTTCTTTACAAATCCCTGAAGTATATTCAGGAAGAATAAAATTAACTGCCTCAAACAAAATGTGGACCACTCTGTTCCACACAAGCCATTCCAAGAAATAGAATAATTGACTGAAGCCTCCAAATCAAATTGTCCTTTCAGTTGAATTTGCTATTATTAAGCAGGTAAATAAATAAGCAGAATAGACCATTTGGAATCATCATCAGTGGCACTGTCTCCGGTGAATCGTGCAGATGGAATTCTTGCAGATCACAAATCTCAACGCAATATGTCTTATATTCCAACAAGATGTCATCAAGAGGCTCTAAGAATCTATTTCAATTTTTACACCGCACTGCCAAGGAAAAAAAATGGGCAAAGTTCAAAGTGTCTGGAGAGCGGAGAAGTCCTTTTGAACCACTCTTGCCAATTAGCACATTTATTTTACATGAATAACATTTTTATGCCATTTATTTTCCCTAGTTCAATGTTTTGTCTTTAATGAGCCCTAAGAATATTTATTGAAAATGGCATTTATTGTTAATGAAAATTCCTTCTTTCCTCCTTCAGAATTGAGTGCTGGATCAAAAGTAGCAAGTGAAATAACATGCAAACACAATGCACAATTGTTCTCCACTCCAGAATTATACAAGAGAACCCACTGGAGTGTTGCATGTATCCCAGATGGGTATACTTCAGCAATAAGAAAGCATTCATCTCATTTCCAAAGACCACACCTACTTAAATGTTATAGGGATCCAGTCCATCAAAGCCAAGGGGGTCCTTTTAAACTCAATTTTATAGCTCTCAGTTAAAGATAAGGGGAACTGTGTGACCCTAGGGCTGAAGAAAGTGACTTACAATTATGCTTTGCCTGCTAGGGGTTATTGTTCCTCAGGGGACATTTGGCAATGTCTGAGAACATTGGCTTTGATTGTTAACAACTGGGGGGAGAAGGGGTACAACTGGCATATAGTGGGTTGAGACCAGGAATGCTACTAATCATTCTACCATGCACAACACAATACCACCACTCACCAAAGGGAAAAAACAAAGCAAAACAAAAATTATTTGTTGCAAATAATATATTGATATATTGATATATTTATCAATAGTTCAGAGAACAATGTCCTTGAGACACTGTTAGAAATATTCTAGAGCTATTGTATTGCAATTGTGGGAATCCACTGCTGTCACTTCTATTTTTGTCAGCTCCATTATCCATATCCTCAAAGCATTATCAACATCAACAAAATTACTCACATTTATTGAGCAGTTTCCCTCTACAGTCTGCTATCCTAAGCATTTTCATATGCTGTTTAATCCTCCTAGCAGCCCAGTGAGGAATAAACTGTTGTCACCATTCTATAGTAAAGAAAATTGAGGCATAAGGAGTTGTGACCCATCCAGGTCACAAAGCTACAGAGAAATGGGGTACAAACCCAGGTTGTTTCTGACTCCAGAAGCAAATCCCCAGTGTTCTCCGCAATAGCAAGAAAATAGAAACGAGAGGAGAAAACTTAAAGGCAATTCCCCAAAAAAAGAAAGATTAAGATTTAATAAGTTACTGTATGAGACCCAATTGTACTTAATCAGCTCTTACCCTCCCCGCCCCCCAGCACCAATGCTCAATCCTGAGGGGCCCAGTCTCTTTTTTTAACACATGAGAATGACTAAAAATGGTACAAGTTGCACATACTGAATTAGCCCAATTTTAATCTAGTGGGTCTCCAAATTTCTCTAGCCTAATTTTATGATGAAAAAAAAGAAAAATATGCTTCTAAACTAATTCAGAACTGATTTGTATATATAAAAATAACTAATATTTTCCATGGGAACTTGAAGCCAAATTCTTAGCCTAAATGATGTTAAGTGGGTGAAGAACAACAGGCTGACTGTTCCTCCAACTACTTTGCCTTGTGCGGGAGAGCTGATGAGAACTCCTCTGAACTAGTTTTGGCATTGCACCAAACTTAGGCTGAACAAGACTGTAAGGTGGGACCTTACAGCCACTTGCATTTAAAGAATACACACACACACACACACACACACACACACACACACACACACACTGTAATTCGAAATGGAAACAGAGCTAATTGTTGCCATCTGTGACTAAGTGAAGTCTCCTTAGTCACGGGTATAGGGCAGAATTGGGGAAGTGGGGGGAGCATAGGTAAGTTACATAAAAGGCAAAGGATAAAAACCGTTCTTTACAGGAGGGCAATAAGTAGTTGTTCGCATCTAGCTGGTAAGAGTATCCAGAGAAGATAAAGAATACAGTTGACAGTACCATACCATAGTTGGGCCTTCAACTTAATGTTTAACAAAAACACAGTTGTGGTAGTTTTTGTTTGTTTGTTTTTAGTATAGTTGACACACGTGTTACTTTAGTTTCAGGTGTACCACACAGTGATTCAACAACTCTATAGGTTATGCTATGATCATCACAAATGTAGCTACCATCTGTCACCTCACAATGCTGTTATAATACCATTGACTATTTTCTCTATGCCATACCTTTTATTCCCATGACTTATTCATTCCATAATTGGAAGCCTGTATCTCCCAACTCCCTTCACGCATTTTGCCCTACATCGCCTCCCCTCTGGCAACCATCCTTGGTTTGGTCTCTGTATTTATAAGTCTGATTTTGCTTTTTGTTGTTTGTTTATTCATTTGTTTTGCTTTTTAGATTCCACATGTAAGTGAAATCACATGGTATTTGTCTTTCTCTGTATGACTTACTTTATTTAGCATAATACCCTCTAGGCCCATCCATGTTGTTGCAAATGGAAAGATATCATCCATTTTTATGACTACATAATATCCCATTGTCTATATATACCATACCTTCTTTATCCATTCATCTATTTATGGACACCTGGGTTGCTTCCATATCTTGGCTATTATAAATAATTCTGCAATAAACATGGAAGTGCATATATCTTTTCAAGTTAGTGTTTTTGTTTTCTTTGGGTAAATACTCAGTAGTGGAACCTACTGAAGAAAAGAGGATACTTGCAAATGATATATTCAATAAAAGGTTAATATTCAAAATATATAAAGAGCTTCTACAACTCAAAACAAATCCAAATAATCCAAATTTGAAAAGGCCAGAGGACCTAAATAGACATTTTTCCAAAGAAGGCATACAAGTGGCCAACAGACTTTTGAAAAATGCTCCATGTCATTCAAAGAAATGCAAATAAAAACCATAATGAGATATCACCTGATCACCTGTCAAAATGGCCAGAATCAAAAAGACAATAAATAACGAGTGTTGGCAAGGATGTGGAGAAAAAGGAACTCTCAAGCACAATTGGTGAGAATGTAAATCGGTGCAGTCGCTATGGAAGACAGTATGGAGGTTCCTCAAAAAGTTAAAAGTAGGGCTTCCATATGATCCAATAATTCCACTACTGGGTATTTACCCAAAGAAAAAGTGGTGGTAGTTTTTAAAGTGTTTCATAAGAGTGATAGAGTTTGTATGATTGGAACTACATGAGATAAGTGTTTCTAAATTATGGTCTACTCGATCCAAATGGATTTTCATCATTCTATGCTTATTCTACCAAAGTCCTGATTTTACCATTATCCCTTATGTACCCCTCTGGTACATCTCTCATCACACAGTATTGCATTTGTCCACTAATTTGTTACTCTTCGTCATTAGATTGTAAATCTCTTGAGGGCAGGGTCTAGGCCATATTCATATATTTATCCCCAGGATATAACATGGCATTTGGCAAATAATAGGTATCTAAGAGAATATTGACAAATGAAATCATGTCATCTTGAAGGGAGATCCCGGAAAAATACAACAAGCCTATTACTGTTAAATGCTTTTTATTAGTGACTTAGACGAAGGTATAGAAGGCTTGGTAATATTTTAAATGGCACAAGGATGGAAGCTAAATATATTGAGTGATAGAAATAGAATTTTTAAATATCTCCACAGGCATGACAATCAGGCCAAAACTAACAAGATGCAATTTAACAGAAATAGATGCAAAAACCCGTTCAAACACTCAGTTGCACAAATACAAACCAAATTTGTCTTAGTTTAGTTGTGTTTTATATGACAAAGAACTTCAGGGATTTCACTGACAGAAGTTTTAATATGAGCCAAGCGCGTGATTTGGCTGCTAGAAAAGCTAATGTGATCTTAGGCCACCTCAGCAGAAGTGAGTTATTCACAATGTACATACAGCCCACTTGATTAAAAAATAGTTTGGTGTGGCCATTAGTGGCGATATAGTACATAGAACAAGAGAGATGAAGGACCTGTGGCACTCAGTACGGTCATGCCACATCGGGACCATATATATTCAGCTCTGAGTACCACATTTTAAGAGAGATATTGACAAACCAAGTGCCTGAAGATGACTGCCAATTGGAAAATGGTCCAGAAACCAGATCATATGCTCCTATGATGGATAGCGGGGGGAAAAAACTCAAAAAATTTTAAGCTGGAGAAGGAAAGGTTTTCCTTGAATATTTTGATGACTGGATGGGAAAAATGTGCTCTGATCCCTGCCTTGCAATCTCCATGGCTAGGGCCACCTGGCCACCATTTTTATTCACTCAATAAATGTCTCTAATGTGCAATAGGTGGAAATACGAATCTCATGCCAACTAAGGGAAACTTAAAGAAACCTGATTTAGTAACTGTGTTGTCTCAATGTCAAGTGAAATTGTTGGTGACTCTACAATAACTTTATGGACTTCTATCCCCATGACCAAACTATAACTCCATTCCCCATTTCAGCATGTGAATCTTTGTTTGTTCTTCATGCTCTGATCATCTTCCTGATGATGTCATCATCTGTCTGCCTCCCTCCTTAGGATTTCTGTGCTTGATCCATTCACAGTCTCCCTGCCACTCAACTGGGACAGTCATCACCTTGAGGACCTTAGGTAACTGTCGACCCTGAAAACTGTTCTACCTGCCAGGTACATAAACATATCTGCAGTCCAATCATCCCAAAATGGCTTTCCCATTGCCTCCCTATAATGATAATCTGTGTGATTTAGAAGCCTGAATAGGTGAAATGGAGATAAAATAAGGTGGAGAAGGTTTTTTTCATTCAATTACAAGGAAAAATTTTTCTAAAAATCCAAGTTTTTTGGAGGCACACCATCACTGGGAACTCCCCAGAAGCCTGGGAGTAATTGGAGCAGTGCCATGAAAGGATTTCCTCATTGTTAGTGAACTGGGCTGGGTTATTCTAAGGTAGTCTCCCAAGCTTTGTTGCATCAAAAATCAGTCAGGAAGCATGTTTTAAAAATGTAAAATTCCCAGAATCCAGTAGGTCCAGGCTGGAGTCCAAGAATCAGCATTTCTGACAAATACACCTCTCATAACAGGTGATTCCAGTACATGTGCATGTGAGTCACACTTTTTAAAAAAGTCTTTGAAGGAAAATAACCCATATTTACTGAAAACCCACCCTGAGTTAAGGGCTTTATATGTTTTTTTCTTAATTAAACCTCAACACAGTCTGTAGATGCTGTGACATAATCTTTAAGAACTTGGACTCAAAAACCAGGCTCTAAATTTCAAATCCTGGCTTCTCCACTTCCTAGACTTTTCCATGTCTCAATTTCCTTTCCAAAAAAATGGAGCTCATATTAGCAACAACCTCACAGGGTTGTTATGAGGATTAAATTTTCAGTTCAACCAAAGTGCTGAGAACAGTGCCTGGCACACAATAAGGACTCAAGATTAGGATTACTATGAAGTTGTACTATCATTTCTCCATTTACACATCCAGAAATTGAAACTTAAACAAAAAAAGTCAGTTTGCCTCAGATCCTTCAACGTGTAATGATTTCAGTCTATCTGCCTTCAGAAATTATACATTGTACTGCTCACCCCAACTCTGAGATTCTATGATCCTACCAGCCAAATAGATTACTATTAATAGCATTGAATGGAAACTAATTCCAAAGATGGCCATACGCACATGTGGAACACACAGACATACCTCAAATTCCACCACGAATAATTTTATTAATGAAGAAACTAAGAGAAGAAGTGATACTGACAAAAGCTCACATCAAGAGAAAAGTATAAATTTGAATGCGTGTTCCTTCTGTCACCTACCCTGTGGCTCTGACCTAGAATGAGTCATGACAGCCTGGAAAATTCTTCTCATTCAAGTCAACACAAATGTTTCTAAAACGAAGGTAGGAAACAAAAGTGGAATTCAGGGTGAATTCTGCCCCCTACAGGGTGACACTGTCACCAAAAACATGAAAACAGCATATTTACTGAAAAATATTTGTTTTCCATCACATAGCCACAGCCTAAAAGACTTAGATAACTATTGACATCTCAAGAGTAACCAAAAGATAACGTCGTGTGGAGAGAATTTGAGTCTTGAAAACAAAGCAAGTTCAGTAAATTGTCATTAAAAGGGTTAGCTTTGGAAACAGGCAAACTTATGTTTGAAGCCTTGCCTCAACCACTTACTAGCAGTTTACTTGACATTTCTGAAATTCTGTTTTCTCATTTACAAAAATGAGGATAAACCTGGGTGGCTCAGTCGGTTAAGCGTCCAATTTTGGCTCAGGTCATGATCTCACACCCCATGCGTTCAATCAAGCCCCTTGTTGGGCTCTGTGCTGACAGCTCAGAGCCTGGAGCCTGCTTTGATTTTTGTGTCTCCATCTCTCTCTACCCTTCCTTTCCTTGCTCGTTCTCTCTCGCTCTATCTCTCTCTATCTCTCTTTCTTCCCTCTCTCCCTTCCAAAAGTAAATAAACATTAACAATTTTTTTAAAAAAACAAAAATGAGGATGATCACGTTTACCTTGCAGAGTGTGAGGTTTCAGTGACGTTATTTCAAGTCAAGCTCCTCACACAGCACCTGTCAGATAGAAAATATTCGGTAATAGTGACTGCTAATCTGGACATCTAAAACTGTCCTGATAGGGAAGCACAGTGCTCATCTCCAGAGAGCAAGGAATTCATGTAACCCTGTGGGCAGGGAAAAGGAAGTTCAGGATGCTGATGTAGAAGATACTAAGAAAAGCTCAGAATCTGCATGTATTGCACCACATTTTGGGATTGAGCTCTTCTTAGGAAAGAATTTGGAAGACCTAAAATTACTATGGTTCTCTGCCCAATAAGACATTCATTTGTAGAAATTTGTACAACTGTCTTATTGACATGCAATCATTTCATATAATCGCTAGGACAAAGAACTTGTCCCACACTTCTCTCTATTTCTAAGGCTGGTTCAGTGTCAATATTCAAAAAAAGCTTTTATTGAGTGAAAGAATAAAAGGATGAATGAATGAATTACTTAATGTCATACAGCTTACCACAAAAGAAACATTACATAAAAACTCCTCACGGCAAATACCTTCAGGGATTTTTTAATCCAAAAGTCAGCAAACTTATTCTGTAAAGGGCCATACAGTAAATACTTTAAACTTTGGGGGACACATAGTGTCTGTGATCATGCTCAACTTTGCCATTGCACGTAGCAAGAACATAGCCATAGACAATGCAAAAATGAAGGGATGTTTGTGTGATTTATGGACATTTAAATCTGAAATTCTTATCATTTTCATGTGCCATAAAATATTGTGGTTTTTTTCAACCATTTAAAAATGCAAAGATCGCTCTTAACTCATGGGCCATAGAAAAACAAGCAAGACTCTAGTCCATGCAACAAGTATCAATGAATGTTTCCATGCAAAGCTGTTTCCAATTATTTCCAGTAGGAATGAATCTAAAGTGATTTCTTCAAAGCTCCTAAGTATTTTTTTTAACATGGGACCAAACTCAAAATACATACAAATGGTAAGTTTATTCTAGTTTTCAACCTTCAGTGGTTGACCTGATATACTTACATCATGGGATAGACACGAGAGCCTTTACTGTGAACATAAGTCGAAAAAATATATTATGTTAAGAGATATATTCCCTCGATATACAATTTTCTTCTTCTTAATGATCACTTATTAGGAAAATCAATGGTTATTCCAGAAATATAAGAGTAATCAGGTACCCCTCAGGGTCTTCCTGAGGGAGCCTAACTTTCATGATGTACGTTTTGTGTGTGCATTTTAAACTTATGTACAGAATCTAAATGAATTAACTATGTATGTTTACAGAGTTTAGATAAGCATCCACATTATTATTTATATTGCATTTCTGTTATCTCTGGGTCTGTCTCCTGTAAAATGTCAATGCAGGAAAAAACAGGAACAGGATATCTGTTGAGATTTAAATCTCTGCTAATCTAGTCAGTTTATACATTGGCTGTAGACAGCAAACTGAAAACCAAAACTATGAATAATGAGACAATCTTTAGGTATTTAAAAAAAATCAAACAAGTACAGTCTTATCACATGTGTTCATTTTTATTTTAAACAGCATTATTTATGGTTGGCTGGGGGGGAAAGGCATTATCTTATAAGGATCAATCTTAGTACCTAAAATTTAGAAGACAGAGGAGGAGGATTCGATTTAAAATGATTGTCCAGGGCACATCTCAACCTCACCACTGACTCACCTCAACTTTGGCAAGTTGGAACCTTCTGGGTCACAAATTTCCTCATTGTTAATTTCTTGTAATAATTATTTTGGTCAAGTTCTGGGGATTCAGAGAATACTTTAATCCCACATCTGTATACAGACAGCAAAGCTGGATGAGAACCGAAAGAACAGTCAGGACTGATAATTCCAGATCCCTACCATTAGATACATCTCAAAAAGTCTGTCTTCAAGGTACTTGTTTGCCTGTTGCTCGCTTGTTTTTTTTTTATATATTAATTCAAGTTGGCCATGAATATATAGATGTAAGATATAATAACTAACATCTGGTAGCATTAGTTATCTAGTGTTGTAATAATTGTATTGCTATGGTTTACAGGAACTCCAAAAATTCATAGGATTTTTATTATCTCTCTTCCTTCCCTTGGTTCCCTTGGTTTAGTATACGTGTTTGGTTTATGGTATTTATTCTTTTTTTTTTTAATTTTTAATGTTTATTTTTGAGAGAGAAACAGACAGACAGAGTGTGAGCAGGGGAGAGGTAGAGAGAAGGGAGACACAGAATCCGAAGCAGGCTCCAGGCTCTGAGCTGTCAGCACAGAGCCCGATGTGGGGCTGGAACCCACGAACCATGAGATCATGACCTGAGCCGAAGTTGGACGCTTAACCAACTGAGCCACCCAGGCACCCCTATAGCATTTATTCTTTTACATAGAACTCCTAATTTTCTTAGAGGTTTAATATCTTAAAATGCTTTACATGATCTATGGATAAACATCTATTTTGTTTTTTACTATCATAATTGTTTGAAGTAGTATATGCTTATTGTAAAAATTAAACAGTAAGTAGAAAAATAAAAGTTAATAATCTCCTCTAACCCCCAACCAATCTTGTCTCAAGAAATTGCCAGTGAGGGGCCCCTGGATGGTTCAGTTGGTTAAGCATCTGACTTCGGCTCAGGTCATGATCTTGCAGTTTGTGAGTTCAAGCTCCGTGTCAGGCTCTGTACTGACAGCTCAGAGCCTGGAGCCTGCTTTGGATTCTGTCTCCCTCTCTCTCTCTACCCCGCCCCTGCTCGCACTCTGTCTCTCTCTGTCTCTCAAAAAATGAGTAAAATGTTAAAAAAAAAAAAAAAAGAAATTGCCAGTGTAACCTGTGTGGTATTTAATCTCCCACACCTATTTCTATAATCATCAAGGCATATACCAACATGCATATCCATATACTGATTTTTGCTTACTCCATTTTTTTAAAAATTCAGATTATTCATTAGATAGTACTTGTTTTATTTCACTTAAAAAATGTATCTTGGAAATGCTGAATATATATATATATATTTTTTTTTAATATTTCTCTAAACTGGTGGGCATTCAGATTTTTCTTCCAGATGTTTTCCCTACAAACATCTGTAGACATATTTTCTTACGCACTTGTGCAAGTATTCTTCTAAGACCTAGTTCCAAAAGAGATACTTGCTGCCAATAACTTTCCTGAAGGGTTAAATGAGCTCATTCCAGGTATATGTGAGTGTTGATGTTATGAAACTTTTCAATGTTTTCCAAAATGGTGGGTGAAAAATTATGTTTCATTATTGCTTTATTACATATTTTCTTGAGTACTAGTGAAGTTGATCATATTTTCAAATATTCATTGGACATTTAAATTTATTATTCTTTTTCTAATAGGTTTTGTCTTTTTGTTAATCAATATTTAACAATACTTTATTTTTTTCTATGTTTAATTATTTCTTTTTGAAAGAGAGAGAGGGAGAGAGAGTCCCAAACAGGCTTCATGCTGTCAGTGCAGAGCTCAACACGGGGCTTTTTTTTTTTTCATTTTTATTTTTTTTTATTTTTTTTTTACATTTTTAATTACAGCTTTATTAAGATATAACTCACATATCATGTACTTGATCTATTTAAAGTATACAGCTCAATGGCTTTTAGTATATTCACAGACGTGTGTGTTCATCACGAGAATCAATTTTAGGACATTTTCATATCCCAAAAAGAATCTCTTTCCCTTTGGCACTTACTCCTCATTTCCTCCTAACTTCCCCCTTACCAGTTAAAGCAACTTTCTGTCTGTAGATCTAGTTTGAACATTTCTAATGTGCGTTTTTATTTTTTTTTCAATATATGAAATTTATTGTAAATTGGTTTCCATACAACACCCAGTGCTCATCCCAAAAGGTGCCCTCCTCAATACCCATCACCCACCCTGCCCTCCCTCCCACCCCCCATCAACCCTCAGTTTGTTCTCAGTTTTTAAGAACACGGGGCTTTTCTTAGCCCCTCTTTTCTTAGAGGACTCTAACCTCTTTTTTTTTTTTTTCCTTCCCCTCCCCCATGGGTTTCTGTTAAGTTTCTCAGGATCCACATAAGAGTGAAAACATATGGTATTTGTCTTTCTCTGTATGGCTTATTTCACTTAGCATAACACTTTCCAGTTCCATCCACATTGCTACAAAAGGCCATATTTCATTCTTTCTCATTGCCACATAGTACTCCATTGTGTATGTAAACCACAATTTCTTTATCCATTCATCAGTTGATGGACATTTAGGCTCTTTCCATAATTTGGCTATTGTTGAGAGTGCTGCTATAAACATTGGGGTGCAAGTGCCCCTATGCATCAGTACTCCTGTATCCCTTGGGTAAATTCCTAGCAGTGCTATTGCTGGGTCATAGGGTAGGTCTATTTTTAATTTTTTGAGGAACCTCCACACTGTTTTCCAGAGTGGCTGCACCAATTTGCATTCCCAGCAACAGTGCAAGAGGGTTCCCATTTCTCCACATCCTCGCCAGCATCTATAGTCTCCTGATTTGTTCATTTTGGCCACTCTGACTGGCATCAACACGGGGCTTTAACTCATGAACCATGAGATCATGACCTGAGCCGAAATCAAGAATTTGATGCTTAACCCGCTGAGCTACACAGGTGCCCCAATGTCTAGCAATACTTTAAATGTTTGTAATAATAACCTTTTGTCATTAGTATTGAAAATATTGGGGCGCCTGGGTGGCTCAGTTGGTTGAGCGGCCGACTTTGGCTCAGGCCATGATCTTACGTTCCATTAAACTTTAAAATTGTGTTGTCTAATCTTAAAAAACACATGTGGAAATTCTGATTGAACAAATATAAATTGATTTCACATATTCATTTTTGAAAGACTAATATTTTCATAATACTCTTTCAGTTCAGGAACAGAGCATGTCCCTTCATTTATTTGGAATCTTCAATAACATTATGTCCACACATAATCTGAAACTTTCTTTTAAATGCATTCCCCCTACTCTGATTACTAAAGAAGAGCAACTGATCTGTTTTCATGCTAATCTTATATCCAGCTACTGTATATAATTCTAACACCTTTAGTAGAGTCATTTGGATTACATGCAAATAAAGATATTTGTCTTTTTTTTATATTTATGCTATTTATTTTGTTTTCTTGTCTCATGGCTTTATCTAGAAAATTCAAAATAGCATTTAATAATGAGAAAAAACTGTGATTATCCTAGTGTTAGTCTTACTTTTAATGAGAATAACTCTAATATTTTACTAAGAGGCACGCTACTGAACTTTTAGATAAATTGTCTTTATAATGTTGTGATAGTTTTCTCTGTCACTATTTTTCTTAGCATTTTTATTAGGAACACAGTTAACTTTAAATTTTATTTAATTTTCTTTTTTTAGGCTGTATTGACAGAATGGCAATGCTTTTTTCTTCTTTCATTTGATAATGAAATGAATTATGTTGCTGGCCTTTTTTAGGTGAACTATCCTGGCATTCCTGGAACAAAACTTACTTCATATATTATTCTTTGAATACACTGATAAATCTGATTTGCCTATATATGTCTAGGTCTACAATTTTTATACTTTCAGTATTGAGTTTGAAATTAATGTTATGCTAGCTTTGCAAATGGTGTGTGTACTTTCTCCATAATCTTGAATAATTGCATTATGTGTGAATTACCTCTTTTTGAATGTTACCCAGAACACAAGTGTAAAACCATCTGGATCTCATGTATTTAAAAATACTGAGTGTTCTGTAACAACTTTTTATAACATTTGTAATTTCTTCTAGAACAATTGGTCTATTTAGATTTTCTATCTTTTCTGGGGCAAAGTCTGGCATTTATATTTTGCTTGATAAATTATCTAACAAATTATATAATAAAATTTCTAATTTAAGCATAGCATAATGTATAGTGTCGTTGAATCATTAAGCTGTATACTTGAAACTAATGTAATGTTGTGCATCAACTACACTCAGATTTTTAAAAAATTTTCTAATTTATAACCAGACAGTTGTACATAACATTTTAAAACCTTTATTAAATTCAATACCATCTATAATTATATTTATCATACCTGATATTATATAATTTTTCCTTTTGTTCTTAAATCAGACCACTCTATTTAACCTCTATTATATTTTTAATAAATATATAGCAAATAATAATTGAGGGAATAAATAATAAATCACCTGATAAGGACTCCATCCATAGCTAGCCAATTTGATATAGTCACCAAAAATATTTGTTTCCTCACTCCCGTAGTAACAAATAAGCCCAGACAAGAAGGGCACGATAAACCAATTTAATTCCTTAACTCAATACAATAGCCCTGGATTTTATTTACGTGTGTGTGTGTGTGTGTGTGTGTGTGTGTGTGTGTGTGTTTGTTTATGTCACCTGGGATTCTACACTATTGTTTCTACTTCCTGTTATACCTGGATTAATGCTACGGATGAGATGGAACAATCTATATGTAAGCTAAAAGAAAAGGTACATCCTGATTCTCTTAATTAGACACAGGAAATTAGTTTTCCTGACCAGCCCTGAGAAATCTATGTCATGGTTCCAAAATGTTATCTAGGCCCTTTTTATAACACTTCTGGTTACACTCATTTGTGTCACAGTTATTCAATATTTGTTGTCCATTTTCTTGAATGATTCTGCATAGCCACTATCCAAACAGATGATTTAACAAATGATTCAGAAATGAAAACAGGATGAAAACGTGCTGATCAAATGAAATCTCATCTTCATGAGAATAAACAACAGTAGTGAATATTTTGGCAATCTTCCTGCAGCTTTATCTGGATAAGGACCAAAATGTGGGAGTGTGAATAAAAATGTTCACACTATCTTAGGGAAAAGAATGATTGTTCCTTAGCCATAGTAGCAAGTAACCATCAGGATCATTTTTAAATCTATTCGATTGATCACTGACACTCTGCCTCAATTAACATGCTTTTTTTACAAGCTAACCAGTCAATAACAGTCCCTCACTTCTGAAAGTCAGCCAGTGAGAAACAGATTTGTTTCAAGAAACATGCCTCTGAATGCCAAGCAATCAACAACCATCTCACCTGAGTAATCACGCTGAAATGGATAAAGTCAACCCACTTATGCCTCTCAAAGTATGCCAATCCCTGAACCTCATGGTGTTCAAGAACCCTGCATAAGATCAGAAGTCTACTCTTTTCAGAGACACTGTGTGTGATTGGCATAGTCTTCCCTCATTATAAGAAATAAATTCAGCATTGTGTTTTTATATCAGATATTAAGTACTGATCTCAACACCCTTTGCCATTCACTAAAGATTTATTTAATGCTAACTATTGGGATTTTTAAAAAATAGGTAAGGCAAGTTCGCTGCTCATTTGTGAATTCACAGAGTAAAATGCACACTATTTTCAAGTATGTTTAATGTCCCCAAATATCCTGAAGAAGAGTAGTGCAGTAAGGCCTAAGAAAAATCTCTGACTTGATGCATAACCCAATAAATAATTCTAATTTACCATCTGTACCAATTACTTATTCTTCATGCTACCTGTGATTCTAAAAAAGTTTTTAGTACACTTCTAAATCTGTTTGGTATCTGTCTTTCTCTGTATGGCTTATTTCACTTAGCATAACACTCTCCAGGAGGGCACCTGTTGGGATGAGCACTGGGTGTTGTATGGAAACCAATTTGACAGTAAATTTCATATATTTTTTAAAAAATCTGTTTTGGGAGTAGACAGATGAGGGAAAAAAGGAAAGGAGAAAAAGGATCTGAAAGGAAAAAAATCAGTAAAGGAGGAAGAATAAAAGGAAGAGAAAGTAAGTTCTGGCAAATTATTTATGGGAAAGACAAAGCCTCAATGCATCTATAAACTGAACAAAGTTTTTTGTGTGCTCTCTTTTCATTTTCCTTTCCCTCACTCCGGGCCTCTGAAGTACTCTCCATTTGCTCTCCTTGTCTTAACTGAGGACCTAATTTAACCTCACTTGGCTGTGAACTAATCCCCATAAGAATGTAATAAAGCTTCCATTTAAAAACATCTATTGGACACTCAGTATGTGTCATACTGGGTGTTATCACTCCCAGAGAGATTCTCAATGACCCAAAGACATCTTAAAACCCAAAGTAATAAGTCCATTGTGAATTTTTAAGCACTCAAATATCTGGTAGGGCATGTATTTGGGGCAGGGAACCACACAAATAGTCACAATAGTATTTTGAACTTTGGAAAATCCCATAAGCCTTATTAAATTTCAACTTCCTTCTACTTTCTTCCAGAACAAGTTTTCAGGAGAAGGCAAAGTATCCCTTTTACACTTATCTATAACTGTATATGGAGGAGGGGTTAAGGAAGTGGTAGGGAGTGGGAGCTTTCATTTAAAAGCTTACCAGAGCCATTACATAAAACGATGGATTTTGTCACTTTCAGAAATAGAAACATACGCTGAATGAATCTCTGTGGTCTCATACTATTTTGTGTTTTATGACTGTCATTATTCTCTGTGTATAAGAAGAGTTATAACAGTTACATTATATCCCTTTTGGCTGCAACTTTCTTTGACTAAGATTAAAAACTTCTGAGGTGCCTGAGTGGCTCAGTCGCTTAAGCAGCTAACTCTTGATTTCATCTCAGATCATGATCTCACAGTTCATGAGATCGAGCCCCGAGATGGGCTCTGCGCTGACAATGTGGAGCCTGATTGGGATTCTCTCTCTCTTTCTTTCTGCTCCTCCCCCACGTGCATGGGCGTGTTCTCTCTCTGAAAATAAACATTTAATAAATAAATAAATACCAAATAAATAAATAAATAAATAAATGTTTTGTGATTATGTTAATAAACATGGTTTTCTAATTTTGTTTGTTAAGCTATTGCTGAATTTAATACCCATTTGATAGTGAAGCTTTCTTCGCCATGAAAATGTCAGTTGCCATTATATTTAGTACTACACCAGCCCTAAAGTTTGCTTATATTTTAAACTGGAAAGGGAAGTAATTCAAAATTGTAGGGGCTAGAATTAAATTGGTTTTAATGTATTTTATGTCTCCTGCGTGTTAAAATTGATCTCCTTATTAAAAACATTTGCTTTCTTAAAGTCTATTTATTAAGTAAATGAATTCTTAAGGTTCCCTCCCGAATTTTTCAACAAAACAGAATGTGCAAATTAAAATTAAGTCAATATTTGAATCCTAAACCTTCCAGCAGTTCTGACCCTACTTCTGAGGTTATCACAAGCCAGAAGGTTACGTCCAAAAAGAATCTCAGGCATTGTCTGGCATCCTTTTCTCCTTCAACTTTCATTCTTCCTTCATTCTGAAGCATTGGCAAAACTGGTCTAATTCAAAATTGAATCACAGACAATACTGTGTGTGTGTGTGTCTGTGTGTGTCTGTGTGTGTTGTGGTGGTGGTGGTGGTTTGTCTACATATTTTTATTACTTTTCTTAATGGAGATATTTCCATTCTCATGTTACTCTAAACTAGAAACTGTCATCCCACCAAGTGAATAAGTTGTTTACATAATAATTAGGTTGTTTCAGGAGGAACCAAATCAGTGTATTTTTTGACAATCCATTGTTCTCTGCTCTCACTGGCTATCTAGCTCTAGGCAGTCACTGAAGTTTCACTATCTTAGTTTCTCCAGCTGCAAAAAGTATAATTCCTCCATACAAAGTGTAATTGTTAGGACTAAATGGGGTCAAACAATAATTTATACAAAAGCACTTTCTTGGGGTGCCTGGGTGGCTCAGTCTGTTAAGCGTCCGACTTCGGCTCAGGTCATGATCTCACAGTCCATGAGTTCAAGCCCCGCGTCGGGCTCTGTGCTGACAGCTCAGAGCCTGGAGCCTGCTTCGGATTCTGTGTCTCCCTCTCTCTCTGACCCTCCCCCGTTCATGCTCTGTCTCTCTGTCTCAAAAATAAATAAACATTAAAAAAACTCAAAAGCACTTTGTAAATTTAAAGAAAGGATTTTTTTTTAACACAAATACTTTTCTCCAGCATATCTATGGCAAACTTTGGCACAGGGAGTGTAGAAAAGAGGAATTAAAATTAAAATTTAAATTTAAGTAAGACTAATTAAATGCACAATAGCTTTATTCCTAGGCAGCCTAGGAAATTAGCTATACAGCTATTATTTTGTTAACACTATTAGTAAGGAAGAATTCAGTCAGGGGGTCCAATTCAAAGACAGTCATTTCAGGAAATATCCTTGAGTTTCTGATTAAGAGACATTTCAATTCACTTTATACATTCTTCCCACCAATAGTATCGGTATTTCTTATTTTTACTACTTCTTATTACTGCTTTAAACTTATTATTATGCCAAATACACCTTTATCGAATTTGTCCTACAAAAATTCTATGATATATATTTCAGCTTCCACTGCATGTTTTTATAGTTAAATCTGTTTCTACGTCAGCACTTCTATTATACATTTGTTTTTTAGGAGTTTGAAACTCATCCATAAAAATTAACTAAGGCTGAAACTTGGCAGACTGCAAAGAAGCACATTTTGTTTTTACCAACCTTCAAGAAAATCCATATGGCTGTTTCTAAATTCCTGTATATCAGGCTTAAATAAAATAAATCCTGGCCAACATGAGACACTTATTTAGGCTAATTCACTTCAAAAACAGAGGTTTTTTTTAATGCAATTATTCCATGACTGGATCCCATGTCTCCTCCAAGTGGCTCAGCCCTCCCTCCCCCGCCCCAGGTGGATGCCTGGTCACCCTGGTAGCTGGCCTGGCTGCCACCTGCAGCCCAACACTTCTGACCCTGAGATGCGTAGCTAATGTTTCATGTTGTCATAGGACTGCGAAGGTTTCTAGGAGCTGCCAACTGAATTGTCACATCAGAGATTTCCTTGGCTTAGCCTTGTTCCTCCTCTATCCCACCCAAAGACATGCCCTTTTCAGTATTGTGGTCACATCCATAAGCCCCAGAAGGCAGCATGTGAAAAAAATTACTTCTCACTCCTGTAGGCAGAGCTGTCTCTAATCTGACAAATCAAGCCATTGCTTTGAACTGATGGAACAGAATTTTCCACGGGTCTCTCCTGTTTCTGCATGTCTTGCAAATGAGGCACTGACTGCTCTTTGTTTCAGACCACCTTCTCGAGGATGTTTGTATAATGAAGAGTCTTGAGAGCCAGAGGTAAGGTCTCTCTCTGGAGGAAAGGGCAGGTATGTTTACTATCCAGCATAAAAATGATAATATCTCTCTCCAAAACAAAGGGCAGTCCAGCTTGCTGCTCGTTATTATGGATTCAGGCTCCTAAACTAAACAGGAGCATTCCTCTCCTGCATAGGCAGGTATCATCTGACTCTCTTCACATTCCCGCTGTGGGAATGGGGGCTTGGAGAACTTGCACATAAATGCTGGCTCTCTGGCAACTACTATGACTGTTGTTACTATGAGTAATAAACTGTCTTTCATCTCAGATCCAGGCATCTCATCGCTTCTAACAGCATTCACTAAAAGGTGGCCTGTAGGGTGAAACTCAGAACACACGGGCTGTCTCTTCCACCAGCATGTAAGCTCCTCGCAAGTTGACACCATATCCGCATTGTTTATCACTGTATCTCCAACACTTAGACCATTGCTGGTAAATAGATGGTGTTCAGTAAATATTTTTTTTCGTAAGTGTGAAGTAGAGATCTAAATTCAAAAAAAGGAGGCGTGGCAATTCCTGGGGGCTCCCTGATGACAAAAGTTTCAAGGAAAGAAGTGAGATTTCAGGTCAACTCTGACTGCTCCCCTGCATCCAGTCTCCCCTCTACTCTGCTATGAGAATTTGAAAATATCACTCAGAGACCAAGCCTCTCCAAAAGCCCTTTAATTTTTTAGATTTCTAGTAGAAACACACCTTATATCTTCACTTCTTTGCTTCCAGTAGATCACAGAATATAACCTCAGAGATTCTGTATCCTTTAAGATACAGTGTGTGGGGGTTTTTTCCTCTTCGATCTTGGCTTCTTAAATATTTCCACTCTCCTTTTCAAAAGACAGAATTGGAGCCGTACAGTGAATGACAGGTCTTTTACGCCTCACCTTAAAAACCTGTCTGTCAAGGAACAATCAGGTTGTATTACTTTTAAATGCTGAAATTAATTTTTTTTCAAAATGTAAAAAGGTTTCCTCATCAATGGTTCCTTGGTCTGACTTCATGACCACTTCATGATGCACAGCATACTACACTATTCTCAGAAAAAGATTTTAAATTCCTCTAAAGCATTTGGAGGTTTGAGGCTAATTTGAAGATCCTTTTAAAACTAAAAGAGCCCGAGAGCAGTAGCCACGGTGGGCAGAGGCAAGAGGAAGAGGATGGTGTGGCTGACGGTGGCCACAAAAGGACAGAAAGTGAGGACCATTTTGGACTTAAGAGGGGCTCTGACATGGAGCAACAGAAAAGCCCATTTGGGAACTTTCTACTCGAATCTAAAATGTTGCTAGATTCATACTGTTATTGGATCCAGAAGTTCCTTAAGATTCATGGTGCAAAAAGGGCAGAATTTGTCACTATCTCTCCATCCTATTGAACTAATAACCCTTTTTTCCCTTAAAGCTATTTCAAAAGACTTGTACTTTTCCTAATATTTTTAAAGTCTCAGATGGAAAACCTTAAACACCCACATCTTACTTCCAGTCCACACACACACACACACACAAATTACAGTAACACACTAGGGAGTCCATGAATACCCTGGTGAGATGAAGATATAATGTTTTCAAAAATAAAACCCCGGGACACCTGGGTGGCTCAGTCAGTTGAGCGTCCAACTCTTGATCTTGGTTCAGGTCATGATCTCACATTTTGTGGGATTGAGCCCCTCATGAGGTTCTACACTGACAGCATGGAGCCTGCTTGGGATTCTCTCTCTCTCTCTCTCTCTCTCTCTCTCTCTCTCTCTCCCTCCCTCTCTGCTCCTCCCCTGCTCTCTCTCTTTCTCTCTGAATAAATAAGTAAACTTAAAAAAAAAAAGAATCCCATCCCAGTCAATAGTTTTACCAGTCAGTTCTTACCAATCAGCCTCATGTTTTAAACTTTTACCAATTCCAACTTAAGAAGAGCAAATGCCTAATGAATTAGTTTTAAGATAAAACAGAAGTTTGACATGGATGTAGTGTTCACGACAGAGAAGGATTAATAGAGTTTGGCCTGAAGAAAACTCAAGCCCAGGCAGGTGGCGGGCAGAATTCCACTCAGAAGAGCCAGCACACCTCACTGGACCATGTTTACCCAATCCTTGGCCCCTTCTTCAACAGACACTGCCAGTTGGAGCAAACTGAGCCAAATGGTGTGGTGGTTTTCTAATGAGGCTGAGCAGAGAGAGAATGAACCAAGGAAATGTTTTCTTGTGGCCAAAGCAAGGCTAAGTTATGGACTCAGACCTGCAGAAGTGAGAGGTTTATGTACTCACCAGCTGCTGTTCCTCTGCCCTTTGCACGAAGCCTAGTGGTATGGCCAGGCACAAAGTGCTCTTAAAAGTGATGCCAGGAGTTCCCTTGAAAATGGCTTTTCATTCTGGGCAGTGAAGCAATCTCTGGGTGTGAAGTCACGTCTGAGGTTTACAAGTTATTGCTGACATCAATAAAATGCAGCATTTGTTATTCTCCCCTCAGTGTCCTGTAGGCATTCTGGCATTCACTAAATGCTTCCTAAAAATATCATTTGGCAAACATTTGTATTTTATTCATAAAGGCTTATGTACATCATGGAGAGGGTCATTTTAGAAGGCTGTCATAAAAATGTAACACATGCATTCACTGAATCAAATTGTTCCTTCCCTGTGCCTCTAGGTGACTCCAGATCTCTCTCTAACTGACGCAGGTTGAAGGTCTATGTGTCAAGTTTCCTCAGGTAATGTTTGAAACATAAAAAGCAGGCCACTTAAGAATTCTTCAGCCGGATGCTTCATCAATTAGTTTGTCAGTAGATGTGCCTGTCTACATTCCCATCTGGTTGTCATGAGACATTAAAGCTATCTTCTCCAGGTATAAGTAGAGAATGAGAATTGACTAGGCCTGTCATTTGAACCAAGATAAAAGGTAACCTAATGACCACCTCATTTAACTGACACTAAAAGTATGCTAAAGAATATTGGTCATTACAACCCTGGGATCCACAAGAGAAGACAACAGTGGAGTGGAAAAAATTGTTGAGCTCTGCCAGCCCTCTCCCAATCTAGGCAGCAGATAAACAGAAAGCAGAAGTAAGAATAAACAGTGAGAGTAAGAAGAAAGAAGGAGAGAAAACAGGGCGATTGGCTGAAGATCTGTTGACTGAATACCTGCATTGGCTGACATTCCCCCTCCTTCATATGCAGCAGGGTCATATGCACCCAAGTGAAAGCAGAAAATGATGCTGCGAATAAAATGAGCTATCTGCATTGAAGGAATTAAGGCTTCCAAGTAAGGGACTGGAGCCATATAGTAGGGCCCTCATTGTTTTGGCAAGTCTTGTGCGAGGTTGGAGGAGGAAAAATTCTGCCTTCCTGTCCCAAGCCTGTATAACCTAGAGTGAGATCTAGCAGCCAATAAGTTGTCCACATTACACATAACACAGCCAACTGTCATTCAGGACACAGCCTGGTTGTCAGGTGAATAAGAAAGCATGTACCTATATGAATCAACCTCATTCTTCATGCACAAATATGTATAGTAAACCAAGATATCAGACATTTGAGGAAGACCAGTAACACCAAAGAGGAGGATCAAGCTGAACAAACAGAACTGACCCCAGAGGAAACAAAAATAATTCAGATCCAATCAAGAGAAATTTTAACTAATGCCATCAAAGATATTAAGGAAATGTTAGTAATAAATAAAGAAAATATTAAAAAGGAATGATGAGAAAGAAAGCATTCTTGGAAAATAACAGTCTAAAAGCCAAAATAAATTTTCAATAGAAAGTTGGTGGAAAAAGTTAACATCACATACAAGTAAAGGAAAAAGATATAATTTTTAAAATATGAGAGAATAATGACAAAAGATACAGAATCAGACAATTTTCTTTTAAAAGTTCCAGAAACAGAGGAAAAGTAAAATTGAGAGAAGGGAAATAATAATGAATTTTTAAAAATAATATTTATCATAACTGAAAACAGAAGTCTTCAAATTAAAACATCAAAGCAGGATAAATGAAATCTCTCTCTCTCTCTCTCTCTCTCTCTCTCTCTCTCTCTCTCTCTCTCACACACACACACACACACACACACACACACATACACACATACACACACACACCTGAGTACATACTCACAAAACGTCAGAACGGGAGATAAGGAAAATGACCAGAAAGTATCCACAGAAACAAAAAAGCTATGCACAGATAAGAAAAATGAGATTAGTATCACATTTCTCATCAGGGACACTGAATGCTGGAAACTAATGAAAACAATGCCTTCGCACATAACACAAGAAATTATTTCAACTCAGAATTCTGTACCTAGGCAAATTTGTAATCAAAACATGAAGACTTTATAAGACATCTTTGTGCATACAGGTAATCAGTGTGTTTATCTTCCTTTCTGTAAATGAAAAGAATTACTTGAAGATGCACTACAGTTAAATTAAAAAGGAAACAACAAAAAGAAGGACATAAGATCCAAGAGAACCCAGAATTATGCTTCTTCAGCAGGCCTAGGACACATACTGGTGCATCTGACAAGTAGTATAACTAAGAAACTGAAGTATTTAGGGACACAAGTTTTGTTGTTGTTTTTTAAGGCACACAAGTTCTTTCTGGGAAATAAAAACCACAAGAGGTAATTAGAAACTTTAAGAAGAATAAAAAAAACTAGAGGAAATATATGGTCCAAATAAGAAGCACATTGAAATGTCATTGTTTTGGGCAATAGGCATCTGAGAAAAGAACTTATTTGACTTTTATGCTGGAACATCTTCTCCTAAACATTACAAATTCAGAGATGCAAGATTCTATTTATTTTTCTATGGATTTTTACACATAGAAATATTTATACAATCATGACATTTATTTTCCACTTTAAATCCAATTTACATCCATGGAAAACCTTAATTTACAGTATGGAAGCCCTATTTATAGCAATGGCAAAGAATTCAAATGCTGCAAAAGTTAACTATATAAAATGCTGGTAGAGTTGGCAGGTTTTGAAAGGAGAAGGGGAAAAAGAGAGATGGGGGTGAGGGACACAGAAACACACCAAAGGGCTCATTCGTGTAGCTGGGAGGAAAGAGAAGTGTCCAACATGTATTAGGAGACAGTTTAAGGAGTAGGGAGTGATTAGATAGAAATTCAAGCAGAAAGTAAGCAAGGGACATAAGCATAATATTTAACATAATGGTTGTAATAATCAGAAGAGACAAACCCAGAAATGGTTCAAAATTATTTTGTCTGAGGCAGCAATGCTCCAAGTATGTCCCAGGACCCATGTGAGTCCACAAACACTTTTAGGGAATCCACAGGGTCAAAACTATTTTCAAAACCATACCAAAATGTTATTGGCCCTTATCAGTCTCACTTTGCCATCACTGCACTGTGAAGTTTCCTAGAGGGCTACATGATGTTTAATATTGCAACAGATTGCACACAGAATCAGAGATGAGAATCTTCTTGTCTTGTGTTAATCCAGACATTTAAAGAGATTTACAAAAAAAACAAACTACAAAAAACCACAGAACCATGCCGCTCTTCTCACTACATAGAAAATTTCTTTCAACACTTTTTTCATTAAATGGAATATTTACATGTTTATTTTTAATATTTTAGATAGTTATTCATTGGTTTAATTCCACTCGGATAAGAGTAGTGGAATAGTAGTGTCAGTTTTGTCCGTTAGCCTATCTCCAGAGTTTAGCACCATGCCTTGTGTATGAAGCACATGGTGAGATTTGTGGAATGAAAGAATATTAGCTTTTCACAATTAGCATTCCCATTTTTTGTTTGAAGGCTGCCATTGGCTTAACTGGGTGCGAGTTAACATGAGAGTCTGGATAGAGGCCAGAAGAGTTATAGCTACGCGTTGAAGGAAAAAATCAAGATGTGAGAAAATATATTCCGGCCTGTCAGTCATTTGAAATATGTCAGTCATATTTCAAATGTCAGTCATATGTCTGTCAAATGTCTGCCAGGAAGATCTGGCAGATCTGTGTTTGACGATCTTTTTAGGCTTTGGAAAAAAAGCTTTTTTCGGTCATACATTTATTGTCAAGAATTAGTGAATAATTACTCTTCTGCTCACACAATAGTAGGCTCTGTGGACACATCTGTTGGTAAATGGCATTTTTAAATGTGAACATGTGATGGTTTTATTATCGGTTTTTAAATGAATCGACAAGTGGAAGTTTTAAAAGTTTCTTGGTTTAAGTTTCTAATATGATAAAAATTGACAGATTAGCAAATACTCTTGGGGCTCTTCAAAAAGTTCTAGGAGTCTGAAAGAATCCTAAAACCAAAAAGTTTTCTCTGAGAGGTAAGATGACAAGGAAACACCTCCCTTGCCCTTGGGTGCATCTCTATGCTGTTTTAAATATTCACATGCACATACATTATTTTTTATTGAGATATGATTGGCGTGTTATATTCGTTTGGGGTACAACATAATGATTCAGTATTTGCATATATTGTGAAATGATCACCACAATAAGTCTAGTAACTTTTTGATAGCAGTTGTTAAATGCATACACAAATAAGACAGTGGTGTTCAGACAAGAGAGGTACAAAAATAGCAGCTACATACCAACAATGACTAAAAGGGAGCTAGATTTTCAGGAAATGGAAGCAAATTTCCCAGCAAACACTATTGCATGTTGAAATCAACCAATGGGTTTTACCTATGGAAAGCCTTTAAATGAACCCAAATAAGTAATCCCCTCATAGACCTCAGGTATACTTCTGGGCAGAGGAGAGGACTTGGCTAGACAACCCTGTGGATTCCTTAGAAACTGCAGGAGGCTGTGTGTTCAGCGTGATACCCCTCATGGTCAAAACATCTATTTAATATCGCTTTCTAATTTTTTTACAGTATATTGATGGATGCCACGTAAACACATATGCAGATAATAACACTGTGCTTGTAATGCCAGTTTTCTTTCATGAAGCTTAAATTGCCTCACAAACATCACCTCAATCCAAATTCTTATCCAAAAATTATACTCGTCCTAAGCCAAAGTATATACTTCTCTCATCATTCCCTCCCTGCCTGTCTGTCTGTCTCTCTCTCCCCCTCTTGCCCCTTCCTGGGTTTAAATTTGGTCGTTAAGAGACTGCTAAAACACAAATCATGATTCTTTCGAAAATGTCAAAATTACCTAAGTAAAATCTATTATATTATTTACTGCCAAAGTCAGGGAAGCCAATTAAACTGTGATTTTACTTTTGGCTTTAAGATGCCAGAAACTGTAGCCAAGATTATATCTCAGCGATCTAAATTAATTTAGCTTTAAATGCTTGTTCAAAATGAAAATGAAGAGGACAGTATTGGTGACTTTAGTGTGTTATCTTTATAATCCACATCGGGTTACAATTGTTTTGTTTTCATATCATTAGCGAGCATTATTTGTGCCACGATTAATGTTTATACTTAATTGTCTTGTTTTTCAAAAGACTGAAAACAAAAGGCAAGAGTGACAATAGGCATATTGAGGAATTATATAGTCAAAGACTTTGTGTCACAAGACGTGTCTAATCTGCTTCCAAAGACATAAAGGAGTTATACGAAAAGCTTGCTCTCCAGTTAATATTTAATATGAAGATATCTTAGGACTGGACATAACTACTTAAAGGCTTAGAACAATAATAAATAGCTTTTATTTAAAACCTACTCTGTGCGAGTCACTCTGTTAAACACTTTACATTCATATTTCATCAATCTTAATAATCACTCTACATTAAAGAAAGAATATTATGCCCAATAAGTTGAGGATTAGATAAGGTTAGTAACTTGTCTAACGCTTCATAACTAGTACACAGCAAAGCCAGAACTCAAGCCTGTATCTGCTAAATTCCATAGCCTATATCTTAACCATTTTGCTAAATGTGAAGAGCTTATAAATGGCATCCTACAAACACGAGAACAGTGAATCTTCCATTGTTTATCATCCATACTAAGAATGGGCACTTTACTCTAAACCTAAGACATACAATGCATATCGTTTAAGAAATATTTATTGAATGCTTCCAATGTTAAGACACTACACTAGAAGATGCTAAGGGGGGCTATAAAGAGGGACAAGTAAGGCAGCTGGTATCAATGGGTTTATGGTCTAAAGAGAGAGAAAGAATGAAATAAATATGAAATGAAACAAAATGGAGAAAGAGGCATAGGCTCTCAAAGAGCAGAGAGAGGCTTCATAGTAAATGTTTAAGTGGGGTCTCAAAGAGTGAATGGGATTTCTTCATGTGAAGAATCAAGGAGGGGTGCCTGGATAGTTCAATCAGTTAAGCATCTGACTACAGCTCAGGTCATAATCTCACAGCTTGTGGGTTTGAACCCCACATCAAGCTCTGTGCTGATAGCTCAGAGCCTGGAGCCTGCTTCAGATTCTCTGTCTTTCCCTTTCTTTCTACCCCTCCCCTACTTGTTCATTCTCTCTCTCTCTCTCTCTCTCTCTCTCTCTCTCTCTCTCTCTCTTTCAAAAATAAACATTAAAAAAAAAAAGAATCAAGGAAAGGCACATAGACTGAGAGCAGGGCACGATTAAATACACAGAGGAAATAGGCACGGGGAGTGTCCAAGGGACACAAGCCATCTGATGGGACTGGTGTAGAGGCAAATGAGGCTAGAAGGATATTTGGGGGCCATGTTTGGGGAATGTTTCTATGCTTGTATAAAGAAATCAGACCTTACTTCTGGGATAATAAAGGGGAAGTTTTACAGAAAAAGGAAAGGACTCAATGGCATCAGAGACATGAGGAGAGAAGCCATGCTATTTACTGTGATAGCCAATGTGTGAAATGATGAACCGCTGAAAGAAAGGTAGGAGGAGAGTAACAAGAAGACAGCGAGATGTGGGATAAGAAGACAGCTCCTTAGAGGACTAGAAAGTAAAAGGAGAAGATCAAGAGAAAAAAAACAATACAACAGATTTGGTTTGAGATATACTAATTTTGAGATGCCTGAAGGAAAATCCACACAAAGATATCTCATGACTCTTGGAAACTTGGGCCTGGGAATTGAAAGAAAGGTCAATGTTGCCATTATTATGTTCAGGAATAATCAGCAGCGTCCTGAGTAGCCTCAAGCAGATGTTGAATGAGAACAGGGAAAAAGGTAGAATTCTAGTGAGCATCAATTTTTACAGGAAAAACAGAGGAGGAGGAGCTAGTTTAAAAAAGAGGTCAGTTAACAAACAACAGGAAACTTCAGTATTTTAATAGAAGTCAAGAGGGGGAGGAGTATTTTCAAGAAGTAATGAGCAATCAGTGCCGTAAGCTCTCAGGAGGTTACCTCAAATGAGACTGAGAAATAGGGCGCTTGGGTGGCTCAGTGGGTTGGGCGTCCTGATTCTTGATAGCCACTCAGGTTGTGATCTCACAGTCACGAGACTGAGCCCTGCATGGGGCTCTGCATTGATTGTGGAGCCGGCTTGGGATTCTCTCTCTCCCCCTCTCTCTCTCTGTCCCTCCCCCACCCAAATAAATAAGCTTTTTTTTAAAAAATGAGACTGAGGAGAGACTTAGAGCAAAGATGTCCCCATAATCTTTGTGCAGTTTCTCAGGCTCATTTCCACGTGCTGACGCCACCTGCTTCTTCCTTGTTGCCTGTAAGTATCCTCTGAAAAGAGGTACAGTTTCACTGTTCAATAAACACGTGTTCATGTGGCGATGATGACAACGTTGACTGCCTGCCTAGGAAGCATCAGGTCCAGGGTATGCTTCTGATTTAGATTTTAGAGTTTCGGGAAGCAATTCATTTTTCTCCCCCGTTGGTCCTTTGTTCCAATAACAACTTACCACCGGATGTCTATTATAAGGGACTTGCATTTCTCACCTGGTCTTAGCATATGTTAAAGCCAGAAATAGATTTTTTGTGCTTCTAACTTGAAAAATAAATATCTCCTTCTTCCAGTAAAGGAGCTATACAACATTTCTGGCCTTACTGTAAATTCAATCATTCATTCACCAACAAGCATTTATCAAACAGCTGATGTGTATAAGGCTGGGTGTGCTGCAGGAAGCCGGACAAAGCCCCAACCCACATGGAACTCACATTCTAGTGACAGAGATAAATAATGAATGAATTGATTAATACAGATGTAACAACCTCAGGCTTTAGTCTCTAAAGTCTCTAGTGCTCTAGTGACAACAGTAAAAGCAGACAGTGTGACCTGTTAGGCCAGGCCTCTCTGAGAAGACATTTGAGCTGAGACCAGAATGAAGAGAGTGACTGACCCAGTCTGGGACTTGGGGAAGGAGCATTCCTGGCAGAAAGAACAGCAAATGCAAAGTCCCGGAAGCTCAGCACAGGATCTTGGCACGTTCAAAGAACAGCAAGTTCATTTCCTTTGGATATATACCCAGAAATGGAATCGCTGGAACATAGGGTACTTCTATTTTTAATATTTTGAGGAACCACCATACTGTTTTCCACAATGGCTGCACCAACAGTGTACAAGTGTTCCCTCTTCTCCACATCCTTGTCAACACTTGTTATTTCTTCTCTTTTTTATTTTATTTTATTTTTTATTTTTTTTTTCAACTTTTTTTTTTTATTTATTTTTGGGACAGAGAGAGACAGAGCATGAACGGGGGAGGGGCAGAGAAAGAGGGAGACACAGAATCGGAAACAGGCCCCAGGCTCCGAGCCATCAGCCCAGAGCCTGACGCGGGGCTCGAACTCACGGACCGCGAGATCATGACCTGGCTGAAGTCGGACGCTTAACCGACTGCGCCACCCAGGCGCCCCTCTTCTCTTTTTTATAATAGCCATCCTAACAGGTGTGAGGTGATATCTCATTGTGGTTTTGATTTGCATTTCCCTGATGATTAGTGATGCTGAGCACCTTTTAATGTATCCGTTGTCCATTTGTATGTCTTCTTTGGAAAAATATCTGTTCATGTTGACTATTTTTTAATTGGGTTATTTAGAGGTTTTGCAGTTTGCTGCTATAGAGTTGTATGAGTTCCTTATATATTGTTGGCATTAACCCCTTGTCAGATATATGTTTTGCAAATATTCTCTCTCATTCCATAAGTGTCTAGAGTTAATAATACCATCCAATATACTTGAAATTTGCTAAAAGAGTAGATCTTAAGTATTCTTGCCACACATATGTACAAAAAAAAAAGAAAAAAGAATGAAAAGGTAACTATGTGAGGTAATGGATGTATTAACTTGATTGTGGCAACCATTTCACAATGGACACAGATGAAATCATTACATTGTACACCTTCTAAAAACTCATATTGTACAACCCAAATACATACAGTTTTTATTTGTCAATCATATTCCAATAAAGTTGGGGGAGGTAGGGGTTGAAGAACAGCAAATTCTTCCAAAGCCTCAATGGGGAGCTGAGAAGACATGAAGGATTGAGGACATACTCGCTCACAAAGCACACTATCTCTACCACT
Source organism: Panthera pardus (assembly GCF_024362965.1). NCBI lineage: Eukaryota > Metazoa > Chordata > Mammalia > Carnivora > Felidae > Panthera > Panthera pardus. Next base: position 45,971,383 of record NW_026526991.1, on the reverse strand, counting down.
TTCTACAGCTTTGCTTCCATGTACTTTGCTAACTTGCCTTTCACAAACATCAAATTCCTCACATTTTCTTCCCAATAGATATTATGAACAACTGGAATTCTTATAGGACTCTCATGTCTAATTCATTTATCTGAATAAAATAAGGGGGAAAGATTCAGAATACTCTTCTTTGGGCTATACAAATAAAAGATGGTAATTGCCTTAGTATTAAAGTCTGTAACCCTAACCTTAATGCTAACCCTTCCTTTGAAATGGTATGCTTGAAAAAACAAAATGACTTTGGAAGGACAGGCAATATTTACTTATTGCCTTTTTAGACCCCAGCCTACTTTTGCACAGCCCTGACACCTAATTTCTTCTGGCACTATGCACTTGGTCATGAGTACTTAGGTCCACACACTATATTCACGACTGTCCAGAAAAGAGCTAACCATTGACCACATCAGTGTTCCTCCATGGATCCATTTGCAAAACTGGGGACAGGTGGGAATGAACAATTTAGCACATATGGTTAAGGCGCAATTTGCTATAGAGAGAAAGACCCAGAAGATGTTCTAATTTCAGAATAAAGATAATGTGTGATTTACATTTCTTAGGATGTATATGATTTGCTGTATATTGCTTAGGATGGTAGGGAAAAACCATCAACCATTAAAAAAAAAAAAAAGCCCTATAAGTGAAATCTTGAGGATGGTCCTTAGGGATTAAAATTCACATTCCCTGGTTTTCCCATTACTATTCAAAGAGAAAAATATAAATTCAATCTTTAAAAGTCAAAAACAAATAGCATTTCTTGTGCTGATATCAGGTATGGATCTTGGACAGACAGCTGAATTATTTAAATTAGGAAAGACAGTATGCAATACTGCTAAGAGTTAGTATCCAGCTTTACTCCCTCATAGAAGATTATCTATCTGTCTCTCTATATATATCTATACCTATATCTATATCTATATCTATATTTCATACTCAAGGAATAGCTCTATAGCCAAAACTACAAATATAAATTAATGGCATGAAAAGCTATTTGTGATATAATTAAAATATGTCTTTTCCCATTGGAAAAATATATAAATGTAATATGAATATTAAAAATGCTAAATATGCTAAATACTAAAATATTAAAATATTTAAGTATAATCTAATAATATTTAAATAACACTAAAATGCTAAAAATATAATTAAATATTCATAGATAGATCGATTCTACAAAGGACCTACTAAAGAAATGGTAATAGTCTGGGGCATCTGGGTGGCTCAGTTAAGCATCTGATGTCAGCTCAGGTGAAGATTTCACAGTTCATGAGCTAGAGTCCTGCATCAGGCTCTGCGCTGACAGCTCAGAACCTGGAGCCTGCTTCAGATTCTGTGTCTTCCTCTCTCCCTGCCTCTTCCCTGTTTGCGCTCTGTCTCTCACACTCTCTCTCAAAAAGAAATAAACATTAAAAAAAATAAATGGCAATAGTTCTTCCCTGAAGCAGAATTACACCTGATACTAGACATGACATGCAGTTCAACTTTTGGCCCTTTTTTATTTTTTAATTTTATTTATTTATTTTGCTTTTATTTTCATTTTATTTTTTAGTTTTTCAAATTTACATCCAAATTAGTTAGCATATGGTGCAACAATGATTTCAGAAGTAGATTCCTTAGTGCCCCTTACCCATTTAGCCCATCCCCCCTGCCACACTCCCTCTAGTAACTCTGTTTGTTTTCCATATTTATGAGTCTCTTCTGTTTTGTCCCCCTCCCTGTTTATATATTATTTTTGTTTCCCTTCCCTTATGTTCATCTGTTTTGTCTCTTAAAGTCCTCGTATGAGTGAAGTCATATGATTTTTGTCTTTCTCTGACTGACTAATTTCACTTAGCATAATACCCTCCACTTCCATCCACGTAGTTGAGAATGGCAAGATTTCATTCTTTTTGATTGCCGAGTAATACTCCATTGTGTATATATTCCACATCTTCTTTATCCATTCATCCATCGATGGACATTTGGGCTCTTTCCATACATTAGCTATTGTTGATAGTGCTGCTATAAACATGGGGGTGCATATGTCCTTTCAAAACAGCACACCTGTATCCTGTGGATAAATGCCTAGTAGTGCAATTGCTGGGTCATAGGGTAGTTCTATATTTAGTTTTTTGAGGAACCTCCATAATGTTTTCCAGAGTGGCTGCCCCAGCTTGCATTGCCACCAACAATGCAAAAGAGAACCTCTTTCTCTGCATCCTCGCCAACATCTATTGTTGCCTGAGTTGTTCATGTTAGCCATTCTGACTGGTGTAAGGTGATATCTCATTGTGGCTTTGATTTGTATTTCCCTGATGATGAGTGAAGTTGAGCATTTTTGCCTATGTCAGTTGGCCATCTGGATGTCTTTTTTGGAGAAGTGTCTATTCACGTCTTTGGCCCATTTCTTCACTGGATTCTTTGTTTTTTGGGTGTTGAGTTTGATAAGTTCTTTATAGATTTTGGATACTAACCCTTTATCTGATATGTCGTTGGCAAATATCTTCTCCCATTCTGTTGCCTTTTAGTTTTGCTGATTTTTTCCTTCGCTGTGCAGAAGCTTTCTATTTTGATGAGGTCCCAGTAGTTCATTTTTGTTTTTGTTTCCCTTGCCTCCAGAGATGTGTTGAGTAAGAAGTTGCTACGGCCAAGATCAAAGAGGTTTTTTCCTGCTTTCTCCTCGAGGATTTTGATGGCTTCCTGTCGTACATTGAGGTCTTTCATCCATTTTGAGTTTATCTTTGTGTATGGTGTAAGAAAGTGGTCCAGGTTCATTCTTCTGCATGTCGCTGTCCAGTTTTCCCAGCACCACTTGCTGAAGAGACTGTCTTTATTCCACTGGATATTCTTTCCTGCTTTGTCAAAGATTAGTTGGCCATATGTTTGTGGGTCCATTTCTGGGTTCTCTATTCTGTTCCATTGATCTGAGTGTCTGTTCTTGTGCCAGAACCATACTGTCTTGATGATTACAGCTTTGTAGTATAGCTTGAAGTCCAGGATTGTGATGCCTCCTGATTTGGTTTTCTTTTTCAAGATTGCTTTGGCTATTCAGGGTCTTTTCTGGTACCATACAAATTTTAGGATTACTTGTTCTAGCTCTGTGAAGAATGCTGGTGTTACTTTGATAGGTATTGCATTGAATATGTAGATTGCTTTGGGGAGTATTGACATTTTAACAATATTTGTTCTTCCTATCCAGGAGCATGGAATCTTTTTCCATTTTTTTTTTTTGTGTCTTCTTCAATTTCTTTCATAAGCTTTCTATAGTTTTCACTGTATAGATTTTTCACCTCTTTGGTTAGATTTATTCCTAGGTATTTTATGGTTTTTGGTGCAACTGTAAATGGGATCGATTCCTTGATTTCTCTTTCTGTTGCTTCATTGTTGGTGTATAGGTATGCAACCGATTTCTGTGCATTGATTTTATATCCTGCAACTTTGCTGAATTCATGGATCACTTCTAGCAGTTTTTTGGTGGAATCTTTTGGGTTTTCCATATAGAGTATCATGTCATCTGCAAAGAGTGAAAGTTTGACCTCCTCCTGGCTGATTTGGATGCCTTTTATTTCTTTGTGTCGTCTGATTGCAGAGGCTAAGACTTCCAATACTATTTGGAATAACAGTGGTGAAAGTGGACATCCCTGTCTTGTTCCTGACCATAGGGGGAAAGCTCTCAGTTTTTCCCCATTGTGGATGACATTAGCTTTGGGTCGTTCATATATGCTTTTATGATCTTGAGGTATGGTCCTTCTATCCCTACTTTCTTAAGGGTTTTTATCAAGAAAGGATGCTGTATTTTGTCAAATGCTTTCTCTGCATCTGTCGAGAGGATCATATGGTTCTTGTCCTTTCTTTTATTGATGTGATGAATCACGTTAATTGTTTTGTGGATATTAAACCAGCCCTGCATCCCAGGTATAAATCCCACGTGGAAGTGGTGAATAATTTTTTTTAATGTATTGTTGGATCCAGTTGGCTAATATCTTGTTAAGGATTTTTGCATCCATGTTCATCAGAGAAATTGGTCTGTAGTTCTCCTTTTTAGTGGGGTCTCTGTCTGGTTTTGGAATCAAAATAATGCTGGCTTCATAGAAAGAGTTTGGAAGTTTTCCTCCCATTTCTATTTTTTGGAACAGCTTCAAGAGAATAGGTGTTAACTCTTCCTTAAATGTTTGGTAGAATTCCCTAGAGAACCATCTGGCCCTGGACTCTCATTTTTTGGAAGATTTTTTATTATTAATTTGATTTCCTTACTGGTTATGGGTCTGTTCAAATTTTCTATTTCTTCCTGTTTCAGTTTTGGTAGTGTATATGTTTCTAGAAGTTTGTCCATTTCTTCCAGATTGGCCATTTTGTTGGCATATAATTGCTCATAATATTCTCTTACTATTGTTTTTATATCTGCTGTGTCGGTTGTGATGTCTCCTCTTTCATTCTTGATTTTATTTATTTGGTGGCCCTTTTTATATAAGGGCCCTTTTTTTATATTCACTGTTAAAGAATGAAGAGGAATAGAAGACCACAGACAGCAACTGAGGCCCTGATGATATGCAATATGGTAAGACAGTCCATGAACTACACCAAGAAAGGAAAAATAGGTACAACAAATTCCATCACTTAATATGGCCACCTATTGGCATCTCCTGCCATGTAATATTAGAATATCCATTTCCAAAAGTTCCCAGGCAATGAAATGAAATAGACCTTCTATTCCCTCTCACTTCCTTCAAAAATGAAGCAGGCATTCAACACATTTGTCATTCTACATTCTATCAGCAAGAGTGAACAGACCAGGTAGGTGTGTCTACAGTGCAACTATTAGCTACCACCAGAGAGAATTATGTGCTTTTGTAATCTTGTTCAATATTATGACCCACTTTACTCCTCTAGGATAAAATTGATTCTTTGCAACTCTGAAAGAAAGCCCTTCTTACTGAAGTTTATGGAAGGAGAGTCTTTTTCCAAGATTTTTCCTCCAAGCTCAAATTCTCCAGAAATTTAGTAGGTATTCTTTATCCTGTATGCTATGCCTCACTAGTACAAATCTTAAAATACCTAATATTTGGGATAATTCAAGCTCTTTGGAGCTTTGGGTTACATTTCATGAGAAAGAGTGAAGTCATCCTATAAGAGAAAGCCAACACACATCAGACCTGTTTTACAAACCAGAGCTCTGGGAAAATAAAAAGGAGTAAGGATTGTTGACATTTTTCAGATATGTAAAATTTAACTGTCTGATTTTTAGCAAAACCAAAGATGGGGAACTTTGTAATTACTCTGCTCAAATTCACAGAGAAATAGAAATGTGTTTAATGACCTCCAAAAGTAAATATCTCAGCATAAAAAATAACCAATTGGAAAATAAACCATTAAAAAATATTTCTTAATGAAGTTCTTGGCCTGTAATTTCTTCTTATTGAAATAAAACTAAGAAAGAATATAGGAAAGTTACAACAAATTCTATATTTTGAGCATAATAAAATCTATCTAAATACATAAATAACTAAATTGTATTATGTCAAAGTCAGAACCATCCAGTGATCTCTTTGTTAAAGTGATCAGTAATTAAGTAAGCAATATTTCAAAGAATGAGTTCAATGCTAATTCAATTCCTAAAAAACCGAAGACCAGTCAGGGATATATATTTCATAATTAATATTGTGCTGTTGGCTTAGGTATTTTTCAGATAATGTTTAATGTATACATTATTAATGCATGGGGATGACTAACTGTTCCAGTTTGCAGAGAGCTGTGCTGTGTCCCAGGCAACCCCTCAGTCCTGGGCAAACAGAGATGGTTGTTTTACCTACAGCTAAAATCTATATCATAGAATCTCAGTATGATTTCAACAACTTTTATAAGACTCCAACAGAAAACTAGGTTAACCAAATATTTAGGGCTTACATCTCCCTCATGGTAAATATAGAGACTATATCTGTGATTGGCTAACAGAACTAATTTGGGTTGACAGAAGTTTAAGGTAAACTTGAAGAGTAAGAAGATAGATAATGCAGACTAAGGGAAACAAACATATTTCCACAGCAACATTCTTTCCATCAGTATTCATAAACTATACTTTAAACTGAGAAAATGTTAGTCTCAGATTCTTTAGCATAGGAATCACTAGACTTAATAATAAGGGAGAAAAAGCAATGAAAGCATGGAAATTTCCATAGGAATATCAAATTTTCTTCAATCATATTGATTTATTGAAATGCTTCACAATGGACTTCTAAAATATATTCTTACCACAGGCGATTCCCTATAGGGAATTACTTAGAGATCAAGGTTATCCATTTTAAGTGAATTTGACAATAATAAACTGTTTAGTAGTTTTATGGTTAACATAGACAATAATTTCCAGAGAATTTTTGGACCCCCAGCTAACAAGCATAGCCAATTTTTTGAGAAGTCTAAATAATGTGCAATTCCTTTAGTACCTGATGCCAGTGAATCTATTATTTCTCAGTTTAAAGCCTTTGTTGTATCTGCTTTTCATTTAAGCTCAGGAGAAAACATTTTGTTTCTGGAATTGTTTCTTGGAAAAGGGAATAAGTCATTCAGTACATTACCAAAACCTAAGGGCTTTATTTCCTTCCCTTGCTGCGGCACCGTATATCTCTGCCTGAAAATATTCCACACATGTGGCCCTGTCTTTTGGCAATAAAAACATCTGATCCAACAGTGACGAAAGATCAATGTTTGAAAGAAAGCAATCTAAGATAATTTCACTGCTAACACTTAAAGAGGGTCCAAATAAACTCGACAACACATCCAATATACGAAGCACATTAACAGGGAGAATACTCAGTACCACAGGACACATTTCATCCAAGTACGTTTCAAAATGAGAAGCTTATGCCAGTGAAAGTAATGAACCCTTTCTTATATAGAAGCAAAGGGAAGTCAGGGGTTGATGTGAAGGACACTTGTTCAAACACTAACCTGGTTTTGATTATTAATGTGTTGCTCATTCTAAGACAAACAGACATGGCAAAATTCAAAGGAAGAAAAAAGATTTCCAAACTTCAATTATTTTTCCTAGATAAATTATCTAAGAGATTATCCATTATGCGGTTTTTAACTAACTTTTTAACTGGTTCTTCTGGAGTTCTTTATATCCTTCTTTCAAATCCTTGCTGAATGCATTTCCATGTGACTGTCTGGTGTACCCAAAAAACAGAATGGCTCTAGTTGGCTGAGCAAGGATGAGCACATAAGATTTACTGTTTCAACTTTCCTCATGTTCCATGAGGAAGACATATGATTCTGTTTTATCATCTATATGTAATATAAAGTCTGTGCCAAGGCCTAATAATTGTGGGAAAATATGTTTTAAATAAAGTCTACCACACACTAAGGATTTAATTCTAATAGTAGTACTAATATGTTACATTACAGTTCTACCTAGTGCTCATACTTAACATTATTTCATTTGATCATTACAGAATGCTTTTAACTTAATGGAGTAATATCATTATCCTTATTTTATAAATGAGGAAATTGAGGCTCACAGATCCCATACTAAGGACACTTTTCAAAACCCAATTCAACATTCATTCCACTCCACCAAACTACCCTTTTAACTGCATTAGCCTCTATTTTCTGAGTGCCTACCGCACACAGGGCACTGGGCCTAGTGAATACCGTGGTGCACGAGGAAACCTCAGACCCTACCCTATCCTCAAAACAATTTTAGTAAAAATTATCATTTAAAAACATATAAAATAAGCTGTATGGTAAGTAAGTCCCTTGGATGGATACAAAAATTACTGACTAGACTGGAAAATAGAACACCAGAAAATCTTGAAAAGTAGTTTCTTTGTAAGAAAAATTTGAAATGTATTTACCAGCCTCCAGTAAGAATACGGCCCTATGCAAGGTAACACATGCTTTTACAGAGACATGATTCAATGTTAAGAGAAGTCTGTCAGACAGTCACTGTCAGCATCATAGAGAGCTATCAAAACTGCATATGACACTTTTTAGAGACTCACAAGGCATACCGGCATGGCTCCAAGAAGTCTTCTATCACAAAACTTACTCAACTAAGTGTTTCCCAAACTTCACCATGGAAACCTTTATTCAATATAATACTAGTTAACTTTAAGAATTGCTAGGTAAGGGGTGCCTGGGTGGCTCAGTTAGTTAAGCGGCCGACTCCTGACTTCAGCTCAGGTCATGATCTCACAGTTCGTGACTTCGAGCCCCACATCTGGCTCTGCACTGTCAGTGCAGAGCCTGCTTGGCATTCTCTCGCGCGTGCTCTCTCTACCCCTCTCCTTCTCATGCTCACTCTCTCAACAAATAAATTTCAAAAAAAATCTACTAGTTAAGAAGACATGAATTAGAATTGGAATTAGAATGACAAGGTTTGAATCCCAGCTCTACTGATGCATTAGTTAAGATAACACAATCTATGTGCAACATAGCAATCCCAAGATGTCAGTGGCTTAACACAATAAAAAATTATCTCTCAGTCATGATAAGTCACTCAGCAGACTAGAGAAAGTGGGGAAGGGAAGGCAGTTCTTCTCCACATAGTCATTCATGACTCAAATTGGTAGAAATTCAACTATCTTCAACAGCTGGCTCCCAGGGCTGTTTTGGAGATGGATATCCATCCAGCTAGCCAACTGGGAAAGGAAAAAGTGGAGAAAAACAAGTGGTTTTTATGGTTCCAGTGATCCATCTATATTCCATTGTCCAGAACTGTATCTTATGCCAAACTTAACTGCAAGGGAGGTTGGAAAATGTAGACCAACTGTGTACAGGATGAAAGAGAAACTGATTCTCTCAATAATTAACCATCACATGTCATTAACAACTCCCAGTTGGGTAACCCAGAAGAAATTATTTAACATCCACAGTTGCCTCTATAAACCAGAGATACTGTATTTCATTGCATCCAAAACACCCTCATTTTTTAAAGTTATGCTATTATTTTATGTGCCAGTAAGAAAAGAAATAATACCACCAGTTAAACTAGATACACACATACCATCAATTGTAAGAGACATTCTGACTTAGCGATGTTAAAATATAAGAAGGAGGGGGCCAGAATGTGTGATTCCAAATTTCATAACATAGAGTAATAATACTTGCCTCCTTGGATCATTGGAAAATTAAATAAAACAAAGCCCTAAATAATAGGTCATGTTGCAGGGTCACCACAGGATTCTAAGTTATCAGTCAACTAAAAAACAAAAAAAGTCACATATCACCAAAGTCATGCAAAAGATACACAAAAACAAACTTTGGTTTCGAAATCTGGAGCAGGTACTGAAACATTCTTACAACTGAATCAGGAAAGGTCAAACCCTGAGTACCACCCACCCCCTTTCCAATCTTTCCTATACCCATCATGCTCCTTTGAACAACCAATGTTCAGGGAGAGGAAAGGAAACTAGCAAACTGAAGCAGACAGCAGTTTCCCTTCTTGTAATGGTTGCTGCAGGAATGTTCTCTGACATCGATATGGATCTTTCAAAGTCCGAATTAGAATGGTGATGAACACCTTTGCTTGATTATGCAGTGAGATAGCCTTTCCACTTATAATGTATACTGTAATTGCTGGGAAAGGCTGTTTCTCAAATCAAAATACCCAGATTTGAATCGATGATCCTTCACATTACCTAACTTCCCTAAGCCTCTGCTGTCCTCGGGCATGGAACGGGGATGGTGATGTTCAATGAGATAATCTGTGCGAAGTCCTTGGCACTTACAAGTCCATGGTTTATATAGTAAATACCTAATAAGCCCAGCAGTGATCAGGACCTATGCTTCCTGACCTACCCTCCTGTGCCTTCAGTCTTGTCAGTTGTGAGTCATTACCCATCAGGCATCACACAGGCCTGCAAGGAGCCATAGAAAAACTAAACCCTCGGGGCGCCTGGGTGGCTCAGTCGGTTGAGCGTCTGACTTCGGCTCAGGTCACGATCTTGCCGTTTGTGAGTTCGAGCCCCGCGTCAGGCTCTGGGCTGATGGCTCAGAGCCTGGAGCCTGCTTCCGATTCTGTGTCTCCCTCTCTCTTTGCCCCTCCCCCGTTCATGCTCTGTCTCTCTCTGTCCCAAAAATAAATAAACGTTAAAAAAAAATTTTAAAAAAAGAAAAACTAAACCCTCACCATATTCTTCTCCACACCTTCTACCTGAATCTAGCAACTAGAGCAACAGTATTGCTTTCTCTGTAGTACTGAGTCCACCACTACCTTACCCCATAGCCTTTTCCTAGAACTGCTGGGAAAGAGATCTTAGGTTCCTGTATTTGGTCTCATAAGCACCCTAAAAATCATGACAATATTGTCTCATTACTTAGACAAAAGTAAAGTCCTTGAAAATAACCATCAAGTAAAAAAACCAACAACAACAACAACAACAAAAAACAACAACCCAGAAATTACTGGACAATCGCTAGAATTTTGGGATTTGGTTTGCTTTCCATTTTAAAACCATTACTGACACCATTTATGAACCAAGAAGATAGATTTAGATATAGATGCTATAGATATAGACATAAACATATAGATAGAATGTCACGTAAGGTCACCATAAGATTTTAAGTAGTCATTCAACCTAAAAAGATAAAGTCATAAGACGCTCTTAAATGTAGAGAACAAACTGAGGGCTGCTGGAGGGGAGGTGGGAGGGGGGATGGGTTAAATGGGTGATGGGCATTAAGGAGGGCACTTGGGATGAGTACTGGGGGTCATATGTAAAAGATGAGTCACTGGGTCCTACTCCTGCAGCCAAGAGTACACTGTGTGCTAACTAACTTGGATATAAATAAATAAATAAATAAATAAATAAATAAATAAATAAATAAATAAAAAGTCATCCACCAACTAAAACCATGCATATAATCACTTCTCGGGCTTTTAGTGAAGACCCAGTGTAAAACCATGCATATACACGTACATGCTATATGTAGAGGGTAATAATACATAATCGCGTGATCACTAGATGGAGCGTAGAAGAAACACTTGGGAATGTGGTTCTGCCAACCAGAATCATTTAGGTTGGTCAACAGGCACATAATTTCACAGAATAGAGTTTAGCAAGATTAGGGCAGGGCTTCCAGGGCAAATAAATTACATCCCATAATTGCTGATGACATGAATTATAAGTGGAGTTTACTGGTGTTTTCATTAGTAACAACCTCACAATGAATTAGTCCACCTCCTAATCCATCAAAGATGTGAATTCTGCTTCAGGTTCAGGGAAATACCACCTGAAAGGCAGGTGATCATCGCTAATTCATATTCATTTTGGTGGATTAGTGTTTGCTCTTATCTGGCACAACCAACACAATGCTCCAAATAAGCAGTCATATCCCCTCATGAACTATCTGGATATTTTTTCTCCATTGGGCAAATTCACAAAATAGCTGCTGCCAATACTTCATTACTAGTGAACCTACCACAGAAGAAGGATTTCTTCAAAACACAGTACTGTTCTATTACAAACATTCTATCTCAATTTTTCTGATGATTAAAGGGGATTTTAATTATACAATCAATGAGAAAATAGATAGAAACCATCTGGACATTCCTGTGTTTTCTGCCAAAGAATTTTCTTTTGTTTTACATGTCAATGACTTAAGCTAACAAAGGAATTTCAGTGCCAGTCATTTGTCCTTGGCAAGGCTGGATCTTTTTTATGTTATGAAAGATCTTTTAAATTTACTGATTGAGAGTCAAATTATCCCACATGGTCAGCGAATTAACCTCAACATTTTCCTACACATAAAACTAAGAACAAAGGGTATTTTTTTAATTACTTAATCTTTAAGGCATACAACTTTAAATCATTTTGTGCTTCAACGTTTTTACTAATCAGGGTGGTCGAAACTCAAAAACACTCTTTTTTTTTGAGGTACTGATGGAAAATGCTTAACCAGTAAGGTGCTGAAAAACTAGTATTGGCTTTAAGTTAAATAAAAGAATGGAAAGTAGATGGCATTAAAGAAACAAAGAAAGTCTTACAGAAGTTATATTGCTATAATGCTGGGGGGCCAGTCTGTGTAAAGTAAACCTTTAGGGAACTCTAGCAGAGAAGAATCTTTGGAACAGACTGACCTGAGACTAGTTCCCAGTGTGAGGAACAAAAGTGAACTACCTGAGAAAGAAAATCACATATTGGGTCAGAAACCAATCTTCACTTCTGCCAGTGTCCTAGAAGTTAGGAAAAGTGGCATATTGGCTGTGGACTTTGCTTAAATATTTTGTCACATTTCTCTGTTGAGCAGGACTTTGACTTTGAAAAGGTAGCCTTTCTTTCTTAAATCCACTCTTTGTAAGGAAATGCACAAAACAATAGCTCCTTCCATAAAGGCAAAGAAGCAATATGACTTTTTCAAATTCTATGGAGGCATCTCTGTAATAGGCAGGATTTGTTGATTTAATACATGGGTGTAGAAAACCAGTAGCTTCTGGAACTTGGAAATTTAGTGGTCAAAAAATACTAAAGAATTATATTACCTTTTATGGTAGGGGGGGAAAAGCTGCTGATACGAAAATTGGATTCATAGCAATATATTTTGAGATAATTTATAGGGTAACATACAAGAGCTTTTCAAAGATACCTTAAATATTTCAGTGGAAGTAAGGAAAGAACCAGAAATTGGTTTAAAATTCATTGAAACGTCAACAGTTCTGAAGGTAAAAAGTTTGACCCAGGAACATTTTCCCCTTTTGGTACTTCTTTTTAAAAGGAAAAAAGAAACCAACTATGATCTGTTTGGGGTTAGGAACTACTGTGAAAATTCACAGAGAAAAATTATCAACAAGAGAAAATTACCTTTTATCTGTTACTAAGTTGACATCACTTTACTATCTTCATTTAAAAAAATAATAAACTTTAAAAAGTAAAAAATTAAAAAATATAATAAACTTCCCGATTGACTATAGTCAGATGAACTTCTTTGGTTACATTACTGTTCTCAAGAAGTGCTTTTCCAAGTCCTTGCTGAAAGTGAAGGAGGACGGAACTTTGTGGCTCATGTTGAGTCTAAGAAACTAATTCCAATCTAAAGATATATTCTTATCACGTAGTAGGGATTTTTGATGAAGAGATTCAAAATTAAATTAATGAGCTCCTGAGGAATATAATGAAATTATCTTCACCTTGATATTTATAGATCCTTGATGATTACCAGCTTTTATTTTTTTTAATGTTTATCCATTTATTTTGAGACAGAGAGATAGAGATGGAAAGAGAGAGGGAGGGAGGGCGGAGAGAGGAAGAGAGAGAATCCCAAGCAAGTTCCGTGCAGTCAGTGCACAAAGCGCGACATGGGACTCAAATTCATGAAACCATGAGATCACGACCTGAGCGGAAATTAAGAGTCGGATGGTTATCCAACTGAGTCACCCAGGTGCCTCTCCAACTTTAAAACTGTAAATTAAATATAGTTTAAATTAAATTAAATTAAATACAGTGTATTAAAAAGGATGATGAAGGTATTTTTAAATAAAACAAATGCATTTCCAAAAAGCTATGTGGGAAGGCCTATTTTCAAGATATCTGCTGAAGAAATACTAGAAGTAGTAACATTGGAAACCCTAAGTGAAGTGGAGGGGATAGGGCAAGGAAGAATGTAGCAAAGTTACAGGAGGAGCATGCTTTGGCCATAAACTGCTTTGCATTGGAAACCTAGTCCTGGCTCTGGCCAATTTGGCCAAGTTACTCTATAAACCTTAGTTTCCTCCTCCTTCTTAGAACTGTGTTGAGGGCTAAATAGGATGATATATGTGACATACCTACCACGGTGCTAGGCACACAGAAGATACTAAGGAACTGTGAGTGCTCTATCCCCTACACTGAAGGACTGAGGTAGCAAAAGGAAGCAATGAAGGACAGGGATGGTTAAGGCTGCAAGTGGATGATTAGCTAATCCTGGGACAGTAAACACATGATGGATTCGGTGCTGAGCTGCCGGAGCCCCACTTCCATAAATGCCAAGGATGTTGCCAGTTGACAGCTCACAGCTGAGTCCCTTTAAGAGCATAGCTCCTGGCTAAAGAGAGGCGTCTCTCCCAAAGTCATGCCCTGTCCCTGGAGGCAGTTGCACTCAATGACTGAAGGACAAGGGTGCAAAGGCTCAATTCAGGGCACTTCTGAGGTGTCATCTCAACTTTTGAGTGAGGAGAGGGATCAGTTGAGACATGCTGCAAATATATCACAGATCAATCTGGCTTTCCTCTTTACAGGTGATATTCCTGAGGTCACTTCCAAATTAATCTCCCACATGCAAATTTCTATTTCAGAGTCTATTTCCCCAGGACAAAAGATAATTCAGAGATGGGGAGGGATTAGTTTAACCGTGAAGAAGCAGGGGTTTTTAGAGATTACAAATGATTAGTGTTATAATTATACTACGTTGTTTGCAGTTTTTCTTTTCAGTTACATGTGAGATCATCCCATTCGACAGATTAAGAGAGGTGAAGTGACTTGCCTAATGTCACAGAGCCAGCAACTGTAAAGCTGAGATTCAGCCCAAGTTTATCCAGCACTGAAGTCTGGGCTTTTTCCACATCATGTTGTCTCCCAACCACATCACTGTAAGTGAGAGGTGTGTCAGATGCAGTAGGAAGAAGGGTGAAAAGCACAGTGGCTCTGGCTGACTTCCCAATCACAAATCCCAATTTTGGTTAATATGGCTCAGTCACCTGCTTTCAGTTTCTTGTGCCCTGAGCGTTAGGATTTTTCCTTGAAGCTCTTCTCAATCCCATAATCCCAGGTGTTTAGCCTATGAATTTCCTCTCTGCGTGTTTGCTTCCTTTTGTCTGCACATCCTATTTTAAAGGTAGACAGTGTTTTATAATTAAAAAACAAAATACAAGTACATGAAATGCACAATCTGAGGACTAAATTTTAATACCAGTCCTGCCATTTACTTGCTATGAGGTCTCAAGGGAACTACTTAACCCCTCATGGCTTCTATTTAATCATCTGTGAACTGGAGGAATAATAGCTACGTGGTGTGGCTGTTGTCAAGCTCACTGAGAAAGCCTCCGTAAAGCACACAGCATACCGGGACTGCCAGATACCTTCAACCATCCATCTCATTCTTTTCTACAGAGCTTCCTGGTGGTGCCACTCACCCAACCACTCCATTGTCATCCAATCAAATTATAGTAAGTGAATAGTCTGCCTTCCCAGACTGTGTCATATCCCCTTTACAGAATACCATTCTGATTCACAATATACGCTCATTACAATAGCCATCCCTAGCCTTTCTGGGTCTTTATCATGTCTGTTACCTGGGCCCTAGACATAGTGTAAAAACTGTCCGTGAATGGCTAGACCCTCTAAAACACTATCTCCTTTCCTGAGAAGACAAGGCCTCTCTGTTTCCTCTCTGCTCAGCCCTGACAAGACAAAACATATCTGACCACACCCAGAGGATCTGGGACTTCAAGAAAACAGGAATTATTCCTGTTTAGAAAAATAGGCTGGATTCCCCTGAATTAAACATTTAGAATCCCAGATTGAGATTTAAATCCACAAATTCTGGGGCGCCTGGGTGGCTCAGTCGGTTAAGCGGCCGACTTCAGCTCAGGTCATGATCTCACGGTCCGTGAGTTCAAGCCCCGCGTCGGGCTCTGTGCTGACAGCTCAGAGCCTGGAGCCTGTTTCAGATTCTGTGTCTCCCTCTCTCTGACCCTCCCCCATTCATGCTCTGTCTCTCTCTGTCTCAAAAATAAATGAACGTTAAAAAAAATAAATAAATGTAAAAAAAAATAAATCCACAAATTCTGATTTCTGGCAAAGGGCACATGCCCTCAATTCACAGTCACTGCTTGGGGTATGGAAATGTTTGCCATGCTTTATTTTGGACTTTGAATAATAATGATTAATATTTATTTAACACTTACTATATGCTAGATACTGTGGTAAGTGTTTTACATGCACTGTGTTATTAATCCTCATGAGAAACTTAGGTGTTACAATAACTCAGACTTTAGGAAAGAAAGAAAACAGCATCAGAGAAAATGTCCTTCCCCTGATCCCAGGAGGGATGGAAAGTTGGGACAACAACAGCTGTCACCCAACTGTATTGGACAGAGAATTGAAGGATATAATTAGAAAAAAACCACCAATGAGAAGCTTATAAGCTTATGAGAAGAAGAGGGGGGGGAAACCCTTTTTGTATTTATATATATCAGCCTATATTTGCACTTCTCAACTATCTATTAATTTTTCCATTAAGTTACCATTTTACTATAAAGATTTACTATAAAGAAAATAAAGATTTTCTTCTAGGAAAAAAAGTTGAGTTTCCTAAAATCACAGTTCCTTTTTTAAGTAGAAGAAGAAAATGAAGAGAGCTATGGATCTAGTCAATTGGGATGTTTGTCTATGTTAAAAAAAAAAAAAAACAACTCTCAAGACAAAGCAAAGGCAGGAAGCTAACAGTGTAACAGCAATGAACTCATGATGCCCAGATTGAAGGCCAAAGTCCTGAAACCAGATAGTTTGCATAATTCACTAAGCTTCATCATTTTAAGTAAATTTACTCCGTTAGAATGTTATTTTATTTCTCTCTCTCTAGACCTTTTACTGAGATTTGACTTGATTTTTCCTGGATCAAGTGAAGTCATTTGCTTGAATTGATCACCCTATTTACTGAAAACCGGACAATTTCTATGTTTCAACAAGGTTGATATCATAAATCAAATTATGAACAAGTAAAGCCAATTTAATTTTTAAAAATGAGACCTTGTATTCTGTGATGATTCAATGAAATTAAGAGTTGTTCATTTTCTCACTTTCTCTCCCAACCCAAAGCATTGCAATGAAGCCATTTATCCAAGCCACATGAAAATAAAATGTTAGACCTTTTTCATATACAGTAAGCTTGATCTCTACCTATGACATAAGGAGAACAGGAATATATTTAGCCCCAATTTCCCAGAGCAGGGAGAACCTCAGTAGGCTTCCACCGATGCTCACTCATGGCAACATGGAAGGAGTGATGGATTCACCATCACATGTTTCCATCACAGTTTTCCTCCCTGGAAACTCCCCTACTTCATAGCCCAAAGTTAGAAGGAGTCTTCTCCATGTGATTCAAAGTTACAAGGCCAATCCTGGAGATACTAAAATAAGCAGTTTAATGACACAGAGATGACCCTATACCCCGTCCCCTAATTTTGTCTGACAAGATGAGACTTCAGTTTTCTCAACTAAAACATCTTCCAAGTGGATACTGATTTGGCTGTGACATCAGTCACTCCCACTTAGCAGAAAGACCAGAGGTGCTGCCACTTTGATTGTAGTCTCTTTCCTATCTGCCATCACTCTTCCTCAACACTTCTTTCTGAATTTAACCCACAAAGACACTATGAGTCCAGCATCAAAAAGGGATACGTTTTAAGTTATTTGTTCCACCATGTGAAAAAAAAAAAGCTGCATTGATTAAATCACAGGCTTACAACCTGTCATCCTTCTAACCAACACCATGAATTTGCAACATAGGCTACTGGCATTCATATTCAAGTCTGTTCACATACTAGACTGTAATAACTAGAGAGAAGATAATCTCTCATGTCAGGATCAAGTACATGGTCTTGGGTTTGTTAACATGGTGTTGTAGCCACTTGAGCTACCCAACAAAAGATATTTTCTATCCAATTAAAAGACTTTTCAGTATCTACTGTATCTATGGTATTGGTATTTTTGTGTCTTTACTTTCTTTATCCTAGATTTACTACTTCAGAAAGAACCTAGACCAGGGTGAAAAATCTTTTTCTGGAAAGGGTCAGGAAGTATTTTGGGCAAAAGCCATACAGTCTGTCACCACTGCTCACTCTATCATTGTAACTGTGAAAGCCCTAATCAATACACAAACAAATGAGCATGGCTGTCTCCCAATAAAACTTTATTTACAAAACAGGTGACAGGCCAGATTTAGCCATTAATTTGATGATCCTTATCTAAACCAAAAGGTTGATGAAGCCAAGAAACTCTCTTCGTAGCACCTAACACACACTGGGTATTCAAGTCTGCTAACTAAATGAAAAGAATAAATGTCAAAGGACCAAGAAACTATTCTGGAACAGTCATAATAGCAAATATATAGTGTTTCACACCTATTGGTGTGATGCAAAGTAACTTGCCAATAGAGAAGCATTTACTGACTAACTGAAACTCAACTTTACTTCATACTCAGCATCAATCTCTATCTTTTATTTTGGACTTACCCACTGGATTACCTTTTGAGAATTTATTCTTGGTTCAAAACATCATTAAAAGAAGCATTAAAACTAGGCTATGTCTCAGTATATATTTGTTCCTTTAAAAAGTGCTCCAAGTAGAGGGGTGCCTAGGTGGCTCAGTCAGCTGAGCATCTGACTTTGGCTCAGGTCATGATCTCACGGTTCGTGAGTTTGAGACCCGCATAGGGCTCTGGGCTAATAGCTCGGAGCCTGGAGCCTGCTTCAAATTCTGTGTCTCCCTCTCTCTCTGCCCCTCCCCTGCTCATGCTCTGTCTCTGTCTCTGTCTCTCTCTTTCTCTCTCTCTCTCTCTCTCTCTTAAAAATAAATAAACATTAAAAATAATTTTAAGTGCTCCAAGTAGAAACAGGCATATTGAAGAACTGTCACTTTTTTGTATACTTTTACTCACATGTAGTTTTAATATTTCAGCTTTATCAGGACAGGTAGGCTGCCATCTGGTTGATTCTTGGCAGTTACCAGTGGTTTTAGCTAAAATTTTGGCAGTTGATTTTTTTCTAATGAAGGCAGCCAATGTTTTCACAAAATTCAACCCATCATCCCTAGAGAAATTAGTGAGTTTTTAGAACTTGTTTTCAGACCAACTTTTCCCAGAAAGGATTCCTATCTTCCTCTCTTTTTCAGGAATTCTCCCTTTTTGCAGTCAACTGTCACAGCTAATAGCTTACTGGCTATAAAGGGAGCTTTTAACTTTCAATACAAAATAAGCAACATGGCATTGCAAATAAGCCTTATGAAATGATAAGCATAATGTTTTTTAAACGCAGTTGCACAATATCCCCTATCATAAGATGCCCAGATGGCAAAATAAAGGAAGTAAGAATTATAATCATAAAATAAATGATTTTTTCCTCTGGTTAAGTAGACAAACTCAATTTTAAAGGTTTATGACAAAATGTGTCATAAGTAGAGACCTACGTAATTTCTTTTTTTTTTAGCTTTGTTTTTTAAAATGTTTTTTCCACACTTACTGAGGTATGATTGACATGCAAAAATTGTATATATTTCAGGTATACAACACGATAATTTCATATACATATACACTGTCAATTAATTAACATATCCTTCACAAGCAGGGGCCTATATAATTTCTTAACCACCCCCCCCCAAAAAAAAGTCAATATCCTACCCTCAAGCCCAAATATGCCTGGCTATTGAAATCACCTGGTCAGCTTTTAGAGCATGCAGATGACTGGGTCACACTACAGGGTCAAGCTGAGGAATCTGTTGGTTTTATTGAGCTCTCCAGGGGGTCCTAATGGCATTTCAAATTTGGGAGCCCCTGCTTTAGAAGAGTCTTTCCCAGTAAGGCTGCTGCATCTGGTCAACATTTTAATGATGATTCAAAAGGCCCCAGATTCCTTTTCTCAGCAGCAAGTAGATTTTCTTTTCATCCTTTTGATCTTCACCAAAAATCAGGTGCCAGCCACAAAATCCTATTTACTTTTACTGTAAGCCCAGCATCTGTCTTAACAACCACAGACCCTCTTTTCATTTTGTAGTTGTTCCAGTCTTTGAAAACAGAGGCTGATGTTCACACACAGAAGTGTACTTTTCAAAAAGCCACAGAATAAAGTGACTGTTTCTCGTTCTGACTGAAGAAAAACCATGTGTCAGTTTAAATATCTCCTGCCTTGATTACACTCATTGGTATGTGAAAATATTTACGGAACCTAAGTATGGCATTCAATGCAACAATGTGAAATCCACCACCCTTGTGAAATTCAGACAGATAAGCACTAATCATTAAAATGAAGCAGAACAACAACAAATATTTGTTGGGTTTGTCTGTATATGCCAGGCAGTACAAAGACAAACAAAAACCTTTATTTAAAAAAATAAATAACATTTTAGTAATTTCAGTGCCATGATTAATGAATTTGTTCATTAAACTTCCCAGCAAGTATTTAAGTTCCCCCAAAGAAATAACAGTCCAGCAAAGCAAATTATTTATATATGGTTATGGTTGGTTTCTCTGCTGTATTGCTGGGATTTTAATTTTTTTTTTTATTTTATTTCAGCAGATTCAGCAAAACTGTTGACCTGGATTCAATTTTGTATGTAGCTGATTTTGTATACTTTTGAGAGTTCAGTTGGGTATCCAACAATGATAGAATACTCTATGGAAAGTTTAGCCTGCACCCTTGTTTTCCCAAGGCTCCTAAGCTTAGCTCAGGGGAGAGTTTATAAACTGAGATCAGTTAGAAAGTTGATGCAACTTTTCTGAATCAAGAGACTAAGGCTAAAACTAAGCAGCAATGAAGAAGGGACAGGGAGGCAGTGGAGAAGCAGAAGTATTAAGTATGTCTCCAAGATTGTTTCTGGTTGGGAGAAACCTGAGAGAGTTCTGATACTATGTTTACCAAGATACAAAATACATAAGGAGCCACTCTGATGTAACAGAAAGGGGAGAAACTACGACTTCAATCATAAACATATTGCATGCATAATGCCAGTAGGACAGAGTGCCTTTGAGTGAGGTGTTGGAGTGGTAGGAGAAAATGATATCCCTGCCTGAAATCTCAAGAGTAAGGGCAAATGCAAGATATGTAAGAAAAGCTCTAGAGGATTATGCACCCGCTATCTCTTTGACACAATGATGCCACATAACAAACAACTACATCACTCAATGGATTTAAATGATAAGCAATTATTTAGTTCAAGATACTGCTGGTGATTGGGTGGTTCTTCCGGTGTCAGCTAGACTCATTCAAGTTTTTGTAGTCAGGTGCTGGCTATCTAGGCTGGATTTAAAGCTTTGGCTCTGATAACGGGGCTGACTCAAGCACAGCTCTACATGATCTCTCAGCCTTCAACAGGCTCATTCTCAAGGCAGTAGCAAGGTTTAATGAAGGAGAGTGAAAGCTCAGAAGGCCTCGTGAGGCCTAGCTCAGAACTATGTAGTTTCACTTCTGCAAATTCTACCAGCCAAAGCAAGTTATAAGGCCAACACTGGTTCTAAGAGTAGGGAAATAGACTCTACCCTTTGAAGAGAAGAAATTCAAAGTTGCATTGTAATGGGTATGGATACTAGAGAATTAGGAGCATTTCTGCAATCAATGTATCATGAATTATAATCTGTTTTCCTCTGATACTGTTTCTGTCTCCTCATCTTAGAAAAAGAGAATCAGAGATCCATAAAATTTTAGAGCTGGAAGTGAATCGAGTGGCTATACTTTCAAATCCTTTCATTTACCAATATGGAACCTGAAACACAAGGGGGTTTGCAGACTCATAATCAAATAGCTCAACAGTTACAAAGCTAAGATAAAAAGATTTTCCAAGGCACCTAGGTGGCCTAGTTGGTTGAGTGTCCAACTTTGGCTCAGGTCATGATCTCACAGCTCTTGGGTTTGAGCCCTGCATCGGGTTCTATGCTAACAGCTCAGAGACTGGCGCCTGCTTCAGATTCTGTGTTTCTCTCTCTCTCTGCCTCTCCCCCCTACCAAAAAAAATAAATAAACATTTTTAAAAATTAAAAAAAAAAAAAAAAGATTTTCCAAGTTCTGGAACTGTGCCCTTCCAGCATACTATGCCACTGGCACCCCAGAATGTTCAGCCTCTTTAAATAATGTATAGTAAGAACTTTGCACTCAGGATGAATTGTTTTCAGAACAATATTTGGAAATGTGTAGTTTTTTAATCCAAATAATTAAATCTGAATTTGCAGGAAATACTGTGAACACAAAGCAATGTTTTACAAATAGCTCTTTCTATCCATCATTATACATCATTATTTAGTGAGCAATAAAAAGATAATAGTGACTAACTACAATGATATGCTTTTGAAAGAAAACTATATAAATGTTTGTTACTTTATTTTACTCAATGCCAATTCAATTAATAACTTCTTAAAAGAATAAAACATAAATGCTTCTAATCACTTATTTAAGAAGGTTTCTAGAAACACTTTCTGATGCATAAAAGGTGTTCTCGTGCTATTTGATTTTTCCTTATTTTGCTTTACTAGCAATTAAGGCACTTTTAATTACAAGTAAAATGTAAGTTATAAATGATGGTAAAAGTCAACCTGACTTTTCACGTGTAGAAAACTAACTTAAGAATAGTAATTTTAGGGGGTGCCTGGGTGGCTCAGTTGGTTAAGCATCCAGTTCTTGATTTCTACCCAGGTCATGATCCCAGGATGGAGCTTGCATAGGGCAAGATTCTGTCTCGCTCCCTCCCTCTGCCCCTCTCCCCCCTTGTGCTCATCCTCTCTCTCTCTCTCACTAAAAATAAAAAGCAAATTAAAAAAAAAAGAGAACATTTTCTACTCTAAGTGCATTTTACAAAATTTCATGATCAGATTTATAAACAAAGCCTGAGGAGAATGATATCTATTTAGAGTAGCTTTTTTCTAACTAAAAATGTGAAAAATAACTAACTAAACTGTAATCTCAGGGTAATAGTTAAATAAACCCCGGATCTTCCAGGCAAAGGAATATCAAGTCAATGACAAGGAAATATGCTCTAAAAATAATGCTAAAATCAAAAAGAAAGAAAGAAGGACAGAAAAGAAGAGAATGTGTTTATATACAACACAATTATAATTTTTTAAATATATATAATTAACATACTAAAAGAATCCATAACAAAATGTGAACAGTGGTTTCTTTTGAAGGACTCTAGTGATTTATACTTTCTTCTTTATACTTTTACATATATTTAAATCAAATCAAAATAAGTAAAAAATTACATTATTTAAAAGGTAATTGAAAAACAAGACAGGAAAGTAACCCACAAGACTAATGTGATTGCAAATACTTAAAATACCAAAAATCTTTTTAAAATAGTATATTTGAGTAAAATAATTACCAAACAAAACATTTTAAATAAACAGCATATTCTTTAATCATCCTGCATTCAAAAAGGGCCATTAAACCATGAAATTAGAATGGATTGTCCAATAATCCCATTTCACTGATAAAACAGTTTCATGCTAGAAAACTTAGATGACCAGTAATTTACCCAATAATATATAGTTAGTCCACTTTAAAATCAATACTCACCATCTAGCCATGCTCTATTTTATCATTCTGCCTCTCTAAAAATAATAAAAAGAAAATAAAGAACTGAGAGTTAACATACAGTGTAACACCAGGTTTTTCAAATATGTGATTGTCCTGCTCACCTTCTCTCACTTATGAGTCCATCTCTAGAAATGGTAGTAGCAGTTCTGTTTCAAAACATTATTTTTTCAGATTTGCATATGGGCAAGATTTTTATATATTTTAACTTTTTTATTATTTTATTATCCTGATCTCCTTTCAGACATTTTCCCTCTTGATAACAAATCAGAAATCGTCAGCAATCTTAGCTGAGGAAGAGAAAGTAACACATATGGCTGAAAATTGAAATACCTATTCCTCACTTAGTGGTAACACCCTGAGAGCAGAAGGTAAGTCTTATCACTACTGAATTTCTAGGCTGTTGAGATAAAAAGACACATTTGACATGGCACCTGTTTCAAAGAGTTTGTGGTAGAGACAGACATACAAGAAACTAAGAGTAATACAGCACTATAGTTACTATAGAAAACATCTTAATAATCTTAAAAGAGGGGCTAGTGGCTTCTGCCATAGGGAATATAAAGTAAGTCTGTCAGGAAAATTTGTAAAGTCAAAACTTGAGCTGAAAATTCCTCAATAAAGATCGTTACTTAAAAAAAAAAAAATTAGCAATCAAATCAGATGATTTACCATCCAAACTACTGTTCTATGTTTTAAGAAGACAGCAAAAGATATTTCACAGAAGATAGTTTTAATCATCTTATCTGATATCCACAATTCTATAAACATGGATGCTTATGAATTGAAAAGAATATGTTCAGCCCTATATTAAGTATTATGGTAGGTACAAAAATTTATGGGACAAATTACCATCCTGTGTAGGATACGCAATATTATTATAGAGTCAGTATATGTACACATAGGAATAGGATGGTGAATTAGAGAAATACCAGCAGCTGTAACAAATACACCCCAAAATTCTAATAATCGAACACAATGAAAGTCTATTTCATGTTCAAGTAAATGTCCATTGTGTACATTCCTGGTGTAAAGGTGGCTTTCCTCCATTTGATGATCACTGAAAGTTTAGCTAAACTACTCTGTAACATAGCTGCCTCAGTCTCCATTTTGTGTGGCTAAGCAACCTCTCCCTCTAGCACATGCCCTAGACAACAGCCCACAGAGTTACAAGTAAATGTAACTTCCTGATGTGATTCCCCTGTCCACCTTAGGATAAGCACTCTCCCTGATTCTTTTCATTTGAAATGATCAATCTGGCCTCACCCTGGGAGTCCCAAAGCACTCCACCCTAAAAGACATGGGCCCCAAGTGCTGCTGCTCTGCCTGCCAGCACCCTGCCTTGACCTTCCCTCAAGGTCCTTGAAGCATTCTGTGTGCCTCCTCAGGACCTGTGAATAAAGACTTCTCCATTTCACTTCTTTTGTGGTCTTCTGGGCTCACTATTGAATACCCTAGCCTCTACTGAACAAATGTTAACTTAACAAAGGCTCTTTCCACCTTGTTTCTCTGTCACTTACTGGAAGTCTTGTAGTCCTCTGAGGTCAGCTGGTGGATGGAGAAAGACAGAATAGAGAAGGCATACCACTCCTTAACCTCCTTAGTCCAGAGTAAAGTAATTCACGGCCTCTATTATCTGCTTGTGGGAATTAATGATGTAGCACCACCAACACCTGGAAGGGCTGTCTGCACAGTTAGCTCCTAGAAACAGCTCGACGCTATGGAGGGTGAGCAAAAATCTCTGATGGACAGCTGGCCATTCCTGCCTTAGATTCATGGGGTGGGGGTGGGGGGTAGCTTGGAGGGGAATTGGCTCTTTTTCTTATCACATTAAAAAAAAAAAAAAACCCTGATTGCAGACCTGATTGATTACTCTCTCTGAGTGCTAGAAAAACTTAATCTTCACTAATACTTCTCTTCAAATCTTAGATTTACTAAGCTATGTGTGCTCTCGAAACTAGAATCCCTCCTAGCCATTAATTCAAATAAATTATGTTTACATTTTGTTTCTCAGAACTACTTCATAATTGAAACCATCTTGTGTGAACCCATTTCGGCACACGAGTAAATTGGCATCCTTTGGGGGGACTCATTCATTCATTCAGCAAACATTCATGAGCATCTCCCACATTCCAGGACACATACAACTCAGGAAACAAAGAGAAGATCTCCTGGGTTGCTAGAAAGAAATGCTGAATTCTGTAATTAATCTAGAATCTCTAAACTGAGATTCTAGAGGTACCTAAAAGAACACATTAAAAGCAATCTTTTTGCAGAATTTTAGAGTTAGAGCCAAAACCATAAAAATGCCTACAGTATCCAACATAGCCAAACATAAGCTGTAGGGCAAAGAGTGGCAGAGGGTGAGGCTGGCCCTGGGAATGAAAGAGACTTCACAGTTTTTCCAGATGTAGATTTAATAAGCATCTATGATCAAAACAGTGACTCACTATATCTAAGATGGAAAACTGGGTAAGTGAAGGTGCTCTTGGTGGAACAAGAGGAGGCCCACAACTGGGAGCTTTGAGAGAGAATGTTTCATTAATGTGCTGAGTTTGAGTTAACTATAGATATGTATAAGAAAATTCATCTAGATGTAAGGGAAACTACCTACCCACAAACAATCAAAGGCAGTCTAAATGCAAGTCTTACTCTACTTTTCAAGCTTGTTTTCTTAAATTAGTGTGCAGTGGGAAAAAAGGAAAGACCAAAAAGGAGAAAAGAAAAGACAAAGATACATCATATGATTGTGTCTCTATGACATTAGATTTGGCAAGATTTCGCGCTCTTTGTTTCAGACGTTCCTACCGCAAATAAGATATACAAATATACAAATCAAGCCCCACTTTTTAGAACAAAATCACTTGGGCTGGTCTTAGTTCGAATGTTGAAGTGTCATCAGACATTTTGAAACACTTAGCAAAGACCATACTGTCTTTTAGGGACCACCTACTCTTTAAAACAAAATCACACAAAGCAGGTGCTGGCATAAAGCAAACTTGGATTCATTTTAGGTTTGGTGTGAACACCATAAATATGGTGGTTCGGCTCTATTTTATCTCCTGGAATTTACACTCTGGTTTCAACTGTGCATTGTTTTCAGTTACTCACATCCACAAGCCAGGATCAAAATTTAAGGTGCAGAGGGAAACAACCTACATTAATAATATTTTTTAATGAGGCTAATTTACACTTTCTTAACTTAGGCAACCTAGTTGGTGTTATTTTTATTTTGTAATCATTAATAACAACAGTAAACACCTTACAGTGCTTAAAACATTTTAGGCTGTGCTCTAATGCTTCATACATATTAACCCAGGGAAACTTTCACAACAGTCCATGAGGTAAGGACTCTAATAATCATCATGTTGGAAAGATGAAGAAACTGAGGCACAGAAAGTTTAAGTAATGTGCAAAGGGTTCCAGATCTAGCAAGTGACAGAGGTGGAATTTAAAGCCAGGTGGCCTGGCTTGGAACCTGTTCCCACAACCCTTTTGCTATATTGCCTGTCCGCTTTACAAATAGTATTTCTCTTTTGCTGTCCTTTGTATTTGAAGAATTGCTCTGAGACCCCTACGGCATAACATACAAAACCCTTGATTCACAGGGTATGTTATTCCAAACTGCTCTTGCCAACTATCCCAGATGCCAGCCAGCAGTCACCATAATCCCCTTCCTTTTCCAATCATCTAATTAAAAAATAGTGACTGCTGAGCATTAATAGAAGCCATCTGCTGGAGAGGAAGTGGTAAAGATAATGGAGAGTAGGGAATACTCTACCTCACAGCTGTTTCCTTCCTTCTTTCCTATAGCGCTAAGGAGTTAATGACTGCCTGTCAGAGAAAGGTAAAGAGGACGAAGGATGGCCATGCAGTCACCATGCTGGTAGTTTCATTCTCAGAATATATAATTATCCCATTTCACAGAGAGAAATCTGGCTCAGAGAGGATAAATAACTTGCCCAAAATAATGGAGTCAGAATTTAAACCCAGCCTTCTTTAACTTCAAAGCCCAGGCATGCTCTTTCCACACGGCAGAACCCAGCTCAGAAGGGAGAGGGCACTTACCCTGATGCTATCTGTACATCTCATTAAGTCTTAACTTTTCCTCTGTAAAAATGACATAATGAGTAATTTTCAATATTGTTCCCTGGCTGGTGCTACTACTAAGTACTAACTGTGCAGTATTGCAATTCATAGCAGGCAATAGATGGAGATGAGGTCATCTCGAAGGAACAGAAACAAAACTTAGGTAGTGATACAGCAATAATAGCCATATATTTTATTGACTGCCTATATTCACCTGGAATTATTTTGGGTTTTTGTCTCTCAGTGTGAACATGTGTACTGAATTGGCAAATATTTTTATTTTATATAGCCACCGGAAATTTTAAATAGCTGTGCTTATTTTCTCCAAATTAATATATAGTGGGAAAGAGTTTGAAGCATTTCCTAGGAAAAAGCAGGCAAATAAAAGGCATCAATTTCTAAATTTAACAAAAGGTTTGCATAAGGTTGTTGTGAAAAGAAATGGGATAATATGTTTAAAGAATACTTAGCATGGGGGGGGTGGGGGGCGGGCCCCTGGTCGGTTAAGCATCCGACTTCGGCTCAGGTCACGATCTTCTGGTCCGTGAGTTTGAGCCCCGTGTCAGGCTCTGGGCTGACCACTCAGAGCCTGGAGCCTGCTTCAGATCCTTGTCTCCCTTTCTCTCTGTCTCTCGTGCTCTGTCTCTGTCTCTCAAAAATGAATAAACGTTAAGAAAAAAATTTTTTAAAGAATATTTAGCATAATGTCCAGCAGGTTATAAATGACTATTAAGTGGCAGAGATTTTTATTAGGAAAACACCATAAAATTCAAATATTAAAAAATTCAAGGCTCTACTGACCACCAACTTTATTGCTTCTTAAAATGTTGTCATACTATCTAAGCCAATTTAAGTTTTAAGTTTTAACTATTTCACGTAAATAGCAAACTAACAGTACTTTCCCATTTATTTTTATATGCAAATGAATTCTTTTTCAAATATTTTCATTGCCTCTATCTATAAAATAAGTGTTCTTATTTGTCATTGGTACATTGATTTACCCAGATTCCAAAAGTGGTATCAAATAACTCCAATGGGTCTTCTTAGAATAATATGATCTCACTTTCTGCATTAAAAAAAAAAAAAAGTAGTTTGCAGAGATTCCAAAAATAAAAAAAAATCTTTCTATTATTTTTTTTCCTGTTCTCCAAAGCTATGAATACTCAGAAAATGCTGGTATAAAAAGTAAAGTTCTGGACATATTTGTAAGCAAACTTGTTCTTGTAATGCAATCATTAAAATCGTAAGAATTACGGTGACCACACACATGCATCAAAACCATAGTGGTTTGTGGGCTGTCAAAAACACTCTTGGAGAGAAGAGGAGGGAGCAAGATTCTGTTGCATTTGTGACCTCTAGAGGCCAGCATGAATGTGATATATTTTATTCATTCAACAGCGCCTCCAAGTACAATCTTCAAGAGTTTAAGATTTATAGGCTTTAGAAAATAAAGCAAATTCAACAGAAGAGAGATTCCATTTTAGGTGGATATGTTGCCTTGAACTAACAACCACAAACCACAAACTGAAGTTTTAAATAATAATTTGAAAAAGCCTCAGACTCTTGGAGAGCTTCTATGGAAAATGAAAACCTTGCTGTTTCACAGTGGAGCTGTCCAGACTAATTACTTATTGTGAGTAATCATCATATTGAAGATGAACACAGTGAAATGCACCCCTTGGGACCCTGGAGTCAAAATTTGATTCTAATGTTTGCTAGTTACATGTCCTGGAAAAATCATTAACCTCTCTGAGCCTCAACGTCCTCATTTGTAAGTTAAATAATCACAATAAATCCTACCTTACAGTGTTGTTTATAGAGTAAATGAGATCACATATAATCAAAATGTATCTTGAAAACTGTCAAGTTCTAAAACCAATAACAAATTTCATCATGATTATATCACGATTTGTTGAGACACTGCCTTTTATCTCTAAATGATATATTTTTTCACTGCAGTGATAAACTCAAGACCAAATATTGGTCTAATGAAGCCTTCCTTAAGTTAAGAAGCAGGGCTTGCTGCCCTCTTTCCCTGTGTTGTGCTATTGTACAAGGATGCTCATCACTCTGAGTAGAATCAGCAGGATCAGTAGAGCTTGGAGCAGTAGTGAATCAGCTGCCCAGTTAGACTGATTTCTCTTTGTCTTAAAGATGGTGGTTACAGGGGCACTTGGGTGGCTCAGTTGGTTAAGTGTCCAACTTCAGATCAGGTCATGATCTCACAGGTCACGGGTTCCAGCCCCACATCAGGCTCTGTGCTGACAGCCCAGAGCCTAGAGACTGGAGCATGCTTCGGATTCTGTGTCTCCCTCTCTCTGCCCCTCCCCCCATTCACGCCCTGTCTCTCTCTGTCTCTCAAAAATGAATGTTAAAAAAAAATTTTTTTAATGGTGATTACAGGGGGTGCCTGGGTGGCTCAGCTGGTTAAGCATCTGACTTGGGCTCAGGTCATGATCTCACTGCTCGTGGGTTCAAGCCCCATGTCAGGCTCTGCGCTGACAGCTCAGAGCCTGGAGCCTGCTTCAGATTCTGTGTCTCCCTCTCTCTCTGCCCCTCCCCAACTCGCGCTCTGTCTCTGTCTCTCAAAAATAAACATTAAAGATGGTGATTACAGGTCGGAGTGGCTAAAATTAACAACTCAGGAAACAACAGACGCTGGTGAGGATGTGGAGAAAGGGACGCCCTCTTGCACTGTTGGTGGGAATGCAAACTGGTGCAGCCGCTCTGGGAAACAGTGTGGAAGTTCCTCAAAAAATTAAAAATAGACCTACCTTATGACCCAGCAATCACACTACTGCTGATTCATAGGGGTGAATGTACTCCAATGTTTATAGTAGCACTATCAACAATAGCCAAATTATAGAAAGAGCCTAAATGTCCATCAACTGATGAATGGATAAAGAAGATGTGGTTTATATATACAATGGAATACTACTTGGCAATGAGAAAGAATGAAATCCTGTCAGTTGCAGCAATGTGGATGGAGCTGGAGGGTATTATGCTAAGTGAAATAAGTCAGTCAGAGAAGGACAGATATCATATGTTTTCACTCATATGTGGAACTTGAGAACTTAACAGAAGACCATGGGGGAAGAGGAGGGGGAAAAATAGTTACAAACAGAGAGGGAGGACGGCAAACCATAAAAGACTCTTAAATACAGAGAACAAACTGAAGGTTGATGGTGGGGGAGGGGAAAATGGGTGATGGGCATTGAGGAGGGTGCTTGTTGGGATGAGCACTGGGTGTTGTATGTAAGTGATGAACCACGGGAATCTACACCCAAAACAAAGAGCACCCTGTACACACTGTGTGTTAGCCAATTTGACAATAAATTGTAGTTTAAAAAATAAATAAATAAAATGAATCCTGTCAAAAAAAAAAAAAAGAAGAAGAAGATCGTGGTTACAGTAGGACCCATGAAATATTAAGGTATTTCTTCACTTCACATGGTCAGAAATGGCATCCACTCACCTCCCCACATACTGTACCCCTGTATTCAGGAGCTTTCCCCAAGGGCCGAGCTTTCCAAACTGGCTCCTTTTACAGTTGGAGTGAAGTCTGTATTGTTCATTTTGGCATGTTTGTGCAGTCCATCTACTATGTGGGAAGTGTCGAATAGAAGCTGTTCTGCAAAGCCCCCTGTCCCTTCTTTACTTCCAAAAAGCAAAAGTCTAATCATGGATGCCTCTATTATAAACCTTCTCCCATCCCACTGACCATGACAAGAGGAATTCACTTGAGTCTTATAATGATGTAGTCTCTAACCTCAATGTCACCCCTAAACCCTCACTTGTCAGCTTTCTCATGCCTTGCAATAACTTCTTGTTAAATCTTCAACATCCAACTCAAACCTGCTCTACAAATCTCTTTTGGTATTCTCAACAAACTAAGTCTACTTTCATTTTACAGAGAAAACCAATGCCTTAAGACACCATCTCTCTAAACTTCCCACCATCTACTTACCAGTGCATCTATATCCATAACCATTATACCATCCTCCCCTCCTGCCCCAATGAATTAGGTTACCTTCTGCCTGAACAGAGCCTAATCTACTGCATCCTAGGTCTATCTATGTTCAGTCACAATTAAGTTCAGCAGAAAGTGAAGAACACAAAACAATAGTGGCCTAAGCAAAACCGAGATTTATTTCTCTTTTACAAAAATTAAGACCCTACATAAGCAAATCAGGGTTATTATAATACTTCCACAAACATCAGAGATATGGCTCCTTTTTTGACACGTGTCTTCATTATTCTCAACATACGGCTTCCACCTCATGGTTCAAGATAATGACCGAAGCTCCAGCCAATGTGTACGCATTCCAGTCAATACCTACACAAGACACCAACCTTCCTCCCACTGACCAGAATCTAACTTACAAGGCCCACCCAGCTGCAAAGGAAGTTAGGAAATATATTCTTCATATGGACAATTATGAACCCAGCTAAAATTTAAGGAAGAATGGCTATCGAGGGAGAAGTAACAGTCTCTACCACGATCGTCTCCTGCCTTCTCATCCTCATAATGTTCACATTTTCTCTCCCCTATATCTTTTAGTTTCCCCTCTCTAGTGAATTTTTCCCTTGGCCATTTGAACATCTTCCTAAACCTCATGTCTTTAACTACTGCTCTACTTCTCTCCTTCTCTTCACCACCAAGACTTTTGAAGATCTTACTCACTGTCTTTACTTCCTTGCAGTATTCACTTCTCAACACATGGCAGTCTGACTTCTGCTCCTGTTGTTGGTTGAATTGTGCCCCCTAAACATGCTGAAATCCTAACCCCAGTACCTCATTTCCCAATAAGGTCTTTAAGGATGAAATTGAGTTAACATAAGGTCATACTGGATACAAGGTCATCCCTAAATCCAATAACTGGTGATCTTATGAGAAGGCCATGTAAAGACACAATGACACTGGGACACACCTAAGGAACACCACCTTGTGAGGAGGGAAGCAAGGACTGGAGTCATGCAACAGCAAACCAAGGAACACCAAGGATTGTCGGCAGGCCCCAAAAGCTAGAAAGAGACAAGGCAGGACCCTCCCCTAGAGTCTGCAGGGCCCTGTCGACACCTTGATTTCAGACTTCTAGCCTCTAGACTTTTTCTTTTCTGTTTTTTTTTAGATTTGTATTTTTTTTTAATGTTTATTTTGAGAGAGAGCGAGAAAGGGAGTTAGAGAGAGAGGGAGAGAGAGGGAGGGCACGAGAGCTGGGGAGGGGCAGAAAGAAAGGAGAAACAGAATCCTAGCAGGTTCCATGCTGTCAGCACAGAGTCCGTCGTGGGGCTCAAACTCACAAACTGTGAGATCATGATCTCAACAGAAACCAAGAGTTGGAGGCTTAACTGACTGAGCCACCCAGGCACCCTTAACCTCTAGACTTCTAATTTATTCTTTCCACTGAGAGGATAAATTTCTATCATTTTAAGCCACCAAGTTTGTGGTTCTTTGTTACAGCAACCCTCACAGACTAATACAGCCCCCAACCACTCCACCGAAACAGCCCTTGTCAATGTCATAAAGGTTTCTGTTGTTAAACCCAGAAGACAATTTTCAAATCTTGTTTATATGATGTCTCTCTGTTGCACTTGATGAGATTGTTTCCTCCCTGTCCTTGAAATCCTTCTGCCTTTGACTTTTGGGTACTGGTCTCTACTGGTTTCCTCACATCTTTCAGTCTACTCCATCTCAACCTTCCTTTCTAAATCTGTGTCTCGGACCCTTTATATTCTTGTTACCTACTTCCAATTTAATATGCTAACTGAGCCAAAATGCACCTAATTCTCCCATCCTGTTCCCAAATTCCCAGTGAAATAAGCAGAATAATATAGCATTTTAATATCTAATTTATTTGGGGCACTTGGGTGGCTCAGTGGGGTAAGTGACCGACTTCAGCTCAGGTCATGATCTTTTAGCCCATGAGTTCAAGCCCCGTGTCGGGCCCTGTGCTGACAGTTCAGAGCCTGGCATCTGCTTTGGATTCTGTGTCTCCCTCTCTCTCTGCCCCTCCCCCACTTACACTCTTTCTCTCAAAAATAAATAAACATTTAAAAAAATATGTCTAATTTATTTATGTATTAAGCAACCATTATGTGTCAATTACATTCCAAACAGGGTACCAGTTTCCTGGAGACACAGAGACGAGCAAGGCAGACTAAGTACCTGACCTCATGGAGCTTTCGTCTTTGAAGGGATATAACAAATAACCAAAGAAATACATAAAACAATGATACATGGCATAAAGGAAACAAATAGGATGATGAGATAGAACGGGGTCAGCAAATTTTTTCTCTGAAGGGCCATATTAGTAAATGGTTTCACAGGCCATATGGCCTCTGTTAGAACTCCTCCTCCACTCTGATACTACTGCACAAAAACAAATATAGACAATACATAAGTGAGTGGGTGTGGCTGTGTTTCAGTAAAATTTCATTTATGAAAGTAGGCAGCGGGCCAGAGTTAGCCTGTGGGCCATAGTTCTGTTGCCAACCTTTGAAAGAGGGAAAGCTGGGTAGGTCACTTTAGACTTAAGGGTCAACCCAGAGAAGCATTTCTGAGGAGACAGCACATGCACCTGAAAGACAGAAGGAGCCACACCTACTTTCCTCAGCCCATGACAACAAACAAATGTTTCATTCTTACGTGTTAGGATCTGAAAGCTTTGAATTACAATCTATAGAATCTACGAAATGTGTAATTCCAAATGCTGGGGAAGCATCAACTCATGTATCCCCAGTGTAGGAATTTGCAGAAAGAGAAAGATTATTTCTATTACTACTACATTATTTAGTAGTTTTAAAGAGATCCAGGGATCTGAAACACTAGATAAAAATTTCCCTTTAAACAGACTTACTGAAAGAAATGGGAGGAAAACATTAACAACATCTTTTATCTGTATCCTAAGCAAGAATTGAAAATATACTATACCTGGGGCGCCTGGGTGGCTCAGTCGGTTAAGCGTCCGACTTCAGCTCAGGTCACGATCTCACAGTCTGTGAGTTCGAGCCCCGCGTCGGGCTCTGGGCTGATGGCTCAGAGCCTGGAGCCTGCTTCTGATTCTGTGTCTCCCTCTCTCTGCCCCTCCCCTGTTCATGCTCTGTCTCTCTCTGTCTCAAAAATAAATAAACGTTAAGAAAAATTTAAAAAAAAAAAAAAAAGAAAAAAAAAAAAAGAAAATATACTATACCTATGAAAGAAATCTAAAGGGCGCAAATATTGATTTATTCAAAATTATTATTATCATAAAGGCACCACATTTTATAAGAGATTACTAGAAAAAGTTGAATCAGTGAATTTGTTTAAAAAATGTAAAAACCAAGAGATATGGAGAACAAATCCAAGAGATATAATTTACTTACAATAGAGACTGTATATAAATAGAACATATAAAGGTAAACAAAAATCACTAAGAATTGTAGAATAAGTTTTCCTTTAGCTGAGAAGGCTTGTTTCTTTAGCCCCAATGGATTAATGAGCACCAGCTCAAATTTATGTGGGAAGAAACAAACCTGGATGTTCACTGATGAAATTCCTGAATTTGAAGGCTTTAGGAAAGGAAAACTACATATATCCAAACCAGAAGAGGAGATGGAAGGTGGGAAACTAGAGAAAATGCAAAAAGACAAAAGCATTTAGAAACAGACATCTGTACAACACTAAATGCTCCAAATGCTTTAAAGACAAAGATTGTGATCCAGGGTTTCTGTATGCATTCAAACTATCATTCACCTCTAAGGGCGAAAAGATCTGATACAGATTCAGGAAGTACATCATTCCTGTGAAATAATTACTTTAAGAAGTGCTCTAGCCAACTGAGACCTGAATAAAAGCATTTTTTAATGGAAAAGCCATGATAAAAAAAAATGAATGGGCAACCATGACAGGTTTTCAGATATGCAACATTATCTCCCTTCTCCCAAACTCTTCAGTAATGTGGACATGATGCTTTGCAATGAAGAAGTAGAATCAATTTCTCCACCCTCTTGCATCTGGGTTAGACCTGTGACTGCTTCAACCGGTAGAATATTGCAAACACAACACTCTGCTAATTAGGACATAGCCCTTATCTGACCCTGGGGCTTCTGCACCCTTCCTGTCCCAGCTCTGAGCTGCAGGGTGGAAAGACCAGCGGTTCTGCTGGAGAGAAGCCAAGGGCAGGAGCCTGAAGCACCTCAGGCATCTTGGTAGTTCTACAGATTACCTAACTTTTTAATTGTTGCCATTCTCATGTGTAAAGTTTCAATTTTCAATTATACAAGTTGAGCTCTTTTCAAGTGCTTTTTAGTTATTTTAGTTAACCCCTTCTGTGAATTGTCTCTGTATATATATAGTTTTTGCTCTTTCTTCTACTGGATTATCTGGCTTTTTATTGATGGTTCATAGGATTTTCTTACAGTTTGATTCTTTGTTGGTTGTTCAAATCCCAAATATTTTCTCCCATTCTATTTTATCCTACACAAAGCAGAAATCTTTTATTTTGATGTCATAATTACAGCAATTTTTTTTTCTTTATGGTCTGTGCTTTTTTCACCTAATTTAAGAAATACTTTCCCATTCTATTGTTACAATGATATTCTCCAACATTCTTAATAATAGTCATTTTTATATTTTACAGATTTGTCTTTTTACTTCTAGATCTCTATTTCAATGGGAGATTATTTTTGTATTATTTTGTGGTGTAAGCTTTGGGCCTGTTTTTCTCCAAATATTTTGCCAATTTTCACAATACTGTTTACTGAATAATTTACCATTTCCTCAAATATCTACCAGCAATTCACCAAATCCCCCTATACACATATATTTAGACTCTATTATATTCTATATATACTTGGAATCTTTAGTATCAATATCATATTACTATAGCTTGCTAACATATCTTAGTATTTGGTAAGATATTTCCCCATATCTCTTTTGAAGAACTGTTTTAGCTATGTATGGATTTATAAATGCTGGTTTCACTTCTGTTGTATTCTTTATTTTAGCTTCATTAAGTTTATGTTTTAATTGGAGAAGAATTTACATCTTTACAATATTAAATCTTCTCTCCACAAGTATTGTATTTCTTTCTCCAAGTTAGGTCTACTTTTATGTCCTTTTACAATGTTTCAAAATGTTCTCCATAATAAATTTTGCATCCTAGATACTTACAGATTTCCTTCTGGCTATCATAAATATCATATTGTGGTCTATTCCATTTTCTAATGTGTATTGGTGTAAAAGAATTCTGTTGATTGTTACTTATTGACTTGTGCTCAAGCAACCACACTGAACTTTTTTTTTAAGCCTTAAAAGCCTGTCTGTTGATTCTCTTAGTTTTGTATGTGTGTGAATAATTAAATCATCTACACATACTGACAGTTTTGTCTCTTCCCTTATGGTCTTATCCCTTATTTCTTTTATTTCTCATATTTCATTGGCCAGGACATCCAGTTCTTTGTTGAACAGAAAGGGTCATAGCATACATCCCTGTTTGTTACTGACCTTAAAGGGGAGGCTTCTAGGGTTTCTCCATTAAGTATGATGTTTGAACATTTTTTACCATATCTGACACTTAGGCAATACAATGTCTAATGGTGTGTTTATTAATAAAGAAA
This sequence comes from Panthera pardus, assembly GCF_024362965.1. NCBI lineage: Eukaryota > Metazoa > Chordata > Mammalia > Carnivora > Felidae > Panthera > Panthera pardus. The sequence goes on along the minus strand of NW_026526991.1, from coordinate 45,934,413 downwards.
TTGAAAACCCCATTTTGAGAGACAGAATTGCTTGCCAGTATAACACTGAGCTCCAAACTAAACTCAATGTTTGAACACATTACCCCAACTTAACATGGTTTTAATTGTGCTTTTACCTCCCAGGTTTTCTCATTTCCCTTGGCCGAATTTTGACCAGGGTTATAGAGTGTAAGTATTAGTTAGCCATCTGAAAAAGGACTAAAATAATTTATAATTATAATATTATAATATGGATATACAAGTTATGTACTACTGTATATGAAGTGTGTAATCAATGGAACTGGTTCTTACTATTATATATTAAGGTTTTGCTTTTATATTTTTAATGAAGATCAGTGTTTGAATCCTATCTCTACCCAGGAACTAACTAGCTATGTGATTTTAGACAAATTACCTAATCTCTGAACTCACTTTCTCCTTCTGTAAAATGTGGATTATAAACATATTGGCTTATAGGGTTGTTCTTTTTTTTTTTTTTTAATTTTTTTTTTTTAACGTTTATTTATTTTTGAGACAGAGAGAGACAGAGCATGAATGGGGGAGGGTCAGAGAGAGGGAGACACAGAATCTGAAACAGGCTCCGGGCTCTGAGCTGTCAGCACAGAGCCCAACACGGGGCTCGAACTCACGGACTGCGAGATCGTGACCTGAGCCGAAGTCAGCGCTCAACCGACTGAGCCACCCAGGCGCCCCTAGGGTTGTTCTAATGGGAATAATCGTGCTTACTTACCTCATAAGATTCTTGTGAGAACTCTATGCTCTAGTGATTGCAGCTCTTTCAATGATGCTTGACAGAAAACTATTGTTACTATTTTACAAATATTTTATTTGAATCTCGCAAAAACTCTATGAGGCAGGCAAAGCTTCTATGAGTATATTCATTTTTTTACTTATTTTACAAATGAGGAAAGTAAAATTAAATTTATAGACAGAGCTAATATTCAGCGAACACACAATAGTATGTTCCTGTCAGGAGTTAAAATATTGAAATACTTCCACAAATTCACTGGTAACCACCCTCCTCCCCTATTCTCCAGCTATTCTCCCCTACTCTCCACCATAGTTTCAATGCATAAGCTTCTTATAAGTACAAAATGTAAGAGAATCCTGAAAAATAAAAGGATGTCGGTATTGCCTTCCTATTGACAGAATTAAATCACCAAATAATGTTTTAAAGTATAAATATAGCAAAGGCTTCACATTAATAGAAATACATATATGCCATATTTATAATATTGTTTATGTTTTTAACAGAATTAAATGCTTTACAAACAAAATATGAAGCTATTATTACTTTTTTAGTTGCTGTTACATCAAAGCCTTGGCAACATCCTACAAAAGGAGTCAGGATCATGGTGCCAGTTTAGTTGTACATCTTAATTTTAAAAAGTGCTGTATTTTCAGCACGGAATTTAAGAGAAATTCTGGAATAAAAAAAAATAGGGGCACCTGGATGGCTCAGTCAGGCAAGCATCCGACTTCAGCTCAGGTCATGATCTTGTGGTTCATGGGTTTGAGCCCCACGACGGGCTCTGTGCTGACAGTCAGAGCCTGGAGCCTGCTTCAGATTGTCTCCCTCTCTCTCTGCCCCTCCCCTGCTTGCACTCTGTCTCTCTCTGTCTCTCAAAAATGAATAAACATTAAACAATTTTTTTAATAAAAGGAAAAGAAAAAACAACATATTGCTATGTTTAAAATTTCCAATATTAAAAAGTTTTGGGGGGGCACCTGGGTGACTTAGTCGGTTGAGCATCCTACTCTTGATTTCAGTTTAGTTTATGATCCCAGGGGGGTGGGATGGAACCCCGGGTCCCGGGACCCCATGCTGAGCATGGAGCCTACTTAAGACTTTCTCTCCCTCTGCCCCTCTCCCCCTCTCTCCATTTCGTGATCTGTCTTTCTAAATTTTTTTAAAGTTTTAAAATATAAATTACCTGTAAGAGAGAGTAGGCAGAGCTAATTCAGAGACCCTCAGTTATTACAAGACAATAAGCAGCATAGGACAACCTCTTGTGAATGTCATGCCAATTTCAATGGGCACTCTAGCCTTTTTATTGTGGAAGTGAAATTTAAAACTAAGTTGTCTCATTAAAGAGAAATTCTTATTACATCATTTTAAAGAGTTTATAACAGGCAAATAAACAAAGGTAAATAACAAGTAAATAAACAAAGGTAAATAAATAAATAAATATGCACAGATGTCCCTGAGCTTACCACAGTTTTAGGTTCCAAAATTCCATGAGCTTATAAACTTGGAACTCAGAATATCTTTTCCCACTGTAATAATTTTCTACTTTATCTTCTAATCCCTTGCATATATATCATCTCCCACTTGAAACTGTAAATCCTTTGAAATCAAGGTCCACATCATATTTCTCATATTTTTTTACAAGACCTATCACAACTTATAATAAATGGCAGGTATTAACTATAAAACAAATTAATAGATGCACTGATAAACAAACTAGCAAAAGAAACTGATTAATGATGTGATTTCTACGCCAGCCCAACTTCATTTCCCAGTTAAATTAAAAAAATATCTATTGATCATGTACTCTGAGTCACACACTTTGTTATAAAAGTACAAGAACTATAATACCAAATATATTACCAATGTAGTATCAGATCATCTAATCGGCATTCACTATGAGTTGGTATTTTTAAAATGCATTTTGAGTTCCCACATCTTTGAAGTGGAAAAACATAGCTTTGTTAGTTCCTTATTTGATATTCAATATTTCCATAGGAGAAAGCAACTTTCCACATTTCCAGAGCTACTCTTCAGAAAACACACATACGTACACCACACATACACACACACACACACACACACACACACACACACACTGAAAACTAAGGGAAAAAGGTACAAAACAAAAAGGCACCTATTGGTTAAGCATACCTAAATTTGATGCTGATTAGTTTACTGCTCAGATCTTTGTAAGTTTGGCCATACTTCAATAAATAAATATAAATTATCCTCAATAAATAAAAGATAGCTTCCAATCATGTTTAAAAACAGAAGGGAAAGCTCTTTCAGAGACTTTAATGTCCTCTTTCACCTACCTCCAAAACCAGCTTAAAATAGCAAGCATTTGCCAACCCACCCAAGTAAGAACTGTAAGTGGGACCACAACAGCATGTGATCAGCCATCCAAAATGCAGCTAACAAATCTTCCATTAACACAGGTTACATTGCCATCATTAACAAGTCATCAGTCAATCTGCTGAGAGTAATTTTCCATATAATTTCCTCTCTGAAGACATGAGAGTCACACAGCACCATTATATTACACAGCGCTGAGAAATCTGAAAAATGTTCAAGATGGAGACTGTGACACGGTGTATAATTTTCCACTTGCAGTTTCATACTATCAGACTAGCCCACATGGTGTTCTCATCATCAGCATCACAAGTTCAATGAACATTATCATAAATAATATAAGGGTCTAAGGTTGCAATATGCTTACAGTCACAACAAAAAGAATTTCATGGTAGCTGCCTAGTTCCAAGAGTTACTAATTCTCATTAGAAACCCAAAGTCAAAAAAAAAAAAAAAGAAAAAGAAAACCAAAGTCAGCAATGATATAAGCAGTTGACAATCACTGCTTGGAAGAAACTGAATAACCGGGATATCAGTTGACTGACTGTTAGTGGATAGCCGGGTGGAAATTAGCCTACACCTGGCTGATCCAAGTGCCTCTTTTGAGTCTATTCCAGCTAAAGCCCAATTTCTAGGATGATATTTAAAGAGAAACTCCCCACTCTCTCTAAAAGTTGGAATTCATGTAGAATTACAAAGCTTTTTAACAACCTCTATTTGATGTTGCATGGGTTTGAGATATTTTTCTTGTTCTCTATTTCTATAATCTATTTCCTGTGAAGTTTACCAAGGCCAATTTTCTTACGAGAGTTTCAGGGACCAACAAAGCCCAAGTATCAAATTGAAGTCCAAAGTAAGCAGTCATCATAAAAGAATATCAATTAATTGATCGTTAGTCATTTCAAAATTACTAGTGATACAATTTTTTGTCCACTTTTGTAATGGTTCATTACTTGTATTTCTGGAAAATATTACTAACACAGTTGTTCATATGCTTTTTAAGGACCACAAAAGTGATTTTTATGTTAAAAATTTAACATTGTCATCATGCCACATCGAACTTTGAGATGGCTTTCAGGGTAGCAATGCTACTGGTTTTCCTCTTCTCAGATTGCTCCTATTCAGTCTCCTTTGTTGGTTCCTCCTCAACTTCCTGATCTTTTAACACTTAATTGGAGTATTGCAGCGCTCCATCCTCAGACTTCTCTATATATTGATCACTCCAACTTTCAGGGCTTTAAAGACTACCAAAATGCTGAGGATGCCCAAATTTATGTCACTAGTTCCAAACTTCAAATTCACATAAAAAATTGCCTACTTGGTACCTCCACTTGGACATCTAGTATATATCTCAAGATTTACGTATCCAAAATTGAGTGCCTGATATTTTATCCTCCCTACCTCACAACCTATTCCCCCCAAAGCCTCCCCCACCTCCATTAATAGCAACATCTAGTACTTCAGGCCACAAACCTTGGGGTAACCTTTGATTCTCCTCTATTCCTCACATCCCACATCCAGCTCATCAGAAAATGTTAGCTCCACAAACTGACCGGCCTGATCTACAGTGATAAAGATCAGATAGTCATTACTTCTGGGAAGCTGCTGAGGGTATTGACTGAAAAGTCACCAAAAAAAATGTTAGGAGAATTGAAATGTTCTATAGTTTGATCTGGGTGGTGGTTACAAGGATGTGTAAACATGTTAAAATCCATGTAACTGTTTACTTGAAATTTATGAATTTTACTGTAAACAGATAATACCTCAAATAAATATTCATATATGTATAATATATATTGTTAGTGCTTTGGAAGGGTCCAAAAGACTGGAGTATTCGATCACAAACAGAACTCTTTGAAAAGATTAAGCATGTGATTCATAGATTCCCCCTGAGCCACTTCAAAAGAAGCTAAACATTGGGATGGGATTACCTAGGAAAGACCTATGGAAGAGCCTCTTGTCTAATGGAATAAATCCCAAGACATACACAAGGGACGCATAAGACTCAAAAATTTTATAAAAGCAGAACCAGTTTGGACTGGAAAAGACAGAGAACAAATAAAAAAGGCTGTCAGACTCCCAAAATTCTATAAGCAGAAAACAGACTGATAAAAATACTCAGCTGCAAGCCCATACTACTTACTCTTCATGAAAAAGTAAGGATGGCTTCCATAAACCCAAAGATCTTGAAACATAATGCTGTTTGCCCACCTAAATTCAAAATTGTTTGGGACTGGTGACTCCTTTTTCCTTCCATTTTTTCTCTTTTTGAAAAGGAATGTCTGTAACTATTATCCTATACCCCTCTCACCACTGTGTTTTTAGAGCAGCTAACTTGTTTCTGGAACTTCGTAGGTTCACAGATGGAGAGGAATTGTGCCTTAGGATAGATTATACCCAGAGCCTATACTATATCTGGTTAGATTATGAGATCTTGGACTTTTCAGTTAGTGAGATTTAGATGAGGTTGTCTGGACTTTGAGAGTCGCTGCTGTGATGAGTTGAGATGTTGGGGGATGTGGGGATTGGAAGAATACATTTTGTATGTAAGACAGAGGCCAGAGGATGGACTGTGGTAGGCAAAATAATGGCTCTCCCAAAACGTCCATGTCGTAATACCCCAAATCTGTGAATATGTTACATTACATGGCAAAAGGGACATTGTAGGTGTGATTAAGTTAAGGATCTTCAGATAGAAAGATTATCTTGGCTTATCCATGTGGGCCCAATGTAACTATGAGGGTCCTTATAAGTGGAAGAAGGAGATAAGAGAGAGTGAGAAAGAGAAGGATTTGAAGATAGAGAAAAGAACCAAGCAATAAAGTGGCCTCTGTAAGCTGGAAAAAATAAGGAAATAGATTAGCCCCTTGGAGCCTCCAAAAGGAATGCAATCTCACTGACCCCTTGATTGTAGCCCAGTAGAACTTCTGACCTATAGAGCCATAAGATAATAAATTTGTATTGGTTTAAACTAGTAAATTTGTAGAAATTCATTATAGCACAAATAGGAAACTAATATACCCACCTACAGTCTGACAGAGTAATCCTATTAAAACATAAGTCAGATCACTTCTCTATTTAAACCTTCCAGTCCAGTAGCTGCCTTTCTTCTGACACAGAGGAAAGACCCTAGATCCATCTTCAAGACTATTCAATCTACTCCTCACCCTACCTGCCATACCCTCCTGATTTCTCATCTCCTATGCTCCACTTTCTCCCTTCTCACTGCCCCCCATCATGTCCTATATGCTCCTTTTCACTTCTAGGCCCGTCAGAGCCCATGTGTTTAAAATACTTTCCCCCCAGGTATTACCATGGCTCTCTTTCTCAACGTCTTCAGGTCTTTGCTCAAATGTCACCTCTAAGTAGGCTTTTCCTTGCCATCTTATCTAGAAATGGACATTCCCTACCCCCGAACTCCTAACACTATCTACTCTCCTTTTCAGCTTTACTTTACTTCTTTTTTTTTTTATAGTACTAATCACCCACTCCCACCTGCATACTATAGTTTACTTATTTTGTTCTCTTCTCCCACAGGAATTAAAGCTTCCTCAGAACCAAACACCACCTTGCACCTAGCAAGCTCTCAATAAATGATTGTGACCTAAAAGAAGTCAATATATTATCTTCAGCAACTATGACAGAACTTCCGCAGGAACTTTCTAAGCTCTTTGTGAGCAAAAGCCAGGTCTTATATTGCTTATGGAAATGTCTCTTCTCCAAGCTCAGGACTAAACATGGAGCAGACATAAAATACATACTTATAGCATTTATTATTTTTTGTGATAAAATACACATAACATAACATTTACCACCTTAACTATTTTTAAGTGCATAGTTCTATGGAATTAGTACATTCACATTATTGTACAACTATCACCACTATCCATATCCAGAAATTTCTCATCTTCCCAAACTGAAACTATATACCCATTAAACAATAACTCCTAATCCCCTCTTCCCCCAGCCTCTGGTGGCAGTCATTTTATTTTCTGTCACTCTGAATTTGACTGTTCTAGGTACCTCATATAAGTGGAATCATATAACGTGTGTCCTCTGTGACTGGCTTATTTCACTTAGCATAATGTTCTCAAGGTTCATCCATGTTGTAGCATGTGTGAGAATTTCCTTCCTTTTTGGAAAAAAATATTTTTATGTTTTTATTTTAGAGAGAGAGAGAGTGCACACGAGCAGGGGAAAGGGGCAGAGGGAGAGAAAGAGTGAGAGAGAGAGAGAATCTTAAGCAGGCTCCATACTCAGTGCAGAGCCTGACATGGGGCTCGATCCCACAAATCTGGGATCATGACCTAAGCCAAAATCGAGTTGGATGCTCAACCGACTGAGCCACCTAGATGCCCCAAGAATTTCCTTCCTTTTTAAGCCTGAATAATATTCCATCGTATGTATACACCATATTTTGTTTCTTCACTCATCCATTGACGAACGCTTGGTTTTCTCCTACCTTTTGGCTATTATGAATAACGTTACTACTAACATGGGTGTACAAATATCTAGACCAGTCCCTGCTTCCATTTATTTTGCATATATACACAGAAGTGGAATTGCTGGATCACATGATAATTCTATATTCAATTATTTGAGGAAGTACCATACTGTTTTCTACAGTGACTGTACCATTTTTCGCTCCTACCTACAATGCACAAGGGTTCCAATATCTCTGCACCTTTGTCAACACTTACTATTTCTGTTTCTCTGGATTTTTTAATAGTGGCCAACTTAATGTGTGTGAAGGTCTATCTCATTGTGGTTTTAATTTGCATTTCCCTAATGATTAGTGATGATGAACATCTTTTCCATGTACTTACTGGTTATTTATATACTTATTTTTAGACAAATGTCTACCCAAGTCCTTGGACCACTTTTTAATTAGATTGCTTTCTTGTTGAGTTGTAGGAGTTCTTCACATATTCTGGATACTAATCTCTTGTCAGATATATGGTTTACAAAAATTACCTCCCATTCCATGGATTGCCTTTTCATTCTGTTGATAGTATCCTTTGATGCGCAAAAGTTTTTAATTTTGATGAAATTTGACTTATTTTGTGTGTATGTCTCCTGTGGCTTTGGTGTCATATTAAAGAAATCTCTGCCAAATCCAATGTCATGAAAACTTGTTCCTATGTTTTCTTCCAAGAGTTTTATAGTTTCAGCTCTCATGTTTGGTCTTTGATCCATTTCAAATTAATTTTAATATATGGTGTAAGGTAAAGGTCCAAACTTCATTATTTTGCATGTGGATATCCAGTTTTCCCAGCACCATTTGTTGAATATACTGCTCTTTACCCATTGAATGGTCTTGGCACTCTGCTTAGGGCATTTTTGTTAAGTCACTTTATAATTAATTCTGCTATAAGCATTATCTAGAGAAATTACAGTTTATTACATAAATAATAAATTCATTTCTTCTTTTGAATGAATATAAGCAGTACACCTCTGTGAAGAAAGCAGAAAATCACTACACTTGCTGCTTCATACACCTACTTCTAAAATAATTTCACTCTGAAAGGTGTAGTACATTTCATTATATTTTACCTGTACCCAATAGATATAGAAAACCTTTGAAGAATATAATAAAGTCGAATACAGAAGAAATAAAATCTACCTAAAATGGAGAGAATGAATAGTATTAAGTCAGTGGTTCTGAATTCCTAGATTAATTATACTCTTAGTTCTTCAAGGTCAAGGCAAGAGTTATATTGATTTTGTGTTTTCCTTCTTAAATTTCCTATGCTCCACCATTCACCCCCGTACTTTCCTCTTATTATCCCCAGAGATATCATTAACCTTATCAATTATAACTCAATACATTTTAGTCACTAGGTTATCTAAAAGGAAGTAAAGGGTCATATAAAGCTCATCAAAATAAAACTATGGTAATGAAAGTAGATATGTATTATTCATAATTTTTAGTTTCTACTCAACATTTATATGCCATTAACCAAAATTACAGACAAAAGTAATCATCGTGATAGAAATAGTGGAAGCAGAGGAAGCTAACATTCATTGAATACCTATAATGTGCTAAGGACTTAATATTAAATTTCATATAATCCTCAAAATAACCATATGAGATAGGCACTGTTATTATCACATTTTACAGTTGAAGAGACTGAAGCTTAGAAAGGATTTTATACTCACCCAAGTCATGGACTAACTGGAAGAGACAGTCTTGATGTCCAAAGCCTGTGCCCTTACCAATACCTCACATGCTTTAATCAGTCAAGTACTATATTCACTTGTTTGAAATATTTGTATACAAAATGTATTTCTGTAATTATTTACTTATATTTTTCTTTAAAATCAACTTCTTTTTTAAAAAGCATCTTTTTAAAGACACAAAAAAATAAGAAAGAAAAACTCTAATTACACATAAATACCTACCAAGACTCTGAGTATGAATCCTGCTCCTCTTCTTCAAAATGAAAGGTGCATTTTTGTTTTTGTTTCCCTTGCCTCTGGAAACACGTCTACTAAGAAGTTTTTGTGGCCGAGATCAATCAAAGAGGCTGCTGCTTGTTTTCTCCTCTAGGATTTTGATGGTTTCCTTTCTTACATTTAGGACTTTCATCCATTTTGAATTTATTTTTGTGTATGGTGTAAGAAAGTGGCCCAGGTTCATTCTTCTACATGTCGCTCTCCAGTTTTCCCAACACCACTTTTTGAAGAGACTGTCTTTTTTCCATTGGATATTCTTTCCTGCTTTGTCGAAGATTAGCTGGCCATATATTGTGGGTCCATATCTGGGTTCTCTATTCTGTGAATTATTGGGACCTCATCAAGATAAAAAGCTTCTGCACATCAAAGGAAACAATCAACAAAACTAAAAGGCAACCAACGGAAATGGAGAAGATATTTGCAAATGATATATCAAATAAAGGGTTAGTATCCAAAATCTATAAAGAACTTACCAAATTCAACACCCAAAAACCAAATAATTCAGTGAAGAAATGGGCAAAGGACATGAATAGACACTTTTCCAAAGAAGACATCCAGATGATTAACAGACACATTAAAAAATACTCAACATCACTCATCACTCAACATCAGGAAATACAAATCAAAACCATGAGATAGCACCTCACACCTGTCAGAATGGCCAAATTAACAACTCAGGCAACAACAGATGTTGGCAAGGATACAGAGCAATGGGAATCCTTTTGCACTGCTGGTGGGAATGCAAGCTGGTGCAGCCACTCTGGAGAACAGTATGGAGGTTCCTCAACAAATTAAAAATAGAACTACCCTAGGACCCATCAACCGCACTACTAGGTATTTTTCCAAAGGATAAATGCTGATTCAAAGGGGCACATATACCCCAATGTTTATAGCAGCACTATCAACATTAGCCAAATTATAGAAAAAGCCCAAATATTCATCAACTGATGAATAAATAAAGAAGATGTGGTGTGTGTGTGTGTATATATATATATATATATATATATATATACATACACACACATATATATGTGTATATATATATATATATATATATATACACACATATGTAAATGTATATTACTCAGCCATCAAAATGAATGAAATCTTGCCATTTGCAACAACGTGGATGGAACTAGAGTGTATTATGCTAAGCAAAATAAGTCAGAGAAAGACAAATATCATATTATTTCATTCACATATGGAATTTAAGAAACAAACAGATGATCATAGAGGAAAGGAAGAAAAAATAAAATAAGATAAAAACAGAGAGGGAGGGAAACCATAAAAGGCTCTTAAATGTAGAGAACAAACTGAGAGTTGCTGAAGGGGAGATAGGTGGGGAGATGGGATAAATGGGTGATGGGCATTAAGGAGGGCACTTATTGGGATGAGCACTGGATGATATATGTAAGTGATGAATCACTAAATTCTACTTCCTAAAACCAATACTACAGTATGTGTTAACTAACTTGAATTAAAATAAAAATAAATAACAAAAGTGTTTTCCCCAAAATAAAATAAAATAAAAGATTCAAAGTGTTCGAAAGATATCATAAATGTACACAAAACTAAGACTATCTTTTAAAGTAATTAGAAGAATTGAAAGAAAATTCAAGAACAATGATTTACCCACTATCTAATTGAATGCACTTTAAAGCCTATGATCATGTTAAACAGACTGAGGAATCATTTACTATTCCTTCATGGTAACTGCCCCTCACCTTGGGGAAATAATACATTACTCTTTATTGTGCCTGGCTGTGTTATTTACACCAATAACAAGTCAACTCTCCTACCAAACATTTACATAAGTGAGGTTTCTGAGGTCCTCTTGTCTACTATAAACAACAACAGTTGAGGGAAGAGTCTGGTGGAGGGAAGAGACAAGTCAATTTGCAAAGTCACTGATAAGAGGTGGTAAAGAGGTGTAATAGAAGGTTCAGGCCTCTTTAAAAACAAATGGAATTATGAATTAAGGAATAGTAATGTCCTATTTAAGACCTAAATTTAAGAAGAAAAATATGTAACATATGTTGTAATAAGATTTCATAAATAATAAATAATTTTTAAATCTATACTTTTATCTTCACAAAGTATCCCTGTTTTATTAATTTCTTAGACATCATATTTTCAATCTAAATATAAAACTATGGTAAAAAATTAACAAAAGAAAGGTAATTTAAGAACTTAGATTAGTATTGACATAAATACCTGTGAATTTCCGTCTTCAAGGCTGACCCAGGTGCCAGGCTGAGAAATGCAACATTGCTCTGCGCTCTGCCTTCAAGGCACCTCACATCTCCACCCACTGAAGTAAGCCCACCAGAAAGTCTATTGTCACTCTGCCTTTCTCTACCCTATGAATATGGCAAGTGTATTTGTGAACCTATAACAGGAATTAAGTCTGTTATTCCCCCCAAATTTTGTATTTCTTGTTTATAACCTGTCTTGTTGAATTTCAGTTATGAAGATAATCAGCTTCACCGTTAAAAGGCATTTTAAGGGGTGCCTGGGTGGCTCAGTCGGTTAAGCGTCCGACTTCGGCTCAGGTCATGATCTTACAGTCCGTGAGTTCAAGCCCCGTGTCGGGCTCTGTGCTGACAGCTCAGAGCCTGGAGCCTGCTTCGGATTCTGTGTCTCCCTCTCTCTCTGACCCTCCCCCATTCATGCTCTGTCTCTCTCTGTCTCAAAAATAAAAGGTTAAAAAAAAAGGGCATTTTAAGCACTTTCATGTGTTGGAGACTGTAAAAAAAAAAAAAAAATACAGAAAAAAAAAAACACAAAAAACAAACACTTAACCAGTCCTAAAATTGTTTTCAATAGTTAAATGATTATGATTACTCAAGAGCAGGATTTGAGGAATGAATGCGAATAATTTAACTATCTAAACAAAGGCAGTTATCTGACACTAATGGGCCAGTGGAGAGTTGGGGTGCATTTAGCCTAAAGAGAGTATACTCCTTGGGGCATTACCCACAGGACAGGTATCTTGGGTGAAAGACGGAAGGCCCTAAAGGGCTGAGGAAGCCCATACTGAGTTTTGGAAGACAACTCCAACATGGGAGGCACCCTAAGACAAAGGTAGAACCCCAACATGGTCAATAGGAGTCTGTGATGTAACAGAGTTTTAGCAATAGCCAGACAAGCCCTCTTTTCTGAGGCCATAAAAAGGTACTGCCCGAAGACTTAAGCCTAGAGAAAGCTGTAGCTGTGCCCTGAGAATGCAGCCTGCAAAGTGTCCTCTAGTGTCCAAAAGCTTTCATTGCATGTCAAGAATCAAAACCTTTCTCAGTTCTAAGATCAAGGGTCAGCTCTCTCTTACCATAGCCTAATACTTGGTAATCATCTGGTGATTTTTCAGGTTTCCACTTGATCTTTTTTTTTTAAGTTTCTTTATTATTTATTTGAGAGAGAGAGAGAGAGGTTGGGGAGGGATCAGGGGCTGAGAGAGAAGGAAAGAAAGAATCCCAAGCAGGCCAAGTATACCCCATGCTGCCAGTGCAGAGCCCTGCACAGGGCTCAAACCCACTAATAATGAGATCCTGACCTGAGCCAAAACCAAGAATCGGACGCTTAACCAACTGAGCCACCCAGGCACCCCTTCCACTTAGTCCTGTTATCAGTAGACAAAGCAAACAATGTAATCGGAAGCATACTGATTTAGCAGCCAAAAGGAGGCAATAGATAAGTGATTCTAATGTAAGTCCAAGCCTCTGAGCCATCCAATAGAGTGACATGAGTGTCCCACTGTCATTTAAGGTTAAATTAAGGTCTGTGGGCATCATACTACAATCCAATTCAACCATCACTAGCATATCTTCAGATGGGAATATCCTTACAGGTGCACAGAAAACAACTCATATTCCACACTGCCAGTCTCCATAATGTAGAATCTCCCACTTCTATCTCCTTCCAGGAGTCATTGCTTCAATAGAATTCAATAGAATTTCCTGGCTGTGGGGCGCCTGGGTGGCGCAGTCGGTTGAGCGTCCGACTTCAGCCAGGTCACGATCTCACGGTCCGTGAGTTCGAGCCCCGCGTCAGGCTCTGGACTGATGGCTCGGAGCCTGGAGCCTGTTTCCGATTCTGTGTCTCCCTCTCTCTCTGCCCCTCCCCCGTTCATGCTCTGTTTCTCTCTGTCCCAAAAAAAAAAAAAAACGTTGAAAAGAATTTCCTGGCTGCAAGCACATCCAACGCAAGATAATCAAATAATCAGTTTAGTATAAAACACATGAAATGAGAATTTTTTTAAAACAGTCTAGAGTCATGAAAAATGTGCAATGGATCCTCACCTCTCCTTTTTTGGAATTGTTTATTTAAACCTATTATTGGGATATAGAAACGGTAACTGACAATTGCTAAGCTGTTACTTGTGCCTGATACTTTACATAAACTCCTTCATTTGATTTAATTCCTACGATGACAACAACAATCTGGGAAGATTGGTATTATCGCTGACATTTTGGAACTGGGAAGGTGAGCTTAGGGATATCAAGAGTCATGCCCTCCAAACCTCCATATCCCCCAGTGTTCCCTATCCCAGTGAATGTCGCCACCACCCTTCCAGTTACCCAAAGAAAGAACCTATGTATCATCCTTGAAGTTTATGCATGTTTTCATGTCCACTGCTCCCACCAGTCAACATAACCATCATGACTTGAACTACAGCAAGAGCCTCCTAACTCATGTCCCTATTTCCACACTTGTCCACTCCATACTCTAACCCACCAGCCAGAGTGATATTTGTAAAACATAACCCATAAAACAAACTGGCTTAGACACTTGAGTAATTCCCCACCATACTTAAAATAGGGGCCAAGTTATTTTATCCTGTACACAAAACCCTGGAGAATCTGCCAAGAACTCTAACTTCATGGCTTCTCTCCCCTCTCTCCAGCCAGTAGACCCATTTCTATTCCTACAACACTCAAGCGTGTTCCTACTTTATAGATCCTACTCTGTAATGATCTTACACAAGGCTTCATGTGAAAAGTTCATTGTCATTCAGACTGCAGCTAGAATATCACCTCTTCAGATAGGTCTTTTCTCATGACAACCTAAAGCAGCCCATTCTCATCTTCTTATCACACTACCTGCTTTATTTTATCACAGTACTAATTATTCCTTGCTTTTTTCTTTTTTTATTAATTTTTGCATTTATTTCTTCCCATCTCCTCCCACTAAAATGCACGCTATTAGATACCCTACCTGTCACATTTACCATTGTAACTCCAACACCTAAAACAGTGCCCAAGATATCATAAGGACTCAATAAGTGTTAGCTGAGCATTGCCTAAGCTTACACTGTTAGTCCCAGAGCCAAGATTAAAATTGAGGTGTCCATCTATAAATTCTTTTTACTACATTCTGACTTCTATATAAGTTTACCTTGGAATATAATATATTGTAAATTTTACTACTTATTTTACATATACAACCTTTACCACCTCCTTTAAATTAAAATTATGCTTATTCTTCAAGGCCTGTTTTATTTTCACTCTGATGCCTTTTTTCATCCCCCAATCAAATTTCATTGCTCCTTTCTCAGTGTCAGTAAAACATCTTTATTATACTTCATTTTTGAAATAGCTTACTTTGTTTTTTTATCTGTCTCTCCACCTAACTATAAGTTGTTTGAAATAGGAATCATGTCTGATTGTTTTTCATTTCTCTCAATGCCTATAAGACTGCCTCGAACACAGAAATTATTCAATAAATCCTTGCTGAATTATTTTCTCTTCATACAAAAGTTTTGTTGATTTCCAGAAATATAGGGGATCATACTACAATAAAAATCACTCAAGGAGGCAGAACAACCTGTTTATTGACAATAATGATACTTCCAGGGAATTGGTTGGAATGACTAAGGTTCAAGGCAATATTCCACACATTCTCGAATGAATTCCATGGAGGAATAAATTGCATCTCACTGACTCAGAACCTATAAATATTTTTCAAGTAATATCTACACAGAATGTTGAATTCCAAACAACTTTTGAAAACCACTAATCATTTACATTCTTCCCCAAATGTCACACAGTGTAAAACTGATGGATATTTTGTGACCTGATGACATTTGTCTCCATTCCTGAAGGCATCATAATGGAAATGTGGTCTTCTATCATCCTGCTACAGTTGGTAAAAATCCACTAGATACTTTTTAAAAATATTTTCGGAACACACAGTCATGCAAACCAATGTCTGCCTGTCCCAGCAGGGGATAGTAAAAGACTTTACAAACACCAGATGGGATTTAACAACGTTAGTAAAACATAAAATGCTCCAAGAGTGCTAAGTCACTTCACGAACAACTCAAAGCAAATATATTTGATTTCCATTATACATATTTTTCTTTCTTAAGAAATTCTAAAATTTTCCAATAAATGTTTTATCACAGTCCTCTAACATTTAATTTCTCTTGAAATTAAATTAAAACTATTTACCTTTAGGTACTATGCATAGATTGTTATTTGTGGATATATTAAAACTTTCTAATTTTACCACAAGTCTAGAACATATGGAGTTCTAAATAAGCATTCACTTGATTTCAATGTGTTAAGTGCTTGCTTCCACAGAAATCCAAACAATCCAATGTGACTTCGTATTTTTGTCCTATCTAAGTTCAACCTTTAACTATGCAGGTATTGGTATTTTAATAAATATTTTATAGAATAGTAATTGCTAATCATTTAATAAGATATGCCCTAGAAAGCCACTGTTATCTAATTTTATTTTAAAGATGATTTTCTCAGACTTTTCGGGGAATGTAAGATTGTGATAATAAAATGGAATCAATTTTCTATTCAGAGTGAGCAGAAGCACAGATAGGCCTCCCATCCCCCCAAAAGAATCCCTTATGTAATTGGATTTCATTGTGTGTTTCATTCAAATAACAAGCAGCCGGGTTGGAGGTAAGAAGAGACAGAGTGTCTACTTACTATTGTTTTACTTAGATTAACGTTAGACAATGGTTTGCTTTGCCTAACCATCTCTCGGTAAATGGTTGCAATTGAGAAGAAAGCAGTTAAAAGTCAACCTGAATACTAAATCTTAGCTGCATTTAATATATTAAGTATAGGCAATACGGCAACTCAAGAAAAAAATGTATTCACGTGGCCGACACAGTGGCTCGGTCCGTTGAGCATCCTACTTCAGCTTAGGTCATGATCTCGTGAGTTCGAGCCCCACGTAAGGCTCTGTGCTGACAGCTCGGAGCCTGGAGCCTGCTTCGGATTCTGTGTCTTCCTCTCTCTCTCTGCCCCCCCGCTCCCCCCCCCCCCCCGCACTCTGTTTCTCTCTCTCTCTCTCAAAAGTAAATAAACGTTAAAAAAAAAAAAAAGAACCACCCCACTTAGATAAGGAAATAATTCAGGCCCATAAGAGGTTATAACAGAAATCACAGCAGTGAGAGTCAAATACCTGTTTGATGATACTTGATGTCACTTGCTGACAGTCCTAAAACCAAAGAGGTCAAGGTCATAGATTTGCTCTAATGTGGGGTCAGGAAAGGGTCTCTGTTCACACAGTAGCTTTAATCTCAAAGAGAGTGAAAGCAAATCTAATTATGTCACTCTCCCACTTCAAACTCTTCACTGGCTCCCCGCCTCTGACCTCAGGAGAAAGTTCAAGCTCCCTAGAATGCCTCCAAACTCCTTTAGGAACAGGGCTTGCTTACTTTTCCTGCTTGTTTTTTTCTCCACCTCCCGGCTTCCTGGCCTTGCAGCTGCGCAGCAACAGGCAATTCCCCAAGAACACACTAACCCTACAACCAGCACACCCTTCCCTTATTTTCTCCTGAATTGCTCCCATCCATAACCCAAGCCTCCACTTAGAGGGCCGCTCCTTGAGGAAGTCCGGCATCCCCAAAGACCTGGGAGATCAGGAAATCCTCCTGCAAAATCTTCCCACTGTTCCACACCTATATCCCACGGATCTCACTGCATTCAAACTGCAGGGTGGTTGGTTGTCTGTCTCTGCTACCGGCAGAGGATTATTTAATCCTCACAAAAATCAATGAGGTAAGCCTTCCTGTGCTATTTTACAGATTAAGTAACTAAGACTCAGTAAATTACTTTAGGTCACTAAATTTCTGGTGGAGGAGGAACAAAACCCTATACCTTCCCTTAATCATCATACTATGCAGCCATTCAGGGTTGAGGTATTAATCCAAGCATTATGAACTGTTATATTAAATAAGATCATATATATATTTATATGTGTGTGTGTGTATATAATGCTTAGCATGGGACTTGTGACACATACTATGTGCTTAACATTGGCCATCATCATCATCATCATTATTATCAGCTTTAGTATTATTGCTATTCGGTCAGAGTTCATCTCTGTCAAGGCAAAATTCCAAGACTCCTACCAAACCCAGGATCCTTCCAAACAGTGAGAACAATCATAGGTGATGATTTTCTCCAACTATTTCCCCTCCTTTCTCTCCTCAGAAATCTTTAAGACTGACCTGTGTTATGCTTCTAAAACAGACAAAAAGGGATTGCTTTCAAATGAAAATCCTTTTCACTTCCACTGACCGGCAATCGCTCCTGGGCTATTGAGGGGTACATTAAAAAGTCTAAAAAAGTATGTGTTTCACATCTTTAGTGTTGTTATTCTATCACTGTTTTAGCATGATATCCATCTTGATCCGTCTGGCTTGACTTAGGCTCATTATATGTGAGGCCAAGGTAGAGTGGATTTTTACAAAACTCTTTATTTCTTTAGGGATGTGAAACTGAACCTTGTCCCAATGGCAGCAGCATCTATTTAAAGACAATCTGATTTTGTAGGAACTTAGATGGAAAACAATGAAAACAGGAACTGTCTGCTATTAAATATGTTTCCTGTAACCCAAGCTTAGTAAATTGAGTCTCTTGGTTTTGCTGTTGTTCCACCTCTGGGAGTCTTGTTTAAATCAACAGGGTTTTGTGAGTACAGATCAATGGCAGGAGTTTTGGTTTCACAGAGAAACAAAGCTTTCCCGGAGAAAGAATCAGCCAGTGCACAGCAAGTACAGTGTCTTAATTGCAAATATACTTAGAGCTCTGAAGAATTTTGTTAATTCATTGAACCTGGGATTCGTTCCTCCACATTAAAAACTAAGTGCACAATTTAACATACTTGGCATTTTCTTTTAAAGGGCAATCCAAAATTTGAAATGCCTCTTGCATTACAGGTCCAAAGAGCCCTCATGAAAAATTACAATAAAATCTTTGATTATCATCTTATTCACAGTAGCAGATTGGAGTTGCAGTTTATTACTTGAAGGTTTCTAAGAGTAAATTTAACATGTTTAGCATTTCAAAAAGTCCAATTTATAAATGACCATACAGTTTTTTCAGTCAGCTTCCATACTGAAGCTTCAGCTTCTTGATTTAGAAATAAGCTTCTTTTTTTTATGTTTATTTATTTCTGAGAGAGAGACAGAGCGTAAGCCAGGGAGGGGCAGAGGGAGAGGGAGACACAGAATCCGAACAAGGCTCCAGGCTCTGAGCTGTCAGCACAGAGCTCAATGCAGGGATCAAACCCATGAACCGTGAGATCATGACCTGAGCCGAAGTCAGATGCTTAACCGAATGAGTCACCCAGGCGCCCCTAGAGTTTCTTTTTAAATTTATGGGTAAGAGTGAAGAGCTAAAATTTGACCACATCTCTGTAGTACAACACCAGATAATGAATCCAACTAGAGCTCATAAGTGTAGGAAGAGTATATCTCACATCATACACACAGGGCTAGGTATTTGGAGAGGTGGGAAGCAAGCAGAGAGGAACTGAACAGGTAATAAAATGTAGCCCATGAAGAAGGCAGAACAGAGGGGAAATCTTGAGGCATGATCCTCATTTAAGAGCATCTACCTATAGATGAAAAAAAGTGCCTTCATTTCACATCTGATCTCACATCTATTGCAAGCTCTGGAGATCAAGCGGGAACTCCTCCACCAATAGGGAATGAACTGCAAAGCACAGGCCATCTTCCACCTCTCTGTCTTCACAGTCTCAGAGAACCTGACAGAGCTGCAAGACCTAGGAGATTTGGACGATTCACAGATCTTAACCTCCTGGAAACATCAGAAGGGGCCACAGTCCTCCCTCAGTGCCACCTCCCCGGTCCAGTCCAGCGTGAAGAAAAGGCCATCCCATTCTTCATTTTACTCTCCTACCTTTGTGTACAAAACATTCAAGGTTCTCATAAACACAGGTCTTGTCTCTTCACAGTTGAGCTCAAGAATCTTTACATACTTGGGAGCCATGACATTGTTCTCTGAGTATCTTTTTTTTTTGTCTCTGTTGTGCTAAGAGCTTAAGTTCATACTATCTTTCCCTAAATTCCATAAATATAAACTTTTTTTAAACTGTAAGGGAAAAAATGGACATTTCAAAGGTTCAAGTACAATGATTTTACATGTTTTTTCCAAGTTTTCTGAGGAAAATGAAAGTAGAATTTTTTTAAGGTAAAAACAAATAATTTCATAATGCCTAAAGGGGAGCTACATAAATAATCTTTCACATTTAATGCAGCACTTATTAGCATGGACTTCTGTGGTCTTCGGTGCCTCAGTACATGACTACCCTGAAAGTTTATGAAAATTTTGGGTACATACACATATGAACATTTTTTATAGACAGGGCTCACTGCTTTTATAAGATTTTAAATAGGGTAAATGGCCCCAAAAATGTTTTAGAGAAGCTAAGTTAATAAGAAGTTCAAAATCTCGATCTCATCCAATCTTTCAGCCCTTTAATGCCACAGAATTTTTGCCAACGTTGAGTATTTTGCTTCTGAAGATGCAGATACAGATTGAAGATTCCACATATGTACATGTTCATACAACAGCATCCATCCTGATTGTTTATTCTTTTCTTCTCCCTGCTTTCTAAAGGAGCCCTTATTGGGGCACCTGGGGGGCTCAGTTGGTTACACATCTGACTTCAGCTCAGGTGGTGATTTCACAGTTCGTGGATTGGAGCCCCACATCAGGCTTTGTGCTGATAGTTCAGAGGCTGCAGCCTGCTTTGGATTCTGTGTCTCCCTCTCTCTCTCTGCTCCTTCCCCACTCACACTCTGTCTCTCTCTCTCTGCTCTCTCTGCTCCTTCTCTCTCTCTCTCTCTCTCTCTCTCTCTCAAAAATAAATAAACATTAAAAAAAGGAGCCCCTGTTTAACGTAGTAGCCATCATTTTCCAGGAGCAATCTCTACATCTACCTACCTACTTACAGTTCCAAATTCAGGTCCAAAGAGCTCAGAGGGAATAACATAGACTCATAATAATAGCCAGTATTATTGAGAGCTCCCTGCATTTGAACCTGGCACTGTGTGAAGCACTTTGTCTCATTTCTCATGTCTGCATAACAATCCCGTTCGATTATGACTATCGTTATTCTCATTTTATACATAAGACAGGAAATTAAGTCTTTGTCCAAGGTCATACAATAAGAAAGTGGTGAACCAAGGATCTAAACTCAGGTAATCTGACTCTAGAGTCAACACTCTAAGCCACTTACTCACCCAGAAGGATATTACAGCAGTGTCATTGAGGAAGCTAGTGATCAAGACAATATTTGGGTTTTTCATTCTCACCTAATATATTTGAGTTGAGTGGAAACTTAGATATCATTTCTTCACCCAAATTTACAGGACAGAAAACTAAAGAGATTATACAGTAGTAACGGAGAAAAGGAGAATGGGCCACAATAAAAAAGCAAATGAAGACAATAAATATAAAAGTACTTAAGTAAAATAGAAGAATAAGTGATAAGTAATATTTATTAAATTTAAGTTCTCTTTCTCTTAAATACTACCTTTTAAATTGTTTTTTTAACTTTATTTATTTATTTTTAGAGAGAGAGAGTATGCACACATGCAAGCAGGGGAGGGCCAAGGAAAAGAGAGAGAATCTCAAGCAGGCTCCATGCTGTCAGCCCAGAGCCTGGTGCAGGGCTCCAACTCAGAAACCGTGAGATCATGACCTGAGCTGAAATCACGAGTTGGATGCTTAACCAACTGAGCCACCCAGGTGCCCCTTAAGTATTATTTTGTAAATCTATTGAAAAGAGAACGTGTGTGAGAATGTAAAATGGTGCACCCACTTTGGAAAGTAATCCGGCAGTTCCTCAAATGTTAAATATAGATATGACCCTGCCAATTCTACTCTGAAGTATACACACAATAGAAGTGAAAACATGCCCACATAAAAACTTATACACTAATGTTCATAGTAGCATCACATATAACAACAAAAAAAAGTGGAGATAACAACCCAACTGTCCATCAATTGAAGAAAAGATCAATGAAATGTGGTATGTCTATGACATGGAATATTGTTTATCGATAAAAATCCATGAAGTATTGGTACATGCTGTAATATGGGTTAGCCTCAAAGACAGTATGCTAAATGAAATAAGGGAGTCAAAGAAGACCTCATAATAATATGACCCTATCTATACAAAATGTACAAAATAGGGAAATTTAAAGAGACAGAAAGGTTCGTGTTTGCCAGGATGCTAGGGGCAAGAGGGAGTGGAGGGAGAAATGAGGAGTGATGGATAAACGGAGCGAAGGTTTATTTTAGGGGGTGGTGAGAATGTGCTAAAATTAGATTATAATGATAGCTAGGCAACTCTACAAACATGCTTAAAAAACTCTTGAATTACACACTTCAACCGGGTGAACTTTGTGGCATGTAAACTATATCTCAACATGGCTGTTAAAAATTGTTTCAGACAGAGCACGTGTGCTTCCTCCCTTTCCCAGAGGGAGTGCAGCCGCAATGGTAGAGTTCCATCCCGGTCTCCTTAGCAATATTTGCAAGGTCAACTCGCCTCCTGCTAAAAGCATCACTCACCGCCAGCAGAGGGAGCTAAAACAATAGCTTTATCCAGTTTCTGCTCCCAATCTTGTTTCCTGGGAGGACAGAAAAAGTATTTCCAAATTTGGAGAAAATAAAGGGTAGCTGAGTTTTATCTTTACTTACCCCCAACAAAATGACACAAAAGTTGATATGAATATTCATTTATTTAAAAGAAACCCACGCTGATACACTTAACATATCCCAGATTCTCAATTGTATGTTCTCTATAACATAAGGGTATGTAGATACAACAGAATAGAATATGATGCTTGACCCAATCCTTCTGTGCTCTTTCCCTATCATTTGCTTGTAAGGCAGTCAATGAAATCCAGTAGAAAAATCAAGTTAGCATAACTACCCATAAAATGCCTTTATCGTTACCAGCTACTTACATGCACCTTCTATCTTTGCTCGAGGTGTAATATCATAATGCTTACGATATTGGTGCAAAATTATCCTTTTTGCTGCATTCCAGGCTGAGAAAACAGTTTGTGAAAGGGCATTCATTTGTTCAAGACACTCTATTGAATATCTACTATAAGCCAGGCAATAGTGAAAAAAAAAGCAGGTATAGAAACTGTCCTCATGTGGCTTATGTGCATGTGGGGGGAAAGTGATATTAAACAAACATGCAAATAAAATGTAGTCCTAAATTGTTTTAAGTACTTCAAAGGAAAAGCACAAGGTAGTTAGAGAAATGATAACAGGGGGTCTAATTTAGATTGGGTGGTCAAGGAGGATCTCTAAGAAGGTAGCACCTACACGGACAATAAAGGAGAGAATACTCTGGGCAGATGAAATAGTATTATGTGAGTCCTGAGCCTAGAAAAAACTTGAAGGAGTCCATTGGGCTGGAACACAATGGGCTGAGGGGAAATTGTGCTGTCTGAGGCTGGAGAATAGGACAAGGGCCAGGTCATGTAAGGCCCTGTAGGCTGCAGTAAGGGGTTTGTATTTTATCTTGAATATAATGGGGAGCCATTGAAGAATTATACGCACATAAGTGGTTTATCAGAGTTGCCTTTTGTAATGTTTATTTATTTTTGAGAGAGAGAGAGCATGTGCACATGCATGTGCCCAAGTGGGGGAGGGGCAGGGAGAGAGGGAGAGAGAATCTCAAGCAGGCTGTCAGCACAGAGCCCAACACAGGACTCGATCTAACGAACCCTGAGATCATGACCTGAGCCACAATGAAGAGCTGGACGTTTAACTGGCTGAGGCACCCAGGCACCTCAGAGTTGCATTTTTAATAGACCATTCTGGCCATAAAGTGGAAGCCTGATTAAAGAGGCTCAAAAGTAGAAGTGGGAAGAGCATGCTCATTTAAAGAGACCAATGATTTTGTTGTGAATGGAATGTGAGGTGGGGGTAGGGGTCAATGGGAAGTTGTAGGAGTCGTTCTAGAAAAACAATACATAATCTCTGGCCCATTTCATGGAAGTCTCCAGAAGCCACGGCACAATTCTGTGTTCACTCCAGTTCTCTACCACCACCAATCCCAGCTACATTGAGGACAGTTTTGTCCTCAATAGGGTTACATTGAGGACAGTTTTGTCCTCAATAGGGTTAGGTAGAACCAATCCTAATAGAGAAAAGAAGAAAAAAAGTCAACCCACTGACATATTTCCCAGAGAAAACTTGTCTAATTAAAAAATGTATACGTGCTTCCTAAAATTTCAGGCCCCTGTTGCACCAGCTGTTAGAGTTCCAATGGTGCATCAAATGAGGGTAATCAATTTTACACAGATAAGGAAAGATAATATTTCAAGCCGTTCTTTGGAATTAACTAAATTTGTATGCATGTTGTAGTGGAAAGAGCATGGAATGTAATTTCAGAGGACGTGGGGTCAGGCCTTATTCTACCACTTACAAGCTCTGTGACTGAGTAATTTACTCAGCTTCTCCAAATCTCTGGTTCCCCATCTGTAAAATGTAGATGATAACAATAGCCACCTCACAGAGTGGTTGTAAACAGGAAATGAGCATGTTAAATCCTCAATGGCTTTCCATACCATTGTCTTAAGTATGTACTTCCAAAAATGTAATCAAGTTCCTCAAAATAAACTTCTATATAAAAAAATAGAACTCATTCTAGAACACTGCTTTCTCTTTAATATTTTAACATGAATGACCTTGTAAATGTAATTCAATACATTGAAACATTTTGGGTCATTTTCTGCATCAAAAAAAAAAAAGCAGACAACAAAACAACTTGCTATAAATTTTCAATATTGTAGAAGTGCTACATATTTGAAAAATAATGACATGAAATAAACGGAATGAATGAAATGAAGGAATGATACTTAGTGTCTAAAGAATGAGACTATTAGTTTCTAAAAACAATAATTATATCTTGGAAACAAATACTTGTGTACCTTAACAGAAATATGAAAATACTTCAACACCCCAGCTCTATCACTTACTCATTACATGACTTGAGAAACACATAACCCTTAACCTTCGCAAACTTCAATTTCCTCATGTCAAATGGAGAAATGGGACCTCATTCATAGATCTATTGTGAAAGTCTGATAAAATCAGGCCTCTAAAGCACTTCTGTACAATGCCTGGCACAAGTAGGTACTAAGTAAATGTCAGTTGTTTTTTGTCTCCGTATCTAAAAGTATGTTTTTGGTCTTTTGCAAAGAGAATACTTTTGAGTGCTTCTATTTATCTCAGATATTTTCACATAGATTAAATTACTTCTATTTCAAAAAGGTTAGATGAATTTACTCCAAGTAGATTCTGTTCCCATCACTCCATCAAAATTGCTCTTGTGAAAATTATGAATGACCTTCACCGTGCTAAACCCAACAGACGATTCTCCCTCTTCTTAAATCTATTAGAAGCATATTTTACTGTTAGTCACTCACTCCCATCTGAAATGTTTTCTTCCCTTGGCTCCCAGCATGCATCATTCTACTGATTTCCTTCTTCCCTCACTGGACTGATAATGCTTTCGTGCCCCAACCTCCCTAGTTGACCTTTATAGAGTAGACTCCAGAGTATCTGAGGCTCAGGCCTTGGATCTCTTCTCTTTTCTCTCTACACTCATTTCATTAATGATCTCAAAAAGTCTTGTGGCTGTTAATTCCTCCTATATTCTGACTATTATCAATTTTAGGTTTCCAGCCTAGAGTCTCTGAATGCCAGACATATATGTTCAACTACATAGTCAGTGTTTCCATTTAGACATATAATATGCTCTCAAAATTAACATGCTCAATTCCAACCTTCTCCATCCCCCCAAACCTTTTCTTCCCACAGCCTCCCCATCTCAATCAATGGCAACTTCAATCCGTCCAGTTGCTCAGGTCAAAAACCTTAAATTCTTCCTTGATTTTTCCCTCCTTCTCACAAACCCCACATCCAATCCATCAGGAAATTGTGTCAGCCCTATTCTCAGAACATATCCAGAATCCAACCCCTAATCCAGCCACTTGTCATCACCTCCCTGCTACCACCCTGGCCCAAGCCATCACTTGGATTACAACAGCCTTGCCTTTTCACTTAGCCCTCTTCATAAATCATCTATTCCTCACCTAGCACACAGAATCGTTCTTTCAAATGTAAATTATGCCAAATTGCTTCTCTGCTCAAACCCTCCAGTTGCTCCCACTTCACTGAGCAAAAGCCAGAGTCCTTGCAATGACCCTTCCCTCCCCAGTGAGGCCCTGGCCTCCTTGCTGCCCCTCAAACATGGCAGGCCTAATCCTGCCAACCCAGGGGCCTTGCCTTTGCCTTCACTATTTCTTTAGCCTGAAGAGGCCCTCTGTGCAGATGTCTGCAAGGCTACTCCTCTACTTTCTTCAGGTCTTTGCTCAGGTGTCACCTCTCCATGGGCCTTGCCCTGGCCATTCTACTAAAAACTGCATTCACCCTCTTGGCTCACACACTTCCTGCCTCCCCATCCCTGCTTTATTTTAGCTGATTACCTCCTGCTATCCTATATATTTAGTTATCTATTCGTTAATTGTCTGTCTCTCTAGAATGTAAACTCTCTGGAATGTAAAGGGTAAGAATTGTCATCTGTTTTATTTGCTTGCTGTGTCTCCAGAACCAAGAACAATATCTTGCCTTAGCAGACACTCAATAACTGTTTGTTGAAAGGTGAAAATGATGAAGGAGTAGTTTTCCTATGCCAAAAAAAAAAAAAGGATGTTAATTAACCATAAATATAATTAAAGCCTTAAGGCTTTTAGCACTTACATAGATCGATTTTAAATTTTGAAAACTTGCTTCTGAAACAAAATCTATGATAGCACACTCAACAGTTGGTCCCTTAGCATCCAATTGTCTATGTGTGTATACGTGTGTGTCTGTGTCTGTGTCTGTGTGTGTGTCTGTGTGTGTGTCTGTGTAAACATATACATACAAAATATATATAACCCACTAGGCAAACACATTCTTTTTATAGCACCTCGCTAAGTTTCGTTTATACATCAAAGTAGAATTTCAGCCTTAGCAATATGGCGCTGCTTTATTTCTTCCAAGGATTACCATTCTTGCTTCTCTTTGGGGGTAACAGTGATTCTTCACAAAGCAGCCCCTTTTGGGAATGATAATTAATAAAGATAAGAATTTAACTGGAAGTCAGGGAGCAGTTTCCCTCCTGTCGGCAGAGTTTTCAATGGAATGAAAGCCATCTATTTCTTCTTCCTAGAACCCAGAACTGAGGTGAAATAGACAGGAGGACAAGTCACAGGACATGGAACATTCCCTCACAAGTTTTTATTAACTACATTTTTTGGATTTTCATGTTTGCTTTTGGTTTTTACTATCCCCTAGTACTTCACAAAATTCAGACCCTTCCAAAAAGCCATCCAAGAGCTCTGGCCAGTACATTGGTCTAAGATCTTACGTTAGTCAGCGATATTAACTACATATTACTATTAGAATAAATGTTGTCCTTTACTATTCTAAAGTTACTATAAGGAAGTGCCCTTTTTAATACTTTTAAATGATTTCTACTATCTTACCCACATTATGTAAAATAAACAAAAATTTTACATTGTAAATGGCTCTTAGTGAAAATTTGTGCCTATCTCGATGGTTTCTAAGGAATAACAAGTTAATTTGAGAAATCATATTATATAAATTTTCCATTTATACTTCATAATAAACTAAGTTGTTTATTTTTTTTCCTTTTCAAAGTGGTCTCTTCTTTTGGATTTGTCTCCATTTCAAGGTCTGTGATATTCACTTTTTTTCTTTATAACTAATATACCTATTCCTCTGAAATAAGACTTGCCAGATTTTTGCAACATGTTCTGTTTTGGGCTATGAGCACAGGCTCTCAGTGTGAAGGTTGGAAAGCATTTGGAAATGGAATAAAAACATGTTGTCAAATGTTTTGAATTTCATGGAAAAATACAACCTTTTCTGACATTTTATATATAGACAAATCCACAGTATAAAACAACATTAGACATCAACATTTGTGTCAATTAACAACTGATTGTCTGTGGTGACTGGGCAGTAGAGTGGTCACTCGAGATTTTTTTGACGGTCTGTAGAAAACACTGATCTTGCCTTCAAAAGATTTAACTTAGTAAGTATCTAGGGGAGTTCAGCTACTTAATATAGTTACATATCTCCATGCTGAAGACAACACACACACACACACACACCACACACACACACACACACACACACCTTTTACAACACTTAAAGCAGCCTTAAAATTGAGGTGTTAAAACCTCATTTATCAATATGATTCCTTGCTCCATTTTCTTTTTCCGCTTGCCACTAGAATGAACTTGCAATCAACAAGCCACCCCCCACAGTTATACAGCTTCAGAAGCCATGGAAAAATAAAAAGAAAGAGAAAAAATGCCTAAATAAAAAAGGCAGGTACAAAGTAAAACTGTACCCCCACTAACTGAGAAGAATAATAGTTTTATTAGTGTTTAGATTACTCTTCCCTTCTGTCTATGAGAAGATGGATTGCTAAACAAATTAATGGTATAAAAACCATTCTAAGAAATGTAGTTCATTTTTCCATGGGATTTTATTTTATTCTTTCACTGGCAAATCTTGTTTCCCAAAAAGATCATTCATGGCACTCGGGTCAGTTTGTTAACAAATATTTATTTGTGTGTATCTGTTTTTAATCATTGTCTGTCACTCCCACTAGACCACTAGCTTCAGGAGGCCACATTTCTGTTCTACTTCTCCATTGTATTTCTAGTGCCAAACACAGCGCCAAGCCCAGAGTAAGTTCTCAATAAATATTTATTCAACAAATAAATAATTGTCCCTTTTATAGCACTCTGTGCCTAGCACACTCGAGGCTGTAATAGTGGTTAATAAATTCTTACTGAATCGCATTAAGAGAGTAGTCTTGAGGGAGGTGGTTTTGGAATTACACATTTATTCATTAAAACACTGAAGTAATACTTGCGAGTCATTTGTAACTTTCCTTCAGGCATGTGCTTAATTTGCCATAATTTTGTTAAACCCAATTCCAGTTGTAGTTTTCTTTTCTGTTCAGGCCCTAAATTATTAAATGCATTTCTTTTCAGCCGAAAGCACAGGGGTCAGATTTTCCTCTCCCTCAAATAAATTATTCCTCCAGGTATTCAAATTTATTAGAGGGTGTGCTTATATCAAATTTCCATTGATCAGTAATTAGTCTTGGCATTGAAAAACTAAGAGTATTTAAATGTAAGTACAGACTATTATCAACCAACCAGGCACTAAATGCTTAATAACCACACTTCTCTGAATATTCTTCTTGGTTAAGTAACTGAACCAAACCTTGTTTCAAACCAGGTAGATTCAGCCTTAGTGTTCCATTGAGCCTGCTTCATACCGATAACAACGTACCTTTCAACAGACACAAAATGCCTGTAGTATCTGACGTTGTGCCTACCCATCATCCTGGCCACAGCCTCTCTGAACTTCTTTCCAATGCCTTCTTTTAACTGCTCCTTTTTGGTGTCTGCTCACTCCCCTTCCTGACATCTGCTCTAAGCGTTGACCATCCTCAGATGTGTTTTCTCTTTCAATTCAGTCTGGCCAGCAGCATAAAGTAGGACCTAACAACACAGGTATAGAGTCGGCCTGCTTGGCGTCACATCCCACATCTAACACTTTGTAGCTGTGTGATGTTGGGCTGCAGTTTCCTCGTCTATAAAATGGGCATTTCTATAAAGTGGGGATGCTAATAGTACCTCTTTCATTGGGTTGTTGTAAGGATTCAGTGAGATAGTATCTATAAAATGCTTAGGACAGTTCCTGACGAGTAGTCAGTGCCGAACAAATGTTAAATATTTATCTATAATCTCTTCCTCTACAATTTCATCAGTCCCCACACTTATATCCATCATCTTTCAATATCAGAATCAACCATGACCACCTCATTAACAGAAGTCCCAAACGTAAGGACATCTATCCCTGCCCTCTCTCTGAGGCACCAGCCTAAATAGCCAAAGGGGTCTGAGGCCACTCAAACTCAAACTTGGACTCTTCTTCCCCAAATCTGCTCATTTTTAAAAAGCACCATCTTTCTCCCAAATAGTCCGCTTGGAAACTTCTCTATCTGTTGCATTCTAGCTGATATACTGGTACATAATAGTGCTCAGTGAGTTTACACTGAGTCAGTGGTCTTTCTGTCACCTTCCCCCTTCAATCAGGCCCTTACCTGGCTGCCCAAGTAAGCCTCCTAAGGAATAGTCCCTTCACTACACATCTGGTATTGCTCTTGTAACTGACTCATCAAACAAACATTTATAGAATGCCTTCAGAAACTGTATTACGGCCCAATGATATAAAAAAGAATTAAGAAAAAAAGACATTTTATAAGAAAAAAATGTTAAAATAAATTACTAGCATGATATATAAAGCTCAGTCCCATCCAAAAACGGGGGGTGGCATTTATACCTTCAACATGCATCAAATTTCAGTCACTATGTGATTGGAAAAGCTCAAATATGATAAAGAACTTCAGGAAAAAATTTTGCCAAAAATATTTGCCACCATCATTGGTTAGGACACTGACACGGTTCCTGTGTCTAAAAATCTTTTGGGTTTTGGGGCGCCTGGGTGGCTCAGTCGGTTGGGCGGCCGACTTCGGCTCAGGTCATGATCTCGCAGTCTGTGAGTTCGAGCCCCGCATCGGGCTCTGTGCTGACAGCTCAGAGCCTGGAGCCTGTTTCAGATTCTGTGTCTCCCTCTCTCTCTGACCCTCCCCCATTCATGCTCTGTCTCTCTCTGTCTCAAAAATAAATAATAAACGTAAAAAAAAAAAATTTAAAAAAAATAAAAATTAAAAAAAAAAAATCTTTTGGGTTTTTAGAGCCCTGCATCTACTCTACCATTGGGAGAAAGCAATGCAAACAGAGAGGCTGTTGCATCAGGCCCATAATCAAGAATTTATGTCTGGCTCAAATCAAAGAGTCCACATCAAGAAAGATTTGAAGCTGCAAAGGTGCATGCTATAGTCGGCACTTTTCATGATTTTAGAAATTTTCTCAACTGCAAACTCAACATATCCAAAGTTAAATTTATGATCTTCTTTTCAAAGCCTGCTCCTTTTCCAGGGCTTAAAAGCATGGCTTCAGAGTCCAGTAGACCACAGATTCAATGTCAACTCTGCCACTTATTGGCAGATTGACTTTGGAAAGTTATTTGGTTTCTCTGAGCCTCATTTTCCTTATTTGTTTAAGAGGGTAATTATATTTACCCTACAGGTTGAGAGGTATAAATGAGAAAAAGAATGTGTTTAAGTCACTTAGCACAGCACCTGGCACAAATAAGGACTCAAGAATGGTAACAATATTTTGCAGTGAATAATCACCGTCTACCCAATCTCCCAGGCTAGTGACAAAAGAGATGTTACAGCTGTTCTGTTCCTTGGAGTCACCACAGTCACCAAGTTCTGCCAATTTTGCCCCAGAAATAGCCCAGAAATCTAACACCTGTCTCCTCCCCATGTCTACTCCTATATGCTGACGGCTGCTTCCTGCTCAACTCTGCATACTCAAATCAGCAACAAGTCCTGAGTCCTGCCCCTGCCTACAACTCATCTCTGACCTCTCCAACAGTTCCCTGTGCAGACCCTGATGTTCTCTTCCCAAAGATAAAACATGACGTTGTCATTTCCCTGCAATAAGATGCCTGGGCCCTTAGTTGTACCAGGATCAAGCCCAAGCTTACTAAAACGGCACTTAGCACCCCCTCTCATAATCACCCTCCCTGGTGTATCTCTCGAGATTTACCTTATGCTTGTCTCCCAAGCCTCCCACAAGTTCACCCTAAGCTAGCATCACCCTACTCATCATCTAAAGATTACATTTTGTCACCATTGAACTCCCAACGATATCCTTCCAAGCCCCTTCATTTAATGAATTCCCGGTGCCCTTTTCCATGAAGACCTTCTCTAAGGTAGATTACGCGAAGAGCATTTTTTTCATCCTTGTATTCTACATACTGCATCTTAACAATCTGTTTTCCACATCTGTCTTCTCAACCTAATGATAAATTACTTGAAGGCAGGCACCATATGTATTTATTCCCCATTCCCAGTGCCGGGCATCTATCCCATATGCAAGAGTTACCTTTGATTAACTACACTCCAATTAAAACTAGGAACTGAGGCTTTACCAAAACTGAAAACTGAGGCATGCTAAATGTAACTCAGACTCTTTCACTAGCAAATGTTGCCAATCAAGGTGAACTCAAAATTTCATGATATATTCTACTCTGATGAGAATCCACAGTAAATGTTCCAAGTACCCATGTCATTAGCAAAAGAAAAATAAAAGTGAAAGTTCTACTTGCCAGTTTTGATCCTACACTGTCTACAAAGTTGAACAGCCTTTCTTAAGGAAAAAGCTCTTAAGACTTTAGAAACTCTTACTTTCCAATCATGGAAAGGCCCTTATTGTTACCATATATTAAGTGCTTACTGCATGCAAAACCCTGTAATGCATTAGCCCCTGTTCTGCTAACAGTCCTACAAACTTGGTAGATCCTATTTATTTGTCCTCATCTTGCAGATGAAGAAACTGGGCCTCAGGGATAAAGTTGGTCCAAGCTCCACAGCTTGGAGATGACAGAGCAGAGATTTGAATCCTGGTCTGTGACAACCCAAACCCCGGAAGGTGCTGCGCTGCCCTTCCCCTAGGTGACCCAGCCAATGACCCTCTTGCTCTTCTGTCCATTCCCAGCAATCCTGATGGGAAGTTAGGTAGAAAACGGGAATGGGAAAAACAGAGAGAATGTACACAAAGGACAGTGAAGGTTGATAAGGAAAGAAAGGGATAGTCTCTTAGAAAATATGTATCTCTTGAAACTGCAATGAGATTTCCTTCTGCCAAGGACCAATCTAAAATCTCTGCAAAAGAAGAAAAATCTATGAAACTTAAAATCAAAATGTTAGTCGTAGTGAAAGAAAAATTAAACCAAACAGGCTCATTTTATTAATCCACAAACCTAACAACATTCAACAAAAGGTTTCTGTAAATCTTAATTGCAGCAATCTGGACAATGTTTTATTATGACTCATTTACTTGAACCACAATGTTTGTGCAATATATTTTGCCCTGCTTTATGAGATTGTAATTGCAGTGAAATGCTACTATGCATACTCAATTAAAACACACCAGACTTATCAAAATAAAGCGTTTTGGGAAACAGCGTGCTCTGTATTTGTTTATTTTACTTTACAAATCCTGAAAATCCAGAAATTTGTTCTTCCAGGTATGCTCTACAATTTCTTCTCCTTTTACTCTAACATCTCGCTTTTCTTTTCTCAAATATGCGTACCAATCATTATTTATTCTCTAGTCTTTGAGAGAGCTAACTTCTGACATCTAAAATGTTTTCTACTAGCCGTTTCACAAATATGTGTCCAGAGCAAGAGACAGAAAGTTTCTGCCCTGTACTTTGCAAAGGGCACCATGTTCAGTGATGGCCACTCTCTCACCTGAGATGACTACTTCCTTTCTCCTCTGAGTCTTGCTCTTAAAGGTACGAGCTCTAATCCTCCTTTTTTGTCTTTCTTTTTCCTCTGAAAATTGTTTATGAAATAAATATTCCAAATATAACTATCTATAGGTCCATAATCCCTTTACCAAAAACATCAGGGTCACAGATGTTGCCACACGCAGAATTTTAGAAGATTTAAAAAATGAACTACATTGAGAATGATATCCCATATATTATATGGAACCCAGGGTAGCACCCTGCAATTAAGCACATCGATATTTCTGCAGCAACCTGGGGGAATATTCACATGAAATGTAAGAAAGACAGACTCATATCCGTTCAGTTCAGATTGTGCCACCAAATTTGTTTCAGAAAATCTTTCTCTTTTCAGAGCTCTTAGGATTTCAGAACTGCAGAGGAGGGGTTGTGGATTTGAATATACTGTAGCAACAGGCCATGGGGGAAGCAGTTCTGTGAATAGGAGCCTGTTAGCACCTCATCATTTTGGAGTAAGACCTATGCTCTGTCTGAGCTCTGCCATTTAAATATGAGCATGTGGACATGGCAGATGGTTAAAAATCCAAAAAGTGTACCTCTAAAAAGACCAGGAAAAGATCCATCATATTGGGCATATGGAAGAGTTTGTCTGGACACTCAGGCAGTATATAGCAGAATTTAATAAAGTGCGTGAATAAGCAGTAAGGTCATTTAATTTTGAAGTATTTTATTATCTCTTTCTCGTTTCTTTAATTCTTAGTTTGAAAAGAAAATCCACCCCTGGTTTACATGTGAGTTTGATTGGACATATGTTCTCAGGAAGCGGGCCGCATACCAGAAGAACCGTGTTCATTATCATACATGAACTAAGACAAGGAGATCAAAATGAGCTAAAGAATTGATAATATCATATACCACTGTCCTTTCTTTTAGCATGTTGTGAACATGTGGATATATTTAAAGGTTTCCTCTACGTTGGATAAAATCAAAGACAGATCCAATTGATTTTATATAATAGGCTATTTCAAAGTAATGAACTAGCTGAACTAATGCTTTCTTGCAAAATAAATAATTCAGAAAGAAAATAGATGTTTATTCTTAAGTCCTCCTCCCTTCTCAATTAATTAGACTGTGTTGGTGAAAGGAAGTTAAGAAATTCAGCATAAGCCTGATTATATCATGAATGTAAAATGAGCAGGGCAAATAATGGGCTCTACACTCTTTCAAACAAGTTAAATAAGTCCATAATAGCCCACCAGTTGTGTAAACACTATTTCACTATACTTGTAAAAGAAATATTGACTTACCTGTTAACTAAAATTATCCTGGCATGCTTCAACTAAGCTTATTAGTAATTCTTGTGGTGCACATGAATGTTTTTAGTTGTGGACTTTTATCAAAGATTAAAGAATTAGGAAATCATCCATTTAGCAAGCCCAGAAAGTAGACACGTACCAGATTGCACTTTACCAGAATTGATTTTAGGAACTTGCAATCAAAGAGTCTGAGAAGTAATAAGTGATTTGAATTCTGGCGTGAGCTATTCTATTACATACCAACTCATTAACACTGAGATACTTTCCAAAATCATAAATAAGGACGATTTCACCCAGACAAAATGCTAAATGAGTCTACCTTAGCCTACTAATTCTACTATCACAAGTAAGGGTATTGTTGCTTTGCTCTGCCATCTCACCAGCATGTATTCCTGAATTGTCAAGAGAAAATAGAAATGCAGATATTTAAGAGGAAAAAGCCTGAATATATACTTGCCCCTACTCTTCACATAAAAAGCCACTAATCCCTACTCCAATTTGCTCCATTGCAGTACTAAAGATTATACTTTTCTTTAAAAAAAAAAAAAAAAAAATATATATATATATATATGTGATGGGGTGCCTGACTGGTTCAGTTGGTACAGCATGCAACTCTTGGTCTCAGAATTGTAAGTTCGAGCCCCACATTGACTAGAGATTGATTAAAAATAAAATCTTTAAAAAACAAAAATTAAAAAGTACATAAATTTCTTTCTCAGTGAAATGACAGTAAACCCAAGATCTTATCCAGTTTAAGTCTTGCTCTCTACATAGGTGGCGGGAGTGGGGAGGGGGTGGTGGTTAGAATTCCCAAGGGATTTGGGAAACAACTTAAAGTCATAAGACTTGGGTTAGAATTTTAGTTCTATCACTGACTTACTGGTCACCATTAGGAAAACCACTTGCACTGCCTTTCCTTAAACTTGGAGTAAGAACAATATCTTTTTAATAAGGTTTTATGAGGACCCAGTGAAACCATATGAATGTGTAAAGGGCTGAATCAATGCTGATGGTCATTAGAATGCAATTTGAGAACCTGATCTTACAAATTAAATGGTATTTGCCACAAAATAGGGAAAC
Organism: Panthera pardus; assembly: GCF_024362965.1. Taxonomy (NCBI): domain Eukaryota; kingdom Metazoa; phylum Chordata; class Mammalia; order Carnivora; family Felidae; genus Panthera; species Panthera pardus. Next base: position 45,898,672 of record NW_026526991.1, on the reverse strand, counting down.
TACTGCTCAGTGTCCTTGCTAGAACTTTTTCCCCCCAGTGTTCAAGGAATCTGATTTGCTGTATTTTCATCTTTAATAGTTAAGATAAAGTGACTAACATACATGCATTCGGGCAATAAAATTACTATTAGCCATATCATTCTTATTTTCAATCTATGTGATTTTCTATCTCTTAAGCTTTATAAGGCCTTGGGACTTCATCAGGTCACTCTTCAATGTTCACACTTCCTGTGCTTCCAGGTTTTTACTGAGCATTCTTGCTCGCAAGTGATTACAACTAAATCCTCATTCACTGTCTCAAGCAAAACAAAACAAAATTGATTGATTCACCAATTTGGAGATGATGGGTAGAAACAGCCTTAGATTCAGGTGTTTAAAAGATGACCCTAGGATTTCGCTTCTCTCTTTGCTAATGTTGATAATATCCAGTGAGTTTTCTCTATAGCAGAATGGCAACCCCCCTGACTCCAAATTTCCTTGTCTTTCCAGCTCAAGAAGCCAGAGAAGATCTTCTCACCCCAGGGTCTATAACAATCCCCCAGACAGATTCAGATTGCTTTGCTTGGGTTGTATACTTGCCCGGGAGGGGGGGAGGTGGGGGGAGGCAGAACCACATAATAGAGAGTTCAAGATACTTCAGATACTACCAGAACTACTTCAGGTTCGGGAGGTAGTTTTCCAAGGAGAAGCGTGGAGTGTTCCTACCAAAAGGAGAGAGAAGAAATATTGGGCAAGTACATAGATGATAGATAGATAGATAGATAGATAGATAGACAGACACATACATACATACATACTCATTATCCCTGGCATTCAGCACAGTTGTCTGCCCCCACGTAATTGAATCAGAAATTCTGCTCTACATGAATTTATTAACGAGGTTCAATTCCTGAAAGAAGAGGAAAGGCACTAACACAGATTGAACGTCTACTCTGCTCTAGACCAAGTTCCAGACATTTTCACCTTTAGAACAACACTGGTGAATAATTATCCCCCTTTTACAGAGAAAGTAACCGACTCAGGTGGGCTCTTTCTGTGCCTCTGATCAAATAGCCTGAAACTGGCATAACTTACATTCAGGTCGGTTCTGCCTGATTCATTCTACAACTAAAGTGCTGTGCCCTTTTCAGCAACCCTGAAGTCAAGAAGGTATTGCCAAAAGTTTTTAGGCAGACGGTGGACACAACCATATTTGGATGCTTGTGTTGATAAATCGATCAGCCAGTAAATATTTGTGAGGTTTGCGGTCACTACTGTGAGCTTCAGTCTTACAGATAAAGATAAGACAAATGGCCCAGTCCCTGCCTCCAAAGTTGTTACAATAAAGTTGGCAAAACAAAACAAATATGCTTTCAAGAAAACTTCAGAACTAAGTTTTATGGTATTTATAACATACTGTTCAGTGAGATTCATCTTCCGCAGGATTCGTGCTCAGAGTCTGTGGTCCCCTTCAGACTGCAAGCTCCATGACGTTGCCACTTCATCGTGATCATAGTCATTCGACAAATACTGATTGCTTGATGATTAATGCAGACTAAGGTCATACATGGGAGGGTCCACAGAAAGAATATGTCTTGAGTTGTGCTTACAAAATAGGTAAGCTGGGGAAAGAAAAAAAAGGGAAGGAAAATAGGTAATTAGTAGGCATTCTATGCACATGGAAGGAATGGCTGGAGAAACAAAAATAATGTGAGAATAAGCAAAGTGATGGTAGGGGATGTGGTGTGAACAGGGACAAGTGAAGAAACAGTCCAGGACTGATAGCCCAAAACCAGGGTTAACTCACAGTTTTCAGCAGCCACTGTCAAACTTTCCCAAATCTCAGGGGGCTGCAGTTTCTTTATTTGCAAAATGAGGAGGATGGAGTTTATAATTCTTAGCCTCTCTGTCCCTCCATCTAATCCAGAGAATTACAAACTTGCTAATGATGGGATTCACCCAAGAAAAGGACATGTTCAGAATACTGAATGTAGGTCTAGGTACCTATATTATCATAAAAGTTCCACAGGTGATCAGCCCGTTTTGAGGGTCGTTCCTTCAGTGAAAGAGGGTGGATATACCTAACAAAAAGGAAAAATAGCTTCCCAATTGGAAAATTCAGAAGTTTCTATGAGAAATTTGGTGGGAAAGGCTAAGTAGAAGAATATTGAGAGGGCTTGAGAGCCAAAAGGGTTTTCCACCTTCCTGAAGCAAGGAGGCATTGTGCCCCAGAGTGAAAATTGTGCAATTTTGTGAGTTGATGTGACAGGCTTGGGCTGTCACCTCTTTGAGCCACTCTCTCAGGTCTGGAGACGGTTGACTGGTTCCTACTGAGGCCCTGTCTTCAAGAAAGCCCTAAGTCCCTTTTCTTTCTTCTGCAGGTTCACTGTAGGACACGTGCTGAAGTGTGTGAGAACACGCATTTTGCACTGGGTAATGGGCAGGGGTTCTCGGAGCCCAGTCAGTGCCTCTCACCTGCGGGGCCTGCATTTTGAGAACCCTGGGGCACTTGGGAAGAAAGGCCCCCTGAGCAAAAGCAAACAGCCATCTGTGTGTCTGGTCGAGGCATTGCCTTACCAAAGGTGACTTCCGGGGGATCTTAAGTCAGTTTGAAAAAATAGCCACTTCGACTTCTCGCCCCAAGAGTTAGGAAGGCAGCATTGCAGCACTTGTTCATAAGCCGTATTTATTTAGCCATTAACCTGGCACTTTGATTTTAGGGCAAAAGCGAGCTACACTGTGTGCCCTGAGGTAAAGATCAAAAAGGCCACCCATCGTTCGCCAGGGGAATGCCTGCCTCCTTACCCTGATAACTTTAACTATTTTTCTGGATTGAATTTTAGTCTTTTTTTGTTGTTGTTGTTTTTTTAATCACTCCATATATTCCATCCATTATTAGAAGTGGTCTTTGAGAAAGTGTGCAGCATCCTTCGGTCCCTGAGCATCTGTGTCCCTCAGGCAGGTCCCTTTCTGTTCTGGGATCCGGGTCACCGAGACGCATAAGGGAATGAAGGTGGGGGTCCCCTGGCCCTCACACGGTGCAGAGAGCCAGAATGCGCCCCGCGGCGGCCAAGCCCCAGCGCCGAGAACTCGCCCGCACCTCGCGCCGCCAGCCGCCTCCCGGCCCGGGATCGGGAAAGGAGGGAGGGGGCCGGAGGAGGGAAAGGGAGGCCGGGCGGGGGGTGCCTGGGAAGCCGGGCTGCGCTGACGTCACTGGGCGCGCAATTCGGCCCGGAGCGCTTTAAAAAACAAGCGTGCGAGCGGAGATGCTGCTCCACACAGAGCAGGCCGCCTGCAGCAGCAATGCTCTCTGCCCCTGCAGCGGCTGCAGCCAGGGCCGCTCCGGAGGCCCGCGTGGCGGCAGCGGGCACGGCCCGGCCCCGCCGCGCTTCTCCTCGGCGCCCCCGCCGTGGGGCAGGAGCGCGGCGCCCCGCGCTGCGGGCGCCCTCCGAGCCGCAGAGGCCGGCGGCAACCCGGACGCTGTCCTCCCCCCGCGCCCCGCTCGCGGCCCCCCGCCCGGGCACCATGGACATCTCCCGGGTCGGCGTGCTCCTGTCCTTGCCGGTCCTGCTGCAGCTGGCGGCCGGGGGCGGCTCGCCGAGGCCGGGCGCGCTGCTGCGGGGGTGCCCCGCGCACTGTCAGTGCGAGCCCGACGGCAGGATGCTGCTCAGGGTGGACTGCTCCGACCTGGGGCTCTCGGAGCTGCCTTCCAACCTCAGCGTCTTCACCTCCTACCTGTAAGTGCGCCCCCTTCGGCTCCGGGAAGGGGGCAATTAGGGGAAGGGAAGCTAGCCCCAGACCGGCCCGGGGGTCTGGAGGGGGTGGACTGGTTTGCAGAGGGCATCTTGGACAGACGTGTTTGGGCCCCTGGGAAATGCACGTGTCTCGGGGGAGCACGCGCGCACTTTCTAAGGGCCCGCGGAGAAACTGCTTCGGGTGCAAGCCCCGAAAAGCGCCAGTGCTCGCAGCTTCCCGGTCCAGCTCCAGGCAGGTCGCAGGTCGAAGTCTTCCCGGTGCAGGCATTTGCCTGCTCCGTGGGCATTTGCGCCCCTGAGCCTGGAACCTAAGGACGGGCTGCCCAGTTGATCGCTGCCCCAACCTCCCCTCCGCGCCCAGCCGCGTTCCACCAAGACCTGTAAAAAGTTTCCCCAAAGGAGAACTCCAGCTTGCCCACCCCCAAAAGAACTTGCTGTGCATCCCTTGCATGGGCGTGTGATGGAAACTTTTTTTCTTCCTTTCTTCTTCCTTTCTTTCTCTTTTTTCTTTCTCTCTCTCTCTCTCTCTCTCTCTCTCTCTTTTTTTTTTTTTTTTTTTTTTTTTTTAATGAAGTGATTAAAATGTGGCAACCACAAACCCTGATTAGAGCTGCCAGAACGTTATCTTCACCTTTGGCTGCCCGAGCCGCCCTTTGAAGTGCCCGCGGCCACGGTATAATCTTTAACCATCTCCTCCTCCCCGGGAGGAAAAGGGAAGTGGGCTGAAGGCGGCGGGGAGGGTAAACAGCGACGCCGACACCCCGGAGGAGACCCGAAGCTCTCGGTCATCCTTCGGGGCTCCTCCCACCCCTCCGCCCCCCACCACAGCCTCCGAAGCCCCAACCGCGAAGACCAGGCAGAGGCTCAGTCCGTAACTTTGTCTCTGGAAAACCTAGGCCCGAAGGGTAACAGGTGATTGGGTTAGATGAAGTGACCCAGGAGGAACCCGATTCTCGGAAACCAAGGCGACAACTCCCCTCAAATCCGTGGAGCATATGAGGCTCTTCCTTCGGGCAGAGAGACTAGGGTCGGGGCCACCCTGGAAAAAAGGGTACTCGTGGTCTCAAGGTGACACGTTTAGGTTTTAATTCGAATCACTGCGGTGAGCCCACCCCAAGCCCACGCAATCCTGGTTTCGGCTTCTCTGATGTACCTTGGCAGGGGCGAGTTGGGATGTTTGTGAACTCGTTCTTTCCTGTGTTTAGTTGTTTTCTGGAGAAAAGAAACATGAAGAGGCTTGCACAACGCCATTCACTAGATAGTGATTCTTTTTCTAGAGACAGAATGAGAAAGAAAGAAAAAAAATTTTTTTGGTTTGCTTTAATATTTCATGGAAAAGAAATACTGGATTTTAGTATTAGCAAATGGCAGTCTTCTTCTTATCTGACCATGAAACTATTTGGGGTGCTTTTCTTTACTTCAGAGGATTATAAAATTATTTGTTCTGACCATTCTCTAAGAATTCACATTTACAACTGCCTGTACTACAAAGTGAAATGCTCATCCCCAGTCTCTGGTGTAAATGCTAAACTCATTGTTTCAAGAATCCCGTGGTCTTCTGTATAGTGAATTTTTGAGAGCAGTTTGGCAACTACCGTTAAGAGCCTGGAACTCTTCTTCCCCATCACCCTGAGGAAATTGATTATATGCAAGAGAGGTGTGCAATCCCCCCACCCCCCAAACACTTAACTATTTAAATCATGCACTTGTTATAAAGCATGTTTAAGAATACAGAAAATAAATTTGTGAGTAGCGTCAGGATGCTTTTTTCTCCCACTTGAAAGAATGAACATTTGTTCTGTTACTAAAAGTTGGTACCAAATGCTGTTTCAAATTATTTCCCACATACCTCAAATGCATTTAACTGTGTCCTCCATGTGTCAGATCGTCCCGCCACTGTTCCTTATCTATCTATCATTATAGATAGCCCCTTGGAGTTAAGATACCATTAGGAAGTTAATTGTCATCTTTTTGTCCTGCCGTTTGATGATAGCCTGCACTCTGGCCTAAGGGGAAATTTTCTCAGTGCCCTATGAAATATTCATCTCAAAGTGTCTGAAAAGTGTCACAGAGAATGTTAAATACTTGCTTCTCGTGGCTAACATCTCAGGCAAAAGGAGTGCTAAATGTAGAAATAAGTCCTGACATAAGTATCCAAAGTGATGTTCTTCATAACGTGTGATTTCAGAGTTTGGTCTCCTTTAGCGGACAAAATGTCAGGAGCCACAGGATGCCTTTTCTTTGTGAGTTTAGGGGTTTAGGGGTTTTTTGGATTTTGTTTTTACAACTACAGGAACTCTGTGCAGACGTTAAGGGCAGATGGTGCCCTCTTTTGGTTACACCTAGAATTATCTGACCCATTTCTGCCTTCACTTACACACTCATAGCCTAAAAGAGAAATTTCTATTTACTCATATTCAAATAAATAAGCGTGTATTGTAGTGGTTTGCTTATTTTAAGAAATAATTTTCCTCTGCTCTTGAAAGGGACCACTGAGTTATAGTCCCTTAACCACTGGGGCCCTGTGGTAATTAAGCTTTGGCGAGAACATGGAAGTATGCCAGGACTGATGTGGGTAAAAAGCCAGACTACTGTCTTCTGTTGTTTGTAGCAGGTTATCACCATTTATTTGAGTCGAAATATTATCTCTTAATCTTCCTCCCCTCCCCACAAAAGAACAAGCATTTAATTTTCTTCAAACAGATTGATGATGGCAAGTTGCAGCTGTAAACATTTGGCAAATGGACTTGCCATAATCTGATAACCGGCCAGTTAGACTCATAGGTAAAGAGAGTTTCCTAAATCTCTTCACATAAGGCAAGAGCTATTTATGTCCAGTTTTATAATCTTTTTCCCCCAGAAAATCTCAGTCTTAAGCCACTCTAAACATTAATATTAATTCTATTTTCTTACTGCACTGCATTCCCCAGTAGATCTTTAATTGGACCACCGAACATGGTGGAAACACTGGAAAATCTCAATCTTAATCTCTCTCTCTCTCTTTCCTTGTCTCTCTCTCTCTCTCACTCTCTCATTATCTCTTTCTCTCTCTCTCTTCCAATTGTGTTGGGCTCTGATGACACAAAATAATAAATAGGGTAATAAAGCTCACTCTAAATAAAATAAGGAAAACACTAGGGTTGAGACATAAAAGCAGGCAATAATTGTTTACAATGTTTAATACAACTCAATCTACCAGTAGTGATCTGTCAGAAATAAAGTAGCTCTAGCATATAATCTTATTATAGGGCAACTATTTTAATGCGTGAAATGTGGACATTTTTTGCTAATTGGGTCTTAAAAGCAAGTTCGCCTATGCTACTTAGATGTGTCTTTCATCCAGTTAGTGTGGCATCCAGATAGATAACTAAATCCGTATGAACATCCTAATATAGTTTAGTATAGAAAATATACTTTTCTTTATTGATCTAGAACAGCCATTTTATTTTTAAATGAAAACTGAGTTTTTCCCTGCTGTTGCTTAAAGACATGAACATTTCATCCACAAGCAAATTCATGTCACATGAACTAAAGGAACGGGGAGAATGAATTGTGTTGTTTTTTTTTTAATTTTCATATAGTTTGCTTACTTTTCCATATGTAACTTTATAACAAAATTTAATTTTACACATAGTTAGCAAAACTGGAATTAATAAAAGCTGATCAAAAACCTCAATTATAACTAATTAAGTATGGCCCTGGTGTCATACATATGTTTTAAGCATTTAAGATGCAGTTTCAAAATTGAAGAATATTTTTAGAATCTTCTTTGAAATGGCTTAATATATTTCTGCTTCTCTTCAAGCAAAGAAAAGTATTTTAAATCAAGGAAAATGTTTGTAGTTTAGAAATGGTTACAAAAGTCTTTAACTCTTTTAACAGTCTTAATATTTAGATCGATTGCAAAATTTATACAGTTTGCTTTACAGACTGCTTTCAGAATTCGTTGAAAATATAATGATGTCAATAACTTTTTTCATTTTAGAGAAATTCTTTATTTTTCCCCAGGATTCCTAGCATTGTTTTAGTAGTGTTTTTGTTACGGGGGCAATTACTGAAGCTAATTGACTAAATTATTCTGAGTGATTTTTTTAAAATACTGGTTCTGATTCAAACAATTTTGTGGTGTAGACTTAAAATAAATATTTTATTGAATATGATCTACATGTGCATGGCAGAGTTTATGTGACAAAAATGAATTTTTACATATAAGAAATACGATCTTCAATCAGATCCTTAATCTTTTTTCTCTTTATGCGTTTTCTTCAAAGTAAAGGAGTTCTGATAGCAATCACAAACGAATTAGAAGATGGAATTAAAAAGGAAAACCTTTGTGGTTCAATAAAATTGTGTTTTGATAATGGAACCATTCCCACTTGGATGTGTTTAAAGAAGTTAAGAAAGTCTAAGCTGGTCTATGGTTTCTCATAGTTAACTTCTTATCTGAACTATCTGATTTTTTTTCATTTTCAAGACATGTAAGTGTCAAAGGCATAGAAATAGTATCCATGTAAGCAATTAACCCAATAAAGCTGTCACATAATTAAAGACATTGCAGTATATTTGTAATTCTATAACTGATACCTCATATCTACCTACCTTAGTAAAGCATTTTTTATATTTTTTCTATTAAACTCATAGATTTAAGTCATTTTAGCTATAAATTGAAGTATGTTTCTAATTAACCCAAATCATATGCCATAAGATAGAAATGAAAAACAGTAGTGAACTCTGCGTTGAGCAATGTTGTGAAGTCATTTTTTGTTTTTGTTCAGTTATTTGTATAAATTCAGAATACTGTCAAATGGCACATTTCCTTGTAAACACCCCATAAGCGGACATTTCTGGTAAATTGAATTCTTCATGAGGAGGCAAATTCCTTCCTTTGAGATTCAGCGTCTTCACTCCTGTTGCAATGTTTTCCTTTAGAGAATCTCATTTTATAGTAGAAAGATGAATCAGACTGGCATCAGAGGCACAACTGACACACCACGTACCAAAGAAAACAAGCTGATTATCTAGTCCTGTTGCTCTTTTCGATGCATCTTAGCAGAATTTCAGTTGTTAACTGTACCCGTGAGTTCTAACCTACTGCAACTCTTTTATTCCCATTATCTGTCAGCTTCAACCCACATTTTTATTCCCTCGTTACATATAAGACACCAACTACACTCTCGGTTTCACCCAAGGAACTCATTTTCTATGGGAAAGGGAGAGATTTCATAGGCTACAGGCAGAATTTTTCGTAATTCAAAATTAATTTTGTTCTCCAGGGACAGGAAGCAAGGCCCATTCTTGAAATCCCTGGCATTTTCCCCTACCTTCCCCAGGTAATTTTTTTGTATTACCTTGAGGCCAATGGAAATGCCTTATTTGAAACTGGTAGGTAGAAGAACAGTAGTCATTTGATAGTATTATAGTATCTAGTGGCAATGCTAAAAGACTGTTAACAGGGTATTGGCATTGGTAGGAGAGCTGTATAAAAGATGCTTCATAAGCTGGACTCCTTCCTCATACCTTCCTATCGTTAGTACCTCCGTTCTTAATGTTGAAGTCTGGGATTGGAGAAGCAGAAGTTTACTGTGAAAGGATGCAGAGGAACCAGCCATGTCCTTGAAACCATCTTCCTTATGGTCAGGTGGAAGAACACTCTAGGATGTGATGATGAGTTCTATTTCCTTCAGGATTTACTGTCCTCACTAGACTGTGAGCCCCTACAGGGTAGGAAAGTTCCCACCTTATAACCCGAGTGCTCACACCAGTGCCTGACATTTAAGGGATGTTCTGGAAATATTTACAGTGGTGAACTGAACAGAATTGGCTGAACCAGCTGCTGAAATCCCAGCGGCTAAAATCAGTCAGAGAACAACTACTTGTCTGCAAGTAACACTACAGAAGGCTCTCGGCAATTATGGCCCGGCCCCACTTGAAAGACAAATTGTATTCAGCTTCAATGATGCAATGAGCTGTTTAACAAACACACCATAATTTACATATCAAAATTACTTTATTATAATAACAGCTGACATTTCTATTGTGCCTCCTGAGTACTAGGCATTATGCTAAGTACTTCACTCATTCAAATGCCCCACAAACACACGGTGACGCAGGTACTCTCATCATCCCTAACTTGTGGGCCTATCTGCTTATTGCAAAAATGTTTACATGGTTCAACATGTTTTGGGCCCTCTCTGAACTTATCTTCAGGACCAGTTTTGCCAGAAACACAAGAAAACCAGCCTTCTAATTTATAGTTATGCCTCACAGTAATTGTAATTGGTGCTGAAATATTTCAGCATGTTTTTTTTTTTTTTTCAGGAACACAATTTATGAAGCTCTAATAACAGAAACATTCCTTCAAGGAATGGGGCTATGCAGCTTTTAATTTTCAATAAAATGAGAATAACATTATATAGCTTTGGGCCAATATTTTAAGTTTAGTAGGTATCTTTTCATATGTCCATTTTATTACTACCATGGAAACCATTTTTCTTATCTCCAAGTCAAAGATAAATTGTGGTAGCTGCCCAAGTATCATAAAGAGTGATCCATTGACTAATAAACTTCCAAGTCAAAAATAAAACTTCTTTTTTTTTTTCTATGACCAGATCTACGTGTCAAATAAAATAGCTGAATTCTTTGGAACTATTTCTCAATTCTGAGAGACATGAACTTTCTTAATAGGCAAATTTTATGTGAGTTCATTTTCACCTTTAAAACTGATGAGATGAATTGCTATCATAAAAGGTTTCCATACATCATTTGATTCAGAATGGAAATTATGTCAAAGTTTTACCTACTTCATCTACTATCTGTCAACTATGCATGGCTTAACAGTTTGGCCAGTGATACAGAAGTCTTTCTGTGTAAATTAGAAATCTGGGTAAATCAGAGAAAACTTCCCTCCTTCCAACAAAGAGAAACTCTTCCTAAACTATCCATTCTGTTTCTTCAGTCTTCCATTTCATTTGCTGCTGTAAACCTGATGTGTGTTAATCATTTATTGTATTACAAAGTCAACATGAAAAACCAATAGTTGGCCAATTAACTGAATTACAGATTATATTCAGTATAGAGAGAACCTCATCAAGTAAGAATTGATGTTTAGAAAGTGTACGATACATTGGGGTATAATCTCTAAAATCTCCTAAAATGCCCCCTCAACTCTAGTTTCCTGTTAACATTAATAATTGAAAATTATGCAGCAGTAATTTTCAAGTATCTCATTTTTAATGTATACACATTTTTTTTTCTGTGTTCATTTTACCCTCCTTGCCTTCAGAAGGAGTTTGGTTTCATCTTCTGAAGAGGACTGTGGTTGTCAAGGGGGAAGAAAGCAATCTCTGTCACACACACACACACACACACACACACACACACACACACACACAACACCAACATGCCAATAAGAAGCGGTTCCCTTTGTGCCACTTGCCGGGTGGAAGGGATACGTAACCTGGACATGGCATGACAGTGGAGAGCCGACTCGTTCAAGGGGAGAGATGAGGAGCTGGCTGTGTGGAGGCACCTTCAGTTTAGTTCAGAAGCTGAAATGCAGAAGACAATGGTCCTGGCAAAGGGAGCCCAACTCCAGCTGAGAACGCGTGCACTGAGCTGACCTTCCTCGTCAGCCTGCCAGCTGAGATTAAGCTTTCCTCAAGTGGTCCCTTGTTAGCCCAGCCTTTTCCCCAGCGTTGCTCATCTTTCACAACTGGAAGCCAAGTGTTTCAAACTGTTACTCAATTTTGCAGCCAAATTCCTTTATTTCCTCCTTCCTCCTCCTCTTCTCCCTCACACACTCACACACACACACACACACACACACACGCACACACACACACACACTGTGATGGCTAACCTTACGTTCGTGACTTCCTTTCCAAAGTCTACACTCAGAAAAGAACATAAGAATTTTTATGTTTCACTAAAAAACTGGTAAATATTTTTGTGCTTCTTTTTTTCTTGAAACCTTGATTAAGTAGAACAGGGACCTCTACAAAAGATGTCTATTTGCAAAAATAACCTGACTTTGATCAAAAAACCCGCAAAAGTGTACTTCTCAGGAAAGTAGAAAACCACACATGATCTCAAGTGGAAAAAATATAAAGAATTTGCTGAATTTTTAACCTTAGTACATAACAAAGATATTATTTTAAAGTTGGTCGGTTAATGTGGGCTGTGTTAGAAATTTCATTGTGTTGTGTTTGGGTTTACCCAATGTTATTTTAATGAGTTTATTGGTTCAACACACAAAACACCACATGGAGCTTGAAGTTTTCAGGTTATAAATTTTCTTGTGAGGCACTTACTTGAAGGAACTCTGTTACATAATCAATTGGTCTTTAAATCTATCAGCACAAAATAACCTCTCACTTTTTGTATACATATACAGTGAAGATGATTTGGTTATAAAAACCAAATAAAAATTTCCATGGAAGGAGTTACATTCCTTGGTCATCTATTTTGTGTATATATATATTGAGACTTCTGTAATAAACATTTATTTCACAATGTTTGATGAATGAATCTACAGAATGAGTTTGGAGTCTTCTAATTAAGACTGAAATTAGAAATCTTCTTCCTTATTTCCTCTTCAAATTTCCTGTCCCGAAGGGCCCCTTAGCAGACATGTCTGCATTTGGCCATAGACCTACCCTATAATTGTTACAGTGTCAACTGCCCAACAGTAAAGCCTAGGAAAAAATGCCAAGAGAGGTGGAAAGACTACATGAGGAAACCTGCTACCCAAGAAACAGTGCAGGCAGAAAGGAGAGACTGTGAGGCCACCAGGAGGCACAGGACACAGGTGGTCCACTTCTCCTGTGTCTCTCTTTATCCTTCTCCATCCCCTGCTTGCAGATAGTATCAGAGGACTGGAAGCCTGCATTTTCCTTATCTCAAACCCTCCCCCCACCCTCACCACTTCCCCCACCCAGGGCTCCAAACAACAAGATGAAGGGAAGTTTAGAAAGAAGAGTCTTCGGGATTAAAGTATCAACTCTAAGTGCACCGAAATTGGGGTGTTTGATTTTAACTTGGGGGAAGCGGCATCACCATCCCCGGGTGGGAGGCCTTCACTCACAGCAGCTCCCTCTCCTCGGCAGCTGTTGTTCTCGGGGGCTCAGTGCAACGGAGGAAGTTCAAGATCTTTTTTCATTAAGTCTTCAAGCTCGGGTAGCAAAAGGAAATCCTAGTTAAACCAGATTCTCCCAGGGTGTAAGTATATCTCATTTGAAGATCTCAAAAGTTTTAGCAACATGATTAACCAACAGCAAGTTTCCACCTTCCACCTTACAGCTGCTGCCCATCCAGTGTAAAGTCCACTTCCCCAGGGTCTTATAATTGTGAGAAGTGTTAGGTGGATATGGACTGGTTCCGAATGACTATTAGATAGTAATTTGAAGCCCTCTTTGCCTTAGCCATAGAAACTCCTCAGAACATAGTTGATTGTATATTGGGAAAGAAAGGCTAATTTTGATAGATTTATGTTAATTACAATAAAACCAATTCAGAGCTTGAGCTAATAGCCAACTACATGTAGAGTAAGTTCTACTATAAAGAACTAAGGATAATCTTTTATGCACAAATTACCAGAAGGACTAAGCTGTATACCTAAGTTCACATTACACAGTACAAAACTGAAATTTAATCATGACTGCTAGAGCATTACCCTAATTGCCCAAATAAACAGAATTAAAATCGTTGTCAGAGGTTTCTGATGAGGCAAAAACTGTGTCTCTACTCATGGGATTTAGGATGTAAAGGACCTTGGAGGTCACCTAACCCAACACCTTCATTTCACAGATGATGAAATTCATGCTCATAAGAAGTAAATGACATTCCCAAAAGCCACGTGGCTGGCAAACATGGAATTGGAACGCAGGGCTCCTGAAAACCCCAGTTGAGTGTTTCTTCTTGTCACTTTTTTGTTCCAACGCCAGATACTCAAGTGAATTCTAAAATTCCCGGTTACTTTTCTAGATGTGGCCACATACCCCGTTGCTTATGTATGCTGTATACATAAATTTTTCTGTCTGAATTTTAACCTTTTCATCTTTTGGGGGCCCATTGCAGATACAGATTAAGTGTTTATCAGCTAAAAATCTGCAAAACCGAAGGAAATAATCAGATTTAGTTTGAGAAATAAATAATTTCCCACATTTCTGATCATAGTAGTTAAACATGTGTTTATTATCATTTGAATTTCATCTGTGACTTTAATTTGACCAAGTTTAGGTTGTCTTCATGTCTCTTGTATGCGCTCCCTTTCTCGTCTAGCACTGAAATTGCTTTAGTTCAAGCTCTTCTCGCTGTTTGCCTGGATCACTGCAGCAGTCTCCCGCCTTGGTTTACATAGACCCTCAAGACACACACATTCTCTACCACCACACTAGTTTGTCCAAGATGCAATTCTGGTCATGTCTCTCTTGTATTCAGTCTTTCAGTGGTTCCCATGATTTCATGAGGAAGTTTAAATATCTCCGTTAACCCACAGAGTAAGCTTCTCTTGTCTCATTCCTCACCCACAAACCCTGCTGCCAGTTCCACTCCCTAGCCCCTTCTGTTCTCTTCTCTCCAGCCACATCAAGCTACACCTACAACTTCCATGTTTCATTCCTCTAGGGGACCAGTCACGTGTGTGGGCATCTGTTTGGAATGCTTTTCTTTTTTTTCATTTTGCTGACTTCTATGAATCTTTTCACACTCAGTTCAACCATCAGCTCCTCTGGAAAGCCTCCAGTGACCCACCACTCCAGAAACCTATACCTGATGCTTCCACATTTTGATGAGCTCACCTCAGTCATAGAACTCACCACACTTGATTACCATACTTGATCTGCTTGTCTGTTTTTGTTACTGGACTATGTATATCCCTTGAATTGTAGATTTTCTTGGACCAAAGAAGAAAGAGTCTTCCTGGGACTTAGATCAGAACACAGAATCCCTGTGTATTCATTGTGTTTTTCAATTTCTGCATTTTGTGATGCTTTGCTCTCTTGGGGACTTGCTGACCCAGGAGATACTGCCTCTCTCAGGGCTATCTAAATTCCCAGAGATATCCATGACTCCCATGCAAGTGTGCCTTTCACATGCAAGCCAACCAATCCAAAGCCACACCCCCACCACCTTCATTATTGGGCTCCTACAGGGCTCTTCCGCTCTAGGTCAATATTGCCAATCCTAATCACACAGGGCCAGGTACCAGACAGCTGCGGATGGCCCCAGCACTCCAGAACCTGCTGAAATTATTTAAACTAGTCAATTCCTAGCCCGCTTACACCATCCATTCCTTCACATGGAAACCACAATAAAAGTTCTTGCCTGTGCTTTCTTCCTTCTTCTTCCTCCTAAATGACCCTGGTGCTCACCCATGTGGTCCTGCATGGCCGGATGTGGCCCTATTCTTGGGGACTGTGAGTAACAAACTATCTTTTCACTAACAATTGTCTCCTAATCTATTGGCCATACCATACCTAAATAACATTAAAACCTATATTTTATTTTTTTAAGTTTTTTATTATTTATTTATTTATTTAGTTATTTAGTTATTTATTTTTTATTTATTTTGAGGGAAAAATAGAGAGCAAGCAGGGGAGGAGCAGAGAGAGAGGGAGAGACAGAATCCCAAGCAGGCTGGGCATGATCAGCGCAGAGCCCAGTGCAGGGCTCAAAACTCAGGAACTGTGAGATCATGACCTGAGCAGAAGTCAAGAGTCAGACACTTAACCGATCAAGCCACCCAGGTGCCCCTAAAACCTAGATTTTAAAACACCTTCTCTCCATGCACGCCTGTGCCAGGGCTCACTCAAGGGAGAGTCAGTACCATTTCCTCTCTCTGGGGGCACTGTCCCTCCTGTTCCCCTAAACTCTACAGAAAACCTGCACTTTTCCACATCTAAGATGTAGGGCACCATTTTTCTGTCTATCAAATGTGTAACAGAAACTGAAACAAACTTCTATAATCTCTGGTATAATCTTGTAACGTGACAGTGGAGAGGTCCTTCCCTCTAAACTTGGCAGACTGCATGTTTGTAAATTCCCAAGAAAGAGAGAGAGGAAAAAAAAAAAACCATTCAGAGAGTGCTCTTAACACTTTTACCCCCAATTTCTCATTTGAATCTCATAACAGTAACAGTAAGAGTAAAATATTTCTAAAGTAGGGAAAATAGTAACTGAGAACAGCTTTGACAAAGATCACAGACCTATCTTAAGTAACCTTGGCAGGCTACTCTGTCTCTGTTTTCTCATCTGTAAAATGGCAGTAATTAATGATATCCACCTCACTGGATTGTTGTGGAGATTGCTAAGATAATTCATGTAAAGTGCTGTGCACAGTATCTCCTGTGTGGAGCATGCATTAAGTGTTAAATGCTATTGTCTTTGTTGGTGATGAAATTATAGTTGTTAAAACACTACACCCATGCTTTTCAAATACAGTATTGACTCTTATTGTTATTCCCCAAAATAGCTAAGTTCATTGCCCTAAAACTTTGTAATTTTCATTAAACAAGAATTTTCAGTGTTAAAAACAAGGGGAGAATAGCAGAGAGGTACCTACTGGGCAGAAAAACAGGAGAAGCAAAAGAGGCAGCTTCAAATGAGTAGTGTATCACCCAGTAATGTTAAGTAAAAAGATTCTTTCATCTCTGATCCTTGGTATCAAATAGATAGAAGATTCTGTGTGTTGATTGAAGTTTCATATTTTCACATGGGTGCATACAGCATTTCGTAGACACTGCATAGAGCTCCGCGAGGGCTGATGACTAAGTAAGTACTTTGTTACAGATTGAAGTCCACTCTTCAGACACGATTCGATGAATGGCCCGCAGTTTGTGGTCCTGGGCTTAAATTGTTTTCCTGCTATCATTTTCATCTCACCCATTCCCATGATTTTTCTTGAGAATGTAGGAAAAATTCAGTTTGGTAACTCCCTGGGCTATCAGTCCCAGCAGTTGACCTGCTGTTAGCAGCAGGCAAGAGATAACGGATTCAGGAGGACAGAAAGGACATAGGGAACCCACCCTTTCTCAGAACCAGAGATGCACCCAGGAACACTAAAAATGTGTTTGATTTTTGAAATATATTAAACAGCTGAAAAAATAATTCTACTCTAAGGGGGGAAAACGTATATAAGGAATAGGTTTATGTCCATCTGAAAGTACCTTCCAAGGAGTTGAATTTTCATGAGGGATTTGGGTAGCTGTCTTTGATAAAGAAGCAGTTAGTTCAATGCAATTGCAGGAAGGGTCTTTGCAGGCAGTGATGACATGAGGCTACAATAATTTCCTGGAGGATAATAGATGCTGACGACTTGAATCTGTGAGGAGGAGGGGATTCAAAGTTACATAGAGGGTCAAAGTACCACTCGGGCTTGTCTTTGAGCAGGGGGCCTTGGAATTAGGCCCAGTGATCCCCAGCAGAGAGGAGAGATGGGTGGGCGGTTATTGGACCAGACAGCCTTTTAATTCTGCTGGATGAGCCCTGTGTCCCATCTCTTCAGATTCTCTACACTCCCCCTACAGAAGAGGCAAGCTGCTTCACCCATGACCAATGAAATCAAGAGAGCAGGTCTGAAAAGAACAGGGAAAATCTCCCCTGTAGGAACACTTTTATATCTTACTACATGTGAAAAGATGATTCTGGAATTCTCAAGTGCCTACTGAATTACTTAAGTAGGAAGCTGATTTCTTTTACAGCCCCAAAGCCAAAACTGAAGGAACGTTCAGGCAGACACCTATTACGTGTTACCCAGCAGCACAGATTGGACAAGTGGGATCTCTCAGCTGAGCTTTATTAAGCAGTTTAAACAATCACCAAAGAAGGCTGAATCAGAAGGCAGCAAAAGTCAAGCAGCTTCCAATGAAGAGTCAGAAAAGTATCTGCCTCAGGCAAAGCAAAATTCCCCAGGTGGAGAGGGGATAAGAGAAAAGTGACAACCCAGAAGAGACTGTGGCAAATAGGAAAAAGGATTTTAAAAAGCGCTAAGAAAGACTCAAAGGTGAGGTGGACTGCAGGACAGAGAGGAGAGTGAGGCATGAGGACAGCCTGCCAACGTGGCATAGACCCTGGCTTCTGTCTCTGGGGTAGGGTTGGCTCACCCAACCGGTAGACATCAGTCTTTCAAGGGATCTACAGGCACATTCACACATCCTGCGCCTGCGTGCACATGATGGAGGCCCACCTCTGCATTTACATGTGGAAGAAACGGAAGCTCATTTTGGAAACAACCTCAAAATCTCTAAACACCTATCTACTCTATCCACAGGATGATAAAGCAACTGGCATACTCCTAAGAGATGAGAAATAATTAACACCATAGTGCGGCAAAACAAAACAAAGCAGACGTGCAGAGGAGCAGTGTGCTAGATAAGCATCTAGTCCATGGTTCTCAGGTTGTCTGCACATTAGCTCCATCTGGATTATTAACCACCTTGAGGCCTAAATCCCACACCATACCAACTCAACCAAAATCTCTGGGGGAAGAAGCTAGGCATCAGAATGATTTTTTACTCCCCAAGGCAAATGCAATATGCCGTCAAGTTTTGAGAACCACTGAACTAGGTCTAGCTACCCCACTTATCAGCAATAGAACCTCTGGCAAGATGCATAAACTCCTTGCCTCGGTTTTCACATCTATAAAATAAGAGAGGCAGGCATATGCTCTGAGGTCTCTCCAATTCTCTATGAATCTATCAGCTTGACATTTGCGGGTGTTATGCTGGGACAGGTGTAGCAAGATCGCAGAAAATGGAAGGTTTCTACACATCCACACCCACACCCGTTTTGTGCAGCAAATCTGGGAGCATTGTTTACTCTCCTGCAGTGAGCATTACTTAAAATGACTTTATTTGTTTTGCAGTTTAGAGGGCCTCTGTAGGTAGCCTCAGGAGCCCATTCATTTCATTAACATTAAATCAACAAGCAGACCTTCTTTCTGCCTCTCTCAAGCAGGATTAATGGATTTTGGCATGATTTGTGCATCTAGCAGCAAAACCTCTTGCTGAGAAAGCTGGCAGGCTTGACTAATTCCCAGCAGTGCTAACTTCATAAACTTACTATAAGCTTTTAACTTTGACTGAAGATTAAAGGTAATGACTTCACACTGTTACATTTGAATGCATGACACTCGAGATGTATAAAAACTATACAAAAATGACAAACTATTTGATAAATTAACATTATATATATGTTTGCATGTGTGTGTGTATATAGATACGGTTTTTATGCTTATGAAAATACTCAATTCTGTGTATGTTAAAAAGGATTCTCTTAAACACCAAAAAAGATTTATGCAATAAGTAATCTACGCTAAATAGAGCACTGACAGTTGCATATGTAAAGTGGAAGCATAAAAACCTATGGTTAGGATACGGTAAATATGCTAAGAGAAGACCCAGTTTTGCGTGAAGCTGTAACACGATGGACTGTTGAATATGAACAATTTTCTAAGAAACAAAATGGTTCGGCTCTATGAGACCAGTGTTCACCTATAAATAATCCCACATATGACTATGCTTATATATTTTTTTCTTCCAGGCAGTCTTTAAATTCAAAATTCAGAGAAGTCTGCATGAAGAAGGGAGAGAAAAGAGGGAAAATACAATATTTCCAGCCCATCTGACAAGACTACATAAAAAGCTTTTGATCAAAGGGTCTTAAGTACACTTTACTGGTGTGACAAACAACATTTTTATCCCTTTATTAGATTTATTTTCTTCTGAAAACTGCAGTGACCAGGGTATGGTTTGTGAAAGAAAGCTGGCAGGGTTGTGTTCTTTGATTCCTAATTAACACCTTCGGTCTCAAAAGAGAACCAACAGAAATACCATAAAATGTTGCAGCTGCATTGTGATTCCGCTTGGTTGGTTTGTTAAAAGTCGGCTGGGCATTGGCGGCTGCAATAAAGGGAAAGCTCAATGGATGTTTTGTATTGTGCCCACTGAAGTGAAAGAAGGCAACCATTTTATTTTTCAAATGGGCAGCTGCAGAGGGAGGTTTAAATGGAGCTAAATGCAAGATTTACTGTTAATTTATAGTAAATAAATAAGGAGAAGAAAGCCTAATGTTCCAGTTTTTACAGTCACATAGAAATTTTAGCGAGAAATTATTAAGGACAACAATTTTGGTGCTTTTTAGCAACCGATTTGGGGAATTTGGCGGCAAGGAAGAGCATTCATTATTAAAAATCAAAATAGCCTTTTTGAAAGAGCTGAGTAAGCCAAATCTTTGGAAATTGTCACTTCCTCTTTGAAAGGTAAAGGTATATCTTCCCTGTCTTTGGTAATGTAACTCCCTCAACCCACTTTATTGAAACCCTAAAATTTATTCAGATTGGAATTAAGTAAGATTCCCTACACCCCCCCCCCCAACCTCACTTTTTTTTAAAGAGCATGGAGTTGAATTTTGCCTTGGGTAGGGGAATAAAGGAGGCATTTAACTCTGGTCAGATAAATCTCACTCACATTCAAAAATGCAATTAAGGAAATATGTAAATCTAGATGTTTCATCAAATGCTAGCTAAGGGGTTACTAGTTCTTTTCGAACACAATGACTGAACTAAAGAACTTTAGTGTCTGTGTAAGAACCATTGTCCAAGCTGCAGTCCCTGTTGGAAACAGAGTCCGGCCCGGCCGTGGGAAATACCTACATATTTGACACAGGCCCTATTTCTGAGAGAAAGGGGATGGAAAGGAAAGTATGGCGATTTTACTGTTGCATTCTAATCAGCCATGATCTGCCTAATTTGCTTTGATCAGGAAGATAAACTAATTTTTCTATGGGCTGGATAAAAGTAATTAGCAAGCCAAAGCTTTCATGTTATTTCAAAAGAGCTAAAGTAAAGAGGATCAGAAATTGTAATGGTGGGAGCTAAATACATCTTTTCGGCTCATCTGAGAGCATTGTTAGTTCAAAATAGGATACGGACACAGAAGAGGAACTCTGGCTAAAGATAGTTTCATGGGCTGCACGACTATTGTAAATCCTGGGATCTACAATGCTATGTAACTAAACAGAATTGCCAAGGGGTGATTTATATTTGGTGTCTGTGTCATGTGGCCCCGTTCTTTTGGGGGGACACCTTTACCTTTACTACCTAGTCCTAAAACATTGTTGGTTTTTCCAGCATCTCTGCATTTGAGTTGTTGTATTTCAGTTGGGGGTAGTTGGATGTGTTTATTTGAGCCCTAAGCCACTGCTCCTCTAAAGCACAGAGACACGGCCAGCTTGGGAGTCTATGATCCTGGATACACTAGAGTGGGGATCTGAGATCAAACTGAAAAAGCTAATCAGGAACCTGACTCTCCAGATGCTTAAATTTCACAGCCTGGTTCACCGGCTTTTGTGCCAGTCACCAGCTTCAGTAATGCCGCGTCCTCTCCTCTTGCTTTTTCTAAACACCCAAACACATGTAGTTATTAGATGAGAAGGAAAGATTCTGGAATATGGGATTTTGTTTCTTAAAAAAAAAAAAAAAATCTACTATTTAATGTTACTTTTTTTTGTTGTTGATATGACCTTTGCTTTACTTCCTTTTCCAGGCTCTTGTACTAGATATGGTATCTGTAACCCTACTGTAAACTTAATTGCTTTTTTGGCTACTAATCTCCTTTGCTAGGGTTCTTAGATACCAAAGTGTACATTTCGTGTCAGACTCGATGTGTCTTATAAAATAAGTGGATCTTTTAAAAGAATCTCTCTGTGAGGTTGAAGCTCACCAAGCATCGAGTTTATATACAAACTGTTGTTACAGAATGATTCCAAAGAAAACAAGGCGATAAAACCACCATTCTACCCTGTTTTTAAAATTATTCAAAATTATTTGACTTACTTTTTCTCATGTTTTTCTCCTCTTTTTGGAAAGCTGCAGTCAACAAACATATTTTTAAGCTTATTTGTTTATTTTGAGAGAGAAAGAGAGAGCACAGGTGAAGGGAGGAGCAAAGAGAGAGAGAGAGAGAGAGAATCCCAAGCAGGCTCTGTGTTGTCAGCACAGAGCCCCACGCAGGGCTCATAGTGGGGCTTGAACTCACGACCATGAGGTCATGACCTGAGCCGGAATCCAGAGTTGGACACTCAACCAACTGAGCCACCCAGGTGCCCCCAAACATTTTAACCTTAACAAATAAAATAAGTTGGGGCACCTGGGTGTCTCATTCTGTTAAGCATCTGACTTTGGCTCAGGTCATGATCTCACAGGTCGTGGGTTCAAGCCCCGCATCGGGGTCTGACAGCTCAGAGCCTGGAACCTGCTTCAGATCTGTGTCTCCCTCTGTTTCTGCCCTTCCCTTGCTTGTAGTCTGTCTCTCTCTCAAAAATAAATAAACATTAAAAAATTTTTTAATTAAAAAATACAAGTAAGTCTTTTCATTTTGTTGCTGACTGTCATAGGTCTAGAAAAGATGGCAACTATTAGGAATAAATTCAATTTATGGCTGTGGAGGAAATCCTTAGTTGTGTTAACGTCATGTTCCTGCATATTCATTAATTCATTCACAAAATTAATGTCTATCTATTGCCAACTCTGTTCTAGATCCTGAGAGCGTAGCAGTATATAGCCTTTGCAGGGGAGACAGACATGAAGTAAATGCTTATTTAAATTTATGTTACTAAGATTATGAAAAGACTCTGGTGGAGAACGAAAGTGCCCTACAAGAGAACCTGCCTGGTCTTGGTGGTCAGGGAACACTTCCATTAGGAAGTGACATTTAATCTGAATCTTAGAGGACCAGTTGGCATTGGCCAGAAGGAAAGGGAAAGTCCATTCTAGACCCACTTTCCCATTTCAGTCTAAGCAATGGCTGGATTGTCTCCTATGCGTTCTGCTCCTGTAATATACAACATGATGCCAAGGACCTGTAAATACCTCCTGTTGTAGGAGGTCTTAACACGGTTACCCCTAGGGGGCAGGATCCTCCTCTGAGATTTGACCTATCATTGCTTGGAAGCCTCATAGGAATATACTAAAAAGATCTGTGTGGCAAGGGGCTCTGCAGCTGTGTTCTGGTGTCCCAAGTGTACCTTCTGCTTTAGTAGCTTATAGTGTTACTGGGCATACTGAATTCGTTTTCAGGTCTCTGAAACATAATTATGATCTTATTTATTTGCACCCCTAATAATCAGCTGAAAAGAAGAAGTGGTAATTGTGCTGTGTAGACCTGTATGTTTCTCCTGCATTAGATGGGGAGCCCAGAAGCAGAAGCAAGATCTTCCCTCTGCCCTTCTCTCATTCACAGTAAACTCTTCCAAATTCTGTTCACAAGGGGGAGCTGATCAGACCTAAGTGTGCACATTTATTAATTTTTTTCATTATTCACCTACCTTTGGCTTGGCACTTGCTATTAGGCAGGTTCTAGACTAAGCCCAAGAAATAAAGATGAATCAATTAACAGCCTCTGCTTTCTGGAGTTCACAGTTTAGTGGAGGAAGGCAGACAAGTAAACCAAAGCAGTATGGTGGTTAAGAGCCCCATTCTGGCTCTTTGTTGGAATCCTGGCAATGCACTTATTACCTTGGGCAGATTAAACTCCTCTGTGGCTCCAGTTTCCCCATCTGTAAAACAGAACATTTCTCATAGGGTTGTTCATGAGTGTTATTCTTGGCAGAGCACTTATAACAGTGCCTGACAGGGAGCAAATACAAGGCAGGGTTAGGTCTGATTATTACTAGAGGTCAGTATGAAGTCCTGTGGAGACATAGAGAAGGAAACCATTCATTCTACCTGGAGTTGAAAATACTTCCCAGAGAGGGTTGTGTTTACCCTTCTTTTAAAGGATGGGGAGGATTTCACCACGTGGGTGGGGAGTGTCCTTCAGAAGCACATCAACAGAGGCACCAGAGTAGGAAAGCACATGGAAATGTTCAGATTTGCTAAACACGAGGCCACAGTGACTGGAAATGAGAGAGCTTTGAGGAAAGATAACACAGAAAACATCTGAATGACTGCAAGACCTCCTGAGAAGAGATGGAGTGTTCAGTATGGAGAAACTTGCTAAAGCACAGGTCAGGTATGACTGACACCTGCCAAATGAAGTCATAGGTCTTTATTCAGGTTTTCCTTCAAATGATTGAGCCCCCCATGACAGACCAAACCTCTGAGGGCCAGGGTTTTAATCTTGCCCTGCCGTTGAGTAATTTATGACCGAAGGATACCATTTACCCTTTCTCATCTGTTTTGGCCTCTGCTAAATAAGAGAAGTCATCCAGGGTCCATTTTTAGTGCAAAGGTCACCCTCGATTTTCTTTACATATGGCAAGGAATGCTTGACTTGCAAATGAATGTCCCAGCCATGTTTAATGCACAGGCATTGCATGTGGAAAAAGTGGATATGGAAGCAGACTCGGGGCTTCCTCTACAAGCAGCTTCTGCTCTCAGGAGTCCTCCAGCTCTGGCTCTTCCTCCTCCTTTACCATAGTGGCTTCCATTCCAACCTGCCTTAGACCCCACATCTGTTTCCAACTCTAAGACAGGGTTAGGTTTCTTCCTTCTCCATGTCCTTTTCCAAAACCCCAAAACAAAAATACATGAATGAACGGTTTCTGAATGACACTCTCAACTCTACTGTATCTTGAGAGTCAATCCTACTCACTTCTGAGGGCCCTTGGTCATCACAGCCTTTGCTGAAAACAAAATTATAACAGATCTTCGCCCAGAAATTGCCCCCTACCCATTCTCATTGCCAGAGTATCTCCCATCTGAGGGTCAGTAATCTCAACTCTTGCACCTTTTCTGGTCATAAGCATTGCATCTGGAATTGCAGGCTTCTGATGACCTATGAGTCCTCCCTACCCCACCTCTCCATCCCTTATGTCTCAAAAGGCACGTGTCCCACCTCTTTGCCAAAGCCACCCCCCAACCATCTTGGATTTCCCCTTCATCTCCGGACCCATGGTTTACTCCTTCAGCAAACTTTTATTCAGAGTGTGCTATGCAAGGTGCTATGGGAGGACACAAGATGAAGACAATATCCATTCATTGTCTTCTAGAAGTTTGAAGTCTAAAAGGTTCATATCACTTTATATATTAAAGTTGGTAACCTGGCATGTTATCTGATAAAAGGATTTCCATTTAAAGATAGTTATCACCAGGGCCTCCTCTATTTCTCCCTCCTTAACTGATTTATCATGGTGTCCCCCACTACCTAGCATAGTATCAGACACATATGCATGTTCTAGAAATGTTTCCTGTGGGTGGAATGAGGCATTCTTCCCTCTGTTCTGCTATTTCTCCAAACTGTTGTCCCTCTTTCTCCTTCCTCTCATTGCCAAAATTCTTCAAAGAAGAGGCTATAGTCACTGCTGCCATTTCATTACTATCCACTCTTTCTTTCATTCCTTTTGAAATCAGCCTGCCACTCCCATCATTCCATTGAAATCACTTTTTTTTTTAATTTCTCTAAGTTTATTTATTTTGAGAGAGAGTGAGAGAGAGCAAGTGTGCAAGCAGCAGAGGGGCAGAGAGAGAGCGAGATGGAGAGAGAATCCCAAGCAGGCTCCATGCTGTCAGCACTGAGCCAGATGCGGGGCTCAAACCCACTGACCGAACGGTGAGATCATGACTTGAGCTGAAATCAGGAGTTGGACACTTAACCGACTGAGCCATGCAGGTGCCTCGAAATCACTCTCAAACACACCACCACTGACCTCCTACTGCAGCCTCAGAATGCACACATTCTGGAATCTGCCAGGCCTGGGTTTGGCCACAGTCCAACGATCAGTTTCCTTATCTGTGAAATGGGGCTAATAAAGCCCATTATCTATGTCTGGCACACACACCCTCAGCCTCCTAATTGCTCTCCTTACCTCGCTCTCATCTCACACGTGCAGAGCTGCCAAATTGACCTTCCTAAACTTCATAATGATCATGTCACTTCCCTGTTCAGAAAGCTTCAGCAACACTGGAAAGCTCCACATCACACACAAGGTCCCCACAGTCCCTCAAATCGTGCCCAGCTGTGCTCCAACAACAGGAATCCTGGAGACTGTTCCACCTGGTCTCTACTTGCCATTTAATATCTCGTTATCTCTAGTGTCTCCATTAGCACATTGAAATACTAGATTCATTTAGAGCTAAAGCTCCACTCGGCTGTAAAATTCTGTGATTCTGCATTGTGGCCTTATTTTTCCATACTGTCCCTTCAAATTTCTATTCTTCAGGCAAATTGGATGCCTGAACACACCTTCCTTAACACACCCCTTGCTTTCCTACCTCTGGACTTCCGCTCTTAGCAGTCTTTCCGGCTGGACTGGTTGCTTTCCCATCTCCATGTGTAAAAATTCTTACTTCAGGCTCTTCTCAAGTGTCATTTCCTCTTCTGTCCCCAGGAGTAATTGTCCCACCTGATGGATGTCAATAATCCTCTTCTGTGATGGATTCACACTGGAGAAGTCTCATCTAGACCACTGCAATCTTCTCCTTACTTTCCCCCCACCCCTGCCCCACTGGCTTACCTTTGTGCTTTGGTCAATTCTGTCTTCTTCTTGCTGGCTTTGATTGTGCCACCCCTTACTTAAAGATCCACCATGCTTAACATCACCCAGTGCCTCAAATCCAACGCCTTTGCCCAAGGTTTCAGAAAACATGACTGAAATGTCCCGAATAACCTTTGTTTCTCATCTGTCAACCACTCTTCAGAGCAAACTTAAGCCAATGTAGCTGAAGTCATACAAGGAGACCAATGGGCTGTAAGGAGTCAGAATTTTTAATATTTAATTGTGTCATGACTAGTGTAATGCATTTACAAGTTAGTATAAAATCAACAAAGAAGAAAAATGTGCTTAAAAAAACTTCAACTGTGATTATATTTTATTAAAAATCTGGTTGCAGTATTATGGTTATAGCACATTTAGCCACTTAACAATAGATTTTAGGTAAAATTCCATAAATATTTGAATGTGTTTATACTCTAGTTCAAGAGTTCATAACTGGGGCAAAAGTCAGAATCACTTATGGAGATTTTTTTAAAGTTCACATTCCTAATTCTGATTCGGTAAATCTGGAAATGAACCTGGGCATCTGTGTTTGAACAGTGCCAAGGTGATCAAGCTCACTGGACCACACAACTCTAGGAATTGTTCAGTGCACAGTTCTGTACGGCAGCTCGGTATAGAGTCGGACTGCACAGTCTCTTAGCCTCAGTTAAGAACTTTCCCCAGACTTTAGCACCAGAAACATTTGGGTTAGAATCTTAGCTCCGTGACTTATTCATTATGTGACTTTGAGGAAATGACTTTATGTTTCTAAACCTCGGTTTCCCCACCTATAAAATGGGGCAATGATAGTACTTACTGTACAGAAAGATAAAGGTAATCGAATCTGCACACTACTCAATCAAGACAGCACCTAACATGTAGCAAGTAATCGATAAATGTCAACTATGATGATGACAGTTACGATTATTGAAGTCCCTCTCTTCAAGTGTCTAATTGGCCAGGTAGCTTCAAGACCAATTTATATAGAGTACTGAAGGAAATATTAACACAAGTTAATTGATCGCTCTACTTGTGAAGATTATATCTCTCTTACACTTCTTATTTATTTTTCTGAAGGTTATTAGAGTAAGTGCTAGTATATATGAATTGTATTTTCTGTATGTAATATATATCCATGTGTGTGTGTGTGTGTGTGTATTTGTCTGTGAATGTGTATGAAATCTCTAAAATTTCAAGTAGCCATATAAAAGTCCTTGACCTTATCTGGCTTTTAAGCCAAAAGTGTTTGGAGGCCTTTTTTGGCATAGGTAAAAACAAAGCATTGTCTCAGAAGTTACTTGATAGCTCTTTCATGCATCCATCTTTGGTCAAAGTGATATAGCCTCTGCCAGAATATATTATGATATAGGAGACTTACATGTTAGTTTAATAAAGATTATTTAAGTCATTTTTGTATCAAAATATGTTATATTTCTTCATAACACTTAAAATCATAATTAAATAATCATTTGCCTTACAATTAGTTTAATGTCTTTCCATTACAAGTATCTCAATGTCAGACTCTAGAAAGACAGGCACTATGTCTATGTTGTTTACTGTAGAACCCCCTGAACCTAGCACAGTGCCGGCCACATAGTAAGTACCAAGAAAATACTTGTTGAGTGAGAAGAAAAAAAGAGATGAGAGATAGGGGTTGTGGGGGTGGGAGGGGCAGACATATGTACTCCCACGTATTTTCCCCAGAACCAGGAACAGTGTAAAGAATAAACTATATGGGGGGCGCCTGGGTGGCGCAGTCGGTTAAGCGTCCGACTTCAGCCAGGTCACGATCTCGCGGTCTGTGAGTTCGAGCCCTGCGTCAGGCTCTGGGCTGATGGCTCGGAGCCTGGAGCCTGTTTCTGATTCTGTGTCTCCCTCTCTCTCTGCCCCTCCCCCGTTCATGCTCTGTCTCTCTCTGTCCCAAAAATAAATAAAAAACGTTGGAAAAAAAAAAAAAAAAAGAATAAACTATATGGAACTACATGTGAAATACAAAGAAGACTATGACAACCTCAACTCACCAAAATTTCCAATCTAGCTAGTACTATCTGACCTATTCAGAAATCTAAACCATCCAGTACACTTACTAAATGTTTTTAGGAAGATGATGACGGCCCAGAGGAGTTAACATAAATAGAGGAGAGGTAAGGCTCCAGACGGATCTTGAAGATGGGGTGAAAGAGACAGAAACAAGAACAACCAAGTTAAGAAAAATCATAATTATATCATGGAAGCTACAATGATAGCCCTTAAGTAGATACAAGGGAAATAGTGCTAACTCCATACTAAAGTGAGTTCCAACAAGCTAGACTCTATGAGGATATGTATGTTGTTTGAATAAGGTACATTCAATATCATCATTGCTTTGATTTATTCTAGTAGTGATATTTAATTTGAAATTCTTTAAACATTAAAAATTGGCATGAGATTTCTATGTTCAGAAGACGGGATTGGAGGTTAGAAAAGAAAAGTTTTCCTGGAAAGCAGGCTCAGAGTTGGAGATTTGAGTTCAGAAAGTTTCCTGGGGCATGCCCTCAAGACCTGTAGCCAGGGAGGGGAGTGAAGGAGGCAGGATTGCCCAGCAGAAGTGGAACCTAGATGAGGCCGCAACAAAGCCTTCAGCCAATCCTATGGGAGCTTTAACATTGGCGTGGTTCTCCAGAAGCATCCCTTCAGACCTCAAACTGACCAGTTGCTGGAGGTAAGTCTTCCCCTCCCAACCCCCTTCCAGAGTGTGACCTTGAGCAAGGAGGCTCCCTTTAATTGCTCAGCAGGGTGACTCCGCTGGAGCTCTAGCTGCGGAGATGAGTGATTCAGTCCTGAAGGGGGGTCACTGGATCAGCATACCATAGCATTCCCTACAACTGGTTAAGAAAGATTTAGTCTAGAAGAGGGAGGGAATAGACAAGGCAGTATACCATGTTTCTTGGGAGAGTAATCAGACTTACCACATTGAGGCCATGCTGCTCTCTGAGAATGGCCAGCCCTCTGTGGGATCCTGAAAATTATTTCAGACTTTAATTCTCCTCCTCCTCCATTTTCTTCCTCTTTCTGTTCCATAGGCTCCTTTAACATTGTAGCCAGTTTCTGTCCCATCTTAATCATATGTATATATGTTTGGTATTTCTACTGTCCCAAAGAATGTTTATGCCCTTTGGCTTTCCTCCACCTGTCTTTTAAACAAAACTCTGTCTCCCAGGATTCCTCAGGGAGTTATAGAAGAGCCTCAAAATACTACCATACTAGTGCAACTCCATCTCCCAAACAGCTGCGTAAACTTCCTCCCTTCCTATATTTATATTCTCCTGGCCCATCGGGTAAGCCTCCTGCCTTTTAA
Organism: Panthera pardus; assembly: GCF_024362965.1. Classification (NCBI taxonomy): domain Eukaryota; kingdom Metazoa; phylum Chordata; class Mammalia; order Carnivora; family Felidae; genus Panthera; species Panthera pardus. The sequence continues at coordinate 45,869,131 of NW_026526991.1, read as the reverse complement.
CACCTGGCAAAAGTAGGTTTCTCAATTCCTCCAGTAGAAACTTACCTCAAAACTCCCTTTTTAGGTAACATAAACTGATTAACTGGAAATTAGAAAACAAGCAGTCCCTGGTAATTCACGCAGCACAGAGGTTATCAAATGCCACTTCCTAACCACCCAGAAAAATCTAAGTAAAAATAATTTAGTGAAACAGCAACAGCAAAGATGTTTTGTGGTCTTCAACCATGAACTCCTGAAAGGCAGTAATTGTTGCACCTGTTCTGTGCTTCTTTCCATTGCACAATGTCTAGCACACTGTTAGAACTCAATAGAATGAGATAATTTTTTATCCAACACTGCACCTGGGAAGACTGGCAGGCTGCCACCAACTAGATGGCTGGTGTACTTGAGTGATTCCTGGGCCTTTATGTAGAAGTAGAAAGTCATGAATTAAAGACAGACTGCTATGAGGATTATCTATTGAATAGAACAGTTTTCTGTTTGTATTTTTTAATGAGGACAAAATATACTGGTATAATCTTTCTATATGAATGAAGAAGAGAATTAAAGGAGCAAGGAAGATTATGAAATTATGTTACTTCTGTAATATCAATCCTGAAAGGGCTTAACATTCCTTCATTTCATTTTAGCAAGGATTTCCTTTCATTAAATAGAGTTCAAAAAATTTGAGGTGTTCTTACTAAGCTTGCAGTACTCAGGACTTCTTGCTTGGTAAAATATTAGGTAATGTGGAATTGAGAGTATCATACAGAGAAAAATCATTTGCATCAATACCTTTAAACTGGGAAGATGATGAAGAAATGGAAAGTAAAGGTAGCTGATTAAATAAAAATCATCCATTTGTTTGGGAGATAAAAAGAAAGTAATACAAAAAGATGTGTTACAGCTACAGTTCTTAATGATGACACTATTTTGCTTTTGGCTACCTGACCAAAGAACCAAAACAGAATCTACATGTGATTAATGACTTCCTCTAGCTGCCATGGTCTTTTATGAGTAGTGGCTAAGGAAATCTGGCAAATTATAAGGAATTAAAAGGGTTTTTTGGGTATCTAAGAGCTGGATGTCATTTTCAGATTTTCCAAATTTAAGGAAACTGAGGAGAGAGAACATATTATGGTTCTTTCGGGAGCTATTCCTAAGTGAAATTGGCAAAATGTCCTCATTGGAAATGAGGAGAATGCCACTGATTTTAACATTGCAGTGAATCTTGAGTGATAATGAGAGTTACCAAAATAGTTATGTGAGGCAGGGTCTGAATACTTGGAGAATGAGGAAGGCAATAAAGAAAATAATGTAGACCAGATTTTTTTTTTTTTTTTTTTTGGCAAAAATAGCCACCGTTTACGATGTGCCAGACTTTCCATATGTTATCTTATTTACTGCTGATACCAAACCAGTGAGATTTGTTATTTCTGTTCTATAAATAAAGAAATCAGAGTAGTCAAAGAATTTTCCAAGGTCACAAACCTAATAAATAATGGAGAGAGGGGATTTGAAAAGAGGTCTGTCTGATTCCTACGCTTCCCCAGGACTACACAAAGAATTTCCAAATATGACCTTTGCCTTAACATTAACTGTGATGACTATTTTTACTTGCTTTTGGAATGTTGATAAGTTTTCATTAATAAAAAGTTATTTTAAAAGGTGATAAAGATAATCGTACAGTTGTAAGAGAATTGTTCAACATTTCACTGGTGTGGAAGTACCTTTGGAGTGAATTTGGCCTTGAAGAAATAGGAACACAATAAATGCCAGGGGTCTTAGTACTAAAGATACTATAGATTCTCCATTGTCGTTTTTAACATCTGCATGAGGGATGGCTGGCTGTCATTCCAAGGGAGTCTCTAATTATCTTGATCTTTCTTGGGGTAATCAAAGTGGTTTTGTTTGCTAGTTTTTAGTGTTTTTCCCAAGGATGGTGTTATCTGCATGTAACTTCAGTGATAATTAGTACCCTCAAAAAACATCTTGGAATGATGGTAGAGATCAAAGTTGATATTTTCCATTGGACATGCAAGACTAGAATAATTGAGGCCAATTGGCAGATTGCATGAAAATGACATGGACAGTAATTTTAGTTGCCATAATTCTGAATACCATGCCTAGAAACTACTTGTTCTGTTCATGTCATTTCCATGAAAATGCTCTAAATTCTGGAGATAAACCTCAGTTGAAGTCCCTACATAGGTATGCTTTAACGTCATGGAAATTCTGAGAACTATTGTATTGTTTAAACTTGTATAGCAACACTACATCCAAAAATGTCCCAGAGTCTTATGTGAATTCTTATTAATTCTCACAATATTTCTATAAAGTTGACATAAAGGCTTTTTAAAATATTATAGAGAGCAAGGAACATTATATAATATTAATGTGTGATAAGCAGATTAATTTTCACTAGGCATTGTGGAGCTTAAAGGTTATAACTGAATATTGTTCATGTTTTAGACTTCATCTATTTTGTTTCTCTGTTTGATCACCAGAAACTATGCTATAAATAATGAACTGGTAAGCAAGACAGCTCCCAAGACAAGTATATGTAGTTTGAGCAGGACTACTGGTACCCTTGGAGAAATAAAATAAAGTGTTGTCTCTTTTAGATAATAACAATTGTAAAGTTGTCAAACCAAGGCACTTATTTGAACTGATTACACTTGATAAAAAAATAACAAGCTGTGACAAATAGAAAGGGCAAGATTTCAGTAATTCACTGAAGAATGTCTCTACTCAAAGCTTTGCAGAAAAAAATGTCTTGTTTGGGGCACAATTGCAGAGTTGAAATAACAGCCCATGAATACCCTAGAGAAATGACAATGTACCCAAGGTGAATGCTAAAGCCTTCCCTCTTGAATGAGCCTTTTAATCAAGGCATTCTGGAGGCTCTGAAAAAGTCTTCAGTGGTCCTACCTAAAGATTAATGGGAAAAGCCGAAACCGAGTTAGCCTATTTGCAGAAACAATTTTAAAGATTTACTGATGGTTGACAAATGCCATTTAAGCTTTCAAAGCCAGCCATATGCTTTTGAAAAGGATTTAAAGGAAATCCTCCCACTATAGAAGACGACTTTGAAGAATCTCTGTGGTAGCCTCTGGTTCTTAGGTGTGTAGATATGTGGTTGAGTTTTCTCTTTCCTGCCTTTTTTCCCCCCACATCTCTGCTGAATTCCTAAAATATGTGGCTCAGAAAAAGAAGATGGTGAGCTTTCCTGTAATATCTTTCCATGTTCAAAAGGGACCCATATGCTTTTGTCAGGGAGAATTAGATAAACTCTTACCAGACAATTGTGCATACAGTGTCTTTCTCAATTACCTTTCTACTAATATAGGTGCTGTACATAGCCCCCCAATTTTGAAAGTGTAGAACACATTGTTCAAGATATTCAATCAAAGCTTTTTAATGGTGAATTTTTTTTAGTTTTTATTTTGTCAATATGTATATTACTTTAGATTTCCAGAATGTCACAGTCACACATACATTATAAATCAGATTTTAATGACTATTGGCATTGTCTTCTTTGCCAGTCAGTCTTTTGTGCATTTTGCCATTGGTTTTTGGCACAGGGAAAACTTATTCCACTTGAAGAGTAATACATTTCCAGAGAGATCATATTTAAAATGTTTCTTCATAAGATAAAAGTCTGAATGCGATTTTTGAATATCTTGCAATTATAAAATACCCAGTCACAGTGTGGGCTAGAATTGGCCTCATTTTATACTTTGTCATCACCTTCTTCTACTCACTACAATGAAATCGCAAAGAGATTTCGTAAACAGGATGACACCGCCTATCTTCTTGACTGATCCCCAGAAAGTTGGATGAATCACTTTGTGCTGCGTGCGGCCTGTTAGACTCCAGCCACCCTGTAGCTGCCCTGGCGATCCTGCGGGTTCAGGAGCAGCATGCCCTGGCCTTGTTTGCCCATTTCCCCGGGTCGCTGACAGTGATCTGACAGAAAGCGACACTGACACAAAGAAGCTGATGAGGGCAGGAGATGAGGGTGAGGTCAAAGCAGAGAAACTGAGAAAATCCAGTGAAGCAGAAGGGATAAGCACATGAAGGCTTAGAGCCAGTTTCTGGGCTCACTTCAGTTGGCCACACCCACCCCCAAATCAAGGAAGAAATACTACCACTTAACTGCCTTGGTAACAATTAAAGGCCTAGTCCAATGAAGGAAGGATTTGTATACACGAGCCTCGAACCCCTCCCCACAACAGCTAGAAAGCCTAGTAGTCAGTTTCCTGCTCTTTTAATTTTTTTTTCTTGAATGTTTATTTTTGAGAGAGAGAGAGAAAGAGAGAGACCATGAGGGGCAGAGAGAGAGGGAGACACAGAATCTGAAGCAGGCTCCAGGCTGCAAGCTGTCAGCACAGAACCCGACGTGGGGCTTGAACTCACGAGCCGTGAGATCATGACCCGAGCCGAAGTCGGACGCTCAACCAACTGAGCCACCCAAGCTCCTGCTCTTTTAAAAGCTAGCACCCAGTAAAGGCTCACCCATTACCAGAGTAGTATCACATACACACGTACAGTAAAGATAACCCACTTCTTTCTGTTCCTCTTTTCTCACCTGGATTATTAGAATGACCCCCTCTGGGCTGAGGCCAGCCCAGGATGATCTTTCTAGGAGTGCCATCCTGATATCATACGTGTTTCTGCAAAAAATCCTTTAGTGACTCCTTGGGTACTCATACCCATCAGTATCTGAGTATCAGTACTTGGTCGCAGAATCTAAAACAGTGCATCACATAGTGGGAAAGTTACTCCCTTCCTTTTTTTTTTTTTAATTTTATTATTTTTTTTTAATTTACATCCAAATTAGTTAGCATATAGTGAAACAATGATTTCAGGAGTAGATTCCTTAGTGCCCCTTACCCATTTAGCCCATGCCCCCCTTCCACACCCCCTCCAGAAACCCTCTGTTTGTTCTCCATATTTATGAGTCTCTTCTGTTTTTCCCCCTCCCTGTTTTTATATTATTTTGTTTCCCTTCCCTTATGTTCATCTGCTTTGTCTCTTAAAGTCCTCATGTGAGCGAAGTCATATGATTTTTGTCTTGCTCTAATTTCACTAAGCATAATACCCTCCAGTTCCATCCACGTAGTTGCAAATGGCAAGATTTCATTCTTTTTGATTGCCAAGTAATACTCCTGTGTGTGTGTGTGTGTGTGTGTGTGTGTGTGTGTGTGTGTATACACCACATCTTCTTTATCCATTCATCCATCAGTGGACATTTGGGCTCTTTCCATACATTGGCTATTGTTGATAGTGCTGCTATAAACATTGGGGTGCATGTGTACCTTCGAAAAAGCACAACTGTATCCCTTGGATAAATACCTAGTAGTGCAATTGCTGGGTCATAGGGTAGTTCTATTTTTAGGAACCTCCATACTGTTTTCCAGAGTGGCTGCACCAGCTTGCATTCCCACCAACAATGCAAAAGATATCCTCTTTCTCCACATCCTCACCAACATCTGTTGTTGCCACTCCCTTCCTTTTTGAATCTCTTTCAACCTTCTGGCTTTATCAATGAGAAAGTCTTATCAAGGGCTAATTTGTCTTCAACATCTCCCTTAAACCCACTGCACTCACTCTATTCTTATCAAAGGGAAGACAGGTTTCAGGCTGAGTTTGACTTGCAAATACAACTAGGAATTCAACTAGAATTTAATAACATCATTTGGTTCTCACTGTATATACTGGAACAGTTTCCTTCTATTTATGACAGGTGATACTGGTTTTCTGCTTATAGGTGGTAATAGAAATTTTCCATTTTTATTAAACTTAGGCAATTTGAGTCAATATATCTATATATCTATAGGTACATCTACATCTGTGTATATATATACATGTACATACACATATGTTTACGTAGATATACAAAACAATATAGAAATAGTAGCTCAGGGGCACCTGGGTGGCTCAGTCAGTTATGCAACTTCAGCTCAAGTCATGATCTCATGGTTCATGGGTTCGAGCCCTGCATTGGGCTCTCTGCTGACAGTGCAGTGTCTGCTTGGGATTCTCTCTGTCTTCCTCTCTGCCCCTCCCCTGCTCACACATGTGGTTTCTCTCTCTCAAAATAAATAAATAAACTTAAAAAAAGACAGTTCAGCCACTCTCTTTATATGGCAAAATAATGACTGAGTAGTTTGGGAAACACAGAGCTATGAAATAAAGTCCAAACTCCTTACATGGCCTAGAAATCCCACTACAGTCTTTCGCTCGCTCCTATCTCCAGGCAGGCTAACCTGCCTCCACTACCTCACATCCATCATAACACATCACGCATGATGGAACTAGGCATGAGCCATGCATAGTCTGTGCTGGGCTCCCTTGTGGTGCATGCGCTGTCCCTGTGCCCAGATTGTCTTCCTCATTCTTCACTTAGATAATCTCTGCTCATCCTTCCAGTTCTGGCACTAAGGCACCCCTCAGGAAAGCCTTTCTGCCCTTTTATGTACCCTTTCCATGCCCCCCTTGGCTAAATTAGGGTGCTCCTCCATTGAGGTCCCACATCTTGGTTCCATTTATATTTACATTTACGTTTACATCTTGGTTAGAGCATTTATCACTTTTGTAACTCTTACATTGTTTATCTCTCCTCTTCAATAAACCCCATGAGGACAGGAGTTTTCTTTAAATCTCTGACATAACTGTCTGGAATATAGTATCTATTCAATAAATATTTGCACTTTAAATGGGTGAGTTATATGGTGTGTGAGTTATAGCTCAATAAAGCTGTTTTTTAAAAACAGAGTCAGGTTGTCAGATCCCCCACAATTTACTAGGTAGTGATCACAGGTAAGGTACTTGGCTTTTCTGTGACTCAGTTTCTCTTCCATAAAACAGAATAACAGTACCCATCACAACGGATCATTATGAACACTGAATATGCTTAGCACAGTGCCTGTGAAATAACAGCACTCAAGAAATATTAGCTATCATTATTGCCAAAAGATTATATAGTGTATTCTGAATCATGAGGGGAAATATGACATATTTTAACATACTTGTAATATGGACTTTTGTTCTTTCAGAAATGGGATATGCCCATAGCACATATAATATTCGTGGTTAATAAGCCATCCTGTATATACCATGGACAACTCATAATAAAATTCATACATATACACACATAATCTGCGATACCTATGAGATAACTATTACTATCCCCAATTTATATACAAGTGAATGAGTACACAGAGAGGGTAACTTCCTCAACTTCCTGTGCCTTGTAAGTGGAGAATGGAGGGCATTCGACCCCTCAGGTCACTGACCTTTTCTGGTGCACAGGGCCTCCCACGTGCAAGTGTACCCACATACACATACCCGGCAAATAAGGCAATTGCCCATCGAAAGAACTGTCTCAAAGGATGTGATGGGCTCCGCAATGCTTTCCTCATTTATTTATTTTTTTTTTTATTTTAATGCTTTCCTCATTTAAACACATCTCCCAAGTTAAACTGCCACAACAGCCCCTCCTGTCTTGTCTGAGATTTTACAATAAGAAATATTCTTTTGAAATGGAAAGTAGGCAGAGGCTTTGTCTCGAGAATGCTGTTAAACAAATATAACCTCAGAAAGGATAGGCCTGGGGGGTCTATACCAGAAGAGTATGAGTGAGCCTTTTCTCTCAACACCAGCATTATGACACTATTAGGAATAGTGCTTATAACATCTGACTTCAATCATTGTAGTCAGTAGCAAAAAATGTGTTACACATGGCATATGCATACCGCAGCACAAGCTGATTGCATGAAGCACATCCTATGATCAAAAAGGACAATGCAAAACTAATCCTAAGTGGATAGCAGAATTCACTTGGAACATCTGGGAACAAAATTTGTGGGGCTTCAGATTAAATTCTCTCTCTTTCCATGAGTATTCAATGAATCCATAGGTCAAAGCTTTAGCCAACGTACACGAAGTTATAAACAATTCATTTATGAGCATAACCATATTTTAGTATTTAATTCTCACTAAATCTCTGCTGTCAAAGAGATTGCAGTCTAGTCTGAAAGATTCTAACAGTGTCCATGTCTTACTGGTTTTTGCATTCCCAGCACTTTCCAAGGGTCTGACACATAGAAACTTCTCAATAAATATTGGTTGGGTCAATAAATGAGTGAATGAGTGAGTGAATTATAACTTGTGGGAAAACTGCATAGCGTATTCATAAACTAACACCTACTAGGCACTTTTTTAAATGTTCATTATTAATGTGTTGAATGATGAGTGAATGGACTTTAAATGCATTTTGTAATGTATATAAATGTTGACTTACTATGTTCTACACCTGAAACTAATATAAATTGTATGTAACTATACTTCAGTTTTTAAATTTTTTTAATTTTTTTAATGTTTATACTTCAGTATTTAAAAATTAAGTAACTAATTTGTTGAATAATGAATGAATGGATTTTAAATTAATTAATATGAAAAGCTGAGTTTTTGGAAAGAGAGACTGAAAGGTGAATAAGGTTTTCATTAATTTCCACTGTCCTGTCTGTTCAATTCATTTAAAAATGTTTTTTTAAGATTGGATTTAAAAAAGAAGGGTAAATTTGGGGTGTTAACCTAAGTCATCCTTAATTTTCAGAATATTATTATTCAGTGAAATTGAAATACGGTTTCAGAGTATGACATTCAGTGAAATTAGGAAACAATTACATATATCTTCAGACCCCAAAGTGATACACTTTGTGTTTGTCAGCAACCATTAAATAGTTGGCATGGGGGCACCTGGGTGGCTCAGTCGGTTGAGTGTCCGACCTCAGCTCTGGTCATGATCTTGCCATCCGTGAGTTCGAGCCCCATGTCAGGCTCTGTGCTGACAGCTCAGAGCCTGGAGCCTCTTTGGATTCTGTTTCTTTCTTCTCTGCCCCTCCTCTGCTCGCACTCTTTCTCTATCTCAAAAATAAATAAACATTAAAAAAAAAAAAAAAGAGTTGGCGTCCTACAGAGCAGATGAGTAACACCTTATTTTCCCAGAGGTCAGTCTTGTAGCAAATTTCATCTCTAAAAACAGCCAGGAAATGTAATAGGACTCCGAGCATCGAATATTACTGTACAAATCCCATACACTTAAGCCTGTTTGAAAAGGAGGCTTTGACTCTGTTTCACATTCTATTTGTTTTTTTTTTTTTTATGTATAAGCTTGATAAGGCTGATTATTTAGCTTTTGAGTGCATGTTGAGTATAAATAGCAGTTACATAAAAGCTGAACACTAAGAAGTCTTTCACTTTTCATTGATGACTGCAGGATTTATCGACTGATAATCCAATCAATAGCAAAGGAGAAGGAATTCTTGAATTAGATACCCAAAGTAAAACAATACCTGCCATCATTTCATGCAGACAAGATCCTATGGCCCTCATTCAATAGTTTCAAAAGATGTTTCAGCCTAGGTACTGGTGCTTTTATAATGGCAACCATGAATAATCACGAAAAATTTTAATTTGTTTAATATGGCATTAAAATATAGAATCAAAATTTTTAAAGTTCTCTATATGTAAGTTTAACACTGGAATAAAATTAGACACTTTAATGTATAAGGTTCAATTTAAGTGGGAAACCCACATGTATGGAATATCTACTCAAAGATAGATAGATACAGTAAACATTTAAGTCCTCTTAAACATTTAAGGTTTATAAATGAGTGTTCTTTACTTCCAAAATCTTTGAAAATACTGAATTAGTAAAAATATTGCAAAGCGACATGTGTTAATAAATTCTAGACCACGTCCTTGCCTATGTTCAGTTTCACATGACAATATGTAGAAAATTAGATTTGCTTAGCTTTAAGCTTGCAAGGTTTCTTTTAGGTGATGTTAAAAACTATAAACAATGTGGCAACTGACCATCTACAAGAATGAGGGTGATAAACAGGGAATTATATAATGCTTAAACTTGGGAAAGGAGGAAAAATACATCATAGCATAGAGTTACTTTAAAGCTCTAATGTTGGCCAAGGGAGATTAAATTGCCTTTGGGGTGTACAGATGCAGAAGAATCCATTGGTGTGCTTTTCAAAGCAAAGACAGATGATATTAGGAAATAAAGCATGAGGACTTCTGATTTAATCTGTCCACATTAATGTTTTGATCTATGACTAATTGGAATTGCAAGTGGGGTTTGGAATATTCTTACAGCCAGTCTGAGGCTAGCAGACATGTAAAGTCTCCTAAAAATGCATTGAGAAAAGATTGCTCGACCACAAAAGAAAGAACATGTGAAGAGCTATTCTAATTTAAACCTCTTAGTGTGTCTAATTTAAAATTAATATGTAATAAGCACAAAAGTGAGAAAAAATTCAATGCTTGTTCTCAAGAGAGAGCATAAAATAAAATATACTCCAAAAACAAAACATCACTCCCTTTTTAAGTCTTTAAATAAAAGGAAAAAAGCTACCACCCAACAGATTCACTAAATCCAAAGATGATTTCTCTGCCTAAACTCCTGCTGTGATTCTCAGAGCCCCCAGGATGGTCTGAGCTCCTGTGCAAGGCATATGAGGCCAGCTGGGTTTGGTTCTTGCCTTAATGCTCCTCACTCTTCGAGCCTTGTGTTCAGTCGTATTACAACATAAGCACTTCCATTCAACGGTGCCGACCCATTTGTAGCTTCTGGAGAACAGCCTACTCTCTTATGCCCTGATGCTTCTACACATGCCCTTCTCCTCCAGAAATGCTTTTCCCCCTTTTACCACTCCCTCTATCTTAGCCAGGACGTCTCTCAAAGCCTTAGTTTACATGTTGATGTCAAGAACTGTGACATTAGAAACACTGTGATTCACTGTTTGACATGAGTAAAAGGAAAGTTCTTTGAGAGTTTGGTGGCAGAAGAGATTAATTCCTAACCAGCTAAGATCTGGGAGAGATTCTATGGGGAAATTGGTCTTATATTAGATCGCATAAGACTGAGAAACTTTTACCATTTTTAATCTTACTTAGAAAAAGAAGATGTTTATTCTGTCCATTTCATTTCCTCTTTGGTCATTTTACTCCCACCTTGGGACCTTGAGACTTAGCTTGGAGATACTAATAGGATAGAAAAATCACCAATATGTCAATGATTGAAACACAGGTTTCCTCTGTTTAAAGGGGTTGTTCTCTTTGAGCAGGTCAGATAGGACTCACATATTAATGAGGGAAGAATAGGATACTGTCCACCAGTCAGATCAGTAGGTAGACAGCAGTTACCCAAACCCACCAGTTGGAACTCCAACCACTCCCTTTGAACATCCACTTTACTTTACTCTTCTTCTTTTGACACTAAGAACACTGCTGAAATCTCAAGCCCTCCTTAACTAATGAAAAATGTACTGACAGCTTTCTGGACCTGTAGTAATTAAAGTCATGTTCTTGGAGGCCTATAGACTTTGGGTAAATTACTTAACTTTCACCCGAGCTATCTCTACTTTGGGATTCAAGGTTATTTACATAGGGGAACCTTCTAGGAAGTATGTAAAAGACATTGTGCCGAGGGGCCCCTGAGCAGCTCGCTTGGTTAAGCATCCAACTCTCGATTTCAGCTCAGGTCATGATCTCACAGTCGTGAGTCTGAGCCTCTTGTTGGGTTCCTTGCTGACAGCATGGAGCCTACTTGGGATTCTCTCTCTCTCTCTTTCTCTCTCTGCCTTTCTCTCTGAAAATAAATAAATAAACTTAAAAAAAAAAGAAAGAAAGAAAAGAAATTGTGCTTAACCGGAGAAGTTTGGGTCAAGAGCAGGACATTGACTGTGGTGGTGGCACTGGTGATGGTGGTACCAATAGGGCTGGATATTTTTCAGTCTCAGGTAAAAAATGCCTGGGATTAGTGTCTAGGGCACAACTGACTGATCATTGTCATTGGAGCATCTTGACACATCACTGTGGCAACTCAGGGCAGAAGAAGGGGTAAACAGCAGATGCCATATTGTGGTCAAAAACACTAGTTCTTACAATGGAGATGAGTCATCCCAGGACTCATCCCATGGAACTGGATGAGTTCCATCCCAGGCTGGAACTTCCAGAATGATTTGGGAAGGAAATCTGTTGGAGATTAAAGTTCCTAAGTGTGACTGGGAGCAACACCCTGTAAATGATATATTGTGGCTATTTTTAATCAGGCTGGCATACAGTGGAAAAATGAAATATTGTACCCAAAACAGGTAGATACTTGAATAATTGTCATGAATAATTGAAATAATTGAATAATTGAGAAAAAAAATCAGAAACACATACTAGATTAAACATATGTTTATCTCAAGTGGCAGAAAAGTAATTTAAAAAGCATAAACCTACAATTAGACAAAGAGAACTGAAGAGAAAATGGTAATAGATGGGATGCGTTAACAAATTCATGACATGACTTAGCAGAGAAATGGCATAGGGTTAGTCAAGAAGCAACTCAGTTCCTACATAAAGCCCTAAAAAAGAGCACTTTTGAAGGTCCAACTATTGTTAAAAATAGGGAGATTCACTGAAAGTCTTAATAAGCTAAACATGTCCCTTAGCTCACAAAGTCAGACAACTGTTTCCTTACCACCCAAACTTCCAGTACAAACAATGACTCTGGTGGAAGACTGAAAAGTTACAGTCTGAAGAGAGTGAGCACTGAGAGACTCTGGACTAAGAGGTACAAATGGTTGCCTCTAGAAAGTGGGAATCAGGGATGGAAGGGGCCTGGAGACTTTGGGGTTTTTTTGTATTTTTTTAATTATAAGGCTTGTAGTTGCTTAAATTATATATATATATATATATATATATATATATATATATATATCATATATAATATAATATATTATAATGCATATGTATATAGTGCAAATATACTATCACTTTGACCTAATATGAAACTTACATTTAATTTTAAATTTTTTTATTTTTTTTGAATTATAAATTACAACAAATTTAATTTTAATTCAACGTAAAATAAGAAAATTAGAAGTTTCATAGTCGTAAAACACAATTAAAACCACACAGTATTGTATCAATGAATAAAATTGTTATCTTGTCACCAATACATTATTCCACTGGCTGCCCTGGGAATTTTTCTCTTTAATGATGACCCCTCCTTGACACTGAACTACCAGGGTCATAGTATGTAAGACCATCGTGTAAAGCCACACAGCTTGTGCACGCCCCAACTCCAAGACAGCTGGAATTGACAATGTGACAACTAATGGTAAGTCTCCATGATAGAGCTCTCTTTCTTACTGTTGAATTTGTGGGAAGATTTGTAAACTCCCTTCCATATAGTTGGTACATCTCCCTTGTCTTTGTTGCTTGTTTAGCTTAGTCATCAATTGCACTTGTTGAATTCCCACATGTGGCTCAGTTCCTTTAACAAGATTTATTGTAAAAATACAACCATGGCTTTTCCCTTTTGAGGTTTCCCCATTTTCTTCTCTTCTTTCTTCTCTCAGTTAATAATTATATCTTTGAGGTAGCTTATACGGACATTTTGAATCTCTAATTATATATGTAGTCATACTTGGTCTAAAAGACTGCAAATGTTATACTTACCTTTACATTTTCTTAAGCTTTGTAACTCATTCACCAATAACAACAAATGGTTATGCCTTTGGTTGTTTTTAAAAGTTCATTGGTGACTTACTGGCTCTTGAGGCACTGGAAGCATATAAATGAATGTTCCGTAGCAAATGTTTAGGGAAAGTAGGCAATTGACTTTATGACAGATAAACCATGTTATTGGTAGCAAAAATGAAGTCTTCCCTACTTCTCAAGTTGATTTAGCATTTGATCATTGCACTGTTGAGTGTCTGAGTTTTTAAAATCTCTCTCTTCTAACCATTGACACTGCATCCAGTCCGGGATCTCGGTTAAACTGAGTGGGAAAACAGTTTATCTGAAATGGAATAGTGTCTCTGTAGAGTTGGTCTCTCAGTCCCAGAGAGAAATGAAGACAAACATGAAGCTAGAAATTTATCGCCAGTGCATAATTGGAAAGTGCCACTTTGACATGAAGACAATTTTTGTCTTTCATCTCTCTCATGCAAGCAGTAGTCTAATGCAGTGTCTGTAGAGTTGTTTTAGTTTAAAGAAAAGGAATGCTTAAATCAAACTCTTGGGTAGTTGGATTCAATTCAGAGTCTATCGTAGCATTTGTTCTTTTGGAGAATTGTATTTCTGTTTTTACTACTCTGTTTTGAGTTTAAAATGCTTAAAAGCATTGCAAAAATAACAAGAGCTCATCAAGTATTTCTTAGGCACTTCAAAGAATCTCAGAATATGCTTTATAAATATTTCATTCACATTCCCCATATCACTGTGGTAAGAATAGTAAAGATTCTTCCATTTAGTGGGAGAAAAAAATTCAATTTAGGGACAAATTTTTCTATGCAGGTTCAGAAATTATTCAATAGCAAAATGAAAATACAATCTATGTATTTGTTTAAACTGCATTCGTGTTTCTATATTGTCCATACTTGGCTAGGAACTGATTCAAAAATTAGTGAGATTTATTGAGTTCTTTTTTATTGTTTCCTATCCATTGTTCATTAATATCTTTTTGATAAATAGATTAGCATTTATAGTACTGTTATTTTTAAAAGTTATTTTTAAAACATTGTGCCAACTGTTTAAAGGAAACACAAAGTAGACACAGTATTCTTTAATCTGCTTGCTGTACTCTCCTCGGAGACCCACAAAACATACTTAGTAAAAATAATCCTCCCAGAAATAAGAAAGGAAGGGACTAATGCCAGAGAATGCAGCATTCATTCAGCTGGTCAGTCACTCAACAAGAGTATTTATTGATTGTCAAGCATGTGCCAGACGCTGTGCTAAAAGCTGGTGATTTAACACACCCTGCCTTCATGGCATTCAAGAAAGGAAGACAGGAAAGTAAATAAAGATGTGACCACAAACTCTTCTCAATGAAAAGAATAGTGGTGGGAGGTAGGGACAGGGGGAGGAGGGCAGGGGTAAGCAGGAAGAAGAGCAGGGAAAGGTGGAAAAAGACCTATTCCGGATTGAGAGACCAAGAGGAACATCTGAAAAAGTGATAGTGATAGGGTGAGGCGTAGATGAGCATTGTGGGTGCAGGTGAATGGACAGGACAGGCCTGAGGGAGAAAGCTCTTGGGAGGTAGAGGGAACTGCACAGTGGCAGCTGTGCCCTAAGTGCAGTGAGCAAGGGGACAGTGAGGCAGGATGAGCATGGAAGGGTAGGCGTTCAGGGCCTGTCGGCCATGCTGAGGCATTTGGGTTTAATCTAAGAGCAAACAGGAGTCCACTGGAGGATTTCAGGCAGTGCCAGGGAATTATCTAGTTCTGTTTGGAAAAGCTAAGTTTGGCCTCCATGTGGAGCATCTGTGGAGGGTGCCAGGAGTCGAAGCAGGAAGTGGAAGAGCACTTAGGAATGAGGACTGAGGGGCGCCTGGCTGGCTCAGTCGTTGAGCGTCCGACTCTTGGTTTTGGCTTAGGTCGTGATCTCACAGTTTGTGGGTTCAAACCCCACATCGGGCTCAGCGCTGTTGGTGAGGAATCGGCTTGGGATTCTCTCTCTGCCCCTCCCCCAATCATGTGCTCTCTTGCTCGCTCTCTCTCTCAAAATAAATAAATAAACTTAAAGGAAAAAAAAGGTAATGAAGACTTAGTGGGACCTAGGCACTAGGTGACTAGGAGTTAATGGCTGCTTGCCCTGGACCAACTTTGTGCCAGGCCCTTGACATGCACACTCTCTAGTCTGTACGACTCCAGCAAAGCCTGGGTACAGGAAACCATGGGATGAGATTCCTCCAGATCCTGTACCTTGAATAGTTTTCTGGAAATAGACTGTTTGTTGGGGCGCCTGGGTGGCTCAGTCGGTTAAGCATCTGACTTTGGCTCGGGTCATGATCTCACAGCTTGTGAGTTCAAGCCCAGCGTTGGGCACTGTGCTGACAGCTCAGAGCCTGGAGCCTCTTCAGATTCTGTGGCTTTCTCTCTCTCTCTGCCCCTCCCTGCTCACACTCTGTCTCTCAAAAATAAATAAACATTAAAAAAAATTAAAAAAAAAAAAGAAATAGACTGTGTCAATCTAAAAAGCAAAACCTCAGGACACAATGGGAGAATGAGAAGCAGTCTGGTGTGATGGGAATAGAGTTGACAGATGGCCCCCAATTTACGATGATTGGACTTAGCGATTTTTCAACTTTACTACGGTGGGAAAGCAATACACATTTGGTAGAAACCACACTTGGAATGTTAAATCGTGCTCCTTTCTGTGCTGGCAATATGCGCTATGATCCTCCTTTGTGATGCTGGGCGGTGGTGGCAACCCAGTCCGCCCCATGATCACAAGGGTCAACAACCCCATACTCTTACAGCCATTCTTTTTCTCATTTTCAGTACAGTATTCAGTAACTTACCTGAGACAGTCAACATTTTGTTATAAAACAAGGTTTGTGTGAGATGATTTCACTCAACCATAGGCTGATGGAAGTGTCCTGGCGCATTTAAGTCAGGCTAGGCTAAGCGATAACGTTCGGTAGGTTAGAGGTATTAAATGCATTTTGACTTATAGTATTTTCAACTTATGATGAGTTTATCAGGATGTAACTCTATCATAGCTCAAGAAAGGTCTGTATTTGGAAAGGTTTAGAGAGGTGGAGACTTCAACCCACAACCGGTAAAGCCCTTTCAGCACCAGACACCGAGCCAAGGGCTCACACCTACATTGTCTCATTTAACCCTCACCATGGCAGCACGACCGAGGTGTTACAATACAACATTAAGAAGTTAAGGCCACAAAAGCAAAAAAAAAAAAAAAAAAAAAAAAAGGGACGGGGTCTAACAGCAAGGTGGTGGCCAAACCATCATTTCAGACCCTGGCCCATTTTCCTTTCCACATACCACAGGCAGATAACAGCACTTAGGCTCCATTTTGCAGATGATGGACAATCTACAAAGGCTTTTTGAACCCGTATGATAGGGGAGGATGATGGATCAGATGCACCTTTTGAAATAATGAGCCAGATTCTTTGCGTGTGCCCCAGGATATCAGACAGAATGTGGGTAGGAGAGAAAGATTTCATCCTGTTGGCATGGAAGGATCCCATAGCCATGCCATGCTGACTGCAAGATATTTCAGCATCTTACTGCACAGGGCAGGAAAAACGATGTGACTTTCTGCTTGGGTGAAATAAAATAGATCTAGTGCTTTTAATGAAAGCTTTTGAAAGATTGTCTTTGAAACATTGCCTTGGAACTATCTATCTATCTATCTATTATAGCCTTTTACTCTACTTTTTCTTGTATATTTTTGTTGTCCAATAATTAAGTAATGAAATTATCTGCTAAAAGGGATTTATGGTGTGAAAGAGGTGTAGGGTGGGAAGGTTTTTCTAAATTTCCTCTTTTGAAGAAAAAAGTCATTAGAAACTTACTTTTTCTGTCACCGCAAAAGGTAAATATAATAGTTTCCTATGTGTAATTCATGTGTGCTAGTTCAATGATTCTCAACCATGGGCGATTTGACCCTAGGAAACATTTATCTGGCTATGTCTGCTGTACATTAGTTTTTTAGGTCTGCCATAACAAAGTACCACTGACTGGGTGGCTTAAACAACAGAAATGCATTTTTCTCACAGTTCTGGAGGCTGGGAAATCCAAGATCAGGGTGTTGGAAGCGTTGTTTTCTTCTAAGGCCTCTCTCCTGGGCTCGTAGTTGGCTGTCTTCTCCCTCTGTCTTCACATGGTCTTCTTCCCTCTGTCCCTATGTCCAAATTTCCTCTTCTCATAAGGACACTAGTCATATCAGAATAAGATCCACCCTAATGACCTCATTTTAATGCTTCTGTAAAGACTGTATCTTTGGGGCACCTGGGTGGCTCAGTTGGTTAAGCCTCTGACTTCAGCTCAGGTCATGATCTCATGGTTTGTGGGTTCAAGTCCCACATCAGGTTCTATGCTGACAGCTCAGAGTCTGAGCCTGCTTCAGATTCTGTGTCTCCCTCTCTCTCTTCTCCTCCCCTGCTTGAGCTCTCTCTGTCTCTCAAAAATTCATAAATATTTTAAAAAAAATTTTTAACTGTATCTTCAAGTCAATCACATTCTGAGTTACCTAACATTAGAGCAGTATACAAATGGAGATGTGGAAGGGCAGAGTATAATCAAGTCATAACAGTCTATACAAGTTCTTGGTTGTTACAACTCGGGTTTGATGGGAGTGGAGGTGTTCCTGGCATCTCGGGGGTACGGCAGAGATGCTGCTCAACACCTTACAATGCATGGGAAAGCCCCCCCACAGCAAAAAGAATCATCAAGCCCCAAATGTCAATAGTGTCAAGATAGAGACACCCTGTTCTAGTTCCAAAGTCAGTTGTTTGATTTTTTTCTAAGTGTAAAGAAAAATAGAATATATTACTCATGTGAACATGACTATTGTGAATTACAGCACAATCTTAACTAGGATTTATCCATGTTCAAATATCTTACACAGAAACCAATTTGTGGCATGAATAAGCTTTGTAAACTGTTTAGACAAATAAATGGAGTCATCGTTAAAAGAAAAAAAAAGGAAGCACAGGGGCACCTGGGTGGCCCAGTTGGTTAGACATCCGACTTCGGCTCAGGTCATGGTCTCATGGCTTGTGAGTTCCAACCCCACATCGGGCTCTGTGCTGACAGAATCTGCATGGATTCTGTGTCTCCCTTTCTCTCTGCTCCTGCCCCGCTCAACTCTCTCTCTTTCTCTCTCTCAAAAATAAATAAACATTTTAAAAATACATTTAAATAAGAAAAAAGGAAGCACAATATAAAATATTAGCTCCTTTATCCTTCAGGGGAAAAAAAATTAAGATAACTCCTGATGGACTGGGAAGGGAGAAAGAATGAAGGCAGAGAGGACCATTAATACCCCATTGCAATTGCTTGACCTCTCTTCCCAGATAAGTGAAAGGCCTGGGATTTTGACTGGTATTCGGAAATCTGGGGCTGGGAGAGAAATGGACCAGGGGTTGCATACCATGGAGCCAAGAAGGACCTGAAAGATGATATCCAAAGGCTAAGTTGAAGCAGAGTCTATGGTCCAGAGAGGTGTTCTGAATAGTCACTCCAAGGAGCTGGCCAAGAGGTAAAAGCAACCAGAGATGCCACATAAAGGTGTGAACAGTGGAGAGGAAACTTTCCCTGAGGCACTTTCTTACATATGCGGTACTTCTGAAGAGTCAAAAAGGTCAAGCAAGTATTAGGACCTGAACCTAAGCTATTGCAGGAATTAGATCACAGATTCCAGTATACAGTGTAGCAGCAAAAGGCTGATCCCACAAGCTTTAGAGTCACATGGGCCAGGTTCAGACCCTGGCTCTGCCACTTACAAGCTATTCTGTGTGACTGTTTCTTCATATATAAAATGAGTTGTTATCTGAAGATTCACTAAAGTGTGTGTGTGTGTGTGTGTGTGTGTGTGTGTATGTGTGAGAGAGAGAGAGAGAGACAGAGAGAGAGAGACAGAGAGAGAGAGATGTTACTTATCACTTTTTGGCACAGATAAGTTTTATAACAAATAGGGCTAATGACCATTTAGAAAGTGGGGGATGAATGATAGATAGGGTGATGTAAAATCAATCAATCAATAAACAAACAAACCTGAGGTTTCTAGAATGGTTGCTTGAAAGAACCACGATGCACTATTCAATATGAGGAAACCCAAAAGGGAAAGCTGGTTTGGGGAAAAGAGAGAAAACTATGAATTCAGTTTGAAATGTGTTGCGTTTTAGGTGACTGGTTGATTAACCACATGGAGAAGTTCAGAAATAAAGCTTTTAGAAACAAAGATCTGTAATACAGCTGCAAGCTCAAGGCTAGAAATTGTTCCCAGAGAATAGAAAAAAGCAGAAGAGATAGAATCTTAGGGTATTCCTAGATGTGAAAGTAACTTTTCTGGTGATTTTTGGTGATTGTACAGTCCTTTAGAATATATGAGACGCTACACTATTTTGGAGGGAAAAAAAATTGGTTCCAAGTTGGTTGAAAGCTTTTGAAATGCTGTATCTAGAGCTACTGCATTCAATGATCAAAGACCTGTGTGATAACAATGATGATGATGATGACGACGACATTTGACTTCTTAAAACTGGTTTCCCACATCATTGCCCACCTCGTTGCATTTGCTTCCCACTGGTAATTTGCTGCAGTAGATTTCAAAACAAAACAAAACCCACCAAGCGTGCCCAAATAAGGAACACTTCCCTTCTGACTGAGACCTTTGCCTCTGAGACAAGTACATAAACATTCATGACTGATGTTGTGGGCTTCTAATTCTGACAGTTGTAAAAGGGTTTTTGGCTTGCTGTCATAATTTTTTTTTCTTCGTCTATTTGTTTTGGTTTTGTTTTGTTGTCTGCGTGCTTATTTCTCTGTTTGGTGTGTGTTCAGAGTACATGTGGTTTTTAGATAAGTGACCCGCCCACAGATAACTACATCGATCTCTTGTTATGCACATAATATAAATAATGTGCTTGACTACCCAGTCACATTAGCTATTTCTATTAGATTAGGACGACAATGTAAAATTTTTCAAATGAGCTTTATTTTGAGCCTCTGTCTTTTCAAAGCATCCAGTAAAAAATTAATAAAGCAAAAGGACTCATCGTACATAAACCAGGTATCTCTAAACATTTTTAAAATTATACTGTGATTTTTAAAAGATTTTTCACGGTAACCAAATATCATCAAGCTAACATTTCTCTACTCCTGATACATCTGTACAGGTAAGAGTTTTAATTTGTAAATACACTAAGAGATTCTATGTTGTAATAATGATAGCAAACTCTGCAGGGCAAGTTGTACTTGCCAGGTACTACTTAAGTACTTTATTTTTTATTTTTTTATTTTTTTTTAACATTTATTTATTTTTGAGACAGAGAGAGAGCATGAACAGGGGAGGGTCAGAGAAATAGGGAGACACAGAATCTGAAACAGGCTCCAGGCTCTGAGCTGTCAGCACAGAGCCCGACGCGGGGCTGGAACCCACGGACCACGAGATCATGACCTGAGCCGAAGTCGGCCGCTTAACCGACTGAGCCACCCAGGCGCCCCACTACTTAAGTACTTTATATATATTAGTTCAGTTATTTCTCACAACAATTCTATAAAGCAGATACTACTATTATCTCCATTTCACAGATTAGGTAACTGACACACAGAGATGTTAAATAACTTGTTCAAGGTTATTGAGCTTAGAAATAACAAAGCCAGGATTTGAACTAAGGCACGATAGCTCCAGAATACAGGCTCCTCATTATTACATTACCAACTATTTCAAAGAATATCTCTGAAACCTCAGGAAAAATAATAATATTAGAAGAGAAATGAAGAGATTATTAGCTCTTTCTTTACATATAAATGAATTGCTTCACTTACAACCTGTAAGCTTTACTTTTAACTCAAAGGTCATCAAGTAAAATAAAATATTTTTCCAGCACGTTGCAAAACAGTGTATCCTGATGGCAAAAATTCCATGAAAAGATATTCAGTTCTTCTAGACTTGAGGGAAATGCAAATTAAGGCCACAATGAAATACCATTGTACATTTAGTGGAACTAAAATTTAATAGAGAAATAATACCAGTTTTGGTGAAGACAAACAGAGGAAAAACAGGTGTGAAACAATTAGAATTCTCACACCTTGCTGGTGGAAGTGTGACTCAACATAATCACTTTTGAAAACTGCTTGGCAGGATCTGTTAAAGCTGAACGAATATATGCATACACCAAGACCCGGCAATTCCACTCCTAGACATATACTCGGCAGAAATGCCCACATATATATGCTCAACAAAAGACATATTTAAGAATGTTTATAGCAACGTTACTCATCATAGACACAAACTGACCCAAATGTCCATCAGCAGGTCACTGGATAAATACATTGTGGTGTAATAATAAAACGAGATACTATATTGGATTGAGGGGAATAAACTATTGCTACATGCAACACATGAATAAATCTCATAAACATAACGAGTGAAAGAAGCTAGAAAAACACACACACACAAAACTCTGCTCTGTATTACTAAGTGAAAGAAGCCAGTCTGAAAAGGTTACATACTGTATGGTTTCAACTGCATAACATTCTGGAAGATGCAAAATACTCTGGATGATGCTACAACTAACAGTGGACGCGTGTCATTATACATTAGTCCAAACTCATGGAATGAACAACACCAAGAGTAAACTCTAATGTAAACTGCGGGGTTTGGGTGATCATGAAGCATCAGTAGGTTCATCAGTTGTACCAAACCGTACCACTCTGGTGGAGGACGTTGATAATGGGAGAGAACATGCATGTGTGGGGGCAAGAGGTGTATGGGAAATCTCTACGGCTTCCTTTTACTTGTGCTGTGAACCTAAAATTGCTCTAAAAAAAAAAAAGAAACTATGCACTCTAGGATTCCATTTATAGAAAGATCAAAACCGAGCAAAACTAATATAAAGTGTTGGAAATCAGCAGACTGTTTCCCTTTGTGGAGAAGTGGGGGGAAGGGAACATGAGGGAGCTTCTGAGGCAATGGCAGCATTCTATTTTGGGACTAGTGCTGATTTGTGAAGGTATGTTCACACCGGAAATTCACTGGGCTGGACAGTTAAGATTTGTTCATTCTCCCATATATGTTACACTTCAATCAAAAATGTTTTTCAAAGATATGTTGTTTTGGAGTTAATAACATGAGAAAGTACCTGGAAATAACATTATTCATACTATCATAAAATGCTACTCAAGCCTGCACCTTTCCTTTTGAAGTTCACAGGAGGTCTTATCTCTAGAAGCATATTTGAAAAGTGATCAATTAAAAAGTGCTGGAATGGCTCCAGCCTGGATCCATTGTTAACAAAGGTATCTGGCAGAGGGCTAAATGCTACTGGATCTCCCAAGACAAATTGAAAATGCTTGTACTTAGAAGAAATAGGAATTGCACTGTGCTGCTAAAGAAGAAAATATTTGTCTTCAACAGCGGCAGAGATTAAAGAACCATTCTGGGGAGTTGTTTTCTTAATTTGTTTAATAGTCACACTATAAGGAATGGCCTCTTTGTTCACCGATTCATGTACCAAGGCTCAAATACAAACAGCATAGCTGGATTTTGAGATGGCGGACTAAGTACCCAATGTAACCATTCCTCCCATAACAAAGCCATGGAAATGACAGGAAAGATATTTTAGCAGGAGAAAGAGAAGGAAAGGAAAAGTAGAAAGGAGAGGAGGAAGAAAAAGGAGTGGGAGGGGAAGGGGAGGCAACAGCAGCAGTGGAAAGGTACTTGAGTGCGGTGGTAGAAAGGGAACTTTCAATGGACGAGAGTTTTTGAAGAATCTCTAGGACAGAAGGCAAGTAAGGCTGACTGAAGAGAGAAAACCTAACACTAGTTCTGAGCAAAACTTATTGTGGAAGGTTCTGAGCAAAACTTATTGTGGAAGGTGGGCACACACAAAGTGGGTTTTGTTCCCGAAAGGGTTTCAAACTGTTGTGCACCTCACACTTAAAAGCAACGTAGCCATTTGATGAGAAACACGATTTAAAAAAAAAACAAAACGGATCGGGTAAGATCATCTGCTCACTTACAGGAAGGCTGCAGTAGAAGAGATTTCAATTCAGCATTCACTGTGTATCTTCTATATGGCAAGGCTCTGCTAGACGCTGGAAGTACCATAATGAAAAGAAGAAAAAAAAAGAAAACAGCTACTGACCATGAAAAGTCACAGCCTCCTGTGGGAAATAGACATGTAAACATATAAAACATGTGAACATATCACTTCAATACAATGCAATACAATATGCCAGAGTGGTAAAGAGTTGGTGTGCTGCCCAACGGAGCTTGTATGCAATGCTAACACATGTGGTTTTCATTTGGAAAATGATAGTAATTGAAAGGTTTTAGGTAGGGTGGTGATTTGGCCAGTTCTGCATTTTTGGATGGATCTCTCTAACCATGAGAGGGTGGGCCTGAAGGGATAAGACTGAGAGCAGGCAGCCACGGAGTTCGGAGGTGATTTCAGATGACTGGGCCAGAGATGGTGAGCACCTACAGCAGGAAAGAGTAAAGACCGAGGAGAAGAGATAGGTAGAAAAGATGATAAAACAGAAGAAGGCTTGAATAGTATCTAAGAGTTGGGCTCTTTTGACAGGAAGATGGTGATGACACTAGCTAGAAACCGGCACTACAGAAAAAGAAACGAGTTTGGAGTAAAAATAATTATTTCTATTGGGGACATGATGCATTCCTGCAAGATGGCTAAATGGACATATGCAGAAGGAAATTAGATAGACGATTTGGAAATCTAGGAGACAGAGATTAAGACTAGGAATATGTATGTGGGGAGTTATGGGCATCTAAGAGATACTTAAATCCATGAAAGTAACAGTCTCCAAGAAGAAAGGGCAGAGACTGAAGAGCACTAGGCCAGGGAAGAACTCCAGAGAACACTGACATTTAAGGGATAAATAGAATAAAATCCCACAAAGGAGCTTATAAAGTAGAAAGTATGGAAAGAATCCTGAGAGAATGATGCCTTGGAAACCAATGGAGTATAGAGTTTCCAGAAAGAGCAAATCTAATGCAGGAGAGAGACCCAGTAAGTCCTGTGTTCATTAAAGTTGACAATATGGAGGTCACTATTTCTTTGGCAAGAGCAATTTCATCAGAGTGTAGGGATGGAAGTCTCTGTGTTGTGGGTTGGAAAGGGAATGGGGAGTGGAGACTGTAATTCTAGGCTGTAAACAACCCTAAAGGGAATGAGAAAGATTGGGCAGCAGGTAAAGGAAGACATGATATTGAAAGACCCTGTTTCCCATCTGCTTTCGTAGTGGAAACGACTTGACTATGTTTATATATTGAAAGTAAGAGGAATCAGTGAAAAATAAAGGAAGAAGAAGGAATTATTCATGGAGTAAAGTGCTATAGCATCCTAGAGGGGACGAGACCCATAAGCAAGGCGAAGCGAGGAGAAAAGTATGGGCATAGTAAGCAGGGGACAAAAAAGAACAAGAATTTGGTTCATTTCATGTTTGGTGGTCTAAAGAATCGCAGTTGTTTCCATGAAGTAAGAGGAAAGGTGCCCCATGATAGGAGTCACTGTTGATGAAGAAGTTTGAGGCAAGTGGTAAGGATTGGCCACAGTCCCCGTGGGAGTAAATTGAGCAATCACAAATAACAGGATTGTGCAGCAGTGTTGAGAACCCACAAAGACCATGAATTTATAGTCACTAATCTGCACATTTGTGAGTTACTCTTTTCTAGTAGCACTCAGTACCCTGAGATAGTAACAGAAAAAAATGAATTGTGGTGTTTTCCCTGAGCTGGGATTTTTCCAGGAGAAAGAAACAAAAGACAACCGACCAGGGAGTTGAGGGTGTTGGTGAGGTGGTGATCCAATGTGTGACCAATGTGTGATCTAAGCTGGAAAGATAAAACACTGTGTCAGAAACACAAGAGTATGTTAAGCTAGATCTTAAATGGGGGCAAGGGGGGTGGGGAAGCACAGGAGCAGGAATTTGGAAATCGAGAGGCTAATGTGTTCTAGGGAAAGAGAATCACATGTGTAAAGACAGATGCAAAGGGGAACAGCAAGACTTTCAGTGTAGGTGGGCCACACATGCATAGAGGAAAGTGACATAGAATCAAGATGGAAACATACATTAAGCCAGATTGTGAAGAGCCAAAATAGTTTAGGCATTCATTCCTTTAAGAAACCTGGAGCCAGCAGAAGTTCTCAGATTGAAGAGCCCCCGATGACCACAGCTATGCAGGTTGTGCCCCGCACAGGGACTCCTCCCGTGGGGCTGAACTTAAGGCCAAGCTCTGCTTGCAAGCCATTCACCTTGTTCTGTTGCTTCAGTGCCAAGAAGAGGCTCTTTCCTGTAACCCTGCTCTAGATTTCCAGACACGGGCATTAACACAGCATCGACAAGAGCAGGGTCAGAGACAGGGCAAAATGGTTGAACATATTTGACCATCTTGTCACAATGACTCCTCCACGTCTTATGAAATCTTTGTCCATAGTGACCACTTTTTCAAAATTAATTCCAACATCTTGGCAAAAGATGAAAAAATTAAAGAAATCCATTACATTGTTTCACAAATGTTAGGAAACTGAATCATAGACAAAACGTGGTGCAAAATGCAGCCTCTTTTTAAAATAATCGTTTAAAAAGTAAATAACATACAGGTTTAGAAATTGTTTTAAGACCTCCTCATTTGCTGCTAATGTTATATGTGTTCCAGGTGTCAGAAAGACCAAATACGAAAAAAAAAAAAAAGTTGAGAAATAATTTAAGTAAGAAAGGGAGTATTTTTGTACAGAGGTTTAATGTTGTTCTCATTCTGTCATTTTTAACTAAAAATTGACATGAAGGCAAGAAGGGCATTGTTGATTAAAGAGTGGTCCTAACCTTCCCAGGACATGACTGTCTTTTTAGTGATCCACAGCAGATTTGAGAGTAAAGGTTTACAAACTTTTATAGTAATTGAATAATCTATGTTGAATCCCATAACAAAATATTGACGCTCCTATTTTGTGCATTTTAGGGTTTTTTTGTTTCCCCTTTCTAGTAATTAATTTTATTATGTCTTTTTAAAAATTATAGACCCACAGCAAATTCAAAATTTTCTAGATGGGTGATGGGTATTAAAGAGGGCACTTGTGATGAGCACTGGGGTATTCTATGTACATGATGAATCACTGAATTCTACTCCAGAAACCAATATTGCACTGTATGTTAACTAAAATTTAAATCTAAAAAAAAAAATTGGTCTTTCACCATGGATAGTTTGGGAAGCACTGAGCTAGAGGACCACTATTCCATTTGACCATCACTGCAAAGATGATTACAGAATGAAAAAAGTAAATGCAGACAAGTTCCTTTTTACCTTACTCACTTTGAATTTATATTTTAAAGGCCTATTTGATTTTACCTTAGACTGTTGATATTAAAGGCTGTTTTCTGCTATAGGCTTATATGCATTGCTTAGAAACTCTTTAAAAGAAAATAACCTTATTAGAAAACAGGTGGTAAAGGACTGGTTTAGCAGTATTTGCTCATTTTCTAAGTGGAACTCCCACACTGGGTAACACCAAGAAGTTATTCTTCATTCCTTTTGGCAAAAGGAGATACTCTTCTTTTTAAGAAGTAAATTAAGTCACCCTCTTTTGATTGGAAGCAGCTAGCATAGGGCCTCACACTATTAATGTAGTTTAGTTTCCTAGTTTAAATACAAGGAAGTCTGCCACAGGGAGATCAATTCTCCCAAGATCATGCAGCTAGTGAATGGGGAGGTCCAGATTCAAACCCAAGACCCTATACCCTGACAGTGCTTGCACTCTTTCTGCTGTTCTGCCATAAAAAGAGTTCTGGTGGGGGACCCTGAGAGTGAAAGCTTATACAAGCTTCACTTCCAGGAGCCTGAAATTGGATAATAAATATTAAAATAATGTGGAGTGTTTTTGAATCTCCTAAATATGTAAATTTCCTTGTTCTATTTAGAGCTTTCTGCATATGGACATGATAGATGTTTATCCCAAACTGATTTGCTCATCACACAGAAAAACATAAGTGCAGAGGGAAGTTACCCATACCAGTTGTCTTGATGTTGAAACTGGTTTAATCCGGGCTGCTAATAAACATGCTCCTAAAACAAACCACCTTGATTCTTTTAGGAAATAAGTGAGATATCAATTAGAAATGAGTGAATACCTGAGAAATATCAAGTCATCGCAGAAATTATATGGTCCCTGTGAGGAATTCAGAAACCTCATTGATTAGTTTAACACATGTCTGTTCAGTGAACTAAACAACTTTGCTGCTTCAGAGAAGTATCTGCACCACAAATTTAAACTGCTAATCAATCATTTGGCACTATTATCTAGATGATGCCAGAAAAAAATCCAGATGCTTAATATATGGAAATACAAATTTTTTAGTGAATATTTTTGGCATTGTTTAGGTTTTTTAAATTTTTTTTAAACAACTTTTTTTTTTAATGTTTATTTATTTTTGAGAGAGAGACAGACAGAGCACGAGCAGGGGAGGAGCAGAGAGGGAGACACAGAATCCGAAATAGTCTCCAGGCTCTGAGCTGTCAGCACAGAACCCACAGCAGAGCTCGAACTCACAAACCGTGAGACCGTGACCTGTGCCAAAGCCAGACGCTCAACAGACTGAGCCACCCTGCCACCCCTTACATTTTTTTTAATGTTTATTTATTTTTGAGACAGAGCATGAGTGGGGGAGGGGCAGAGAGAGGGAAGCACAGAATCCAAAGCAGGCTCCAGGCTCTGAGCTGTCAGCACAGAGCCCAACAGGGGGCTCCAACTCAGGAACCGTGAGATAATGACCTGAGCCAAAGTTGGACACTTAACCAATTGAGCCATTCAGGCGCCCCGGAATTGTTTACTTTTAGCTCGAGAAAATAGCATTTTACTCAGCTATATAATTGTTCAGTATCAGACACTAAAAGTTATCATTGTTTTTTTACCATACTCTAAAACATGTAACTGAATATTTTATCTACCTGTACATACTAGTGACTTTGTAAAGAGTAAATGATCAGTCCCTCAATTCTTACCATCAATGATTAAAAGTTAATATTTGATAAAGGAACCAAGCAATCCATACTGACATCAACTGGTTAGGCGCTATGGGTGCGGCCACTTAAATAAGAAGGATATTTTTAAAAGCTCCTGGGTGAAATGGATAAAGGTGGTCAAAAGATACAAATTCCAGGGGTGCCTGGGTGGCTCAGTCGGTTAAGCGCCCGACTTCGGCTCAGGTCAGGATCTCACGGTCAGTGAGTTCGAGCCCCGCGTGGGGCTCTGTGCTGACAGCTCAGAGCGTGGAGCCTGTTTTCTATTCTATGTGTGTGTGTCTCTCTCTGCCCCTGCCTTGCTCACGCTCTGTCTCTCTCCCAAAAATAAATAAACGTAAAAAAAAGAAAAGATACAAACTCCCAATTCTAAAATAAGTAAGTGCTGGGGATGTAATAATGTACAGCAGGGCAAATATAGTTAACAACACCATATTTTTTATTTGAAAGTTGCTAAGAGAGTAAATCTTAAAAGTTCTCATCATAAGAAAAAAAAATGTTCTCGCTATGTGCGGTGATGGATGTTAACTAAATTTATTGTGGTTCTCATTTTGCAACATATACGTATATCAAATCGTTATGTTGCACACCTAAAATTAATACAATGTCATATGCCAATTAAATCAATTTTTAAAATAACAAATAAAAAGAAGCTCATTGTCTCATCTAGAGGTAAATTTTAAGTACATACACCTGATCTGAGATTATGATGAATTCTGAATATAATCTGAATCTTCAGGTTTGACCAATGGGTCATTTTTAAAGTCAACCTGTAGCTGACTGGTATATAAAGTCTTAGTTGGTCTCGATGACAATCTGTCCAGCACTCGGTCTTTTGTCCTCTCAGATACAGACGGCGTATATCAGTGGTGCTGTAGGGTTATGTGGGAGACAGTAAAGAAATAGAAACGTAAAAACAGAATGAAATCTAATTACACGGAGTTTCCCTTAAAACAAAAATCGATTGAGTTCTGCCCAAAGTGGCTTGTTGTTTCCTGTGCCAGGAACTACCGTGCAAGCCCAGCAGGAAGTGTGCTCCAGAGAAGGATCACATTACACCCTTGTTTTATGGTTCATTTCACTTATTTAATGCAATCCGAGAACCTGCAAAGGGAACATGTTAGAAGGAGGGAATAGGCTTTTTGTCTTGTTTTGTTTTTTTAAGTTTCTTTGAATCAAAACATTTGTTTTTACAAGGTGCTTATAGCCCCACAGAAGCAGGACTTCCAGAGTTGCATGGTGAAGACATTTCTCTTTGTCACCAAATTCAAAGCAAGTCATGAGGTTGGGTTATGTCTAGGGTTGAGTTATGTCTGTTTCCTTTGCTGTCCTACTCACATAATTTTAAACATGAAGTTTTACAACCAGGCCCACAAATGGGTTTTGAATTCACATAAGCTCTTCCTAGGATCTCTAATTTGATAGAGAGACCAAGGTGGTCTGGGGCGGGGGCGGTGGTGGGGCAGGAATATATTTCAGATGCAAAATAGCGATTTTTTGTTGATCAAAAGAATGAGTTTGGCCATATTGCTTGAAAACGTATGAACTGAGCAGCCAGATTTCCTTGTAGTGGCATTCCTTGTGTGGACACCGCTCCTCACATGCTGTCTGTTTTCCTCTCCAGAGACCTCAGTATGAACAACATCAGTCAACTGCCCCCGAGTCCCCTGCACAGTCTCCGCTTCCTAGAGGAGTTGTAAGTATCGCCGTAGTAGTGATGCGTCCAGTCAACACTGCGCACATTCTTGTGTTTGCCTCTCATACTTACTGTGGGAACCAGATAAAACAAGGCAAAAAAGCTGTCAGCACCAACAATTTTGGCACATGAGGAAACACTTACTTGGGAGGGGAGAAAAAAAAATTGCCTGCGATTCTGGAAATCAACTTATAAAAGAGTTTACCATGACGCTACAACTTTCTAAGGTGAGACTGAGCCAAACAAATTAAAATTTTAAAACAAAGGCTGTTTAAAAGAGCTGGATGTCTCTTTGGAAATAGTTAAGCAGCAGGATATTAAAAGTTTGAATACTCGTTCATGTTTATTAAAATAGCAAGTAAAGCTATAATCAAAACCAAAAACTGCCGCTTGGTTTGGGTTGTGACCGGGAGAATTGGGTCCACATTCCATAGCACCAAAACTTCTTGTCCTAATCACTTTTAATTACTATTTTCCTACTTCTTCATTTAGCTTCCCTCAAGGCTTGAACAGAAAAACATGAAATCCACAGAGGACATCAAACTGGGCTCTCCGAAAGTCACTGTAAAAAAAATAAAAAATAAAAAAGGAGGAAGCTAAAATTAGCTAATGATACACAGAGGAATCTTGATTAGGTCTAGTAATCATTTTCCAGAAGACGAAAAAGAACCATATAATCCAAAAATCTGCATTTAAAAATTCATTTGATCTTCTTACCCTATTGAGTGATGGAGACTGAGGGAGTGAGGTGCCATCTCAGTCTTCATGAAGAAAGTTTGGCACCATCATTAGAGTAAGTCCTCTGACTGTTGATTAAAGGAATTGTTTAGGCAATGACCTCTTTTGAAAAACTTCCTTTATAAATCCTAAAGTCAGGGTCCAATCTGGAGAGTAATTTAAATGGTTGATGCACTGCATGATCCGCCGCAGGAAGTGGAAAGAATATTCCATCGTAACCAAATTACACTATGTCGATTTTTTCCTTTTTCAGGAGGATAATATTCTCACACTTCCCTAAGGCTTTTCTCTTTATTTTTGATGGCCTTATATTTTTGCAAATGCTATTGTTTTACTACCGAAAGTTGAATATATGTCCAGATTGTTTTCCAGAGTTACAGTGGGGAAGCTCAGAAGATGGGATTGTACAGCAAGTTTTTATCATTCAAAGAATGGGTTTTCAATCGGGGTTTTCCAGCTCCTCTTTTCCCGTCTTCTTTTTTCTCTCTGACCATTTCCATTGCTAAAAATTAACCTTGATCAGGGCTGAGACCTTGTCTAGCTTAGTCATGGCTTGTATGTAATAAATAATCAACACGTTTTTGGGGTGTTCAGTTGGTTGAGCGTCCGACTCTTGATTTGGGCTCAGCTTATGATCTCACAGTGGGATTGAGCCCCGAGTTGGGCTTTGTGCTGAGCTCAGACCCTGCTTGAGATTCTCTCTCCCTTGCTCTCTGCCCCTCCCCCACTCATGTTCACACACACTCTCTCTCTCTCAAAATAAATATTTAAAAAAATAATCAATACATTTTTGATGGATGAGTAAATGAATTAATGAACAATGAGAAAGCAAAACATGTAAAAGGAGCTTCTCATACAAGTTAGCTGCCTTAGGAAAAAGGTAACAGATGTGGTAGACATTAGCTAATATTTCTAAAGATAACCTTTAGCAAATTTTGATTAGTGTTTTTTCCTCATTTCCATCCTTCTCATCTTCCCTTTCTCACCATAATTAACATACGATGCTTAGTCCTATTTTCCCCTGTATTTCGAAGGTGTGTATTTCCTATGCTTTTCTCTTTAATTTCCTTACACTATGAGATGGCACAAGGCTTCCATTCTGTGTCAACATGCACCTCAACTTTAGACCACAAACTGAATCAATAAATAATTCACTTCCCTAAGGACTTTGTTCAGTAGAATTCCTCCCTCAGTGACCAACTCATTCAAAATAACTCCTCATTCTTCATGAGGTGAATGTTAATTCTGTTCCAAGGCCGGTTTCTCAAAAGGTAATTGAGGAAAGTCAGGGGGAAAAAAATAGGGAAGGAACTACCATTTGAAAAAGATATTTTTCTATATTGTCTTATTTTGATATCTGGAAACTCCATTAAGGGTCTTGACTGTGGAATCATGGGATTTCAGAAATAGAGGGACCCTTAAAGGACTATTCATTCTAGTTTTTCATTCTGTCCTGGAATGCCCTCTGTTGAGTTGGCCAACTTGCAGAATGTAAAAGCTAGACCACTTTCTCATATATAATTCTATGTTGTATCTGACTGATGTTTTGAAGACATCATTATTCATTTCGTGGCAAAAGGGGATAGTATTTATAGAACCTGGAGAAATGATCAGCTCTGTTTGGTTTATTCTTTTGTTCCCAAGGCTTATTTTAGGGTGTTGTGTTTAAAACAAAACAAAACATAGCAAAAAAACAAACAAAAAAAAAGCACCCGTTTTGCAGAGTATTGTGATTATGCCTCTGGTATGTTGCTCATAATTTCATTAGATTTAGCTATGTTTAAGTCTGTATTCTCTTCTAGAGTAGAATATCTTCAGAATAATAATGTAATTATAATGACAACAATAGTAGCTTACTCTGTTCAAAATTTTTCCACTGAATCCTCCTAACAACCCCATAAAAGTAGATATTATTGTTATCCCCACTTCGTAGATTAAAAAAAAAAGAAAGAAAAAATGAAGTGCAGAGAAAATAAGAAACTTGTCCAAGATCATGAAGTGGTGTCAGGGCTAAAATTCAAACCCACCTTTAAAGCCACACTCAGAAGGTAGAGGAAGCAGTAAGAATTGTACGTGATTTGTGCATTTCTTTTCCCCAGTAGTACCTAGCACAGTGGTTTGCACAAAACTGTTATTTAAATTGAGTTTTGTAATCATAGGTCTGTCATATGGCTGTGTCTGTCTGTGTATATGTGGAGGAATGAAATAGAGAGAGTAGGAGAGAGATCTGCCTGCCCAGCTGGGAGAGATTGGATATTCATGTTATCAATTCACTACCATCACCGATTATTGGCTATGGAGAAATGTCATCAGAATTTTCAGATGTAGAATTGTCAGAGTATCACCAATTTAGCACTGCTTCATAGGTACAAAACCTTAGTGACTATTTTTATATGTGCCTGCATATGCTTAAACAGCATGTTTATATGGTATTCTACCTGAATCAACAAATGACAACCATGCAGCTGGATACAGACATTTAGATATCTGGGGTGTGTGTGTGTGTGTGTGTGTGTGTGTATCTTTTGTTATGACAGTATAGCACTGTTCTAAAAGTATTCCTTCATTCAGTTTATTCAGCTTATCTCTGGCTTTTTCTCTTTATCTATTAAATAAGAAGGTGTTACAGATACTATTAATGATTTTAATAAAACTCTCACCACAAAACTCAATTTTTAAAAATCACTATTGATAAAGGCAAATAACCACTCTTCCTGTTCACTAATTACCCAACTTACCATTTCCCTAGTTTAATTCATTTAATTATGTTGTGAACTATGTAGACAGCCATGATTCATTCCTCATCTGGAGCTTAGCAAAGGTGTCGCAGTTTAAAACCCTCTAAGAATCAATAAAGCCTTAACGGTACTCCCTGACTCACTGTTTAGAAATATATGTATATTATAACCCCAGAAAAAGTGACTACCTGAGACAATGATTTAAGAAGAATAAAGGTCCTCACCATTGATGAATTCCTCTCCCTCCTGATGTTCTAGAATGTTTGCTACTTGTGCCACATATTCAAGTCTTATTTATGAATGTTATTTATTTTTTTAACTCTACGCAGTGACTGGACATGCAGAGGCCAAACGTCCTATTGTTACAAAGAGAAGGAGAGCCTTCTTCTTTTGGAAAAAAACAAAAACATGGTATCTGAGTGTGGCAAGGCTGTGCTAGGGAGAAAAGGGCAGGATTTAGAGGCAAAACCCAGGTCTTGTCTCTGCACTACCTGATAATCCACTTGATTTCACTGGGTCTCCTGTGCTTTGAGATGTTTCTGAGAATTGAATGAAATGATAATGAGAGAACTTTGGTAAGCTCTCATTCACCTGCTGAGCTGTGTTAGTAAAATGAAAACACCTTCAAGAAGAGTCCAACCTCTTTCTTTCCTCTTTCAAAAGCCTGACTTTGCAGTAACCCAGGGATCCAGGACTTGGGAAGGAAAAGCTCTTTCAGGGGCGCTTGAGTGGCTCTGTCGGTTAAGCCTCCAACTTCAGCCCAGGTCATGATCTCACAGTTCGTGGGTTTGAGCCCCACGTCAGGCCCTGTACCGACAGCTCAGAGCCTGAAGCCTGCTTCGGATTCCGTGTCTCCCTCTCTCTCTGCCCCTCCCCTGCTCACGCTCTATCTCTGTCTCTCTCTCTCTCTCTCTCTCTCTCTCTGTCTCAGAAATGAATAAACATCAAAAAAAAAATTAAAAAAAAGAAAACTTTCAAACTCTCAAACACGATCAGTGCAGAATAGTTCTTTCCCAAATTTGAACATCCTGAAAGCTAATTGCACTTCTCTCCAACAGTGTCTCTCTCAGTTCTGTTAATTCAGTTCTATTAGGGACTTATGTTAACGTTTGCTATTTGGACAAATTAAAGATTTGGTACCCAGAGTGTGGTTCAGATGTTAGGAGATAATGGCAGAGCGTTCCTAATGCTGACATCCACAAGTCCCATTAAACTTAGATTAGTAGTTTGATGAAACCAGAGGGGAAAATGAACTGTTACCATTTTAAACAGTGTGAGCTGAACGCCTTTGTTTCCGAGTAGTATTTTAAAATCTTTCCAGATTCTAATGCTATTGGAATCAAATATTCGATTTAGCCGTCAAGGAAACATGAGAAGCTCTAGGGAGGTCTGTTTTCAAGTTACTATTGTTCCCTGGAACTGCTTGCTCATATTATGGTTGGCCTTGAAGAATCTCTATATAAATAGTAGATACCGATTATTGTAGATGAAATTTGTAATGAGAAATACCACCAGACTTCCTGAAAGCACAATCTACGCTTGATACTTCTACTTCCTCATCATGGGGCTGAAAATAGTGAGAGCTGTTCTGCCTGTCTTTTGAGATTTTTTTCCTGAAGATCAAATGAAATAATGATGAGAGAACTTTGGTAAACTCCAATTCACATATTAGATGTGTTAGTAAAATGAAAACACCTTCATGCCCATGAATAATCTTCGTGCCCCTTGGCTTTGTCACAGTGTTCTGTCTCTTCATGGATCTGGCAAATGATTAAAAATGCTGCCTCTTTGAAACTCGCTTTCTCTAATGTTACTTCATGGCAATTATTTTGGTTCTGTTCCAAACGTCTATGCATATAGCTAGAGGTTGTGTAGCTATATATGTCTATATATATGTATATATGTATATGTACGTATATATACGTCTATATATATATTCTTATATATGTCTATATATGTCTTATATATGTCTATATAAGCTAGACATTTAGATATCTGTCCAGAGTTTATAATTCCACACTCTTTTCCCATTTGTTTACTCTATTTCATCACCACAAAGTTCAGGTTCTTATTGTCTCTTCTGGATAATTATTAAAACCCATTAACTAACCTCTCCTAATTCTCCCAACAAGTAATGGATGAATCATCATCTCTGGGGACGGAGATATAAAGGCCTCTAGTTGATCTTATCAATATTAAACTGAGAATTATTTCAGACTTTTCCGCCTTTGCATATGCATTAGAATCACCAGAAGCATTTTGAAAGTTTTTTAAGTTTATTTATTTATTTTGAGAGAGAGTGTGCAAGGAAGGGGCAGGGAGAGAGGGAGAGAGAAAGAATCCCAAGCAGGCTCCATGCTCATCGAGGAGGAGCCCGACATAAGACTCCATCTCACAACAGTGAGATCGGACCTGAGCCAAAATCAAGAGTCAGATGCTTAACCAACTGAGCCCCCCAAATGTCCCTCACCTGGAATGTTTTTAAAACTATTAATTACTGGGGCTTATTGCCAGAGATTCTGACTTAATGGGATTCAGGGGGGACTCAGGCATTATTTTTTTTTTAATTTTTTTTTAATGTTTATTTTTGAGACAGAGAGAGACAGAGCATGAACGGGGTTGGATCAGAGAGAGGGAGACACAGAATCTGAAATAGGCTCCAGGCTCTGAGCTGTCAGCACAGAGCCCGACGTGGGGCTTGAACTCACGGACCGCGAGATCATGACCTGAGCCGAAGTCAGCCGCTCAACCGACTGAGCCACCCAGGTGCCCCCTCAGGCATTATTTTTTAAAGCTCTAGAGGTGAGCTGAGACCCACTGGGATATATGAAGCATCACAGTGCAGGAAGATAGTCAGGGACTCATCAGTTGATTGTGGGGACCTAAAGCAATGTCCAAAGGTGAGAGATGACTCTGAGTAAGGCTATGAGATTAGGTGCCAGAAGACGGGGGAGACACAGTCAGTGAAACGGGAAATTCAAGGGGAACCACTGATATTTTGGAGGCAGGGGATGCCTAGTTCTGGAGAAACAAGGTGTTAGGTGCCAGTGGGACATCCAAATGTCATTAACACAGTTGGAATATGAGTCTGGAGCATGATGAGTCTGCTCTAGAAAGAATGACTAAAGAGTTGTTTACAAAAAGGTAATTTTTGAAGCAGACGAGGATCTTGAGAGAATGTGTAGGCTCTGTGTTTCCCGGTGTGGCTCTCTACCCATATTAAAATCATCTGGGCTGCCTCTTTTAAAATGCAGTTTCTTGAATCCTTCCCCTTAGAAATTCTAATTCACTAAATCTGAGTGGGAGCCAGGGGATCTGAATTTTTTGTAGCTTCTCTGGAGATGGCAATGTATACCAAAGTTTGAGCACCACCAGATAGAGAAAAAAGAAAATGTGTGAGGACAGAAACTTGATGAGAATTAAACGAGGGGCTAACAATAAGAAAGTGAGACCACTAGTCATAGTGGTGAGGAACGATAAGGTTGCACAGGATCTGGAGGGCAATGGAGGAATCTGAATAAGAAGCAGTGAGCACAGTTTCCTTATGGCCTTAACCCCAGTGATGCAGCCATTGTGTCCTTGTGTTTTTCCTGTTTTAGATTGATTTTTCCTGGCCACCCTAAGCTCCAGATCAAGTAATGGTTAAAAACCAAGTAATGGTTAAAATCTCAAATTTTTAAGCCAAAATGCTATGTTGAACCAAATTCTCTTTTGTAAACTTTTCTATATAAGCATGAGCAAATAACCTGTCTGTGACTCATTTTCCCCTCTGTAAAAGGTGACTAATCATGTTGTTTAATATGGTTTTTATAATAATGAAATAGCACAATGTATATAAAGTACTTCAACACTGCTCCTGGAACTTGCAAATTGTTTAGTAAGAGGTAGGTACTGCTAGCATGCCCCAAAGCACTATACGTGGCATATTGAAAGTACTCAAAGAAATGGCTGAATTTAAATGTGATGCGTAATGAAGAAGGCATATTCCTCAGCTATTTCCGATCTGGCTGTGTGACTGGCCAGCCATCTTGGAATAATTATGCCAGACCTAAAGCCACTGTAGCACAATGGCCAACTGTCTTTAGAGATCAGATCAAATGATCAATCAATAAATATTGATTCAGCATCCCGCTGTGTGCAGGCAATGAGATTATTGGTCTTAGGAATCTATAATCAAATCAGGTAGACTACAAAATAAAAGGTAGAAAATGAACCTTACAGATAGCCTTGTATAGAATATGTCCTATAGGAAAGATGACTGTAGACTGAGGGAATTAAGGGAGGTTTCACAAAGGAGTTAGTATTGTACTCCACTAGTCTGTGGTTAAAGAAACCATAGGGCTTTATGCCCACTGAAGTATTCTCTGTTGCCCTGAAGAGTTCATTTATTCATTCCAGTGGTCTTAGCCTTTGAACCTTGAAATCTGAATATTTTTACCCTATCTAATAATGAAAGCAAAATGGACAGCTCAAAAACACATAGTTTAAAAAAGGAAAGTTTTTTTACTGGATTTGACCAATTGGATATGCTTAATTTACTGGGGGGTGGGAAGGAGACCACATTTTTTTGAAAATCACAACTTCTTGAGGCATATTAGGGAAGACACTTATTTCCTCCAATGGGAAGAAAAACAGTCGATGGAATTTCATACTCCTTACATCCAAGGCTGCCAAATAGGCTTCAGCAAACCTTACCAAAGATGAATGCCAGAGGGTTAAACTCTAAGCATCTGGGCCTTTTCACTGGCGTGGGCATCTCATAAAAGAAAACCCACCATGGTGAGCTTGGTCAATTACAATGATGATGCATTACTGCCAGCAGAGAGAAGATCAGTAGATTACATCTGACTATGAGTTTCATCCTATTTTTGTCAAACTCTTCATATCACCGAGACACTTGGCTCCTTTAAGAATAACCCAAAGCGACACTTATCAATGGAGTGGCTCCCAAAACAGCAAGAGCACTTACTCACTACAGTTGAATCATGAATAACCAATCTGAATTGAATATAATGTTTGTATTCATCACTTTATCTTTTAAAAGTCATTGATTACAATATTATTATGATTCTTCCTAACTTTATTTTAGAAGAATTTCTTCATATGAGAATATTTTGATACATCGTACAGGAATAAGAGACTTCAGAGATTTTATGTTTAAGTGATAGTGTAACTACAATTATTCAGGTGAATCACAACTCAGAAGAGTGAAAAGAAATCCAGAAATAGTAACAGAGTCCCTGGAAATTAATATCATAAAATCACAGAGAAAGAAAATAGTACCAGAAAACTGGAAATCAGCAAGTGTCATCCAGATCTTCAGCATGGGAAGAAGGGGAAACTACTACCATTAAGCCTGATGTTAGCCCTCACCAATTTTCTAGAACAAATTAATTTTGCAAGTAGAGAATGTGTACCATCCAGGTCTCATGTACTTTGTAAAAAAGTTGAAAAATAAAGCAGTAATTTCTCAGAGCCAGTACGAATTTGCTAAGTAGTCAGAAAAATCTTCTTTTAAATCATAAGGGTTATCATATTTAAGTTCATCCTGCCCTGATTGTTTAAGTAGCCCTGCTGTTACAGAGCTTCCATGCACCCTCAGAAAAGACTGGATCACATTTAAATGATATGGGGAAAAGGATGTTTTTCATTTTACGTGAAACCTGTCTGAGCTTTGGTACTTTTACCTACAAAAATGTGGACAATAATAATCTCTGATCTACCTCCTGATATAAAATATGGAAAAGTGCTTCTAAAATGTTAGTGACATAAAAATAAAATAAATTGTTAGTGACATGTCATAAAGGAAGCTTACAATAAACAAGAAGAAAACAGCAAGGTAGAGAGAGGATGAGGGGGAAAGACTGAGGGTAAGCAGGAAACGCACGTGTGTCAGAAAAACAATTTGAGGGCAGATAAAAACCATTGTGAAAAAACTTTATCATTTTAAAACAACAAGTGAAATGAGGCCTAGGAAGGTTAAGAGGCTTTTTTTAAACCTCACAGCACACTAATGGTGAGATGGAAGAAAA
Organism: Panthera pardus; assembly: GCF_024362965.1. Lineage (NCBI taxonomy): Eukaryota > Metazoa > Chordata > Mammalia > Carnivora > Felidae > Panthera > Panthera pardus. The sequence goes on along the minus strand of NW_026526991.1, from coordinate 45,829,358 downwards.
CTGAAAAGGGAAAGAAAAAAAAAACAACACAAGAATTACAAGGCAAAATATTCTCACAAGAACTGACCCAGGAGGCCTGGTAGAACTTGCCAGGTCCTCTCACTAGCTCTGGAAATGCTCCTCTGCCTTTGGAACTCAGCCCGGGAAGCCCATATTAGACCATGGTTCCTCGCTCGGTAATTTCCCTGAGGCTGTCAATCAGATAGCAAGGTTAAGCCCTCCCACTCCCCATGCACACCCCATTCTATCCACATGCCTGTCCCTCTCCAGGCCAACATCCAGAGATGAGAAATCAGGAGAAGGACCAGATGTGACCTCTGATTGCTTTGCTTTCGTCCTTCTGTTTTTCACAAAATGAAGCTACCCAAAACAACAACAAAAATCCTTTAGATTTCTTAACTTAGGGATTCAAATTACTATAGAGATTAAAAGAAACATACACTCTCAAAGATTTTTTTTAAGTTTTTTTTTTTTTATTTACTTTGAGAGAGAGAGAGGGAGCACAAGCGGAAGAACAGAGAGAGAGGAAGAGAGAGAATTCCAAGCAGGCTCTGCACTTGTCAGTACAGAGCTCTACGCAGAGCTCAAACTCACCAAACACTAGATCATGACCTGAGCCGAAATCAAGAGTTGACCACTTAACTGACTGAGCCACCCAGGTGCCCCTCAGAGATATTTTAATTGGTGCTTGAACACCAAAACATCTACTTATTTGACTTACGTGAAGAGGAATGCGTCTATTATTAAAAAACTTGATTTTTTTCTTTTTATGGCAACTGAGTCAGTGAAACTAACGATAATGGGACAATATGAGTCTTATATATGGAGCAGTATCTTTAGGAATAAACATGTTCTCTATATCATATAAAAAGATATAGAAGTTTTCCTTATTAAGCTGTATCTTATTATAGAAATGAAGATGATGGGAGAGATATTCCCATGAAATAATTTTAGAAACAAGAAAAAAGAATCCAACTCTCAGACAAACGGTATGTGGGTCTCTGGGGTTGGAACATAGTTGCCAGAGATTTGTTAGTTCAAATAGTCACAAGAAAGATTTGTGTGCAGTTCTCGTTATTCAAGTATTCATTGGAAAGCCTTTTTTCCCCTATAGTTAATATTTATTTAATTTTAGAATTACTAAAAACAACCCACATAGTAAAGAAATAAGAGATGGATCCAATGATTTCCTTAAACTGTTGTTTTTGTCAATGAGATAGATCTTCCAGCAGCCCAGCAAATAGTTGATGGCGCATCATAAATTCCTTTGCTTTGGGGCGCCTGCGTGGCTCAGTCAGTTGGGTGTCTGGCTTCAGTTCAGGTCATGATCCCACAGTTCGTGGGTTCAAGCCCTGCGTCAGGCTCTGTGCTGACAGCTCAGAGCCTGGAGCCTGCTTCGGATTCTGTCTCCCTCCCTCTCTCTCTGCCCCTCCCCTGCTCACATTCTGTCTCTCTGTCTCTCTGTCTCTCAAAGATAAATAAACATTAGAAAGATTTCTTAATAAATAAAATAAATTCCTTTGCTTTAACACAACTCCCCTAATAACACAGGTTCGTGGTTCCATGGGTTAGTTCTGAAAGTCCTTGCCCAGAAAAGAAAAACAGTTCATGAGAAGTAAGCTAAACTTCAGGAAACATAACACAAAGTTATTTACCCTAATAATAATTTAAACTAGTAAGATAAATGAATAAAAAGTTTTTACTTTCTCCTTTTCATGTCCAAAGTCAAGGTGTCAGGAACCATCAAAGCTACTCGATGACACTGGACACATTAGCAGCAGTAAGAGTTAAGCATTCATTTGAAAGCTCTGCTCTAGAACTCAGAAACGTACTGTTGACATTATGACTGTAAGCAGGGATAGTTAGGGACTTTTGGGCTGAAATAACCGGTATTAGTCAGCTCAGTGTGATTAGCTAAGTCAAATGTGATCATCAACCGAGCTGAGTCTGTCTTAATTCAACAAGCAACTCTTAGTCGTACACAATTCATTTACTTCAGTATTACATGTAGGACTTTGGATAACTAATCAAATGCACATGAGTTAGATGTAAAATATAACCATAAATATAAAATGTTGCTCCTTTTCGCTGCCTACATTTAGTCCTGACCCTACTAGTTACCAGGTTGGCACCAAATCCCACCACGTCCGGCCACCTCTGCCCCTGGAGCACTGCACCAGCACCTCCCACCTGACCTGCTCCAGTGGCCTCCTGCGCTTCTACTCCATTCTCCCCTTTAATAACTCCCACCGGAAGGACCATTTTAAAACATAGATCTAATCATATCCCCTCTCCTGGTCAGTCCTTACCTCACCTCCATAGGCCTGTGTGAAGTGGCCCGAGACACCTCTCCAACCTCATCCCTGCCATTCTCTCCCTCTCTCATTCCTCTCCAGCCATGCTGGCCTCCTTGCAGTTTCTGGACCACACCAGGCCCACTCCCCCCTCAGGGCTTTTGCACTACTGCTCCCTTCACAGAGATACCTACAGGTCTCAGACCTCTGCTGAAATGCCCTCTCAGCAGAGAGGTTTCCTTGACCATCTTATCTGAGATAATAGCCCTTCACCCTCCACATTGCTCTCTATCCTGTTGACCTTGATTTTCTTCTCAGGGTATGTTTTGTGTGGTAGTATTCCTTTTTCTTTTTGTTAATAATGGCTCTCTCCAGGGCGCCTGGGTGGCTCAGTCGGTTGAGCGCCGACTTCGGCTCAGGTCATGATCTCACAGTCCGTGAGGTCAAGCCCCACGTCGGGCTCTGTGCTGACAGCTCAGAGCCTGGAGCCTGTTTTGGATTCTGTGTCTCCCTCTCTCTGACCCTCCCCCGTTCATGCTCTGTCTCTCTCTGTCTCAAAAATAAATAAATGTTAAAAAAAAATAATAATAATGGCTCTCTCCACATTAGAAAGTAAGCTGCATATATAAAAGCAGAGAGGGAGGCAAACCATACAAGACTCTTTTTTTTCTTTTAATTTTTTTAATCTTTATTTTTGAGAGAGAGAGAGAGAGAGAGAGAGACAGAGTGCTAGTGGGGGAGGGGCAGAGACAGAGGGAGACACGGAATCCAAAACAGGCTCCAGGCTCTGAACTGTCAGTACAGAGCCTGATCTGGGGCTCAAACCCATGGACTGTGAGATCATGATCTGAGCCAAAGTCGGATGCTTAACCAACTGAGCCACCCAGGTGCCCCATAAGAGACTCTTAAATACAGAGAACAAACGGAGCATTGCTGGCGGGGTCTTGGGTGGGGCAATGGGCTAAAGGGGTGAGAGTTATTAAGGAGGGCACTTGTTGGGATGAGCCCTGGGTGTTATATGTAAGTGATGAATCACTAAATTTATTCATGAAATTATTATTACACTTTATGTTAACTAACTTGGATTTAAATTTAAAAGAAGAAGAAGAAGAAGAAGAAGAAGAAGAAGAAGAAGAAGAAAGCAAGTTGCATGAGGTGAGGGGCTTTCCCCATCTAGTGGTCAGTGCTGCATCTCTGTGCCTACAGCAGCGCCAACACAGAGCAGGCCCTCTCTACTTACTGGATCTGAAAAGATTGCTTGAAGGAATGATAAAGTAAATGCCTTCCCACTTTAGCGCGACTGTTAGAAGCACTGCAACACACAGTGGCTGTGATAGTTCAGGTGTGCCAGCTGCAAGCTAATGATACAAGGACAAAAGGGAAATGAAGCAAGAAGAGTGAATGCTAAAGTTTGGAGCAGCTTTGCAAATGTGGTTCCTCAAGACCAGCATCTAGACGAGGTCTCTAGACAGCAGAGGTTTACAAGCCTTGCCAGCTAAATGATCCTTCAGTCATGGACTTGTTTGCAGAGGACAACAAGGGACCATACCGATTCCGTTAATCATCCAAAGTAGACTTCAGGGCTAGGGGACGGCTCCACTCCGTAAAGTCATCCAGGGGCTCAGATTCCTTCTGTCTCTTTTGCTGTTCTTGTTTTGCCTTCTTTGGAGTGCTTTCCACACCAGAATCATTAATGCTGTCTCGCCAGTACCACTTCTGCAGGAATATCCTGTAATCAACAAAATTGGGGACAAGCAAACTCCTTTCAAGGAGGTGACACAGTAGTTTTCACACAACACTTTTGATCATAGCCAAACTTGGTTGCATTAATTACCATGTTTAGATGCAAGGAAGGTTGGGAAGTGTAGTCTCTCGCTGAGTGACCATACACTCTGCTAAAACTCTGGGTAGAGGGAATCATTCTAGATGGAGGGAACAATGGATACTGGAGACAGTTAATAGTCTCTACTTGAATGGTTAGTTGGACACTACTGGGACATCCTATTCTGTTTCAGACACTATGCAAGGCACTACAGTGGATACAGAGAGAATTCCTACTTTCAGGGGGTTCCCAGTATTATGTGTGTGACAAGACAGGTGCACACTGTAACACAAGAGAACCAGCAAACCCATAAGAGAGGCACAAAGTGCTACCAAAGTGGTTCAAAATAGAGAGATTTCCCATCAATTTGGAAAGCTCAGAAATAAAATTACTTTGAGAGACAGGAAGGGAGAATAGGGAGGACATTTTAGATAGGGCAAAGGGCCAGGAGGGAGACAGTGGAGGGCATGTCTAAGAAAAGCAAGCCTGATAGTTTGGTTTAGCTACAGCATAGAGCACAGATCAAGGAAGTATGGAGAGGAAGCTGGGGACTTTGCATTTCTTTTCATTTGGCACAGGAACTGGTGAAGGGTTTTGAATAGGGCAGGGATATAATCAGAGCTGGCTTTCCAAAGACCATCAGTGGATACAGAATGAGTGAGAGTAGGGAGGGATTCAATGTGGGAGACTAGACAGAAGGCCAGTGTGAAAGTCTGAAGAGGGTTTTGTAGTAAGACTTCATAGGAAATAAACAAAACACCTCTGAAACCACCCTGGTTAAATATTAGCTGAATTACATGTTATTGACATACATTTATTGAATGCCTTACTATGCTCTAGACTAGTGGCCTTCAAACTTTTCTGACCATATACAGGAAGCAATCAATTTCTTCCCCCTCAATCCAGTTTCACAAACATATTTCGAAACAAAGCTTTCATAAAATGATACCTTTTTACTAGAGTGGAAAATGCAGTCTGTTGTTTTTCTACTCTTTTTTCTTACTTCTATTCCGAACCAGTAATTTTATTTACAGTTTGAGAAAGTTTCTTTAGGCACCATGAGGAAGACAGGAGGAGCTATCTGAATCTTAACAAAGTTATATTTAAGGAAGGAAAATAGGCACACACATACAAATAAACACAAAACGAGACAGAGAAACCGTAGAGTGTGGGAGCTAGACGGGACCTGAGTAGCTACCTTATCTTAATATTTCATGTAATTAGTGAGAAAATGAAACTAAAAACCTTCTTTAACAGCTCACAGCAAGTTAGTGCTGCAGACCCAAAACAGGCAGAGCTTCTTGGAAGGTCCAAGTCTCTCTTATGTATTTAATTTTTTTTAATGTTTTTATTTATTTTTGAGACAGAGAGAGACAGAGCATGAGCAAGGGAGGGACAGAGAGAGAGAGAGAGAGACACAGAATCCAAGGCAGGCTCCAGGCTCTGAGCTGTCAGCACAGCTGACAGCGGGACTTGAACTCACGGACCGTGAGATCATGACCTGAGCTGAAGCCAGACACTTAACCAACTGAGCCACCCAGGCGCCCCTAATTTTTTTTTTAATAAATAAAAGTAAGATTATAAAAAGTGTGATATATTTTCATTTTAAGCCAATTCAATTTGAATTGCACAAATGATGCTGTTTAATAAACATACCAAAAATGCCATTCAGAGGTTCTGTTTATGAGCTAATATTTATTTCAATACTCACAGTTTATTCTCGATGATATGGACCAGCAATGGGACACTGATGTGAAGTTGCGTGCTGGCTTATTTCAGTCTGGTCAGTGGAACTCAGTGGAAATGAATCCTCTCTCATGTGGAGATAATACCAAAATATAAATTTGAAGCTGTTAAGCCCTTCAGGAATAAGCACTAATCAAATGGGTCGCTCTACCCTTATCCCCCAACTTCCATCTCCATCGAGAAAACATGGGGGTGTCATGATTCCCAATTTTACCCACCATTCAACAATGTGATCAGCTCCTTAAAAGGTTCTGTGCTCTTCTGAGTCACTGTGTTCTTCTTGGATTTTCCATTTTCTGGAACCATCTAACTCCTGAGGCTATGGCTTTGATGTGACTGCCAAAAAAGTACTAACCAAATGCTTTCGGTACCATACCTTGTTGATCTTTTTACATATGCTCTCACCTTGACTGTTTCCCACTTAGAAAAATATTATAAGCTAAACTTTTTAAATTTTACCAGTTAATGATGTCAAAACTTTCCATTAAATAAACCATATTCATGTCTTTCATACTAAACACTCTTTATTGTTTTTAATTTTTAAGGTATTGCTCAATTAAATCATTAATTAAGCTACTCTACCCTTTTCTTTTTTTTTAAGTTTTTATTTACTTATTTTGAGAGAGAGAGTGTGGGGGGTGGGTGCACCGCTAGTGGGGGAGGGGCAGAGAGTGAGGAGGAGAGACAAAGAATCCCAAGCAAGCTGTATACTGCCAGCACAGAGCCCGATGTGGGGCTTGCATTCACAAACCAAACCATGAGTTCATGACCTGAGCTGAAGTCAAGAGTCGGATGCTTAACCAACAGAGCGACCCAAGTGCCCCTACTCTACCCTTTTTAGAGAGTTTGGAAAAAACTGATCGTGATAGTCTGCATTCTTATTTGCCAAATGTAGTAAGAAAATTGGGTATTTTGTGGGATAATTGCAACAGAAATACTGTTATGTTATATTATCTGATTTACTTAGGCTTATAAAGAATTACAAAAAGCATGGGACAATCACATTTTGATAGTACAATTTTTGAAGATTACCATATGGTGCTAGTTTTTGTGTAAAAATTTTTAAAGGGGAGAGTTACATATATAGTCCAAGCTGTTAAATGATTTATTGTAAAATAGGTAATTTATCATATTTCTTCGTAGACACTTCTTTTGTCAGCTTTTTTGATTAGAAATTTACAGAAACTTTTCGCAAAATATAACAAGCCAAGGTTCTTTACAGTTGTTTTTCGGTACTTGTGGTTTGAACAAAATTCTATTGCATTTCTTAACAACTAAATGAATTCATGAAGAGCACTATGCTTACTGTCTCTCTTCTCCCTTGAAACCCACAGACGTCTTTCTGGAAACGCTTTGACGCACATTCCCAAGGGAGCATTCGCTGGCCTTTATAGTCTTAAAGTTCTGTAAGTAAACAGGCTGTTATTTGCTATATTTCTGATTTTAGTGTCAAGTGGATGCTAATTAACTTGTAAAGACTGAATCCCTCTAACAAGCTGTTTAGAACCACAGGATAATTCAATTAAAGTCTACCTTCGTTGGTACCATAGGACAGTATGATACCAGGCTGGATTTGTGTGTGAAAAAAAAGTTCATCTCTCCTGTTCTACTTTAAACTCTAAAATTGCCTCTAAGGAAGCAACTTATCAACTCAAACTTTTAAAAGAGTATTTCCCTTTCCTTTTGTGTAATGAAGTTGGGGACAGTCTCTTGAATCGTCTTGATCACCAGGTGAATAAACCCTTACGATGCTTACATAATGAGATCACAGCCTCAAACCATTTGTGAAGCTTGTCTCCTTACAATGCACCGAATAAGGATCAGCTAAAAAACTACCAAGTTTATGTTCCACTTGTGAATAGACGTGGAAAAGCCTAGTGCCTAATAGATATACTGAGTAGTTATTTAATTGAGAAATGCTAATTCACTAAGACTTGTAAAAGTGGTTTTCTTAGTATGTAATGTGCAATTTCCCAGTTTGTTCATCAGAAAACTCATTATTATTGAGTGCCTCCTTCTTCTAGTACCCATTGCTTAATTTTCTTTCATTTCTTCTGTGTAGGAAAAAAAAAGGTCACCTAGGTAGAGAAAATAGGTAATGTAAGTTGAAAGTCATACCAGGAAAATTTTATCTCAGAGACTATCCTGATTTTATTTCCTTTCTTTGAGATGAAAGTTTTAAACTCGAAGAAGGCATTTGATACATTTCTCCTTAATGGAAATTGCATTTCATTGACCTGAGGGATCCACAGGCTTTTAGAAAATCAGCTTTATTTAAATTTACTATTTTGTTAAAAATTAAACGTAACAGCAGAACCATCGTTTGGTCTGCTTAGGTGGTTGAGTTCAGTCCCCCTACGCTTAACTTGTTTTTGCTGTTAGGTAGAAATTTTTTTAATGTTTATTTATTTTTTTGAAAGAGAAAGACAGAGCTTGAGTGGGGGAGGGGCAGAGAGACAGAGGGAGACAGAATCTGAAGCAGACTCCAGGCTCCGAGCTGTCAGAACAGAGCCTGACACGGGGCTCAACCCACGAACCATGAGAACCTGACCTGACCCAAAGTTGGACGCTTAACCGACTGAGCCACCCAAGTGCCCCTAGGCAGAAATATTTTTAAGTTGCCATACAGCCAAACCCTAATGTGTTCATTCATTGTGTGTGCTAAAATTCTGAGCTGTAGCACCAACTCTTTAATGTACCTATGTCTCTATGAACTCATCAGAATATTTGGAACCATTCAAAATGCATCATAAATAAATCAAGTTTAGATAAGACAACTTAGATGATGTGTTTTCGATGTTTTGAGTTATGTACCACAAAGTATTTTGGATACATGTTAAATAAATTATACTAGAATCCATTATTTTAACTCACTTAACAAAATGTATTTTGGAAGTACTGAGCGAGAGAGAGAGAGCATGTGTATGCATGTGTATATGTGTGTGTGTGTCATTGAACAAATTATTGCTAAAAATACAAAGATCAATAAGTATGGCCCTTGCCTTTGAAGAGTTTATAATGTAGTGATAGGTTGTGGGATCAAGATAGTGGGACAAAGCCAAACAAACAGGTCTCCTCTGATTCATCTGAAAAATGTGTCTAGCGACCTGTGCAGGACACTGCATCCAGAAATTGGAAACCATTTAGTCCAGTCTGATGGTTCAGATTTGGCTTCCTGCAAGAAATGTTTTTCCAAACAGATGATCCAGGAGCTGAATCTTAGCACACCTGCGAAACAACCATAACGTGATCAACTGAGGGGATAAATGCAGAGACACGGAGGCAGGAAGTACCTGGGATGAACAGGCATCTCTAAGAAGATTGGTACTCAGGCATTTGGGGAAAGATGAAAAGTATCTGCAGAAGAGTGTGGAGAGATAGAAAGGGTCCCGGTCCCAGGGATCCTGTATGTCATGTCAAAAATGCATGAGCATTGTTATGATCTAGGCATGATGAGAAGCCAAGGAAAAGTTATAAGCATGGGAATGGCATTTTCAGACTTGGCAGTGTAGCTAGATCACTGCCCCCGTGAAGAGAAATTTAGAGGAGCAAGACTTCTGCCCAGAATTATATTTGCTCTTCCTTTTGCTTTGCTGACTTAAAGACTAATATTCAATGAGCAAATTCAATCATCAAATGTTTTGAAAGTATTTCATTCAGTAGTAGAACAATGGTTCTCAACTGTGGCCACTCTGCTTGCCCCAGAGTGTTGGAAAACCAACATCTTTGGTTTTCTGGATGATTGGCATGTAGCAAACTGTCCTGTGATGTGCTACTCAGCCCAGTGCATATTGACCAAATTTGAGTCAATAATATATTCATGCATAATAACACTAAAAGGTTTTATAAGAAGTTCTGCATAGGCCTAATAATTTGTACAGGAAAAATTAAATGGAATAAATGTATTCTCGTAAAATCACTGAATAATTCAGTGTATGCATCCTGTCTATTCCAGGTATTGTATGATTTAGTTGAAAACAGTATTAGTGCAGTAGAAGAATTACCTCAACAGCCACAAAATAAATTAAAAATATATAACCGTGGAGGTATAAAACTTCTTCTTAAAAATAATTGCCATTTGAGGCGCCTGGGTGGCTCAGTCGGTTAAGTGTCCGACTTCGGCTCAGATCATGATCTCACAGTCCATGGGTTTGGGCCCCACGTCAGGCTCTGTGCCGACAGCTCAGAGCTTGGAGCCTGCTTCGGATTCTGTGTCTCCCTCTCTCTCTGCCCCTCCCCTGCTTGCTCGCTCTCTCTCTCTCTCTCTCTCTGTCTCTCTCTCTCAAAAATAGAATAAAAAACATAAAAAAATTTTTTTAATAATAATTGCCATTAAATTAGCAGAGAAATATGAAACATAAGGTTCCGTTGAATTTCATTAACAAAGTTTGCTTTGTAAAGATTTTGTATTATAGCCTTAAAATTTTTTGGAGAACAGTCATAAAAATCTGTTATGACAATTGTGTAATATATATATTTATTTGGGTGGCCTGTTGCTTTTCTAATCTTGCTCTTCCATTATCCAGCAGGGTCTGGTACCCGACTTCTATGAAGGCAATACTGTGATTTTTTTTTTTTTTCCAATTTGGCCTCAATTCTCTGTTGCCATTAGGCTCTCCAGTACTGGAGAATGAAGGCTTGCCTCAGCATGTGATGGAGCTTTGAGATAGGGTAAATGTGCTTTGTGCTATTTCAACCTTATCTTGTCCTAAAAGAGAATTATTTTTACACTATTCTCCTCTACAAGGAACAGGCATTTCTGAAAATGTCATGCTCATTTGTGAGAGTGTAACACTTCCTAATTTTCTCCCCTACAACATCTATCATTTATCTTAGCATGTTATCCTTATTTTAATAAAGGTTGTTTCCTTCTTTCCCATATAAGCATAGTCTGTTATGTATCTTAAGAATTCTAGTTCTTATTCTAGTATCCATGTAGAACTCTAATCTCACTTCATGGTTCTTGTACAAAACAGCTTCTGGTCATGTTGTTTCTCTCACACCCAACCTTATTCATTAAAAGTAGAGCAAACATGAAGGAAAAAATCAGTAAAACTAAAAGGCAACCAACAGAATGGGAGAAGATATTTGCAACTGACATAGCAGATAAAGGGTTAGTATCCAAAATCTATAAAGAACTTACCAAACTCAATACCCAAAATAATAATAATAATAATAATAATAATAATCCAGTGAAGAAATGGGCAAAAGACATGAATAGACACGTCTCCAAAGAAGACATCCAGATGGCCAACTGACACATGAAAAAATGCTCAACATCAGTCATCATCAGGGAAATACAAATCAAAACCACAATGAGATACCACCTCATACTAGTCAGAATGGCTAAAATTAACAACTGAGGCAACAACAGATGTTGGCAAGAATGCGGAGAACCCTCTTGCACTGCTGGTGGGAATGCAAACTGGTGCAGCCACTCTGGAAAACAGTATGGAGATTCCTCAAAAAATTAAAAATAGAACTAGCCTACGACCCAGCAATTGCACTACTAGATATTTATCCACAGGATACAGGTGTGCTGTTTCGAAGGGGCACATACACCCCAATGTTTATAGCAGCGCTATCGACAATAGCCAAAGTATGGAAAGAGCCCAAATGTCCATTGATGGATGAATGGATAAAAAAAAATGTGGTATGTATATACAATGGAGTATTACTCGACAATCAAAAAGAATGAAATCTTGCCATTTGCAACAACATGGATAGAACTGGAGAGTATTGTGCTAAGCGAAATTAGTCAGAGAAAGACAAATATCATATGGCTTCACTCATATGTGGAATTTAAGATACAAAACAGATGAACATAAGGGAAGGGAAGCAAAAATAATATAAAAACAGGGAGGGGGACAAAACATAAGAGACTCTTAAATATAGAGAACAAACTGAAGGTTACTGGAGGGGTTGTAGGTGGCAGGGGGATGGGCTAAATGGGCAAGGGACACTAAGAAAGACACTTGAGATGAGCACTGGGTGTTATATGTAGGGCGTGAACCACCGGATTCTACTGAAATCATTATTGCACTATATGCTAGCTAACTTGGATGTAAGTTTTAAAAAAAATTTTTTTAAGTTTGTATTTAAAAAAAAAGAGCCTAACATCTGACTCGTTCATAAAGATGTCTGCTATCTGAGTATCATTTATATAATGATACATGTATCACTTTATTATAAATTTTTTTAATTTCTCCTTTATAATATAGTTAGGGCAGTACATTCTATTGGTTTTTTTCTATGAAGTGATGTGTGTAAATAGGCTATATTTTTATGAATTTTATCTAAATATAATAGATGGGGCATTATAAATATTTAGTATTAAAGGGAGAATTGAGTCTGGTCGTGTTGAGACCACAGTGCTAGGGGTAAAATGCTGAATAAGCCTGCTTCTTTCTTCATGGCAACTCTTCCAAATGTTTTATAAAACCCAAAAGTCACTGAAAGAAAGAGATAACTGATTATTGTATAGCATGGTAAGAAAGGTAGTGTAAAAGTTATGTTCATCTGGGTCCCTGATCAGCATAGAGAGGGTAAGGAGGGCATTTGATTAAAAAAAAGAGAAAGATAATAGTAAGCCAATCCATTAAGAAAATGAAGATAGTGGTGCGCCTGGGTGGCTCAGTTGGTAAAGCCTCCGACTTGGGCTCAGGTCATGATCTCACAGTTTATGAGTTCGAGCCCCACATTTTCAAACTTGTAATATTTTAAAATCAGGGAAAGAAATTAAGAAAATACTGGGGCACCTGGGTGGCTCAGTTAAGCGTCAGACTTCAGCTCAGGTCTTTATCCCGTGGCTGGTGAGTTCAAGCCCCGCCTAGGGTTCTGTCCCGACAGCTCAGAGCCTGGAGCCTGATTCTGCATCTCCTTCTCTTTGCCCCTCCCTCACTTGTGCTCGCGCGTGCTCTCTCTCTCTCTCTCTCTCGATCTCTCTCAAGAATAAATAAACATTAAAAAAATTAATTAAAAGAAATATGCAGCCATTCTTTGTCTCTAGAGAAAGTGGAAAATTTTCTTTTCTCACCCATATGTGAATGATAAAAATGAAGCCAAAAGTGCCTAAACCCATATTCAGTTCATGGTGCTTTCTGCTTCTATTGGATGCACAGAATAAAGGAGTATTTGCAAAAGAAACCAGCAGCTATGTTGTGAATGCTTTCTGTTTTAATTGCACTCCAAAGTGCTGTAAACCCTTTCATTGTTTTGTCTCCCACTAGGATATCTTAAACAAAAACAGAATTTTCTAATTAACTTACTGGAGACTTGTGGAGATAACTTGTGCTTGTTTTGTCATTTAAAAGTAGTTAAACAGGGGCGCCTGGGTGGCTCAGTCGGTTGAGCGTCCGACTTCGCTCGGGTCACGATCTCACGGTCCGTGAGTTCGAGCCCCGCGTCAGGCTCTGTGCTGACAGCTCAGAGCCTGGAGCCTGTTTCAGATTCTGTGTCTCCCTCTCTCTTCGGCCCTCCCCCCGTTCATGCTCTGTCTCTCTCTGTCTCAAAAATAAATAAAAATGTTAAAAAAAAAAAAAGTAATTAAACAGAAGTTCTTTAGTTTAGGGAGAGATCAGGACTTAAGTGATTTCTAAATTATATTTTTGGTATTTTACTTGTAGAAGTAGTTCAAAAATTAAATTGCTGGGAGGTAGTTCAGGAGTAGCTTTAAAAATTATCATTAGCAAAGTTCATATAAGTTCTGTTTTCTGAAACCAGATATATAAAACTTTGGAGAAAGTTTGCCACTGTTTAATGGAGGAAAACCATCTGAGTATCTCTTATCCTCTACTCCAATTTTCCAGTTGTTTTAGGAAGACCCCATTTTAATAGTTTCACTCTTTGGTTAGAAAGCATAGAAGGACTATTCAATACTTTATAGAGTAATATATCACCTACAAAGTTTAGACACCAATGAAGTCTATTATCTGAATCTTACCAACATTCACATTTATCACTCAATTAGTGAGTGACTTAGAAAACATTTCTGTGAAGGTAAAATTCTATAATATATTAAAACTACTTGGAAAAGTATAAAATAATATAGAAATGTAAAATTTTAATACTCAAGTAAATTATGTAAAATATGGAATTCAAGCTATAATTTTACCAATTCCTTAACAGATAAGTGAAATGTGAGATCTTCCTAAAACTTGACTTTTCTCATAAGGAACAATGGGGCATCTGGGTGGCTCAGTTCGTTGAGTTCAGTCTGACTCTTGATTTCCGCTCCGGTCATGATCTGATGAACCATGAGATCAAGCACCACTTTGGGCTCTCTCTGCACTGTCAGCCTGCTTGGAATTAATTCTCTCCTTCTCTCTCTCTCTCTGCCCCTTCCCTGGTTGAGCCCTCTCTCTCGCTCTCTCTCTCTCTCTCTCTCAAAATAAATAAATAAACTTAAAAAAAAAGGAACCAATACATTTGACACTCTTGATTTATGAAATGTTAGTTGAGTTCAAGTTTAATAATGAAATTACTTCAGTAAAACTATTAGGATACAAGTGACATAATTATATTCCTTAGTAAACAGAATCTCAGCCATGATAAGAAAAGTGTAAGTTTTATGACCTCTAAAGTATTTTCGTGTCTTATTTGTATACACACTCATATTTGTATATATGAAAGTATTACAAATACTTTCATATTTTTAATCCTCAAACACCTTATCTACCAGATGATATTACTCTATTCTCATTATACATGTAAATGACAAATGGTCAGGGAGAGTAAATGGTTTGCTCTCAGAGACTTAAAACATAGGCCTTATCAAGGGTGCCTGGGTGGCTCAGTCAGTGGGTGTCTGACTTCAGCTCAGGTCATGATCTCACAGCTGGTGGGTTCGAGCCTCGTGTCGGGCTCTGTGCTGACAGCTCAGAGCCTGGAGCCTGCTTCAGATTCTGTGTCTCCGTCTCTCTCTGCCCCTTTCCTGCTAGCACTCTGTCTGTGTCTCTCTTTCAGAAATAAGTAAACATTAAAAAAAAATTTTTTTAACTTAAGACTTCTCTCCAAGCTCATTGCAGCCTCAAGTTGTGAAAATACTCCAGTGGAAGCAATTTAAGATAGCACAGGCGTGTGAGTGAGTGTGTGCTGCCTTACTGTGCAGCACCAGTATCACCTGGAAGTTTGCTAGAAACACAGGTTCTCTGGCTCCTACCCAGACCTACGGAACCAGAAACTTTGAGGGTGGGGCCCAGCAGGCTGTGCTTTAACAAGCCTTCCAATGGATACTGATGAACCCAGAAGTCTGAGAACCACTGGCACGGATTTTTTTTCCCCATTTTACTTTCTGGTTAATTAAAACGTCACATCCAGTACAATCCCATTATATTGTTAGTTTTGAGAAGGGAGTCTATCAATTCATACAAAAAGGGTCAGCCTTCATTGAATGCTTACCACACAGCAGGTATTGTTCTGTGTACCTTCACCCATCGGATCATAACAGTAAGCCCTGGGGGTGGGCATTATCACTGGTCACCGAGAAGTTGAGAACTTGGACGATTTCCCTGAGGCCACACTGCTAGGGGCAGGGACGGGGTAGACAGATTGGAGAACCCATACTCTTACCCATACCTTAATCATGCCATATACCGTACAACCTGAGAATTTGCACATTCACCAAATACACCTCAAGGTAATGCTGCAAGGTGTCGTAGAAAGTGCATCGAGTCTGGAGTTAGACACACCTGGGGTTGGGTCCCCAGCCAGTCATCTAATGGAAAGAAACTTCCATTGCGGAGGTGAAGGAACCAGACAAACTGTTTCAGAGATCCAGATATAGGTTTGTGACCTAATAAGTAGAGGCTTTTCTGTAAAATGGCTGCTTTCTTAAAATGGTCTTCTGCCTTTGGCTTACGTAGACCACGAAATACTGGGAGAACGGATGCAAAATTATTGCCTTATAAATATTTTTTTTTTATTTTTTTTTTTTAACGTTTATTTATTTTTGAGACAGAGAGAGACAGACCATGAACAGGGGAGGGGCAGAGAGAGAGGGAGACACAGAATCTGAAACAGGCTCCAGGCTCTGAGCTGTCAGCACAGAGCCCGACGCGGGGCTCAAACTCACGGACCACGAGATGGTGACCTGAGCCGAAGTCGGCCGCTTAACCGACTGAGCCACCCAGGCACCCCTAAACATTTATGAATAAAATAGCAAAATATGAGGAATCTAATGGGAATTTTTTTCCATGCTATTTCCCTACTAACAATGGTAGATATTTATTTCTTTGTTGCCAGCTGCTTCTGTTCTGTAGTCATGTTCTGAAAAGAACAGTTGAACCCAGGCAAGCAAAAGCTCAATACTTCACAAAAAGAATTTAATTTACATTAAAATATGGCTACACAAGAAAGAAGATCTTGAATAGCTTCCTGCTGTATCCATATTTCCATTTTGTCTAATTTATACAGTCCTCGGAGTGGTCCTTTAAAAACATAAATAAAACAAGTGTTGGTGAGGATATGGAGAAAAAGGAACCCTCTTGCACTGTTGGTGGGAATGTCAACAGTATAGCCACCATGGAAAACAGTATGGAGGTTCCTCAGAAAATTGAAAATAGAACTACCATGTGATCCAATAATTTCATTACGGGTATTTACCCAAAGATAACAAAAACACTAATGCAAAAAGATACACGCACCCCTGTGTTTATTGCAGCATTAGATACAATAGCCAAATTATGGGAGCAACCTAAGTATTCATCAATAGAGAAGTGGATAAAGGGTGCGCGTGTGTGTGTGTGTGTGTGTGTGTGTGTGTGTGTGTGTGTGTGAATATTATGCAGCCATGAAAAGGATGAGATCTGCCATTTGAGACCATATGGATAGACTGAGAGAGTATTATCTAAGTGAAATAAATAAGACTCGGAAAGACAAATACCATGATTCTACTCATAAGTGGAATCTCAAAAAAGTGAATAAACAACAAAACAAAAAACAAAAAAAAATACAGATTCAGACCTATAAATACAGAAGACAAACTGATGGTTGCCAGAGGGGAGAAGGATGGGGGTGTGAGCCAAATCAATGAAGGGAAGTGGGAGATAAGGTCTTCCAGTTATGGGATGAATAAGTCACAGGAATATAAGGCACAATACATTCAGTGATCTTGTGATAGCAATGTATGGGGATA
This sequence comes from Panthera pardus, assembly GCF_024362965.1. Classification (NCBI taxonomy): domain Eukaryota; kingdom Metazoa; phylum Chordata; class Mammalia; order Carnivora; family Felidae; genus Panthera; species Panthera pardus. Next base: position 45,812,362 of record NW_026526991.1, on the reverse strand, counting down.
GACGGTTGCTACACTTATGGCAAACATAGCATAATGTATAAACCTGTCAAATCTGTAAGTTGTACAGTTGAAACTAATGTTACATTGGACATCAACTGTACTCAAATTTTTAAAAAAAGAAAAACATAAATAAGATCATGTCATTTCCCTATAAACCGTTCAACAAGAGTTTCTTGTCACACTTAAAATAAAGCCTCATTGTGGCCTGCAAGTCCTCCATGAGACAGCTTCAGTCTCTCCCAACCTCTTGCTCTCACTCGCTCCTCCTCGCAAGTGATCCTTTGCTGCTCCTTGAACAAATCAAGCGAGCTCTGGCCTCGGGGCCTTTGCACTTACTCCTCCCTCTTCTCAGAAACTCTTCCCAGATGTTCACAGGATTTGCTCCATGACTCCATTCTGGTCTCCGCTCAAGTATCAACTCCTAAGAAAGATCTTCCCTGACCACCTTTAAAATAAAAATCTCAACCCTTGTATCCATCTATCCCAAATCCATATTTTGTTTTTCATTCATAGTACCTACCATTTGCCTGATGGTATATACTCACCCATTAATTTTTAATTATCTTTCATTCCACATAGGAATTCAAGCTCCTCAAGGGCCAAGGCTTTGTCTGATGCTCTGCTGTTTCCCTGACACTTACAACAGAGCCTGGCAGTGCTGTGGCCAGTTATTGATTACTGTTAACTTTCTTTAACATTTTTCTTCATTTGTTTTCACGTGCAGTATGCTGCAGAATAATCACCTAAGACAGGTACCGGCGGGAGCACTGCAGAATTTGCGAAGCCTTCAGTCCCTGTAAGTACAGTTAAAATTGAAAAATGTTCTCAGGACCAATATGGGAAGGAGCAATGAAATGTCCAAATGACCATTTTCATCAACTCCTTGGTTGGGGACCCTAGCTAAATAAGTTGTGAGTGAATGAGACTTTTCATTATGGCAACAACCCTTTGAATCTTCATTAAACAATACGGGGTGGGGGGGACCAGTGTTGGAGTTCGGATTTTCAGGTCAGACACTCAATCATAGCACCTGCAGTGAAAAGCCTCTTATATATGCTGGTATCACAGGACAGAATCTTGCGGATCCAAGATCTTGTCCTGCATTCTCCTGTAGTATTTTGTTCCTGAGTTCAAATCAGAAATAATGCTTTCTCCTCTTGTCTAGAAAAATCTAGATAAGATTGGAATCTTCAATTTATTCCATTTCTAGATGATCTGAGCTGACTTGTAATGAAACTTTTGCTGAGTCAAGGGAAGGAAAAATAAGATGAAAACAGAGAGAAGCAAGCCATACGAGACTCTTAAATACAGAAAACAAACTGAGGGTTGCTGGAAGGGAGGAGGGGCTAAATGGGTGATGAGCATTAAGGAAGGCAGTTGTCAGGATGAGCACTGGGTGTTATATGTAAGCAATGAATCACTGGGTTCTACTCCTGAAACCAAGACTACACCGTATGTTAACTAACTTGAATTTAAATGAATTTTTAAAATGACTTAATCTTTAAGGTTCTGTATATACATCAGGGGTCCTCAAATCAGTGAGCTAAGATCTAATGGTATATCTTAAAGTCTCACTGCACAGCTTCCCCATCACCACACCCAAACATACAAACATACTCACAAACAATCCCACTGACACACAGACACATACAGACACATGAACATACACAGCACTGGGGTTATTTTTCCTTATTCTGAGTATACAAGTTTTCTATCAGGAGTTTCCACTCTTCATTGACTTAGAATCTCTGAATAAGTAAAAATTAGTTATTTCCCACAAAAAGAACTTTCATACCACCTGGACGTTTTAGAGCTTGGGTTGTAAGCAAGTGTTTACAGTGACTGTTTGGCAAGACTGTGCCGTGAGTAGGTGGTCAGTAAATCTTCATCTCCTGAGAATGTGTAAGTGCTCGCAATATATCGCATGATTTCCAATATATGCATGTGTAATATGTGCTTTTATCTTACTTACACTGAAAGTCCTCATCTGTCAAACAAAATACTGGTTTCTGGTCTGGAATGATGAGGGAGATGCATTTAAAAAGCACGTAAATATTGCAGACTCTAGTTGAAAAGTATCTTAAAGAAGCCATCGGTTAATAGTTACATAGCATTTGTTTAATGCCTTTTACTGAGGTGATACAAGAGGAGGAGAAACATGAGATTGAAGATGATACTTTCCTCCTTTGATCTTTTTTGTTGTGGTTGTTCTTTTAATGAAAGCAAATCTGTGCTTGAGACCATTTTAAGCTTTGTAGTCCAGTCAAACAAAGTGACTTCCTAGGTTTTCACGAGCCTATAGATAAACAAGCCCACAAGGGCCCCTTTGTGGCATGGCGATAGGTCTGTTGCATTTTCAGGGGCTCCTTAATGACATCACAGTATCACTCCTCCTTTGTTGCACAAGCATTTTCCTGAAGGAAAGAAGCAGTCAGAAGGCAAAACACTCTCAAGTTGGGTTGTCTGCATCAGGGCACGGGGTCTAGTGGCCGCATTGAAAAACGAGATAATAGCAGTAGCCAATAGGAACTTTAAACAGCTGTGAGGCAGGCAGAAGATAGAAGGATAAGAGTCGGTAACCAAAAGCCCCTATCAGCTGAAAGAAGATCACAAACAGAACACCCAGCAAAGTGAACTCTTTGAGAAAGAGAAAACCATGAATCTTTTGTTCACTTGAACTGGGCGGTGCCTCCCTGATAAAGGTGTTCAGATTTGGTTTCTTACCGTCTGGAGATTCACTGTTCACCAGGTGTCTCTTGCCTTATGGTTTCTGATTCACAAACACAATTGTGTTTGAAACCTTATAAGTATGTGTTCCCTGTGAAAAAGCCAAGGGTTAACTTTCTAGTATGATGTTTATCGCATCCAGATAGATACTCGGCCCCCGGTGCATGCTGAATTTTATCGGCTGACTGTGTAATGTTTGTCCAGCGGTCCCTTTGCCCGGAGCGCAGACAAGCCCATGTGAGGCGCTGAATGTTGGCACTGTGTGCTACCGCGCCACATTTTCTCATGGTTTTTTGTGCTGCTTTGATACAAGAGTTAAGATTGGACAAAAAGTGTTATAAACATAGACTCTAACCACCAACCGCACAGACACTGTATTGTACCAGCTGAAGGAGCCCCTATGGGGTGTGTGGGTTTGGGCCACAGTGAACCCTTGTAAAGTTTTGCCGTCGTCCCAGACTGGAGATGTTTAATGGTACTTCTCCCGCTTCCTTCATGCGGTTCCAAAAATGAAACCGTCAGGTTTTGTTTTGTTTTTTAAATGTTTATTCATTTTTGAGAGAGTGCGTGCACGCAAGTGGGGGAGGGGCAGAAAGAAAGGGGGACAGAGGATCCGAAGCAGGCTCTGTGCTCGCAGCAGAAAGCCTGACACGGGGCTCAAACCCACAAACTCTGAGATCATGACCTGAGCCAAAGTCAGAAGTTTAACTGAGCCACCCAGGCGCCCCGAAAGCATCAGTTTTGAGACTAGTGATCATTACATGATTGCATTACATGAATGCATTACATGAATGCAAACATGCATTCCTCTTCCGGTCTCCATTCATTGTGCATGCTTTCAGGCCACTTCTGTATCAGTACAAGTAACAAAGAGGATGAGACCTGCCTCATCGTCCATGCTGCCCACACCTGGGAGGCCTCCACTCTGTCACTCGGCTTTTCTTGAACTATAGTCAACTTTTAGACTATCACTCGGCCCTTTTTCTAATGTTTCCTCTTTTTTTCTGTCCCTGGAATTCACTGTTTCTCTTCACTTTGTTATTTTCCTTGTCTTACACATTCGCTCTTTAAGCTGCACTCCAACCTCCACAGGAGCTGTGAGTGCATCACCCCCCTACATGCCTGGCCTTGTAATCTCCAAAGGGGATTTCTCAACCCTGGCTGCAAAGAAGAATCATCTGGACAGGCCCAAAGCCCAAGGCTGCACTCTCTGAGTGTTTTCTAACTGGTTCCATTATACCGTTAAGTGCTTCTTAACCGAACGTTGGGAAAACTCGTGTCAGGCAGCACTTCTTCAGATGTTCTGCAAATATTCCCCTGAGCTATTTTCAAACCTGAAATAATCACATAATCCATACTTTGCATTCCAGTGTGAACTAAAAAGGTACTCGGAATATGAAATAAAAGTCTGGGATTGCATTGTTTGTGTTTAATTGAAACAGCTCATACATACCTGCCTATTAAGTCTACTGACGATCTGGGGCAGATAAAGACAGGAGGCCACATGCTGTGTGGATAGCACACCCTCCTATCGGAATGTGTTTGTCACGGCACCAACACCTCCCAGATATACAGGACAGGATGTTGGGCCTCATCTCTGACTTACTTAATCAAAAACTTCATTTCAACAAAATCCTCCGGGGATTTGTATGGCCAACACATTTGAGAAATTAAGTGTTTTATTGTGCTATGACACAGACAAGTGGTCTACCAACCAAGTGGCTGATAAGTACTGAAATAGATCCAGTATACTTTGCCCCACCATATAGACTTGGCTTCATTGAATATAGCTTGAGAAACTTGATACATTAAAATTGGTCACATTGCTGTGAGGAAGCAACAAATTGTACTCACGTTTCAAGAGATGTAATTTCCATTTATTTTACATAAACAAAAGATATTTGGCCTTGTTCATAATGAAAACACATAGGTACGTTTGTGTTCTTTTAACTCTCTCCTGATGTTTACAAATTGCTTGTCTAAAGAATAAGAGGTCAAGCCCATGTGCCAGAGCCCAATAGCCCAGAGCCTGCCCCTGTACAATATGTATGTTTGCTTCTGACATGGTAATGACTGCCCAGACACCAGTTGGATTTTTTGTAATGTAATCAAATATAACTTAATTTCCTTTCTGTTTTTTTGGAAGGGAATAGGAAATGTAATCAGAACTCACAATGAGTTGTATTTCACCAAGAAACTTTTGGCATTATAGACATTTGAGGACTAGGTTCAGATTACAACGATTTGATGGAAACTCAAAACTTAACCCTCCCCTGACCTCATACCTTTGTATCTGTAGCTAAAAAATCGATCTATGGGGAAAAAAATCGTTACTTCATTTGTTGATAGTCATCAATGACGTTCAGTCATCTCACTGTCATTAGTGAAGTTCAAGGTGATCAAAGAGAATGACATATTCATCTTTGCCAAGTTAACCAGAGTATTATTTCATACATGTTGGTTTTCATTTCAAGTTCCCACTAGAGAAACAAATTGGGTTGGTACATAGAAAATAAAAGAATCAGACATATCTTTGGTATTGTCTCTAGTCTCCAATTAGAACACCAATTGGTGTTCATCTTCAGGGTGTAAGACATTGTTTTAAAACCTAAAAAGAACATGTAATTCTTGCCTGGAACGTGATCAGCCTGTGCATCTTGTGATAGCAGCTTCAGGGCTACCGACTCCTCTGCCCCTGAGCCCTGTGAAATGTTAATAATGTCACCCAGACTCTTCGTGGTAAGGTTTTGCTGATAATAGTCCTCAAAGAGAGTAAGAGAAAGAGATGAGGAGGAGAGGCAGGGTTCATAGTGCTGGGCAGAAAATAAGGCAAGCCTAGAACCAGCCCCAGTTTTCTCCCATGAACATCCAGGAGCCTATTCAGTTTCAGACCTTGGATAAAGAATGGGAAGGAAGTAACAAAAGACAAGGAGGTGTAAGCAGACAAAAAAAAGTAGAGTGAGCTAACCAAGAGAATAAGATTAAAAGATCAAAGAGTTTAAACACACACACACACACACACACACACACACACACACAATGGTTTTAGTATTAGTGACATTATTCTTCCCACTAAAATAGTCTCCACAAAGAGAAATTACAAGCTTACACAATAAAAATGCATGTTCAATAAATAAAATTTTGGTTTAGTTTGGTTTTTTTCACCAAAGTGCCAGCATAGCAAGTACGTCTTGGGATGGAGGTGGACTTTGGTGTTCCAGAGGCCAAGGGTTTTGTCTAGTGCACCATTAGGAGGTCATTTCATAGAACCACGTGCAAACCAGCACCCAATGCATTGTTATGAGAAGTTTTCCTTGTCTCCCTCCCCGATTAAACAGCAGGAGAAAACTATTTTCAAGGTAAAGCCCTTTCTACACAGTGTCTATAGCAAGAGAGAACTCAAATTGGAGCGCAGTCCTCAGAATCATGTATGGGAAAAAAATGTGAATACGTAATGCAAGACCCCATGTACAAACCATTCGTACATCAGTCTATCTGCCAGTGCTCTGATTAAAATCGTACATGTGACAGTCACATCAGATAGGTAAATAACTAAAAGAGAACATAGATGTTATAAATGAGAAGTAGAATACCACTTTTCTCAGTCTTGTGATGTGAAATGAAGGTTACCTTTGGAAGTGGGTTAAACTCTTCGGAGAAGCTAAAGGGATGGCACCAATGGAAGGTATACTGTTTGTAAAAAGGCACATAAAGAGGGGTGCCTGGGTGGCTCAGTCGGTTAAGCATCTGACTCTTAATTTCGGCTCAGGTCATAATCTCACGGTTCGTGAGTTCGAGGCCTGAGTCAGACTCTGTGCTGACAGTGTGGAGCCTGCTTGGGATTCTCTCTCTCATCCTCTCTCTTTGCCCTTCTCCCTCTCAAAATAAATAAATAAACTTTAAAAAAAAAAAAAAGAAAGAAGCAATAAAGCATGGGAACACTGCCAGGACAAAATCAGAAACACCCAGGGTGTTTAAACCCACATGGTTATCAAAGCAGCAGCAGCTGTTTATGAAGCACCTTCTTCATTCCACTCATCCTCAGACAAGGAGGAGTCACATGAGGTAGGAGCTGAGATTACCCCTTTCTTAGTGATGATGAAGCAGAAAGCTCAAAGATGTTAAATGACCTTCTCAAAGTCATATGGCTTGAAATGGAGTCAGTCTAGAAGTGAGTCTGGGATACGAACTCTGGTCTTCCTAGCACCAAAATCTGCCCATTTTACCACCACGCTCTCTCCCCTCCCTCCAAAATCTACTTCAGAGAATGGGCACACAGCAGGATGCACTAATGTGAGGGAAAGGAGCTTGACAGAATCACATCTTACTTCTAGACCTATGTTGTGAAGGTTTACAAAAAGAAAGAAATTTACAAAAAGAAGAAATTTCTGCAGGACAGAAATAAATAAGTTGAAGAAGAGAAGAGAACAATATTATTAATGTGTGGGCCAGTCTGCTTTTTTTAGTGTTTCCCTATGCTTTTGGTTGTCTGTTCCCTCAGTACCTGTGAGGTAGAATTTGCCTCCACTTTCCTGATAAGGAAACTATAGGTGAGAAAAGAGTATCTTGTCCCTATTGCAAAGGTGAAAGTTGATCAGACAATGACAGGAGGGAAGAACATTCCAGACAGAGGGAACTACTTGTGCACTGCCTTGTAGTGGAGGTGGCTGGAGGCGAAGCTAGTACATGAAGAAGCAGAAACAAGCTCCTCGTGGCTGAAGCAGGAAGAGTCCTGTGTCACTAAGCTCTTCTTGTGCAAGAAGAGCTTAGTGAGACAGGTGGGGTCAGACACCTTGAAAGCCATTTGGGACATGCCAAGGATTTTAGCCTTTATTGTGAAGTCAATGGGAATCCACTGGCGGATAAAAGGCAGGGAAGGGCATGATTTGATCTGTGTTACTGAAATAGTCTAGGAGAGAAAGGAGAACTTTGTCAGGATGGGGGCAGTGGAGATGGTGAAGGGGAAATGGATTTGAGAACTATTTAGATGAAATTACCGGTGTTTGGTAAGGAACCGGCGATGAAGAACGATGGAGTAAGAGATGTCAGGATGATTCCTAAATTTCTGGTTTATAACCATGTGCTTAAGGAAGCCCATCACTGAGAACAGGAAACACCGGCAAAAAGCTATGTTTGGGGACAATGGAGGCGAACGATAATGAGTTTGGTCTTGAACGTGTGTGTTTGTGGAGGAACAACAGAGTAGAAATGTCACAAAGACAGCCCAAAATCCAGATCTGGATCTCAAAAAAGAGTGAAATTTAGGTTAGACCCTCCTACCATGCATTTGCCTTCACCTAACACCTCCTTGTAACGATTTGGTTGTCTGACTACACTTTAGGAAACATGCTGCATAAAGGTTGGATCAACACGCTTAGAAAACAGGCTCATGTCTGCCTGGTTTACTTACTGTTAGATCTCAAGCACCAGGAACAGTACCTGCAAAAACGCACACTCCAGAAATATTTATTGAACTGAACTAAAGCCTCAAACCCTAAGTGATGTCCTAAACATCTGCTTGGGATCAGCTCATCTCTCCCAGTTTGACTGTAGCCCACATTCCCTGATATCTCTGGCTCCAAACTCTTATCTCTGTGCCTGGTTTTTTCTATCTGCCCTTCCTAAACTGAGAGTTGGACCCCAGTGGTTCCTTCAGGGATTTTGGAGTTGATCTGTCTACAAGATTTAGCTTTCTATTGTCTTAGCTGAGGACTCTCCACTTAAAGAATTCCAGGCCTCAAGGCAAACCAGTGGTTGCCAGAGGGCAGGTGGGAGTGGGGTGGGAGGGGATAAGCAAAGTAGGTGAAGGAGATGAAGAGGGGCAAACTTGCAGTTATAAAATAAATAAGTCACAGAGATGAAAAGTACAGTATAGGGAATGCAATCAGTAATGTCATAATGACACTAGTATGGTGACAGTTGGTGACTACCCTTACCGTGGTGAGCACTGAGCGACACCTAATAACACTGTCTGTCAACTATACTTTAATAATGTCTTTTTTAAGGGCCCCTGGGTGGCTCAGTCGGTTAGGCAGCCAACTTCCTCGGGTCATGATCTCACAGTCTGGGAGTTTGAGCCCCGCTTCGGGCTCTGTGCTGACAGCTCAGAGCCCAGAGCCTATTTCAGATTCTGTGTCTCCCTCTCTCTGACTCTCTCCTGTTCATGCTCTGTCTCTCTCTGTCTCAAAAATTAACGTTAAAAAATTTTTTTTAATAATTTTTTTTTTAAAGTGTAGGGTTTGGGGAAGAACCATAATGCTAAGTCTTGGAGGGTTGATGAGGTTCGAATAGGCAGGAAGTAGGGGATGCTTATGAATACAAGGCTCAGAAGTACTGTGGGAGGGAGCTAAATAGGGACAAGTTGACTAGGACAGAGAAATAGGAGAATAGCGTGGCCAGTGAAGGCGGATGGTGAACTTTGAATATCAGATGGGAAGTTTGGGTTTGAAGGGACGGTAATGTGGCAGAACCATGGATTCCTAACAGGGGAATGACATAGAGCATGGTTTGAGGGAGATTAATCTGGCAGCAGCCTACAGGATTAATTGAAGAGATAAGAGATCAAAGGCAAAAGGCCCAGCTCAGAGACTGTTGCAGTAATGCAGGTGTTAAGAGATAAGAGACTTAACTAGACAGTGGAAGTGGAGAGTTTTGGAGATAAAGATAAATGGAGAGGACTTGGTGAATGATTGGCTGGAAGGCAATGGAAGATTCAAAAAGGACCCCCAGATTTCAAACCATGATGGTACCCGAGAGACTAATGGGGCCCTTGATCCCCCCACCCCCAAAAAAGTCTTTGTTTTCTATGGAGAAAAATGAAACTGGAGAAGTCAATGCTTGTGTTACTCGTCTCCTCGTTACAAAATTCACAGCAGCAATGACCTCTGAGAAAGGGAGCAACATACTGTAAATTGACTCTAAGATATTTCTCACTGGAGTCATGCACTCTCCAATAATGCCAGAAAGACAGGTTTGGTTCTGTTAGGCACTTCATCTAGCTGTTAGTCAAGCCAACCGACTAGTCTCTAAATTATTGCTCTTCAGTGAGCCTGTCGGTTTTATCTCTCCCCAAGCTGCAGAGATGAAAAAACTTTTTTACCTTTTCAGAAGTAAGTTTAAAGAGATCATTTTTCTTCCTGGTTTGCATTAAGTTTACCAATGAATAAGATGGAGAACAGAAAGGTAGAAGCAGAAATTCCCATTATATAAATTCATACGCTCAATGTCTTCCTAGGATATAAATGGGAAATTTCATTAAAAGGTAGAATCCCACATTGTGGTTACTCCGTCAATATTAAATAACAATAAATAACAATAAAAATGACTCATTATTATGAAGAATTCATATAAATCAGCATTACTTCAGTCCGTAAGAGTTCATATAGATAAAATTGTATCCCAATAGTATTATTATAATGATCTGACAAATTCAATTCCAGTGATCCACTGGTTTTGGTGCAATAAAATTTCCAGGCAGTAAATTTCACTGTAATAAATATTTTAGAGACCTTGTCAAATTGTATTCTATACAAGCTTGGAAATCTATAACTCTCATTTCATAGCAAAGTAAGATAATAATGGGAAATGCTTTCATTTCTTAAAATGTTATAAATGAACTAAATGATTATGCTCTTTTGACTATTCATGAATTATTCAAAATGGCCTCACAAAATGTACAAATGTATGTATAAGTGAGTTTGTCATTTTTTTTAACTTACAAAGAAAAAAATGCTCATCCAAATATAAAATAGAAATGTCAGTGATGAAAATGCTATGCTTCGGCTTCTTTTTAATATATTTTTTAAATTTTTTATTTATTTTTATATTTTTCAATTTTTATTTAATCTATTTTTTTTAATTTACACCCAAGTTAGCATATAGTGCAGCAATGATTTCAGGAGTAGATTCCTTAATGCCCTTTACCCATTTAGCCCATCCCCTCTCCCACACCTCCTCCAGTAACCCTGTTTGTTCTCCATATTTAAGAGTCTCTTAAGTTGTCCCCCTCCTTAAGTTGTCCCCTCCCTGTTTTTATATTATTTTTGCTTCCCTTCCTTTATGTTCATCTGTTTTGTCTCTTAAAGTCCTCATATGAGTGAAGTCATATATTTGTCTTTCTCTGACTGACTAATTTCACTTAGCACAATACCCTCTAGTTCCATCCATGTTGTTGCAAATGGCAAGATTTCATTCTTTTTGATTGCCGAGTAATACTCCATTATATATATATATACCACATCTTCTTTATCCATTCATCTGTCAGTGGACATTTGGGCTCTTTCCATACTTTGGCTATTGTTGATAGTGCTGCTATAAATATTGGGGTGCATGTGCCCGTTCGAAACAGCACACCTGTATCCTGTAGATAAATACCTAGTAGTGCAATTGCTGGGTCATAGGCTAGTTCTATTTTTAGTTTCTTGAGGAACCTCCATACTGTTTTCCAGAGTGGCTGCACCAGTTTGCATTCCCACCAGCAGTGCCAAAGAGATCCTCTTTCTCCATATCCTCGTCAACATCTGTTGTTGCCTGAGTTGTTAATGTTAGCCATTCTGACTGGTGAGGTGGTATCTCATTGGGGCTTTGATTTGTATTTCCCTGATGATGAGTGATATTGCGCATTTTTTCATGTGTCGGTTGGCCATCTGGATGTCTTCTTTGGAGATGTGTCTATTCATGTCTTTTGCCCATTTCTTCACTGGATTATTGGTTTTTTGGGTGTTGAGTTTGATAAGTTCTTTATAGATTTTGGATACTAACTAACCCTTTATCTCATACGTCGTTTGCAAATATCTTCTCCCATTCCGTCGGTTGCCTTTTAGTTTTGCTGATTGTTTCCTTCACTGTGCAGAAGCTTTTTATTTTGATGAGGTCCCAATAGTTCATTTTTGCTTTTGTTTTCCTTGCCTCCGGAGATGTGTTGAGTAGGAAGTTGCTGCGGCCAAGGTCAAAGAGGGTTTTCCCTGCCTTCTCTTCGAGGATTTTGATGGCTTCCTGTCTTACATTTAGGTCTTTCATCTATTTTGAGTTTATTTTTGCATACGGTGTCAGAATGTGGTCCAGGTTCATTTTTCTGCATGTCGCTGCCCAGTTTTCCCAGCACCACTTGCTGAAGAGACGGTTTTCATTCCATTGAATATTCTTTCCTGCTTTGTCAAAGATTAGTTGGCCATACTTTTGTGGGTCCATTTTTGGGTTCTCTATTCTGTTCCATTGATCTGAGTGTCTGTTCTTGTGCCAGAAAATGCTATGCTTCGTAATTCTGTTCACTGGAAGAATCCCCAGGAACTATACTCTACCTGCAGCTGCAATATTCTTCACACCTTTGACTTCTTTTTTCTCAAGTCATCTATGTTAATAATTGACATCATTACAGTCATGTCAGATATGGAATTAGCCAAGATCTATGGCTTATCTTTTGACTAACGCTTTCTTCCTTGTAGTTAATGTCTTATCAAAGACATTCTCAAACAGAGATATAAGCCTGTGTGATACACTGGCAAGGTACCATATTTGAGATCTATGTAAAGGTCCTTTTTCTGGAAAAACAATAGCAAGAATGATCTCATAGCTTCTATAATCCGTACAATAATGCCATTTATAAATCAAAAATTCTTTCCAGGAGTATGGAACAGATTGGCCAAATGTTTCTTTTGAAAGAGAAAACTTATAAAACTAAGGTTTTATACATGAAAATATTATGGAAAAAAACTTTAGACAGAAGACAATAAAGTGAGTTGGGGGTTTTTTGGCCAGTGCCTGACATAAGTGATTTTTTTGCTTGTTACCTTCTAAGTCTTCATCACATAGGATACACTGATATTATAGAACTGCATTCACAGGTAACATGCAGTTTTGTTTTATTTTTAGTTTACATAATACTGGATGACATTCATCCCCGCTCTTGCATGGTCTCCATCCGCTCAGTTGCCCAGAATGGAACATGGAGTCACAGTAGCTTTCTTGCCTCCCCCTGTGGCCACAGCTGACAAGTCACCACATTCTGTTGAGCCCACTTATTTAGCAATCCTCCCACCAGGCCTTCCTGTCCATCTCCATACTTCTTTCAGGCCCTCGTCTTTTCTCACCCTCATGACTACAACTGCCTTGGTCACTTACTTTCCCACCAGTCCATCTGCACAGTGCTATCAGAACGATCTTTCCACAGCACATGAGGTAGCCAGTCAGGAGACAGTATAGCTGCCCACCCCAGAGAAACATTTTGATGTAGATTCTGCAGATTATTTGGAAGACAATGGGACATTGCTCATAGGTAGATAACCCAGAAATCTTCTGAAAGTAGTTATCCAGACTCTAAGTGCTTACCTTGGACACTCAAGAGTATTGAAGCCAGTCAGGATCTGGATGATCCTGACAAGGTCCCAGTGGTGAGGAGAGACAAATCCAGATCCACGAGGGACAGTCCCCTTGGCCAAGCAGTTTGCACAGCAGAATCCATTTGGTAGTTATGGAGTCCTCCAACCTCAAGCCCTCCCTCCAGAGAGGGAGTTATTGCAACATATGCCCCAAAGTCATGACAGAACCATTTCTCATCGGTTGTAGTTCTCTAAGTAACACTGCCAAGACTCATACTTGATGAAAATTATGTTCATGCACCAGATGATGTCCTCGTTTTCCTCAGCCATGTTAGCCTTGTGAGCCTTTTTGGACGTTTGCTGGCCTAACACAGAAGATGCGTGCATCTTCTTTTCTCTGTGTTGGGAGGCTACCTACAACTTTAATCCAAACATGCAGTGTAGCTACTGAATTTACATGTGAAGGATTATGGTGAGTGGAAAATCAGCAGTCCCGCCAGCCCATATGACCCCCCAAAATGTCAGTCTCCTTTAGAGAGATTTGAAATTACAAAGGATAAGTTAAAGAAACTTTTAGAGGAAGGGGAAGCACTTCCTAAATGTGAAAATTTTTCTCAAATAATAACACCTAACATTTGTAGAGTGCTTCACTGTTTACAAAACACTTCCACATATGTTTTCTCTAATTCCCATGGCAATTCTGTGACCTGTTATGATTCTGCTTTACAGATATGAAAGTTGACCCTCAGAGAAATTAATCAGTGTGCCCCCAAATATCAAAATTAATAACTGACAGAGTCTTGATTCAATTTGTCTTAATTTTTCTAATTCAGTGCCCTTTCCAGTTTACCATATGTCTATTAAGTAACTAGTTGTTTGACATAAAAAGTAGCGTAGGGGCACCTGGATGGCTCAGTTGGTTAAGCTTCAGACTGTTGATGTTGGCTCAGGTCATGATCTTGCAGTTTGTGAGTTCAAGCTCCACATCAGGCTCTGCGCTGACAGTGTAGAGCCTGCTTGGTATTCTCTCTCCTCCTCTCTCTCTGCCCCTCCCCTGCTCATGCTATCTCTCAAAAATAAATAAATAAAACTTTAAAAAAAAAAAGAAAGTAGTGTAAAATTTTATCTATCAGATTGCTGTAAGTTATACGTAACATAAGGAGCATAAAATGGGTGCCGTTTCCCTTATAGTGATTACTTTTCTGAATGCATTTCAAGATCATAATTAAGAAGTTTTACTTGTCTGAAAGATAGTCAGGCCATTCCCATTGTTAAAGTGTTTGTTTGGCTACAGCTGTCTGCATCCAGGTTCTGTGCTACCTGTGTCACATTGCTGATAGATACTTAAGTGTCAAGATCATTGCTAGGAATTGTCTCTGAGAATGTGCTATCACATGTCACCACTTCTCCTTTGCCTTTGGAGTGAAGATGTTCTAGTCAGTAATGTATCAGGAACAAAACGATTGGCCCTTTGTGATTACACGTGCGCACATACACATGTGCATGCACACGCATGTAATTGTAATACTGAAGACCAAAAAATGAGGATAACTTCTATTAAGTCTAATTGCAGATACCTCTTAATTATTTGTTATGGAAGATAAAAAAAGTAGCATTTTTCAGGATCAAAATTCACTGACAGTGCAGTACTCCTTTTAACCAACTTTTGACTAAGGCAAAATTTGAGTTCACCTCTTTTACTCTGAATGGTTTCCATGGTCATAAAACAAAAACACAAACTGTTAACCAGGCTCAAGTAATAATAATTTAAAATCCTTAAGGAGAATTACAATTTACAAAGCTGTGTCATACCCCTTCCTTCATCATAAAGCAATCTTATAAAAGAGAGGGGTGTTACCCCCATTTTATGGGTGTGAAGGCTGAGATCTGTTGACTTGGCCATGATCACACAGCTACTATGTATATACTGGCTTAGATCTAAGATTTCTCATCCCAAATTCAGATTCTAAGCTGCCTACACGCGCACACACACACACACACACCCTTTATGATTTGCATGAAATGGAAATGATAATAAAGAAACACTAAAGGGGTAGGGCCCCTGGGTGGCTCAGTTGGTTGAGCATCCGACTTCAGCTCATGTCATGATCTCATGGTTTGTGAGTTCGAGCCCCACATTGTGCTCTCTGCTCTCAGCACAGAGCCCGCTTCAGACTCTCTCTCTCTCTCTCTCTCTCTGCCCTTCCCCCCTTCTCAAAAATAAATAAACATTAAAAAAAAAAAAAAAGAAACATTTAAAGGGTGCCTGGGTGGCTCAGTCAGTTGAATGCCCGACTTCAGCTCAGGTCAGGCGATGATCTCACAGTTCTTGAGTTTGAGCCCGACATCGGGCTCGCTGCTGTCTGGGCAGAGCCCACTTCCGATCCTCTGACCCCGTCTCTCTCTGCCCCTCCCCCACTCACATTCTCTCTCTCTCTCTCTCTCTCTCTCTCTCTGTCTCTCAAATACACATTCAAAAAGAGAAACACTTAAAAAGTGGAGCTATATAATGCAGTTGTTTTTGTTGCTCCTGACAATATCATAAAACCACATTTTTATGTGTGTTTTTGTGTTCTCTGTAGTGATGTTTTTCTTATACAGCACTACTTAAATATGACATTTTCCAAGCCTATGCATAGACCATGCCAGCTGCCCCAAAAGACCAGACTGACATAATATGAGCTCTTTGTTTACTCAGTGAATAGGCACAACTTGTGCCCTGCCAGCTGCTTGGCCCACAGTCTTAACCTTGTTCTGTGAGAAACACCTGTATGAGTGGCTGGATAATTAATTCCATACTCCAGCCTTAGGATCTTCTGTTAAGATTAAATCAGATAAGGCCTCTGACTGTGAACAATATACCACTCTCTGGATTAGGTTTGGACCACTGAGGCCAGGTGGACATGGACTTCAAAACACTGCGTTCAGAGGGAGTGTGGTTTATTGGGAGCTTCTTACATGAAGAGACTATTGAGGCAGAGAAACGTTTTAGTGCTACGCTCAGGATATCCGAGTGTGGGGTCTGGGAGTATTAGTATGTGAAGTGTTAGGACTGGGCAGAATTGCCCCTGCCTTACTCAGTTCATTACGGATAGTAAATTGCTCTAAGATTACAGCATGGAGGCAGATTACATTCCTTTTTCGGGGGCGGGGTGGGGGGTGATTCATTAAAGGCATTTATCCAGAGAAATGGGCTTATTGACATTGAAAACTGAGACCAAGGTCACTTCAAGTTCTAGCAGGAGCATTAACAGTAATTTAAATATCGAAGACAAGCCTGTGACTCAATGCTGAGAGAGCCTTTTCCGTAAAGGTATGTGGACGTTTGCACTGAACCTTAAGATGACTCATCTTCAAGACTCTTGGAAGCCACTTGTTGATATCTAATGCATAAGCCACTGGCAATTATCAGACAATATGTCACCTGAAACGCGGAAGCTCATGTTATTTCAATAAAGTCTTCTTTCTTTAATCGTTACAAAGAGTTTACATATGTGCTTTGCTTCTGGTTAAATAAAAACAATCACTTCCTTACCCCCGACGAAAAGTATACCTTATTTGAACCTGGGCCAGACATGTCATCACCGGAGAAAGGGGGAAGAGGCAGTGTTGAGTTTTCCTAAACATTTCTGGTTCCCCATTGATAGAACCTGGAGATATTTATTTGGAACCTGTGTTTCTGCTGCCTGCAGTAATTGTTGCCCTCCTGGAAATGTAATTATGAGTGGGCCGTGACACCGAACTCTTCAAATTCATTCCATGTGACCTGATCTCAGTTATTCTCAAAACTTGGTCCAGGGCCTTCTTGGTCCATCACTTGTTCCCATTCGGTCAGTAGAGGTAGGAGCTAGAGGACAAGTGAAGTGACTTATGTGACCAAAAGTGAGGAAGCCGCTTTCCAAAGAGATTAGCTCCCTACCACAGAGAATTCTGTTTCTAAATTGTTTAAATTTGGTTTGCAAGGGATTATTTCATGATCCTGGTGCGCTTCCTGCATCTGTTTAGTCTTAAATGCTTCCTAAAACATTTTTCAAAATCCATGCGTGATTTTCTAATCCTCCCTAATACATGGACTACTTAAAATGCAACTCCTCTTATTCTTTTTTTTAATCCTAGCTTTGGAAACAAATGTGTGAGCCTTAAGAACGGATGAGAAAAATGAGAGAGAGCCATCGGAAGCATTGCTGGGTGATGGTGGTTCTCTTGTTCGTGCACCTTACAGGAAATTTCAATTTCCAATAAGAAAAGCTCAGGCATTGTCATCACGGCCTCTGTTTCTGTTGGGCAGGGGCGAAACAAATGCATTGCACTCCCTCTGCTGGCTCAGAAGCTGCAATAGCTCATTAACCAGATCTATATTTAGATGTAGTTCCCCATTAAAAAAAAAAAAAAAATGCTGTGTAGAAGAAAGAAGCAAA
This sequence comes from Panthera pardus, assembly GCF_024362965.1. Lineage (NCBI taxonomy): Eukaryota > Metazoa > Chordata > Mammalia > Carnivora > Felidae > Panthera > Panthera pardus. The sequence continues at coordinate 45,794,901 of NW_026526991.1, read as the reverse complement.
ACCTGGGACAGCTGCTAATTTTACTATTCATTTAAAATGTCAGGAAAAACAAATATCTGCCCAATGCAAATGGTTAAATGAGCAAGAAAGCCAGCAGTTTTTAGGCTTTTCGGCATTGTACTAGGAAAAAAATAAAGGCTGCCTCTTCCCTCCCCAAGGCGTATCTCCAACAGCCATTAAAAATTACTCCGTTCTTTTCCAATACTGAAATGATCTTTTCCCAGAGCTCAATGAGCAAATTAATAGAATAGTATGTTTCATATGTTTGAAACACTCCAGAGAAAGCAAAGGCACGGATTTGGCTCCGGGTGAGGGGGAAGAGAAAGGGTGTCTTTCTCCTGGTGTCAGAAAGGAAAACTAAAAGATCATCACACTGAAAGTCTATACCTCAGGGGAGGCCACTTTCATGCCTGAAGGCATGTTACCCACAAGCCTGGAAGGGAATCATAGCTCCGTGGAATTTTATGGCCCAGCAGACCTAAGAAGGCATGGTTGTACTCATGAGTGAGGACAGCCTACCAGGAGAGCAAGACGTTCCAGATGTCAGGGCATCCTGGGGGCCCGAGCCCTGCTTCACTCAGGTTCAACAGCATATTGAGAGTTTTCCTGCAAGGCAGATCTTCTGGCCCGGTTTTGCCCTCTTTACCTTCTTGCTTGCTTTCTTCCCCAGGCGTCTGGATGCTAACCACATCAGCTACGTCCCCCCGAGCTGTTTCAGTGGCCTGCATTCCTTGAGGCACTTGTGGCTGGATGACAACGCCCTGACAGAAATCCCTGTCCAGGCTTTCAGAAGTTTATCAGCACTGCAGGCCATGACTTTGGCCCTGAACAAAATACACCACATACCAGACTATGCCTTTGGAAACCTCTCCAGCTTGGTAGTTCTGTAAGTTTATTGATTCCCCGCCCCCCTTTTATACTTTTTAACTTTGGCCTTCAAGTGCCAGTCTTTCAAACCTTGAATAGGGACATTTTCAGGGAGGAAAACCCCCTGAACCCCTCCCCAAAATGACTCACAAATGTTCTAATTGTATAAAAGAATTCAACAGCTTTTAGCAAGCACCTGCTAAGTGCCAAGCACTGCAAGGCAAAGGTAAACTATGACCTGTGTCTTCGGGAAGCCGATGAATATTGTTCAGGCAATCCTCACGCTGTACAGTTAGTCCAGTGACTGAAGTTAATAAAAACTCCTTATTTCTGGTAATAGTTTATTATTCAGGTCAAACTGAAATATACCTTTATTACTTAATATTTTTTGAACCCCTACCAGGGGGGAGAGAAGTAACAACAAACCACTGACAGAGAGCTGTGCGTTTGTGGGGCTTTCTTCCTGATGAGTCTAGATTTCCCTAAGTAAACCAAAATGATTCTCGAGTACATTTGAAAAATAATCAGTCTTCTTTAAGAGTGTAGTGATATATAAAATCATTAAAAAAAATTTTTTTTTAAAAAACCAACTTCAGCTCAGGGCATGATCTCACAGTCTGTGAGTTCGGTGTCTGTGCTGACACCTCAGAGCCTGGAGCCTGGTTCAGATTTTGTGTCCCCCTCTCTCTCTGCCCCTCCCCTGCTCATGCTCTGTCTCTCTCTGTCTCAAAAATAAATAAAACCATTAAAAAAAAATTTTTTTTAAGAGTGTAGCGATATGTCCCCGGTAATATAATGGTCCCTCAAGGCTGATAGAGGAAGACAGCAGCTGCTCAAAAGGCTGTAAGATCAGTGTGCGTAGGAACTGAAGAGGGCTTCTTCTGCCCTGTTTCTTCCCTTTGCTCCACACCCGCCCCCGGCCTGCCACTGCCTTCCATTATTCCAGTTTTCTTGATTACCCGTCTCCCTTGTATTGTAGTACATCTTCCTTTGAGGGCTGGCCAGCTTCTTACTCCTTTCCGCATGTGTTGTATGTGGAAGATTGTCAGTAAATGTCACATGAAACCAACATGTACTTATTAGAATAAAAATCTTAGTCTAAGAGGATAACAAGTTTGGGGTGATATTCACAAATTTCTATACGGACTCTCACATATAAAGATGATGCTACCGACCCACCAGAGGCTGGGTATGTGCTTTAATTTTTTCCTCCCCCTGAGGGAATGGGTTTACAAGAGATCCACCCATTCTTTTTCACCCCGTTCTCCTTAAGCCCATTTTCCAAAAATCCCTTTGGGACTTGGTCCAGTTTTCAGTTATGTACACAGCTGCTCTCACTGGCCCTGACTTAACTGACTTACCATTGAGCCAAAGATGATAATTGTACACACTAATACTGCGTCGAGATAACTAATCTCCCTGGGCAGCCAAAAAAAATCTGATCACCATTCTCTGTGGCTAAAATTGTTGTTGCCTGTTAACCTGTGGCCCCACCCTGGGAATGTAGACATTATAAGCCAGGAGCTTTGCTAGAAAATATGCTTCAAATGCTTCCTTCCATCCTTCATTTGCCAAAGATGGTCAGAATCTCTGCTTAACATCCTACATCCCAAAGCCGTGTTAACAACCTGAACTTCCTTTTATCAGCATGTTGCCCATAGTATTATACACTCCCTGATATCTCAAACCCAAAAGATAAAACTGTCATTGCCTATTAAATTCTCGGGTATATAATCATCTATGGTAAGAGCGGATGGGTCATATAGACCTTTTAAAAAAAACAACAAAGTTAAACAAAGCATTTCTTATATATAATTAGTGCGTTCTTTACTCTAAGTTTCTTTGGATTTAATCAATCTGAATGCTGTGCCTAAGTTTCCCTGTGCAGCATGCCTTCCTGACTGTGTCTGTAATGTTCTTCTGCAGGCATCTCCATAATAATAGAATTCACTCCCTGGGAAAGAAATGCTTTGATGGGCTCCACAGCCTAGAGACTTTGTGAGTTGACCTTTTATTTGTTTCCCTTTTTTCAGTGTTTTCATGAGTATTCTGAAGGAATCAAAATAGCCTTAAAGTCAAACTTGCTGTTTGGTTTGGTTAATTGCCTGAGCTTTAAACAGATATTTACGGCAGCTTTATCTTACACACACACACACACACACACACACACACACTCACACACACACACACACACACAGAGCTAAGCAATAAAACTGATATTTTATTTTAATCTAACAAGAGTGGTAAATGAGTTAGAATCATTATAAACTAAATGAGATGTTCTCTACTGAGCAGTGACTGTTTGCTTAGGAATGTGTACTCTGTGTCAAGGATCAATTCTATACTGTCACTCAGGCTCACTATTCATGAGTCTAGCCTGCACTCCCTGCTCCGCGCCCCCGCCACCACTGCCCCCAATGAGAGGACACCGACCAGGCAAATGCCAGGACTCTCTAATCTGAGATGAACAGGTGTCTCATTAACAAACCACAAAGGTTCACACTAAAGCAATTCAAAAAACTAAAAAATAATAACAGCTACCATTTCTTGGGCATATCTATAACCAAATATTGCACTGCATGTTGGCACACATTGTTTCATTTAACAGCCATCTGAGGAGAGCAGCCATCACTGTCCCACTTTCTGCTCTAGTCAGGTTAAGTTATTTTACGAACATGACATATCTAGTCAGTAGCATAGCTGGGATTTGCTTCTTCCCTAGTTTGAGTCTGAAGTCCATGCTTACCAGTATACACTGCTTCCAAAGAATAGGTCAAAAGTTCAGTTCTGAATTGGTACCTATAATAAAAATAGAGTCCAGCCAGCTGACCGCCAAGAGCCTTTCCCAGAGGCACGGTGAGAAGAATTCTCATTGACCTCACCAGGCTCCAGCCGTTTCCCAGGGGAAGAGCTGCTACTCATTGCCCTAGCTGAGAGAGGTATAATGAGGGTAAGGTGACAGGCAGTGAGGGTCCTGAGTGTTCTGGAAGAAAGGGCATGCTTCCATTTGTGCCCCCTCTCACTCCCATATTTTTAATATTCAAATACAGTAAGTCACACAGGGCCTGAATCTACAATGTTGGCTCTGACCCAAGAGATACCAAAGACCATCTCTTCTGTGGCCTTGGAGCCCATTATTTATTTGAATACAGAGCTTAGCATTCGTACATGGTCGGTTTAGCTTCGAACCAGGTCTGGGTCTGGTGATTTCCTGAGGGACCATCTGTTGTTAGTGGTCTTCTCCAGGTCAATGAGTGCTCACGCTCTCTTTCCAGGGTTACTTAAATCACCCTGTGCCTCCTCTTAGAAGAGAGGAACCATCCTCATAAGGAGATGCCAAAGATGAACTTACCCAGGACTTTGAAGTCAATTTTATGGCATAAGCAAGCCATTCCCATGAGCTGCTTGGTAAAATTAGAATTTCTCCCTTATCCACACAGGGCTGGGCATGATATCTTAGCAATGCAAAGCACCTTCCAGTCCTTTCCAACAGAGGAGGAACAAAAAACAGTATTGGCTTTGAAGGGTGTTTCCATAAATAGTGTCTCCTTTATTCCCCCCGCCCACATTTGAGATGAAGACCTTGGATTTCATGTAAAGAGTAAAGCATTTCTGGGCAAATTCATATGAGTCTCATTCTCCCCCTCCCCTCCCCTCCCCTTGCCCAGGGCTACAGAGGATCAGTAAATTGGTTACTCCCAACCTCTTCCTTTCCCTCACTAGAAACCCAAGTAATTTATAAGGACCCAGTCCTCGTTTAATCAAAACAGAGCATCTGGAGAGATTTACAAACAGGAAGAAAATTTATGTCCACAAAAGACACGAGTTTCCTGCCTGCAGTATAGCTTAAGGATGGTTTGTGCCAGACAAGTAGGAATCCTGATTCATGTTTAACTCGGTCAAATTATCTCTCTTAAAATTAAAAAGCAATTCTTCTCCATAGAGGAAGATCTAACCACATCTGATTGCCTGACCAAAAGGTTTTTCTGCGTCATCTGGGAAATCTGACATTCCCAGAGACTAGGAGGCAATTACTTTTTCATACGAAGCTGTAGGCATAAGGTGGAGTAAGTCTATAAAGCGCTTGTGAGTAATGGAATTGAAAAGCCATTTGTGTCATAACAGATCGAGAAATTAATGTTTCAAAATTGTTTGGCCATTCCATCTCTGTGCCTGAAGGATAACATAGAGCTCTGCCTCACAGACCAAGGAAAACATACTTCTGATCTGAATCATTATTTGTGACCCTGAAGAAACTCTAGACCCGATGCCCTTCCTGAGAGTACCCAGTACCACATAAACCTCTCCAGAAGCAGGCTATCATCCTGGACCTCAGCCTGGGAGAGACACATGGACTCATCAGGAGTCAGGGACAAAGCAGCTCTCCAAAATGCCCTCTCAGGCGAGACTCTGAAACGCAGGGGGTAGGTCAGAGGGTGTAGGTGGGAACAAGAAAGGAGATGTGATTCAGGAGCCAGGACGAGAGCACACACAAGCGGGCAGCTTAGTGAGCCGGGTTCAGGTGAACGGCTACATCAGCAAGCAGCCAACACCTGGCCAAACGTCCCTTTTACTTGAACGTTAACACTGTCATCTGTCCCTCCCTTTTTTTAAATGCCTCTGTGCCACTGAGACTTGACTCTGAAATGTCTCATGATCAGTGTGATGACCAATTTTAATGCACATACTGGTCAGCAAGCCAAGAAAATCTCTTTCCATAAAGAGAAGGAATGAGAACTTTTATCAGTGATCCTGCCCCATTGGACGGCATGTTAACTTTCTCTGTATAAGTAGTATATTCGAATTTTTAAATGAGAAACTGAAAATACTATTTACTTATTTTCAGAGATTTAAATTATAATAATCTTGATGAATTTCCCACTGCCATCAGGACACTCTCCAACCTTAAAGAACTGTAAGTATTTAGGACAGATTTAATGGGAGAATTCTATTCTTTGTGAATTCACTTTAAAATATGTTTCATTATTGTACATAGTGTGACTGACTAGAAGATTTTTAAAAGCTTGTATAGGGGCACCTAGGTGGCTCAGTCGGTTAAGCATCTGACTCTTGATATCAGCTCAGGTAGTGATCTTGCAGTCTTGAGATCAAGCCCCAAGTTGGGCTCCATGCTGAGTGTGGAGCCTGCTTGGGATTTTCTCTCTCCCACTCTCTTTCTGCCCCTCCCCCACTCTCTCTCTCTCTCTCTCTCTCTCTCTCTCAAAATAAATAAATAAACATTTAAACAAATAAATAAGTTTGTATAAATAATGGTTAAGTAAACCTGTAATATATTTTAATTTACTCTACCATCAGATAGTCTTTTTTAAATTTATAATGGATTTCTCTAATATGTGTATATTAAAAAAAATATACATAGTTCTCTAAATCATACTCTTTTCCTAAGCTATATTTCCCCAACATTTATATACTTCATAGATTTATAGAAAATTGCTATGGAATTCAGTTATTTGCCAAGCATTTTGAAAAACAAACTTCTCTAGGCTGCATAAGTCTAGGACTAGAGAAATCAAATGCATGTGCCTAGTACTATGCTAGATGCTTTCACATACATTATTTCATATTCTTTAAATACTCTGTGAGTCATATTTAATTTTTAAAAACTTACAATTTTACTAAGGTAAAGCTAACTTTCAGCTCCTAGGTTGCATATATTGTCTTTTATGTACTAAAATTTAATTGCCTTTTCTTTGTACCTAAAAATATGAATAATGTATGAAAGGAATGTTCCAATATTTGGAAAGAAAAATAAACATAGAGCCTATCCTCTTGGCTGAGAGAAATAAGACACACAGCTAAAGGAGGCAGACAACAGGGCTTGTTTGTAAGAAAAAGCCTTTAGGAGGGGGTTCTCCCTCAGGAACCCCACGTGTGGCTGAACCGGGAAGTCATCGTGGTCTCTGCTTAGGCAACCCAAAGACTGTCACTCACCTTATCCAGCCACCGGCCCACATGGGACCCAGAGATCATTGACTCTGCCCCTCTGCCATTCAGACAACATTAGCACCGACAGAGGAGAGTCAATTTGTTATTACACACTCACTGAGCACCTTCCCTCAGCTCAGGAAATTTTGCCCTCATAAGGAGATTACTTAAATCTCTGCTTCACAGCAGCTTAAGTCAATTTTCTCTTCTCCTAGCTTCAAATGGGGTCAGAAGGAGTGATCATAATCCCCTCTCCAAAGATGGTTTCCTCTCTCTCAAGTTGTTATACAATGGTGCTCTATTGGATATTAACAGATGGAATTTCTTTTTATAACATTAGATTGTAAGTTTCCATAAAGCACAACTATTATTTTCAGATTCTTTATTCCTCTTTCAAGATAAGAGCTCGTGATTTCTTTTTCTCCTAGTGAGCACATAAGCTTCAAAATGCATAGAGGAATTTAACTGTATCCTCTAGTTACCAAAGATGTTGATTATTGCCACAGGAAGCGGGGGGGGAGGTACCATTACATAATTTTACCCTACACGTTATTTTCTAAAAAAAAATTTTCCCTCTCTTTCTAGAGGATTTCACAGCAACAATATCAAGTCAATACCTGAGAAAGCATTTGTAGGCAATCCTTCTCTTATTACAATGTAAGTGGCCATAGTTCTTTTTGATTTTTCCATCCTGAAATATAACACATAATGCACTTTTAAATATAATACAATGAGTGTCCTATATTTTTCCAAGTTTGGTCTTTGTCAGTGTAAGAATCTATACAGAGAAGTGTATGGAGAGATGTTTTGTCAGGTTTTAGCTGAATGCTAAAATAACATCAAAGATTCTTTTTTTTTATACCCTACAAGTGTGCATTGCATTATGCTTCGTATCTTCAGATGCCTTGTCTCACTTCACAAAAATCTTGTGAAATAGTTTTGCTTATCTCTATTTTCTAAGGAATAAAACTCATTTTCAGAGTATCAATGTCAAGGTCACCTAATCATTCAGAACTTAAATCCAAGTATACTCGAAATATAAATTATTACGTACAAATGGGAGTCCTTTACAGCAATAGACTCCATTGATGGTGGGGGTTTGGGGCATACTGGCTTATGCTAGGTTTCTATATCGATTTGTTACCAAGCCCAAGCATTGAGTCACATTTATAGAATTACAAGCTAGGTTGTAATCCTAGAAAGATGTGTATATTCTTAAAAGGTGTATTGGGGATTTATATGCCATCAAAGCATAAAATAGAGTTACAACTACAGCGTATAATTAATTGGTTATATGTTCACATTTTAGCAGAGACAGAAGACTGATCATCTGTAGACATACAGGAAGATGAAAATAGGCATTAGGATTGTTCTTTGTTAAAGACCCCTGGCAGATTTGGGGCGTAGTACTGGCCTGAGGTCTGCAGGAGGGGTCTTGGATATGCAGGAGGAGAGTAAGGACAACTGTTGAACCTGACTCTAGGGGCATTTCTTGGTAGATATTCATCCTGTGCCAACTTAAGAGGCTTTTTGGAACCGGGTAGCATCTGTCACCAATGAGCTGGAATCCCAATTAGCCCTGACAACTGAAAAAAAAAAAAAAAATACCATTCATCGTTTCTGAAATATGTTGACAGTATGTTGGCAAACTAAGGGTTTTAAAGTCTATTGCCAATAAACATTAGGCCTCATTAGAGAGTATTTACATATTAAGAGTTGGCAAATTGCATTGCCTTTGCTTCTTTTTCCTTGCAGCCACAAGCCTGGGTTTGTTTTTTTAATCGCTCTTTTGATATGCTAATACCACTTGAGAAAGGACTTGAAGCCCCCAAAATTTATTAGTGCTTCTATCCAGTATTTTATGGTATTCACTGTTTTCTCCCTGAAACTCTCCTCTCCTTGCTTCTGCCTCTATCTCTTGCCACTGCCACCCCATCAAGGATCCCCAGCTCCCACTCTGTGTGAACGCTTCCCTTGTCCTGTTGGCTACCCAGTCCCCATGTCTACCTCTATGGTCCCCGTCCTCCGTGTGACTTCTTTTCATGCCCACTGCCCCCAGCCTCTGCCAGCCACCACCTCGACATTTTTGCCACCCTCCCTGCCTCTACCGCTAACAGACCTGTCACCCTGAAGCACAGCATCTGTCACTCTCTTGCTGTGAAACATACAGAGATTCAGGATTGTCTATAGTGAGTCTCCTGACCAGCTCCCCAAAGCTCTCCTCAATTACCATATGCCATAACCCAGATGGACTAAGCTATCCTCATAGAACAAAACTCTTTTATTTCCTTTGCTCCTATGATTCCATCCCCTCACAATGCTTATTGAAATTCTGTCTTCCTGGGCCCATTTCCAATGATATTCCATTAAGGTTTTCCTGATCTCACAAGAAAACTCCCTCCTAAGAACCCTTTAACTCCTTATTTGTATTTGTGATACTTAGGTACACAAGCATGTGTATTCATATCTGCCCAGGATACATACATACACACGTATGAACACAATTATATACATACAAGCATATTGTCTAGATAAGGGACAGTGTCATATTATGATGAAAACTCCATTTTTAATCATAAGACCTTCTAGCTCTAGCTCTTTCTCTTACCAATTGTCTAACCCAAGAGAAGAGGTTGGAGGGTAAGAGGACAGAAGGGGACTTAGGTTGGTTGGGTGACAATTCTATCCCAGGTACTATACCAGATGTCACACAAGCATTAGCTCTTTCAATTTTTACACAAACCCTACAACTAAGATTTATTATTCCAGCTTAACAAATTAGGAAAGTAAAGCTCTGGGAAGTAATGTACTTGCCAAAGTATCTGAGCTTTAGTTTCCTCCTCCAAAAATTAGATAAATAATATCTAAGTATCTGTGCTATGGATCTCATAAAGCTGTTGAGTAGACCAACTGAGCTATACATGTGAAAGTACTTTATCAACCAGGACGTGGGGTGCTGCTATTTATTTGTTCTGTCCCAACTGATGCCAAGCTTCTTTAGGGCAGGGACATTTTACCCATCTGCAAACTCCCAGAATCTAGCGTAATGTCAAGCACATAGTAGATACTTAATTACGGCTTCCCTAGTGAATCAGTCTCTAAATTCCTACAGTACCGACCCTCATACTTTGAGCACAGTAGACACCAATAAATATTAGTTGAATTTCATTGAACTAGGATGTGTCAACTGAGAACTTTTTGTAGGGCTCCATTGACCAGACAATTCAAATACCATTACATTGAAAACATCTGTAGGACAGCCTGGGTGGCTCGGTTGGTTCAGTGTCTGACTCTTGATTTTGGCTCAGGTCATGATCTCACAGTTCATGGGATCAAGCCCCACGTCAGGCTCTGTGCTGACAGCGCGGAGCTTGCTTGGGGTTTTCTCTCTCCCTCTCTCTCTGCCCCTTCCCCACTCATGCTCTTTTCTCTCTCCCAGAATAAATAAGTAAACATTTTTTTTAAATCTGTAAAACAAAATATCATTTAAGTTCTAATAATGTCTTACCTTTAAAAGCAGTCATGAATTTTTTTAAAAAACTAAATGTCACCAAAAAAAAGCAGAGTAGCAAATTTTCTCTCAAATAATTTGAGGAGTCCTTCTTGTATGTTGTAAGACTTGACTAACTTTCATATAAATATATGTACTCATCTTTGTTTATTTAATGATATGACTGGCAACCCCTTGAATTACCTTCTTGCCACTTGATGAATGGTCCACGGATGTTGGAGGAAGAGGAAGATTTTTAAGTATACCTATAGTCTGCTCACTTGCTTTTCTCCTTAGTAACTATCACTCATGCCTACCTTGTTATCAGAAATTTTCATTTTTATATAGTATGGATTTCTTACCCAAAGCCTCCTCATGTGAGTTAAAACATTTTTGAGGTTTGCCTGATACCAAGTAATTGGGATGTTATACAATATAGTATAATCACGGTTACACACACTTAATATAGTCCCTGAAATTTTGAACAGGTATTCATTTGTCATTCAACTTTTATACTAAGACATTGGTGTTTGGATTTTTTTCAGACATTTCTATGACAACCCCATTCAGCTTGTTGGAAGATCCGCTTTTCAACATTTACCTGAACTAAGAACACTGTAAGTTTTTCTCTTGCAGATCGCTTTCCCTTGTAGGGTTGTTGTAAAAACCACATGCATATTTTAAGTTAAAGTGCTTTGAAAATGGCACTAAAATTACCCCTTTCTGGAAACTTCTTTTGATAGTACTCATGTACCCCTCCTTCTAGGACTTTGAATGGTGCCTCACAAATAACTGAATTTCCTGATTTAACTGGAACTGCGAGCCTGGAGAGTTTGTAAGTACTCGAATAGGCTCTTGACTTGGCCCAGCACACACACTGCCCTTGAAGCCTGACCAGTCTTAAAGTCAGTGAATAAAAATATGTCACTGTGCAATGCCTGAATAAAAGAATTATGTCTGGTTTGTGTTTCAACAGGACTTTAACTGGAGCACAGATCTCATCTCTTCCTCAAACCGCCTGCGATCAGTTACCTAATCTGCAAGTGCTGTGCGTATCAGGAAGGCAGTAACATTGTGTAAACAGGCAACTTCCATCTAGGAGCAAAATGGCAGGCGTTATTTCAATAATGCTTTAAAAGGGGAGAAAGTTCTTTCCTTGCAGGGCTCCAGCAGGTCGGTCCTCCCTCACCCCCGTGGGGGGTTAGGGAATTGACTCTCTCATGTGACCCCGGTAATGGTGGCGGCACACCCTTTGTTCCCAAGTTCCATCCAGTCTCCCATTAGAGTTTCAACTGGCACACGTTTCCTGTCAGAAAATGGATATGAACAAGCCTAGATAACTTAATTTCCCCTTCTTTGCAGAGCAGAAAAAAATTACCTAATGGATTAAAAACCCAATATGGATGCCAAAATAAAAAATTAAGTTATCAGACCCATACAAACCTTGATAAAGGTGACCAAACATTCTTCCGGTATAGTTGTGGGTGCCATGTTCTAGTGTTTCCTCTAATGGTTAAACAGCTTGCATTTATTATTTCTGTTGACTTGGGTTGTTGGTTTTTTTTCCTCTGCCTTTCCCTTTCTGAAAAGTAGTTTATAGGAATTTGAAGAGCTTTGTTTTGACCTTCCATTTTCAGCCCTTCCCCTCAACTCCCAACCCTATTACCATCCTCTCATGCATTGTGGGAACTTAATGAATGGACCCTTAGTCTCCAGTCCTGGCTGTGTTCTCACAGAGGAGACATCTGTGTCAGTTGAATGCCTCTAATTCCACCACAGGCTTCACCCAGTAGCAGAGGTACAAGCAGCACTACAAGTGTAAGGGGAAGAATGGGAATGTCTGCCATAATGATTCTGCCTTCCCCTCTCCCCAGCCCCCTAGCCACTTCAGACTTCAGTTGTTCAGTGATAGGAGATTGTAATAACACCACGTGACAGCCTTGGAGTCAGTCATTTGTGTGTAAAGGGAGGGAACATAGAGTAAGTCTCCTCCTCTTCTCCCACATCGCCCTCTGAGGTGTAGATACAGATGAGGAAGCTGAGAATTAGGACAGTTAAGCACATTTGTCAAAGTCACACAGCAAGAAAGTAGCAGAGTCCAAATTCAAATACAGGCAGTTTGATTGAATACCAGGAGAGAGTGCATGAACACCAGGTAGTGGAAATCTTAGGGGCCATTTTAGAATTCTGCCTACCCACCCAAAATGGCATAATTACCCTCATTTCTCAAGGAAACTGGCTTAATAACATGACTAAGATTTCACAGGCTATAGCTAATACTTAAGGAGCCAGCATTTAAACTGCATCTGTCTCCACTATGTCACATAGCAAATGGTAAACCACCCAGGTCTAGAATTGCATAAATTGGCTAAGAGCAAAGTCCCTGGTCTGTTTTTCTGGTTCAAATCCCGTCTCTCTATACACCAGCAAGAGATCTTGAGCAAGTTATTTATCCCTTCTGGGGTTCCATTTCCCAGTCTATAAAATAGAGACATAGCCATTTCCTTCAGAGGATCATCATGAGGATTAAATGAATTACTACATGTCAGACACTTATACCAGCACTGGAACATCGTAAACTCTCAGGCAGTGTTAGCTCTTATCAACTTCTTTCTCATTTCCCTTAAACCATTATTCTTTCTTCAAGCTATTCTTTCCTCAAGCTGAAACTTGAAAGGTCTGAAAGAATACAAATCCATTAACCACAGAAGCTTGTCATTTTCAAAGCACTTCAACCTGTAATTTTGATTTGTTCTTCACAACACTGCAAGATCAGCAGGTATCTTCTCATTTAAGGAGAGAACTAAAAAAGGTATAATGCTTTGACCAACATATTGACGAAGTTGAAGAATCCAAGTTGAGGCTGAGAATAGGACTCAGGGTCCCTACCTCTACTACAGTCTACTTTATGTTCTGGAAACATAGGTCTGCGAGCTTCCACCCTTTGGCTGAATCATCCACTGAGTACCTATACATGAAGAAACTGCCCCCAAGTTGCCTCACCTCCATGGGAATTCCCTGGCTGTGTGTGGCTTTCCCCACTAAGTAGCTGGTGATCTTAAGCAAATTATTTCACATTGTATGGTGATAATCAGTGTCTCCCTCATAAGGTGACCACAGGTCAAATGAAATAATTTAGGTAAAGCTGTAAACATGGTGTCTATATTTAAGAAGTGCTTCATCAATGTTAGCCATGAAAATCATTAGGTAGAAGGTAGGTAGAAGGTGACACTGGGTCTTTACATGGAAGAAGGTTTTATGTATCCTCTACTAAGAGGTGCACAGGAAGGATTTGTCTCCTTGCAGTGTGTGGAGATGAGTGAACCAAATTATTATCAGCTTTGATGATATGTATGTCCATTTTATCACATTTACTACTTTTTAAAAATATACACCGAATTTTTAACCAGGTGTATTTGTGCGTAGGTGTGGGGTATGGTTTTGGGTTTTTTCATATTTTGTTTGGTTTAGTTTGGTCTTTCAAGCCTCTAGTATAAACTACAAACTTGTGTTTGCAAACAGCTTCATTTGCATTATTTGTGTGTGGTAACTGAACTGTATTTCTATATGAATTCCATTTATTCACTAAATGTAGAAAAAAGTGATCAATTACAAGAACAAGATAATTTAAAAGCCTCTTAGAAAACAGTATGGATTTTTCAGTTCCATGGTGGCGATCTGGTTTTAAGAATTAGAATCAGGCATGAAAGTGTGTTAGTTGATTAGCCGATAACTTTTAAAACATGAGACAAGATTTTTTTTAAATATCTATGTTACTTTATCTACCAGCTTTCTTTTTTTAAGCTTTCTGCAAATTACCATGGCTTGTTTTAGATTAGTTATATTATACTATAAATATGTCCAGATGTTTTTGTTATTCTGTAATTTGTTGAGTTTTGGCTGAAGACTTTCTTAGATTTTTTTCCCCCTTGTAGTGATTGATTTCAAAGTTAGTGCTATGTTTTGACTTGTTGTTGGATTTTTTTTTAGCTGATTAGAAAAGAACCAACAATGATTCTCTTAGCTGTAGAGATATAGCAGCTCCTAGAAAGAGAGACACAATTATTTAATTTAATTTGGACTCATTTCAGCAAGATAATAGCTAGAACATTGTAGATCATCACTAACAAAATATAAATAAATTTGTTAAGTAAATTATTTAAATCAATTAAAGAAGTACAACAGCCACATTTCAGTAAACGTTTGGATCTATGCTTAATCCAATAATGCCTCTGACTACCTGCTCCATGTCAGGGCTGGGGAAACGTTCAGAGTCTGCCTTTGGGAGATATATCATCTTGGAGAGGAAAGGAGAGCAAAGCATGTTTCCTTAAGATTAATATATAACAGATTTTCCCTTTTGTACCTTCTGTTTTTCAGAGATCTATCTTACAACCTGCTGGAAGATTTACCCAGTTTTTCAGTCTGCCAAAAGCTTCAGAAAATGTACGTCTATAATAGTTTCTAAGCCACTTAGCAAAGAACAAGAGCCAAAACTCACTTTTCCAGGGGTCATTGGTTTGCTTGCCCTGCAGGTCGCTGGGGAGGCATTTGGTGCTTTTCCCTTCTTATACACACAAGGAGTGACTGTGTAGGATGCCTATTAAGTTGGGAAACACAGATAATATTATTTTTCTATGCATTGTACTGTAAGTAAAGCATTTATTATGCTTTTTTTCTTTCTTCCCCCAAACTTGGTGATATAAGAACTGAGTTTATTTGAGCTTTGGAATTTTTCTAAACTTATATATCCAGTGAGTGACGTTACTTTTAAATACAGGAAGGACTTGGGTTTGTTGGGGTGTTGGTTCCACATAGTCATCCTTAGAGGAGGTGCCCTATTTGTCTGTCATATTTGAGGTGCCATGGATGCTACTTACACATGAAACATGCTAACCTTCTTGCCTCCTCTACAAAGGATCAGCCTTATTGCTTTTTTTCATGTTTATTTATTTATTTTTTCGAGAGAGGGAGAAAGTGCACGCAGAGTCAGAGAGGGGCAGAGAGAGGGAGAGAGAAAATCTCGAGCAGGCTCTGCTCTGTCAGCCAGAGCCCGATGAGGAGCTTGTTCTCAGGACCGGGAGATCATGACCTGAGTCCAAACCAAGAGTTGGATGCTTAACCAACTGAGCCACCCGGGCGCCCCAGCATTATTGCTTTATAGACATACTTCGGTTTTGATCAAAACAATATTAACCATCTGGGGTGCCTGGGTGCTCATGGTTTCCACTCAGGTCATGATCTCATGGTTTTTGCGTGACGGAGCCCCCGTCGGGCTCTGTGCTGACAGTGACAGCCCTGCTTGGGATTCTCTCTCTCTTCTTTCTTTCCCTCTCTCTCTGCCCCTCCCCCACCCTCTCAGTCTTCCTCAAAATAAGTAAATAAACTTAAAAAAAAAAAAACAATATTAACCATCGGTCTTTTCCCACTTAATTTTTCCCTGAATGCCTTTGGGTGATTAAGAGGGAAAAAGAAAGACAAATCCGTCTTTAAAAGGTAAGGATTTGACTCTCTTGAAGACCCCCAAAGAATACTAGAATGACTCACAAGGCAGAGCCAGCAGGCGCCAAGTGATTGAATGATGATGGCATTTGGAATATAGTTTTACATCCACCCGAAAGAACTCGTTGCTCTGAAAGAGCGGCAACGCTTAAGTGTATAAATTGGAATGTTCTTCTTTAAACAAAACAAAAAATTTTTAATCAGTCACTTGACACTCATATTTCATGTGTTCCTTTGATTGAGGGCAGGTAATCTTTCTGTAGAAGTACTCCGAAAACTAATCTTTGAAACCAGTGACTTTGAAATCAATCTTTGGAACTCTGTCGTTTCAGAGACCTGCGACATAATGAAATCTTTGAAATTAAAGTTGACACTTTCCAGCAGTTGCTCAGCCTCCGAGCTCTGTGAGTACTGCCTGCCAGCGCCTTTCCCAACACAGAGCGCTTTCTTTCTCTTTCGGGTCTTCCCCAATGTTTTCTTTCCACTGGACACTGGAATTGTTGGGCTTTCGTGCCTGTATTTGCCATCAAAGGGCAAGTATCCTGCTCGTGATAATTTCCAGGAGTATATTCAAAAGTAGTAAATTTGCAGTCTGCTCTCTGATATGAAACTTGAATGAAGAGGAAGGAGGCCAAGCTGTTGAATCACCTACGAAATGCGTTTCTGTCAGCAGCCTGGAATTGGTAGGGATTTCCACACGGAAATGGGATGACCACACAATACTTCCTGCCCATTCGTTTTTCCTGGGGAAACAGTTTTCAAGATGTGTCTCAAAGTGCTTAAGAGCCGTCATGGGGCCACCGTCAAGAATGCAGGTTCCAGGTCCTTACCTGCCTCATGAGTTAGAATCTCTGAGGTGGTTCAGGTGGGTCCCGACGATCTGCTTTTTAACAAGTACCCTAAGGTTTGAGCACAACTGCCCTGGAAAGGCTTCTGTTGATCAGATGAGTAAGAATTGTAAATACAGTATCTAATTCCATTTTATGAATGAAAACACCATGTATTAACCATAAACTTAAAAAAGAAAACCTTGGTAACAGATTGTTTTCTGTGTCAGTTAAGTCTTTTTCACCTCCAAACTGAGTTTCAATGTAGTTTTGATGAATAATGACAATATAGAATGTTTAAACTCGGTATATTTTGATAAAACCCCCTTTTTCCCTAAGGTTTTTCTTTCTTCTTTTTTTTTTAATGTTTATTTTTGAGAGAGAGAGAGAGAGAGAGAGAGTCAGAGCATGAGTGGGGGAGGGGCAGAAAGATTGGGAGACAGAATCTAAAGCAGGCTCCAGTCTCCGAGCTGTCAGCACAGACGTGGGGCTCGAACTCAGGAGCCATGAGATCATGACCTGAGCCAAAGTCGGAGGCTTAACCGACTGAGCCACCCAGGCGCCCCCTAAAGTTTTTCTGAATACTTAAGAGACTATATCCTTGTAAAATAATACTATTCCTCAAAACATTTTAAATTTACCTTTAAGAATCATCTTCTAAAAATTTACCTTGAAAACTATCTCGTTCTGAATTTAAGTATGTTGCCCTTCCCATTTGTTTTATATCAGCTTGTGAAGTTCTTCTACTTTTTTTTAAATAAATGTAAAACAAAAAATACATTACCTCCTTTCATTACCTGCCTTTTTCATCCAGTTGGAGTTCTGGCTGTTTCCAAAGGTCAGTTCCATTTTAAAAGGCTGAAACAGTTGGTAACACTCTATTATGTCATTGAATTTGCTAATAGAGTAGAACTTAAATGTTCTCATCAAAAAAAAAAAATTTTTTTCATATGCACATGAAATAGAAGACTGATCTCTAACGATAGCAAAAGAATGGGATCCTGAAGGCTACATGTATGAGTGTCGCTGAATTCTTCCAGCCCCTTAGACCTCACATCCATCACTCACCCAACTCTGCCAACTCCAGTTCAGCTGCTCTTCTGCCACTGGCCCATCATGGGTCTCCACTCATCCATCCCATTCTCTAAAGAGAATCTTTCTCAAACAGAAGTCTAATCATGGTACTTTCCCTGCTTCAAGAATCTTTTTAGTCCCCTATTGTCTTCAAATCCACACCAGACTTCCCAGCACCACCTTCAAAATCTGACTCCAACCTCCTGACTCTTACCCAGGTATTCCAGTCCCCTGACACATGGTGGCCATTTCCCCTATTCCTGTTGCCCATCGGATTCCTCTCCACCCTTGACTCGTCCCCTGCCCATGCCACAAGAACAAGATCTGCGAGCCCACTCCACTCTGATGCACTTTGCACGTTCTCTGCTACGGGACTCAACACTCAGCTCTGCCACGGGTAGACTATGCCCTGGCCCCCAAATGACAAGAACTCTTTTATCTTCTTATCCCCAGGGTCAGGTGCAGTGGCTCTCATTATTTACTTAAGAATTCCAAACATATTCCAAGCGAAACATCATCAGGTTCTCTGATGTCAGTTAGCTTGAGTTTGAATCCCAGCTCCTGAGATTATTCTGTGACTTTGAGCAAGTCACTTAATACTCTGTGCCTCTCTTCACACCAGTAAAATGGGGCTAATGACAATACCTACCTCTTAGAGTTGTGTTAAGGGTTATGAGACAATACGTGTGAAAAAACAACTCATAACCCAACCTGGCACATGGTAAATATGCAATAGTATCATGATGGTGTTTGTTGTTATCATTATTACAACAAGTATATATCCTCTTAAGATGTATCAGTAAGGGTCTTGGCAGGAAATGGTGCAAATGAAGAGACATTTGCATAGGTGGTGGTGGGGAGTAAGCAAGGGATGGGCTCTCGGGAACCAACAACATGGCCAAGACTGAGGCTAACGGAACACAGGCACAGAGAAGGGATGCTGTGGTTGAGAAACATGCAGCTGCCACCAGACAAGATTCCAAAACAGAGAAGGAGCACAGGTGCCCAAGTTGTCTCTCCTGGGCTTCTGACTGCAGACAGTAGGGAGCCCCTGGGCACGTGGCCTGCAGGGTCAGCCCCAGGCACAGAACAGGGTAGGAGAGTGGAAGTGGCTCCTCCCGGGGCTGCTGCGAACATTCCAGCACACAGACATACCAACACAAGTGGAATTACAGTCCTTTGAACATACAAATTCTCCCATATTTGTTTTAAATCCAGTCAAATTGCTATAAAGCCCCATGGCAGGACTTGGCCTATACTCCTGATAATTCCTCTCTGTGAAGCTCCCTGGGCACCCATGTTCTACTCACAGCCACCAGAGACTTTGACAGATGGCATGACTTGCTTCCTTCACTGGACATAAGTTTTATGAGCAGCTCAGGAGAAGACTGTGTCCTCACTCAATTACCCAACCCCCAAATGTGGCTCCCCCACTGCTTCCCTACCATATCCTCCCCTTGTTAGCCAAAATTTTTTTCTGTTCTGGCAGCAGGAATGGATCAAAATAAAAAGCCTTCCAGTTTCACCCAGTTTAGGGAGACTTTCAAAGGAATATAAATGTTCTTCGAATACCATTTATCCAAGATAATTCAAGAGGCTCAGTACCATAAATAAATCACTCATTTGTGCTAGAGAAGTTGACAGTGATCACTTTCAGTTTCCTCAAATGTCTATACCTTAGTTATACTTATTAGTTAGGCATTTTAAAAATACAAGTTTTAAGTTCATTGTTTCTTTTTTGAAATGTGGAAGTTCTTATTCCTGCTGAATCACCTACATTTCAGTGTGTATGCGTGTGCATGTGTGTATCTGTTTAGTGAATTTTATTTCTCCATAAATTGTAGGTTTTCTTTTATCAAAGGATTTTATTTCCAACATATTAGCACCCTTTTATATTTATTTTGCAGCTAAGAATTTAAATGTACATCTCCTTTACTGGGAATTTATTTATTTTTTAATGTTTATTTATTTTTGAGAAAGAGAGAGAGAGAGAGACAGAGCGTGAAAAGGGGAGGGGCATAGAGAGAGGGACACACCGAATCCAAAGCAAGCTCCAGGCTCTGAGCTGTCAGCCTGGAGCCCAACACAGGGCTCAAACTCATGAACCAAGAGATCGTGACCTGAGCCAAAGTCGGATGCTTAACCAACTGAGCCACCCAGGTGCCCCTTATAAAAAAAAAAAAAAAAAAAAAAAAAAACCTTCTCTGTGTGGGGCCTGTGTGGCTCAGTTGGGTAAGCATCTTACTACAGCTCAGGTCATGACCTATGGCTCAAGTCATGATCTCATGGTTCTTGAGTTCAAGCCCCATGTTGGGCTCTGCACTAACAGCACAGAGCCTGCTTGGGATTCTCTCTCTCCCTCTCTCTCTGCCCCTCCCCTGCTCGCTCTCTCTCTGTTTCTCAGAATAAATAAACATTAAAAAAAAAAAAAAACTTCTGTGTTTCTCTTAAAGCCTGACATATCTGACAATGTACACAAAGTGTTGCTGCATTTCATTACATTTCCAGGGACATTTTATCTACTTCACATTTACTTGCTTGTCAGTGGAAGAGCCTCAGAAGTTCCTGTCTTACTGCTCCTCTATCCCTACTCACCTCAGAGACACCCTAATAAAATTTTACAAGCATGTTCAAGTCACCTTTTTCACAGAGAATAAAATCTAAAATATCCACCTGAATGATTTCTCCTTGATTGATTTAAAACAAGATTGATTTCAAGTCCGTTCTTTAGTCATTTTTACTACTGATATCTTTATCTGATGTGATCAACTAATTGTTTTGCCCTGAATGGAAGCTAAATTTTGGTAAGAGAATGAATATATATGGTAAAACTTCACACCATCTTTTTAAAATATCATCCTCTCACTTGCCTTGTATATGTATTCTTTTTTTAAATAGGAATTTGGCTTGGAACAAAATTGCCGTTATTCATCCCAATGCCTTTTCCACTTTGCCATCTCTGAGAAAGCTGTGAGTATCTCATGACTTGTTTATGGCATATTTTAAGAAATTGGGGGCCACTTAACTTCCTCACAAATGTCGGTGTTGCTGAAGAAACCGCCACACACAGATTGCCCAGCCCTCAGTTCTCTCCACACTCGAGTGAAGTCAGACCAGGGAGGAACCCTGCCCCTCCAAGGCCATGTGGGCCCTGACTGCGTATTTGAAGAGCTGGGTGACAGCTGTTCTGCTTATTGAAGTGAAATTTTCCACTTTCGCCGAGCAGTCAGGTGGGGTGGAATAAGATGTCATTTCAGTCCCAAAGGGCTTTCATTTTATATTTGCCATCCCAAGAGAAAACTTTCCTGTCCCGCGTTTCCTCCCCTCTGGGCCTCTGAACCCTTTCCTCACCCCTCTCCAGTGGCTAGCAGAGAAAGAAGGAGCTAGTCAGACAGAAGTTAAGGGGAGGATAGGGAATAAACCTGACAGCATCTTCCCCCTCATCCCTAACTTATTCCAGTCAACATCTCTTTTCAAATTAAGTGTAGCGCCTTCTATGGATTTTTGATGTCCCCACCTGGTAAAATACAGCTTATTATAGAAATTACAATTTGGATGCAATTAGGACATTTTCCCCCTGCAATTCTGATTGTAAATAGACATGTTATCAGTAGCTAAACCCACAATGGTTATTTTTACCATGGAGGGTACAGACCCTGCTAAGAAGTTTTTATGGAGGAGTTTAATAATCTTTAAGTTGCTTTTTTTCAACATGGACGCTTTCTGCTAACACAGATTAAAAGCCAATTGTTGTTTGATGTTTTGCAGGGACCTATCGTCCAACCTCCTGTCGTCTTTTCCTGTAACTGGGTTACATGGTTTAACTCACTTAAAATTAACAGGAAATCATGCCTTACAGAGCTTGATATCATCTGAAAACTTTCCAGAACTCAAGTGAGTTTGTCATTAAAACTAATAAGATACATTTGTGGCCATGCGAAATAATAGACGTGTTATAGTAGTTTTCGAAATTTATGAGGTCAAGGGACTCTTTTGAATTGCATTTCATGCCCTCAAGTCCCCCACCCCTGGGGCATTGTTAGGATAAGCCCTGAGGGGAAGAACGTCTTCCTGACCACATTTCCTTTCTTTCTCAAAGATGCCTCCCAGAATCTTAGCGTTCATGGAAAGAGTTTGAAAACCATTGATCCATGGGGTATAAACTAGGACACATAATTAAATAACATTATAATATTATTGTCGTACTGCTTACATTTCTAAATTTATCTAGCTTGTTATATGTTCTAATAAAATGTACTAAATTTATATTTCTTTGAAGAAGTAATGCTCTTTAAAACTTGCTATGCTTATTATTGTTAAAAAAAATCCCTTGAAAGACTATATATGTATATACACATATATATTGTGTGTGTGTGTGTGTGTGTGTGTGTGTGTTTATAGATATATTTTTAAACCACGGTACATTTTACATACTTTTAAAACTATAACCCCAAAAGAGAGTTTGTAAAGTAGAAGAGAGTAAAAATCTAAAAATATCCCCTAAACAACTTTTTTTTATTTCCTTCCAGACTTTGTTTCCAATGTATTTTTAATTGTTAGAATCACAGTACATATACCGCTTACATCATGTTTTCCTTACTTTCCATTATGTCATACTATAAGCACTTTTTAATGGTGCTACAATTTTCCTAGCCGTCGTTTTTTTAACCTTTTTATTATGGAAATTTTCAAGCACCAAAGTAGAGAAAATAATATAATATATGCATCACTCAACCTTAGCAATTGTCAACATTTCATGGCAATAATTTTTAACAACTCCGTTGTTATTATAAATAGTTCTGTAATGAACATCTTTATACACATAATTAATATTTTAGATTATTAAGGCTAAAATCCAAAGACAGAATTATTGAGTGAAAGAAGATGAACGCTATATTTAATAATCCATTTCTTTAAGTGTGTGTTTTTTGTTTGGTTTTGTTCATTTAAAGGGTTATAGAAATGCCTTATGCTTACCAGTGTTGTGCATTTGGAGCATGTGAGAATGTCTATAAAATTTCTAATCAATGGAATAAAGATGACAACAGCAGTACAGATGACCTTCATAAGAAAGATGCTGGAATGTTTCAAATTCAAGGTAAGTCCTATTATGTCACAGTGATGAAATTTTATCTACAATGGTCTTGAAAAGTCATCAAACAGGTCATCTGAACTCCAGACAAGTCCTTATGTAACCAGCCCAGCAAGTTGGAAATCAATCCTACTATTTTTTTTTTTTTTAAGTTTATTTATTTATTTTGAGAGAGAGAAGGAGCAGAGCTGGACACGGGGCAAACTCATGAACTGTGAGATCATGACCTGAGCCAAAACCAAGAGTCAGACGCTTAACTGACTGAGCCACCCAGGTGCCCCTCAATCCCACTACTTAAAGACTCCCAGAGAAAGAGAAATATCCCTTAGGATCATTCTAAAGGTTCATTTTTTTCTGGAAGTGATTTCTTAATACAGTACTTGTATTTATAATTAGATCTCCCTTGGCATATACTGTCCTCAGGGGTAATTCTTAATATTGATGTCAGTATTTCCGTAAGATTTTAAAAGGGCCTCATCCTTATGGATATATTTTTTGTACATGTTTCTGAGTACTTTTCTCCAGAAGATAAAAATCCATTTTTATTCTTATGGCCTGGGAGGAATGGACAACATAAGCATTTAGATGCCTCCATATGTCAGTAGAAAGGCCTAAGAATCCAACTTATTATCCAACTAATTCTAAAACCTTCTCCCCTCCCACCCCCCATAGGGGTATCTGTCAGGGAGGTGAAATGAGATAATGTCTGTAAAGCGCTTGGCTTTCCTTGAAGTAAGACCTTACTTAAACAGACAGCAATGCACCTCAAACCACACCTGTGATAATGAGGAGGCACCATGGCAGCCCCCACTTTCCTTTGCCTGCCAACCTTGCAAGTTTGCACACAGTCCAAACAGACTGGCTTTTCTTCCTTTGGACCCTAATGATTTGTTGATTCCCAAGCAAGTGTGTCTGTCTGATTCTGTCTGTCTGCACGTTACCTTAACGTTTCTTCCTGTAAACATACCAGTTTAAGGAGCAGATATTTTGGCCCTTGGCTTTTTTGTTTTAGGCCACAGCATGTGTCTTTTGCTCTTGTTTTTTCCTTAGTTTTTGCTCTCCCTGCTTCATCCATGCTAATTTCTACTATATTTATTAACTCTACTATATTTATTAACTTAATTAAAAAAAATTAAGAGTGCCTATTATGTGCCAGAAGGTACACAATGAACAAGAAAAACAAAGTACTTCAAAGGAGTTTATTTTCAAGGGCAGCAATTCTGTATGTTAGATCACAAAACTCCTATTTTATGAGTAGCTAAACTAAGCACCACGCAGTAACTTGATTTGCCCTTTGTTAAGCAGAATTCCCCAGGAAAGATTGAAACTTACTATACCTGATTCTCCCTCTTGTGCTCAGAGAACACAGCCCAGGACATTTGCACTATAGCTATCTAACTGTTTGGTAATTGGATAAAGAGAGGCCCACAGCCTCTCTCTAATTTAAGTCAGTGCAATTTTGTGCTGTCATGAGCTAAGAACAGAATGGTAGAGCTAAAATGTTATCACCGGGAGCCTGGGGTTACCCCTTCCTTACCCTCAGTTCGTCTGGAATACTATGTCATAGAGTAGCTTGATTAGAACTTTATAATAGACTTGCAACTTTATAATAGACTTGCAAGAAAGCCAGAGCCCAGGGAAAAGTGGGATGTCTGGCCTTCAGTTCCCTTCAGTCCCTCAAGGACAATCCAAGACTTTCTTCCCTGGAAGGTAGACCCCAAAACAAGAGCCAGAACTCACCATTCCAGGGCTTCTCATTCCTGCAGATGAGCGTGATCTTGAAGATTTCCTGCTGGACTTTGAGGAAGACCTGAAAGCCCTTCATTCGGCGCAGTGCTCGCCTTCCCCAGGTGAGAAGGGAATCCAATTTGACAACAAATTTCATATTAAAAAAAAAAAAAGAAGAAGAAGAAGGGCATCGGCACTGCCTCAGCGCAGTACCCACCACTGACTCCGAGGCCATCAATGACATACAGGCTACACTTCCAAGCAAAATCTGTGCCACCTTTGTGGCTCTTAAATATCCCTCCCCATGGGGACCTTTAAAATAAAAATGTTCATTCCCTGGAGTTGGTCTCCATTCATAAAGAGGGTTTTTGTGAAACACTTTTGATTCAGATTAATGAAAACTAAAGAATCAATCATATAGTTAGAAGTGTATGCAATTTTTTAAGAGATACTGGCAATTTAGCCTGAACTAGTATGCAGGAATCTTGCTTCATGTAATCATTTTTGAAAGCGATTTCTTTTGTCTTCCCTAAATAGCTATTTGATTAAAGCAAATAATAGATAAGTACAGATAAGTAAAAAAAAAAAAAAAAAAAAAAAGAGCTCTGTAAATATTGACTTCACATAACTGTTTGTCCCATTCCCAGGAACAGAATGGACCAGTTGAAAAAAAAAAAAAAAAAAAAAAGACAGCTGGGAAGGGTTGATATTTTATTTTCAACAACTAGATTGTCTCTGGCTCTCAAACATCAAATGTCATCAAACATCAAGCCAAACCTAAGATGAAATGTTCATGAAATGCATTTTCATACTATCATTGCTTCCTGTTCTAATATTATAGAGTATTTCCCTGGGATCCTCTTTCTCTACTTCCAGAACCTTTTTGAAGCATTCTGAGAAAAATATAATGAAAAGCCCAGGAGATCTGGCTTTTTACCTGGCCCCAACTCTGCATTCTTTGAGGGATCTTAATCAAGTGATTTAAATTCCCCATCTCCATTTCTCTGTGTCAAGCTTGAAAATATGAGCACCTGGTGTTCATGTTTTCACGGGAGTTAAAGAAAGTAGAGCATGCCACAAGGGAACTGTGTGTTACCTCTAGCTGTTACTGGCCTCTCTCTTGGTGTCCTAATAAGAGAAACAAAAAGGTAAATTGGCAGAAGTTGTAAACCCTAGTTTGATACCCAGTCTTTTTCTTGCTTGGATTCTAGGCCCCTTCAAACTCTGCGAATACCTGTTTGGCAGCTGGCTAATCAGAATTGGAGTATGGACCATAGCAGTTTTGGCGCTTACTTGCAATGCCTTGGTGACTTCCACAGTGTTCAGAGCCTCTCTGTACATTTCCTCCATAAAACTGTTAATTGGGTTAATAGCAGCAGTGAACATGCTCATGGGGGTCTCCAGTGCTGTGCTGGCTGGCGTGGACGCGTTCACTTTTGGCAGCTTTGCACAGCATGGTGCGTGGTGGGAGCAGGGGGTCGGTTGTCAGGTCGTTGGCTTTTTGTCCATTTTTGCTTCGGAATCATCTGTTTTCCTGCTTACTCTGGCAGCCCTGGAGCGCGGGTTCTCTGTGAAATGCTCTGCAAAATTTGAAAGGAAAACCCCCTTCTCCAGTCTGAAAGTGATCATTCTGCTCTGTGCGGTGCTGGCCCTGACCATCGCCACGGTTCCACTGCTGGGTGGCAGTGAGTTCAGTGCCTCCCCACTCTGCCTACCCCTGCCCTTTGGCGAGCCCAGCACCACAGGCTACATGGTCGCTCTCGTCTTGCTCAACTCCCTCTGCTTCCTGGTGATGACCATTGCCTACACCAAGCTCTACTGCAATTTGGAAAAGGGAGACCTGGAAAATATTTGGGACTGTTCTATGGTGAAACACATCGCTCTATTGCTCTTCACCAACTGTATCCTTTACTGCCCTGTGGCTTTCTTGTCCTTCTCCTCTTTACTAAACCTCACATTTATCAGTCCTGAAGTCATTAAGTTTATCCTTCTGGTGATTGTCCCGCTTCCTGCATGTCTCAATCCCCTTCTCTACATCCTCTTCAATCCCCATTTTAAGGAAGATCTGGGGAGCCTGGGAAAGCAAACCCACTTCTGGACAAGATCGAGAAACCCAAGCCTGATGTCTATTAACTCTGACGATGTCGAGAAGCAGTCCTGTGACTCAACCCAAGCCTTGGTAACCTTCACCAGTGCCAGCATAGCCTACGACCTACCTTCCAATTCTGTGTCGCCGCCAGCTTACCCAGTGACCGAAAGCTGTCATCTTTCATCGGTGGCATTTGTTCCATGTGTCTAATTAACATGTGAGAGGAAAAGTTTTCAAACACTGAAAACCAAAAAATATGAGATTGAGTACATCAGAGCAGTAACTAAAAAATAGCTGAGCGGAAACTTGTTTGTTTTTAATATCTCTCAGTGTGGAAAAAGCTGAAGACCTTGTTGATACTGGAGAGTGAAAAACAAGTCTAAATGCTGCTTGTATAATTCCTTCAGATATAAGAGATACATCAATCACATTATTTAGGTAAGCCCAGATTCTAAAAAGCAGACTGAAATGTTCAAAAAACATTCTCCATGATTTCCACCGATTCCTTTTTAAACTCACCAATCTAATTATTTGGGGCGAGGGGCAGAACCACTTGCTTACAAAGGTTAGTTTCAGGTTTTCAAACCTGAAAACTCCTTAAAAGATGGTTAGAGGAGTTCAGAAAATAGGGTTTTAAATGGCCTACATTACTAAGTAAAAGTTGTGACCAGTACAATTTCATTTTAATGACCATGTGGATGTGTTAATCCTCCTTTCCCTTTCCTCAGAAAGGATCCTTCCACAGCACCAATCCCCCATGAATGGATAATGTAGGACATTGTTAGTTTACTCATATTCACATCGTTTTTAGAGATGCCAAATTGTATGTATCGGCACTAGATGGTTCCACCTCAGTGAAGTAAAACTGCCTACAAATATTTTGAAAGGAAAATAAATTCTTAAATTGCCATGAAGGCAATCATGTAGAAGTGAGGTTTGCCGTGTCTAATTAATTTTTAACTCTCTGCTGTCCAGAACTCCAAATAAAAGTCCATTGCTGGCAATGGATACACCTAGAAAAGATGGTGTGCAACTCGGGGAGGTTGGGGATTGTTTTTTCTTCAGGTGCACACTTTTTGCAGGGGGCTTTGTGAGTTGATTCAGACTGAGGTGCATCTTAACATAATGATCAAATGCAGACCAACATGAATGAAATCCACCAACATAACTTCTCACACGTGTATCTCTAGTAGCCCTAGCAATGATGTCTGAAACCACTTTGGACTTAACAGGGACTTGGTAACATATCCTCTTTCTTTAGCTTGGTTTTAGCTGTGTTGTCTTTGGACCAACCCACTTGATGTCAGGAACATGACTTCTCTGCTTATTCCATATGTAATACAATACGATGTGTTAAGTATTTTAAGAAGCAAAATTATTAAATACTAAAGGTCAAAGGACTAATTTGTAACTTCCATTATACTACATTAGCTTCAATACATCCAAACCAAAAGACTGTTAGGTAGATTTATTTTTATATAAGCATGTTTATTTTGATCAGATGTTTTAACTTGGAATTGAAAAAAAATACATTTATGAGATGTTTTATAAGATGTGTAAATATAGCACTGTATTTATTACTACAATAAAGATTCGGTAACTCTAAGGACCATGATAAGAAACCATGTACAGTGGCATATTATTCATATATATTGTGTTTCTCTGCCCATTTTCTTTAAATTCATTAACTGTATATAATATGTGTAAATGTATAGTACTTGTAAATAGATTCCAAACCTGCTTTTCTGTTGGGTACAATATAAAAGAAATTTGTAATAAAATGTGTGACTATAAAACAAAATATCTTCAGGCCTTTTACTGAGCCCACAGGCAAATATATGTTCTCCTAAATGTTTTTTTTATTTTTGATGTATAAATACATTTGCTATCTAAGTATGTGCACCTTAATATTTTACATATTTTGGACTTATCTCAAGAAGTAAATTCTTCGCGAGCACAAATCAAAATATCTTTACCAGCTCCTGGATTGTGTTAAGTAGGACTAATAAGCCATCTTGTCATGGTAAATGACTTGGTAAAGTTTATTGTCTCTAATGAGAGTTTGGATTTCATAGCCAAATCCACAACTAGAGAGAAATATATAAGTAACAAATCGATCTTACAATTACTCAACACGAACATGAATTTTCTATGAATTCTTCCTTTAAAAAAAAAACATATTTCAAAACCATATCAAGGCCAAAACGTTTTCTAAGAACACGTGTTTCTCAAGGCACAAAGAAATGCACTGTTCTCCTTCAGTTCCCATCCCTCAAAACATAAGAAATGAAAATGATTTTCTAACCTCTTGTGCCAGACCCTCCCAGCTCCCTCAGCAATTCCTGGTGTCCCCATACAGGTTGCAAGACAAAACTGTCAGGCCTGGGTGGAGGTCCAGCATTATTGCTAAAATGAACCCATATTTACTGAGTGCCCTCAGGGTACCTGGCACCGAGTTTGCTACCTACCCATCAGATATAACCATATGCTTCAACCTAATTTAGTTAACAGGCATCCCATGGCACCAACTGTGCAGCCCACACTTGAGTTGTCTTCAGCTGAAACAAGGGCTCTAACACCATTTCACTCCTCTGAGCCTTGATGGCGGATACAAAAGTTGCTTCTAAAGCAATGGATCTCAGTCCTTCTTAACATACTTGCTTTGGGCACCTAAAGTTAAGAACAAGTCCTTGGCAGCCCACCTCTTTCTGTCCCACTCAAGAAAACGCAAGTCAGTGATGTAATTTTTTTTAAGGGAAAAAAAAAAATCCACTCTAACGTATTTCTTTAAAAATCCACAAATTCTGTGGGGCGCCTGGGTGGCTCAGTCAGTTGAATGTCTGTCTTTAGCTCAGGTCATGATCCCAAGGTTCGTGAGATCAGCCCCCCGTGGAGCTCTGTGCTGACAGCTCAGAGCCTGGAGCCTGCTTCAGATTCTGTCTCTCCCTCTCTCTTTGCCCCTCCCCTACTCGCACATTGTCTCTGTCTCTGTCTCTGTCTCTCAAAAATAAACATTAAAAAAAATTTTTTTAATCCACAAATTTTATTATTTATTAGCAAAACCTAGTTCTAATGCACTTCACACCAAACACTGCTTTCCACTATAATACAGTAAATCAGAATGGCTGGAATGATATCCACAAGTAAATAAACCTACAGTGAGGAGGGGAAAAGATACAATAAACTGTTGACAGATGGAACAACAACAAAAACAAAAGCCAAAAGAACATAAAGTGGTAGGTGAGCCTAGAGTAAAACTTTATGTTTTCAAAATGGATTCATTCATTCAACAAATACTGTGTGCCTACTACACGCAGTGTTCTATACATGAGGATTTCTATGCAAAACAAGGTCTAGAATTTGTACTCCGGTAGAGGGGAGATAGACAATAAGCAAATATAAACAAGGAAATATGTGATAGAAACATGAATGAAGGAAATTAAGCTGAATAGCATGGCAGGAGTGAATGGCATGTTACTTTAGATGCAGAGCTTAAGAAAGGGCTCTCTGGAAAGGCACCTTTTAAACTAAGATATTATTCAAAAAGGAGCTACCTTTTTCTTTAGCATTCAACCACTTACATCAGTAAAACTCATCATTTTTAGTCTCTCTATTCATATGTCACCCACAACAAATCATTTTAAATGCCATTTTAATATAAATATATATCAGATAGCTGATATTGCACATAATTTTTTCTCACAACTGTTAGTAGGCAAAATCATTCTTGTACAAAATAGAAAACACCTTTTCATTTCTTTGTGGCCAAAAGTGGAAAAACAAG
Organism: Panthera pardus; assembly: GCF_024362965.1. NCBI lineage: Eukaryota > Metazoa > Chordata > Mammalia > Carnivora > Felidae > Panthera > Panthera pardus. Next base: position 45,764,502 of record NW_026526991.1, on the reverse strand, counting down.
GTAGTAAAAAGTAATAAAATTAGATGGGGTGCCTGGGTGGCTCAGTCGGCTGAGTGTCCGACTTCAGCTCAGATCATTATTTCACAGCTCGTGAGTTCAAGCCCCGCTTCCCGCCTGGAGCCTGCTTCAGATTCTCTGTCTCCCTCTCTCTCTGCCCCTCCCCCACTCGTGCCATGTCTGTCTTTCAAAAATAAATAAACATTAAAAAATTTTTTAATTAAAAAAAAGTAATAAAATTAGCAACATCATGTTCATTTAGAACCAGAAAAGCTTCAACATCTGAAAAGATAACAATGTTTTGCTTTTTTTCTTAATCTTATCACTACCTTTAGCTCAGGAGCCCATTAGCCAACACTAGAATAAGTTTTAGATAAATAGACGGGCTCACTGTGATCACACTAGCTCCATTCATGCTCTTCAGCATTTGGAAATTTCATTTTACAGTTCAACTATGTAGATAAAAGAGACAATCCCCCTCCAAGCCACTAAACACTGACAATCTTCTTTGTTAGGCCACAGAGGCCCTAAAATACAGTTAGGGTATGGTGGCTTTTCCTTGCAAATGAAGTGGTCACGGAGTCAGTAATCATTTCAATGACCTCCTTATAAACATTTCTAAAGATGTTGGACTCAGATTCTACTCATTCATCTCAAACCCAAATTCCAGCATGTCTGACCCTTGAAGCCTATTGGATAGGATGATAACAAAGCTTTAGTTTGTCTGGATGAAGAAACTAGAAGAAAATGAATGATAGGCTGGAGAAGCATTGTGCAACATGGGTTTTCCAACTCTAGCCACATTAAGACGTGACTTCCCATTCTGATTACTACATTTTTAAATGGAATGTTTAAAACATGCTAGTCCATAAGGACAGTGAATTTAATGATATGAGATAGGGAAATGATAGCTCATCAAAGAAGAAACTGAGGGACACCTGGCTGGCTCAGTCGGTAGAGCATGCAACTCTTGATCTCAGGGCTGTGAGTTCAAGCCCCACATTGTGTGTAGCAATTACTTAAAAATAAAATCTTTAAAAAGAAAAAAAAAGAGAGAGAGAGAGAAAATTGAGAATATTGCCCCTGGAGAAAAGAAAGTTAAAAAAAGACACTTGAAATATTTGAATAATTGAAATTCACTAAGTGCTTTCTTAAGTACCCGCTCATAGCAGGCAAAATAATAAAATGGTTAAGCCCAGGGATTTGCCATCGGACAAACCTCCATTCAAATCCTAGTTCTATTACTACCTGTGTAGTAGTAGGGCAAAATATTTAATTTTTCTTAGCCTCAACTTTGTCCTCACTCAAATGGGCAAATAACAACAGCCTCATAGGCCTGGGAGTATTAATAGTTCAGTGTGCATAAAGTTCTTATCAAAGCACCTGGAACAGAGTAGATGTTTAATAAGTGATTGCTGTCTTTTTCTCCTTTCCCAAAAGTCCTATGACATAAGCAAAGCAGGACTTGCCATTTTGCAAATAAAGAAACTGAGAGTCAGAATGAGAAGTGACTCTCTAAGGTCAAAAGTGAGGAGTCATGAATAAAAGTTGGATTTTATTTAATAGCACTTAAAAGGCAGTCACAGAATGAGCCAAATTACTTTTTCAGAGAACAAAAACCAATCGGTGGATAATTCAGGGAGACAGAGCTGGGCTTAATCAATCTAAGCAAGACTCACTTCATCAGATGTCTTGGATACCAAAGAAAGTCTATTATATTGAGTGAAAAGCTAGATCAAATAATGGTTAACTTCCCAATTCTCAATGTTTTAGATGAATTCTTGTGTTAGTCTTCTTGGAAAGTGTAGTATTGTGATTTATAATAAGAAATACGAATTTGGTCTTATTCCCCATTCCTGGCCAGAGCTCCTAAAACCCTTGGAATTTCTTAAATTATGAGAACCAGGAAGGTGTGTTTTGTTATGTTAATGAGGGGCTTTGGGAGATCCCTAAATCACCTAAGGATGGAGACTGGTTGTGAGGGGAGCCAACCCTGTGATTGGAGGGTTGGAACTTTCTGTCCCCACCCCCACAAGTCCCCACCCTGCCCTTGACCTCTTGGGAGTGGAAGGGACTAGAGATTAAGTTGAATCACCAACGGCCAATGATTTAATCAATCATGCTTCTGTAATGAAGCCTCCATGAAAATCTGAAAGGATGGGGTTCAGAGAGTTTCTGGGTTGGTGAACACACACAGATTTGGAGATAGTGGCTCCTGTGTAGAAGGCATGGAAGAAGCACCTTTCCCCATCCTTTGCTGCATGCATCTCTTCCACCTGGCTGTTTCTGAGGTATATCCTTCCATCATAAACTGGTAATCTGGTAGGTAAAATGTTGCTCTATATTGTGTGAGCCCCTCTAGCAAATTGATTGAATTCAAGGATGACTTTGGAACATCCCATCTCTAGCTGGTTTGTCAGAAGCACGGGTAATAATCTAGGACTTGCAACTGGCATCTGAACTAAGAGGGTAGTGGGGCAGGGAGGGTTCAATTGTGGTTGCAGGAAGGAAACCCACACATGGGACTTGATGTCAGAATTGTAGAGGAAATTTTAGAGATTTAGGAATTTGCTGGTGAAGGCAGTGAGACCTTAAATCAACATCCTGAAAGCTAGAGCACATAGTTGTGTGTAATGAGTGATGGACATTCAGTCTGTTCATTTAGTGATGATGAAGAATAAAGACTTGGGACTTAAACCCCCTTCTTAGAGACCTGCTGTGGAATCCTGAGCAAGTCTCTTAACTTCTCCAGCTCTTCACTGTCTCTCATTCTTCCTCAAACTACTGATGAACTAATATCAATTATATCAATTGATATATCAATATCAATCTCTAAGATTACAGTAAGTTTGAAGGCTGTTCTTTCTGCTTCTGTCTCTCCCCAGGAAGTGAGAGAAGCAGGTAAAGGCCAAGTAAGTTAGAGAATCACAGCACAAAGTCACAGAACATACCAGTCCCAAAAGCATGGGTAGTCAAGTTGATACATCACATATCAAATCTCTCTTTAGCTGTTTCAAATCCTTATACTCCCCTTTTTACCTTTTTTCTTCCTTCCCTTTATTTTCCACCCTAGGCTATCCATATCAAAATACTGAAGTGAGGTAATCAGTAGTGGCGGTTAATTAGGCTCTTTGGATTATAAGTAATGAGGGAGAGTAGAGACTGGTTGGGAGGACACCTGTGGCAATAAGAAAAGAAGGAATCTCATGGGAACACAGGGCCTCAGAACTTTAGCATGGTGTTGGAGAACCAGAAGCCTTCACCTCAGGTCTAGGAATGGAATATTCTTGTTACTCCTTAAATGTATGGATCTCTCACTGTTAAAGTGACCCAGTCTTTGTGCTTCAACTACTACTGTTGCCACCCATTGATCATCTCTATTCTGTAACTTCTCTTTAATTCATGGTTTCGTTTATTTATAACTTGGGATTATTCATGACTTCAGCCTAGTGCTTCCCAAGGGGACCCCACCACCCCCCAGGTTTCACTTTAGGACTCTCACTTGCTATCACTGACTTGGCTCGTTCTGTATCTTCCACTCCTACTCTAGAAGGGAAAGAAGTTGATTGATCACTGTTGTCCCTATGGAACAGAGCTTTGGGGGCTAAGCAATCAGAGAGGTCAATGTCCAGATGATGGATAGGTTGCCCTTTCTGATCCAATTAATCATTTGGTAGTGATAAGGAGAAGTCAGGGTCACATGGTCAAAACCTTTAAGTGTTGACCATCAGTGCTTAAGGAACCAGCCAGAGTTCCCTCCCTCTGGGCAAGGATCTTTTAGAAGAGTTTGGGGCTCTTGATCGGCCTGTTCTGCAGATGTGACTAATTTTGATTTTCCTCACTAGGGGAGACAGATTGGAGGTACTTGTCCAGCCCACGCATGCACAATGTTTGCAATTGCTTCCCAGCCACAACCCCTATCAAATTCTCCTTGACTCAAGCCAGATCAATCAGATACTCTTTCCAAAGAATTTGGAATTAGGACATTAAGACAATCTAACTAAGTCAGATGATGATGGGATGGGTGCTTGAACAGAAAGATCAAATGAAATTTTGGCTAGCATTGACACCCTGAGAAGCCAAAACTATGTGTAAATTTAAGTTTTGGAAAGCAGAAAAAGGCACTCTGAAGAGAAAAACAAAGGACTGGTGTAGCAAGCAGAAAGGAATAGAAGTGGCCAGTAGCCCCATGAAAGACTGAGTTTCTAGAAAGTTCCATTCCCTGGGTGGCCTGGTCATGCTTTCTGTCCTATTCTTAGATGTCTATGAAGTTGTTGTATCCTCTCAATTAACCTTCTTTTTTACTTGAGTTACTCTGAAGGGCTTTTTATTGATACTGACCTTCACAATCCTTCCTCAACTAACATGCCTAGCTTCACTGTCCAAAGTTTTTAAATCTTTTTTAATAAGTTGTATTATCTTTCCTAAGTTCCTAGGTAAGATCTTCCCCCTGCTCCATCTCCCAAGTTCCGCTGGCATAGGAAATATAGCAATGAACCACCAACCCTTCTACAGATCATTATTTTCTCTCCCATTTGGTTACTTACTGGTTTATTGGTTATGTTTATTACAATTTCCAAAATGAAATCTGCATCATCATAAAATACATACAATACATAGAGTTTGGGGTTTTTTTGTTTTGTTTTGTTTTGTTTTTACCTAAAACTCTAAACTATATATTTTAAACTGCCTTTCTGTTCTCAAATAGGAAATTTGGACAAAGGGAATAGCAGGGCCCTGGGTCAGACAGTCATACATATGAGTGTCAGAACAGCCATTTTACCAGCCGAGTTGGCATATTACTTAATTCTGGGTGGGCATATTCTTTAATTAATCATGAGCATATTAATTAATTCCTCTTAACAGCCATTTCTTCATCTATAAAATGGGGATAATAATGGCATCTACCACATAGCTGACCTCGAGGGATTGTTATTATGCAAAGTACTTCATAAGTGCTTAATAAATCCTTAACTACTGGTGTTTGGGAAGTTTCAATAAATAGAAATCTCTTTTCCTGCCTTTGTTTGGAACCTGTTGAAAACTGGGACAAGGAGTAAGGCAGCAAAGGTTAAACATCACCTTTATTGCTGATAAAGCTGATGAAAGACAGCAGGGCTTTCATCCACAGACAAGCAGCTTTCTAATACGTAACTGAGAACTAGACAGACTTGTCCACTGAGTCACAGAGAACACTGGTCCAACACAGATCTCCCCATGTGAGGGTGAGTTTCTGTGAAGTAACAACACAAAAGAACAGAACCTTCTAATGTAATCTTCAGGAGGGCACTAGCAAAGGGAAGAAAAGACTGAGTACTTCTACATGCTAATCAGATATGTCACTTATCCCTTCTACAGGACAAGTCAGCAAGAGGACAGACTGCTACCAGGAGTATCCTCCACATGGAAGGAAACAGGCAGCAGCAGGGAATATGAACCCCACCCTTCGACCCCAGCCTTCACCGTTTCTCTTTTTTTAACTCAATCCTTTCGATGTAACCAGTAGGGCTGTGATCAACCCTGCATGTGGCTGTCTTGTGAGGACAAGATACCAGCTGCATATCTGGGCAGTTTTATTCCACCTTTGTAAAGCTGCTCCCCTACGGCAAGCACAGCTTCTGGAAATATTCCTGAGACCACCAGGACCAGGAGATTTGATCTCCAGAAGGCTCTGTGATGCCATGTTCTCAAAAAACACCAGTCTTTTCTCATCCTTCAAATGCCCCAGACTTCCTTAACACCAGTGCAGCCTGTATAAACACATATACTCACCTGTGGATGCAGCCTCTATAAACTTCAGTAATCTGCCAAGGTCAAAACACTACATAGCTAAAGGCTCAGACCTTGAACTGGATTTGAAGAGTTCCCACAAGTAGCATCCTTTCTCTCCGCCTGAGTTCCAAGGAAATGAGAAATAAGAAAACATAAAGCAGATATGGATCAATGTGTCACATTTTCTAATGAAAAACTTAATATTACAGAACGTGTCCTAAAAAATCTCAACAAGTGATGGGGCAGCTGTGCGGTTCAGTCGGTTAACATACGGCTTTTGATTTCAGCCCAGGTCACCATCTCACTGTTCATGGGTTCGAGTCCTGTGTCAGGCTTCATGCTGACAGTGTGGAGCCTGCTTGGGATTCTCTCTCTCCCTCCCTCCTTGCCTCTCTCTCACTCACACTAAATAAATTAAAAAAAAAAAAAAAAAAACTTAAAAAAAAAATCTTGCAAGTGAGCTTTCCAGAATTAGCCATATTCTTTTCCCAGATACAGGCAGCACTGGATGACCATGGCCTCCCCACATGGAGGTTGGGTTTTCTATAGTTACCTCTTGGAACAGCAGAACTGATGGTTCCTATGGACAGAGTAGTTCCAAAAAAAAATTTTTAAGGTTTATTTATTTATTTTGAGAGGAAGAGAGAGAGGAGGAGGGGAAGAGAGAGAGGGAGAGAGAGAATCCCCAAACATGCTCTGTGCTGTCAGCACACAGCCTAATGTTGGGCCTGATCCCATGAACTGTGAGAGCATGACCTGAGCCGAAATCAAGAGTTGGACACTTAACTAACTGAGCCATGCAGGCTCCCCAGTTTCAAATTTTAAAAAAGAGAGGAGGGGGATAACACAGGCAGGCCAGAAGCCTCTCCCAAATGTTCCATTATGACCTAGCTCGCCTACTCCCCTGGAAGAAGTCAGTGAGTAGGCTGAGAGGCCAAGATAATGACAGAAGAAAAAAAACTCTGACAAGTAATTATCAAGAATGAGAAACACCTTTTTTTTATTGCTAATAGCTATTATTTTAGTTGTAAATGAATTCTAAGTGTATGCATGTCTACAAAAGCCAGCTTGTAATAGCTGTTACTGGAGACTTGAATATGACAGGCAGTGTTAAGTGCTTTTATGTACAATACTTCATTAGGAGACAAACCCATGAAATGGGTCCTGTTGTCATTCCCATTTTATAGATGAGGAAGCTGTGGTACAAAGTTTTTTGGTTTTGTTTTTTTTAAGATTTTATTTTTTAAGTAACCTCTACACTCAACGTGGGACTTGAACCTACCACCCTGAGATCAAGAGTCACATGCTTCCAGCAATGGAGCCAGCCAAGTGTCCCACAAAGTTTTGATCAAACAAAGGTTTGATCACCTGCCTAATAAATAGTGAAGGTGGGTCTCAGAGGGATTTCTTTGAACAGCTGCACTAGTGAGTTTCAAAGTGTGGTCCCTAGGAACTTAGAAAACCATATTCTTGGGCCTCACTCCCGACCTAGTGAATGAGAAACTCTGTGCTGGCACCCAACAATGTGTGTGTTGTTGTTTTTTTTTTATTTTTTTTTTAACGTTTATTTATTTTTGAGACAGAGAGACAGAGCATGAAGGGGGGAGGGTCAGAGAGAGAGGGAGACACAGAAACTGAAATAGGCTCCAGGCTCTGAGCGGTCAGCACAGAGCCCAATGCGGGGCTCGAACTCATGGACCGCGAGACCATGACCTGAGCCGAAGTCGGACGCTTAACCGACTGAGCCACCCAGGCGCCCCTCAACAATGTGTGTTTTAACTGGTCATCCAGGTGATTCTGATGCAGGCTCATGTCTGAGAACCACTACACTCTCCTGCCCAAGGGAGCTAAGTCTTTAGGGGGATTGAAGTATCACCCCTTGGGCAAGGGAGAACAGGAAACAAAAGGAAAAGAAAACTAGCTATCCCGAGTGTAAGGAAAAGGGGAGTAGTAGAGACAGGAGAAAATTTATTTCAAATTAAAGAAAAATGAGTGAAAATGTTGGCTAAAGCATTGACTAAGAAAAATATTTATAAAACTCTATAAACATCTTCATTCTTTGTTTAACATTTGTCTACAAAGAATTTGTGTAGCACAGATTAAAATTAAACCAATTATTTAGTAAACATGCACTGAGTGGTTACTCTGGGGAGGAATATAACATAGTGACTGAGCATTCAGATTCTGAAGCCAGGTGGCCTGTGTTCAAATCCCAGGTCTAACGCTTAATAGTGGGCAAGTTTCTTCACTTCCCTTTTCAGAGCGCTTACTATAAAATGGGGTTAATAAAACATGCAGAGTATACTGCATCTGTCAGCAAAGTTCATTTTCCAATTAACTGCAAAAGTCAAGAGTAAAATGGGGCACAAAGCTATATCAATTATTGGAAAAGTTTTGTTTTCATTGAAAGGATTTGCAGTTTGTTGTACATCTGATACCTATCTGATTAAGTTCTCAAATTTTAAATCTCCATTCCACAGTAGAAAAAGATCTTGCTTGACATTCTGGTCAAAACTTGCTAACCACTGAGAGGTTTATTGAAAGCCACAATAAGGAAATGGTCCACAAAAAAGAAGAAGAAGAAAAAAAACTCATATTTTTTACCCAAGGCTTTTGTCTTAACAAGAGCAGAATTGGCCCTCTGGGGTATGGAGGGGCCTTTGATCTAAAGTAGACCAAATGTCATTGTTTCTGATTAACATAACTTTATTTTCCAATGGAAAAATGAGAATTCTTGATGTGGTGCTTTGTTATAATAATTAGAAAAAGATTGTGTAGCTGATTTTGCCTGCTACAATCTCTGGAATATTTCACTTTTCCTCTGAATACCTTTGTAATGAGTAAGAAAGTTTAAATACTTGTCATGTATGACTGGAGGCATGTGTCTTAGCCAAAATCTAGTGGAGATAGACAATAGCTCCTCTACAAATTTTTTTTTTCAATTTTAATAGTGTGTGGATGATGGGACGTAAAGTGATCATATGCTTGGCTCAGTGTGGGAGACTGCAGAAGGGTTCACAGAGCTGATTAAGAAGCAGGTGGCACCACCTACAAGCAAAAGGATGCATTTCATTTCAAAAGGAAATGATACCAAAGTGATAGAAGTTGTTTCTTTGTTTGTTTGTTTGTTTGTTTGTTTGTTTGTTTCCTATCTGCTGGCCTGGGGATAAGAGGAGTTGCAGAAGTTTCTCCAAAATTTGGTTATACTCATCATTCACTGCTTCTTTGGCTCTAGACCAAAAAAGCCAATGTTTGATGTGAGAAGGTCATTATTCATGACAAGTATGGCCTGTTTAGAGGAATCAGTTTGGCTATTTTCAGGTAAAACATCCCTCCCCACTTTTTGATACAATTATGAATTAAACAGCTGCTGGGACCACTTCTGCATCCAGATTTTTTGGAATATAAAGGCTGTCTTGACCGAATAGGTATTCTTTGCTACCATATTCTCTTTTCCCCATCGAATTAGTACTAAAATCCATTTGTGCTTGGATCGGCAGCTCTTGAAGCAGTTCAAAGATGGGTGTGAGATCTGTAAGTCATATTGGTTGGGCTCCTTCCTTTCCATGGAGACTGAAGAGGTTCCTAGCTACAAGCTCCACCTGTTACTGGAGCTTGGGTGACTTTCACTGCTCATAGGGAAGAACTTCCTCTACCGTTGTAGTAGCCAGACTCCAAGATGGCCCCTCAGTGATCTCCACCTGCTGATATTCACACCCTTGGGTAATGCCCTCCCATATTGTACCAAGGTTGGGTCTGTGTGACCAGTAGCATATGGCAGAAGTGATGGTTTGTCATCTTCAATGTCAGGTTTTAAAAGACAGCAACTCCCATTTTTTGATGCCCTCTGTCTCTTTTTGTCTCTTTCTCTGTGTGTCTCTCTTTCCCCTGGCTTACTCACTCGGGGGAGCCAGCTACCATGCCATGAAGCCACTCAGGCAGTCTACAGAGACATACATATGGGAAAAAACCTAGGCCTACAAACAACTATAAGAGCAAGTTTGGAAGTAGACCCTTCAGCTCTTTTTAGGCCTCAGATAACTGACTGCGGCCCAGGCAACAGTTGGATTCAACTCCTTACAAGACCCTGAGTCAAACCACCTAACCACCTAGCTAAGCCCTGCTGGATTCCTGACCCACAGAGACTATGATACAATAGTTTGTTGCTTTAAGTTGTTTGGCTTGAGGGTAATTTGTTACACAGCAATACATAACTAATACAACCCTCTTGTGAATAAACAAGGAGTTACCATTCACTTAAATTTCAGGAGCACTTAAAGATATAAAACTTGTGGAGCCAGAATTATTCCTTAGCATCAGTTTTAGAATGAAGAGCATTGATGACAATGTAGATCCATGGTGATTACTGCGTTACTGAAACCTGGTAGGCACATACCTCGTAGTGAGATGGAGCCTGAAGAAAACGAAGCACCTGGTAGCCACTATATTCCAAATATTTACGTAGATACTCCAATGATTTGTGACATTTCTTCTTCTTTTGTATTAAAAAAAAATTTAAATCCATTAATTCCTCTCTACCCTAGAGCAGTGCTTCTCAAATTTTAATGTACATAAAATCGCCCAGGAATCTTATTAAATACAGATTCTAGTTCAGTAGGTCTGGGGTAGGGCCTGAGATTCTGCATTTCTAACAAGCTCCCAGATGTTCCTGATGCTGTAGATCTAGAACCACCAATGATCTAGAATCATTGTAATCTCTTTAAACACTCCCCACACTAGCGAACCTCCAACAGAAAAAAGCCGTACCTTATTTCCATCTCTTTGCAAGTGCTAGTCCCATCCATCAGCACCATTTTGTTTCCAAGCCTTCATTACAACTTTATTTTGCTAAATAAATATAGGTCCAAGCTAACTTGACAATAATATATATAACAGCTAAGTTCCTTGATCATTCCACTTTCTTTGTCTCAATATTTTCTTCAGGTCTTCCTTACTCTCGGGAAGTTTATGAAGTAATTAGACACCCCCACCACAAGCCTTCTCGTTACACTGAATTGCTGCCCTAACGTACATTGCTGAGGCTTCTTCCTCAAACTGTCTCTGTAATCTCACATATGCTATGGATAGCTAATGTTATGGAGTATTTTGTGTCCCAGTCACTGTTCTAAGCTCTTAACCTGTATGAACTTATTATCCTCACAATCTCAAGTGAGATAAATACTAACATTAACCTCATCTCACTAATGAACAAATGTTGGCTTAGGAGTTAAGTGAAATTTCCCGAGGTCATACAGGCAGGTGTTGAATCCAAAGTACAGAGATCTTAAGCACTAAGCTATACTTTTCTCTCTGAAGAGTGTCTTCTCAGCCCCACTTCCTGCGTTTTCTAAATACGCAACTCTCTGGCTGGTCTTCTTACAGACCCCTCAACTTCAACATAAAGTTATTACTTAAGTTTCTTTACTCATGTGGCTATAAGAACTTACTCCATTCTCTGTCCTCAGGATCTTAAACCGTGATGCTACTTATGTTCTTCAGGCATAGGTTCACAAGAGCTTAGCTGAATTCAGTTAACCTATTATGTTGTCAGAGGACAAGAACCTCTGCTGAATCTCAGCAGCTCATTTTAAAAAGGTAGGGGGAGGGGCGCTTGGGTGGCTCAGCTGGTTAAGCTTCAGACTCTTGGTTTTGGCTCAGGTCTTGACCTCACGATTCGTGAGATGGAGCCCCAAATCAGGCTCTGTGCTGACAGAGTCAAGTCTGTTTGGGATTTCCTCTCACTCCCTCTCTCCCTCTGTCCCTCCCTGGCTCTGCTTGGGATTCTCTCTCTCCCTCTCCCTCTGCCCGTCCCTAGCTCACACGTCCCTAGCTCTCACTCAAAAATAAACAGACATTTAAAAAAAAAAAATGGTATGGGGTAAAAGGGAGGGAAGGGAGGTGGTTGATGAGAATGAAAATTTTTAAATGCCTGGAAAATCCAGGGGTATGTGGTTTCGGCCACAGTGAATCCTGCTGCCACCATGAATAGGTCTCTTTCCACCCTCAGCTGGGCTTCCCTCTTGGGCCTGACTCCCAGCATTCACAGAGCTGTGGTGAGGCAGCTATCACAGCTCCAGGCTTACATTCTACTAGCTTAGAAAAAAGAAAGATCGTTTCTCAATAATTCCCTCAAAGACCCCAAGATTGCTTCTCAGTGGACCAACTCAACTCACTTTACACTTTAAGTTGCCAGTTAAGGGCATGCACTCAGCAGTTAACTTCCTGGGTTGGTCATTTACTATGTTGGTGACTTAGTTAACTTCTCTGGACTCTATTTGCCACCTGTAAAATGGGGATTATAACAATATTTCATAGGGTTGTTGTGAGAATTTAATTAAGTTAATAAACCTCAAGCACTTGGCAGTAAGGCCTCAATTGTTAGCTCTTATTAAATGCCCACCCCTGAACCTACATTAACCCACTAAGTCTGGGAAATGCACTTTCTGCTTTTCTATACCAAACTAAAGATTTATAGAGTAGGACTATAGAACTGGAAGGGATTTTAGTGGTTTGCCATTAGAAAGTTGTTTAGAGATTAGAACAAGCTAGGTTCAAGTCACTAACCTCATCCTATAGTCTGTTTACTCTTTGATGGTGGTGTGGCAGAGATGCTTAGCTGTCCCCAAATTATGCATTCTGTTCTTCATCCTTGAATATCCCAGCCTCCCTTGAAGTGGCCAAGTGTCTATGTTCTAAACAATGAGACAAAGCAGATGTGGTTATGTTCAGCTTCTGGGAAGTACTCTTAAGAGAGGAAGTTTGTTCCCCTTGTTCTTCTTTCCTGCTAAACAGAATGTGAACAAAAGGGCTGGGGCTGGAAAAGCTGTCTTGAATCATCAGGACCACCAACCAGAGGGCTGTTGTGCAATTTAGAGAAAGGCCCACCTCCCCATAAAACTTGGGGTCCAGGTGATCCCTCTGTGTGAATTAAAAAAAGGCCCTCCTTCCCCCAGGCCAACTCTGCCAGTGGCCTAGGATGCTTGTGATTGTGGACTTATTTCAACCCCTGTTATTTCAGGCTTTTGGCCATGTGCAGGAAATGACCAGCAGAACCACATGTGGCAGTCCTCTTGAGGACGGAGGTCACGCAGGACAGAGCAACAAGGCAGAAGGTGCCTAGGACTCTATCACCATGGAGTGCCACGCCACTCAGCCCATCTCCATACTTGGATTTTTACCTCAGAGAGAAACTTCCACCTCGTTTAAGCCACTGCTTCGTTTTTCTCAGTCCTACCGTAGAAGGCTCATTTGCAACATAATGGAAGCCCTGGATTTTACCCTTGGCTATTTTGACTCATCCTTTTTATTCTCCCCAGTAGATCACATTGCTTTTATTTAGTGCCACATTAACCAATAACCAAAAGTGAATGCTACCAATTATGCTCTGTTCATTCTGTGATTTTTTTTCCTCTTTCCACCAATGGAAGCAGAGCTTCCACCAGGATTGGTCTCATTACAGTAAAAAGTAAAATTATGGTTAAAAAGGAAAAAAAGACAATTCCCTTCTCTTTAAAGAATGTCCTGGAAGGATGGTTTTCCAGCTTGGGGATCATGCAAACTCTTGCCTGATTAAATCATTTGTTACTTCTGGCCTGCAAGAATAAGTTTAAATTGGCCAATGGTGCCATGCCCTTCATAGGCAACTCCAATAAAAAGGGTGGAAAGTGACTAGGATTATTGGCTACTCTCTACACTTATATTGGCCATTAATTCTTTCTAGACCCATCAAGAAGTGAAAACTGGGTCCTGAATTAAGTAGTTTTTATCCTCCTTACACCACACACAAAAAAGCCCAGCTAGCATGCTGAGAAACCTCGGAATTGATAACAGAGGATCTTCATATTGATCCCGTTTTATTTAACCTGACGTTAAGACCATCTGCTAGTGGATAGTTTTACCTGTTATTTTGGGCAGTACCACCACTGAATTTAGATGGTAGTGCTTTCTGTTGTGTCTCTTACCGAGAGAGAGCAACTAACTCATGCTTGAGTATTGGGTACAGACATATGCTCCAACTGACAGTAACGAAAGTACATCCAAAACAAAACAATGACTTATTTTGTAGCATCTCTTTGCCCTCAAGTTTTGGAAAATGATCCCCAACTCAAAATACTACCCTTAGTCTTAAAAGATAATTTCTACTATACTATCTCTCAACACCACTGAGGTAAATGCATATATTTCCATATTTTATATATGTGGAAACAGACAAGAAGCGATGAAATGACCTGTCACGATTACACAGCTAGTGGTGGAACGAAATCTAACATCCAGATCTTTTAGATATGTGCTTTTCTCATTACTCACGTTGGTCCATACTCCTCTATTTCCTGAAATGATTTCTTTGTAGCTCCATTTCAACCAGCATGAAATGCCAAATCTATCCACAGGCAGTTTCATAATTTTGACTGTATGATGTGCTAAGTTGAGTGTTTGTTTTGGCCTTGGCAGTAGATATCCCGATTATCTCCATTAATGCAAACAGCTCATCAGTCCTCTATCTTCCTAATTGGTTCAGCTCCCTTAGGCTGTTGGCTATCCTTCTTTCACAATGTTTACATCACTAGGTAAGAACATTTGCAAGATTTAATTTGCTTGATTGACCAAACAATATTGTAAATCTACCTTTGATTTTGGCTGAAGTTGATCAAATCTTGAAGCTTTTAAATGACCAATTTAAGGGTAAGTGCCGTATTCTCTTCTAGGACAGCTGTGCAAATAGTTTTTTTCTTGTTTGGATTAGGCTTTTAGTTCATAGAAGATAGCCCTTTGAAGAGTCACATTCATTTATATTTTGGGTGGCCCCCAAATTGATTAACCTCTTCCACAAAGGGAAAATATTCGTTATTCCATAGTGTTTGTGATACAATGGACTCAAGACACTCTTGATATTCTATTCGTGGTCTTCTATGCAATAGTTGTACCTTACTAGAGGAAAAAAGTCAGGCCCACCAGCACTCACAGCAAAGTCACATCATGTAAGACCAATCAAATTGGCCTGTGTGGATCTTCTGCTTTATTGATGAAAGCAGGAAGCACATGTTCCTTCTAAATTCATGTAAATTTTTTTGCTTCCCAACTGAAATATTTCAAATTCCCAGCATTACTGAATTCTACATTAAAACATTTGTGTTGGGGGGCGCCTGGGTGGCGCAGTCGGTTAAGCGTCCGACTTCAGCCAGGTCACGATCTCGCGGTCCGTGAGTTCGAGCCCCGCGTCAGGCTCTGGGCTGATGGCTCGGAGCCTGGAGCCTGTTTCCGATTCTGTGTCTCCCTCTCTCTCTGCCCCTCCCCCGTTCATGCTCTGTCTCTCTCTGTCCCAAACATAAAATAAAAAACGTTGAAAAAAAAAAATTAAAAAAAAAAAAAAAAAAACATTTGTGTTGGGCTGAAATGTGTCGTTTGGAAAAACCAGTTTAAAGCATTGAACACTGGGCTCTCTCCAGGTAGTTCTTCTATATAGATAAAAAATTAACTGAGTCTTATGAGTCATGGAACAGAACTTTGTAGCCTTGACTGGGATTAAAACAGGGCTCCATAGCATTTGCAGATGCTAGTAAATGTTGAGAGCAGCCTTTCATTCATGGATTATCCAAGGAGTTAGGGGAAAAAAAAGAAAACTAGTTGCAGCAGTTAGAATTTCAATGACTCTCCACATCAAGGCTGTTTAAATTGGGCCTGATAAAACTGACTTCTATTCAGCATGTTCATGTGGATTTTGAAGTACAATGTGCCCTAAGAGTTCTTTCTTCTGGACGGATGTGGCTGCTATGGAGTTTTACATGCCATACCTGTCATCATGTTTAATAAAGTCAGTTGTGAATGAATTAGTACAAAGTCAAAGCAGCTTTTTAGGAAGTTTTAAGAAATGCATAGGTTTCTAAACGTGTAAACCTTTCCATAATACTCAGGTGCAAGTAGCACGTAATTTTTGGAAATATTACGGGCCTTAATTTTTCCTATTTTATGACTTAGCCAATAATTCACTTAGCCAGGAAGACTTTCCCAACCTTTCTCAGCCCAAACTTGGAGCTCCTTTGAAAATGCTTCCTTGGCATACACTCTTCTGTTAGACTCAAGAGCCTTTTTCATCTTTGTATCTGCAATGTCTAGCACAAAGTTCAAATTGATTCTGAAACCAAAAAAAAAAAAAAAAAAAATGTGATTCTGCACTGTGGAGTCTCTGAAAACTTGTTGTGGGGTCTCTCTTGTGAAGATCAATGAAATGAAAAGTGGAGAAAATTCTACATCCATTTTACTACAAAAGACACAGCTATTATCTACCTCAAAGATGTCAGAAAAAAAAAAAAAAACAAACTCTTCACATTTATTGCAGATACCTCAACCAAGTAGTACTGACAAAATACAGCATAGCCATTACTGAGGAGGCCATGTGAGTGGCCGTGGGCCATGGTAACAACAGCAGGGTGGGGCAGCATTTCCTTAGGCAGCTGTCCACTGGCCCCCAAAATAAGAAACGCACAACTGAAGAACACCTGCAGAAAGGGAGGGGACTTTCTGGAAGTAAATGAAAACAGCCCTAAAAAAATAAAAGAAACAGCTTGGAAAGATAGACTGAACTGTGAAATTGGAGGTTGGACAAAAAAGCAACAATTTCAAAAATGTTCTTGAGAAGTCTGCCTTCTCTTGATCAGTTCTTATTCCAAAATGTTCTGTATAATTACTATTATTTCTCATGGAGGGGCAATGATACATTTTCAGACATAATATCCAAATCTAAAAGGTTGCTAAAATTTTATTTCCCCATTCTTCAGTCGAACTAATGTTAACGTGCAGATATGAAAGCAGACTAAGGAAATTATGACTTATCTGTGAACACATGACAGCTTTAAGCAAGAATATTGGCCCTGTTTTGTGTTACAGCCATATGTTCCTACTTTTTCAACCACCTTGAAAAATAAATATTTGAACTACAATCTTCAATAAAGTCTCTCTACATTTGTTGTCAGTCTTAATCACCTTCTGCTTGTCTGCTTAGTGCCTTTAGCTCTTAGATGTTGCACCTGGAGATTCTTGCTTGCTTTATGATGTAGGTTTATATGCCCTTTAATTGAAAGCAAACCGCCTTAGATAATCCAGTGACAACAATGTTACAAGGTCCACTTTCCGTTAAAAGGCAAATAGAAATATTAGGCTGTTCTCTAAAATGAAGAAAAACACATAAAAATACACCGCAATCTGCCACACCACTTCCTTTATCAGAGATAAAGCCCCAAAGCCTAAAATGCCTCTTTTGTGTTTCCCCCCACCGGTAGGACTAAGGGAGTGCAAAGAACTGCAGTTCTCAATGACTAACCTTTCCTGACGGTAGGCCATTTCTCTGCCCAAAGACTTTGTCATACGGTATGTTAAGTAGTATATTCATGCTACCACAGTAACTTTGTCAAGTTATTAATACCAGGTTATTAAAACCTTTATCAAGTTTATTGAGTTTTAATATTCAAATTATTATATGTTGAAAGTACTTAATTTTAAAACTGATAAAAACAAATACAGAAGGATGACCAAAACATATACCTCACTTGTAAGCAGTACTTGCTTTTGGGGGGAGGGGAGATTAAAGGGAGTTTGTAAAATGACAGGAAGAAAGGGTGACATAAGAGGTATCTTAAAAGCAATATAATTTTTATACAATAGCTTCTTGATTTTACTTTTTAAAAACATTTTTTTATTAAAATTTTTTTAAATGTTTATTTTTGAGAGAGAGAGAGAGAGAGAGCGCAAGAGCAGGGGAAGGGCAGAGAGAGAGGGAGACACAGAATCCAAAGCAAGCTCCAGGCTCTGAACTGTCAGCACAGAGCCCGAGGTGGGGCTCGAACCCACAAACTGCAAGATCATGATCTGAGCGGAAGTTGGACACTTAACCGACTGAGACACCAGGTGCCCATTTTTTATTTTTTTATTTTTTGAAGTAAACTCCACTCCCAACGTGGGGCTCGAATTCAGAACCCCAAGATCAAGAGTCGCATACTCTACTGACTGAGCCAGTCAGGTACCCCAAGCTTCTTGATTTTAAATAGCAGTATGACAACTGATCAAAAAGGAAACAGCTGCTTAACAAATGCTAGGTCTTCTGCATGACTATGCACAGTGTAACAGCGACTCCTGGAGTTGTCACTGCGGATAACCTGCATGGCAGGACCATGGAGCTGATGCACCAATGCAAAGTATTCTTTTTTTAAAAAGAGATAAAAGTTACTGCTGATGAATTGTTAATGCAACAAATGGTAAGTTTAAGAATATACAAAAGTTCAAGACTTATCACTGTCTGCAAAAAACTGACATTTCAGTTAATTAACATCAAAACTGTTACACTACGAGGGGACAGACTGGAAATTTTTTTCTAAGCACCTAACAATGGTTTCCAAATAGAGCGGGAAAAGCTTTCAGGGTTAAACAGTTAAATGCATACAATGGAGGAACACACCCCTCTGTGATTACTGTCTTCCATCCAAATTTCTTTGGTTTTAGAGAAAAATCAATTAGCCTCTTTTGATTTAATGAAAGACACTAGATAAGTGGGTTTCATTCCTGACCTCACCCAAGAGCACTTACTACCAAATACGCACTGTCTGGTAGGCACACAGTTGGGCCTCAAAACATGATTTTATTTTGACTAAGCATTATACAAATACACATGTGTACAAATTTGCCTACTATTTCATGGGGCTGCTGCTCTGTCTCCAGTAATCAGATTGAATTGTAGCTATAAAACCAGATTTGTGAAAGTGTGTGTGTGTATCATTAACCAATTTTCTACCAGGTGCAAACAACCGACTATAGACTAGGAAAAAGACCTCCAAAGTCTCCTCTATATTTGGTCATAATGATATTCAACATAAGAGAGCATGTCACTAAGCAACTCATTCAAACTACGGTTGAGAGATACTTTCTAAACACTGGGTTCTGAGAACGAGGAATTTAAAGGTAATGCAAACCTGTTACTGTCCTCAAAACAGAACAGAACCTATCTTCTCATAAATCAAGAAGTCACTGGAATGTTTATGGGAAAGCAGGCTAGGATATAATTATAGTGAAAATCCGTATCTCATATTGGAACCCTTTCCCACCATGTGTGTGTGAAAAGTGAATAAAGACAGCAACGTTTTTTAAAAAGTTAACTTATATTAAAAAATATTTTGTTTATAAACAATTTTAATACTACAAAGTAGTATTTCAATACAAAGCAGTTCAAATATTAACTGTTCTTTAAACTGTTAAACTTTATTATAAATTAAAATTTCTTTACAAAAAAATTGCACATAATATTTGACCACTCTTAGGTTCTGATGCACTGGCATTTGCAATAGTTTCTTTAATCTTCAAGTTAAACAGTCTCGGCAAGGAGTCCAGAACGTAGAAAGGGCAATAAACAACCCTGTTAGAGCATTCAAGTGCAACTAGCAGACTTGTGGCCATGGCAGTTACACTTTCCTTAAGATGGACTGCTTAAGTTTTAAATCCTGAAATGAAGAATCTCAAAGGTTTAAAAGAAGAAGAACTAAAAGGGACTGCCTGGTTTTTACTGTAAACACAGCCCTGGAAATTAAATCCCAACAAGAATCTCTCAGGCATCAGAGTGTGTCAAGTGAATCAGGAATAGCACAACGTAAAGAAAAGGGGGAAAGTAAAAAATAAAAACAAAACAAAGCAAAATTAAAATAAATGTCAGTCACTTTGAGGAACTATACTTACGTACATGATGTTATGAGAATCTGGCAGGGCCTAGAAGTAGGCCAAACAGGAAGTTCATTTATCCAACCGAAGAGGGTCATGTTCATTGCTTCCGGTTTTGAGGATAGGATATTGTAGGGGACTTGATATGATCAGTAAAATGCTTGTCTGCCTTACGCAGACCTTAGCCAGGGATCAGCCTAATCTTGAAGGATCATTCAAATAATTTTGGCAATTATTATAAGGACTTAGAACTGACTGCACCCAGTGTTCAGTGATTCTTGCTTTCTGTTTTGTAACTGTTTAAATTTAAGAGCTCATTTAGGCTGACTCCAATCTCTTGGCACTTGGAAACTAGTTTTCTCAGGTTATCAGTTTTACCTCCTTCTGATGCTTCAAACAAGAGTTGCTGTAAAAGACAGGGAAGCACAGAAGTAAGACTTAGCTAGATTTTGAGCATCACCACATCAATGGATATGGCACATGCAGAAAATTTATAGGAAAACTTCAAGATGAAATAAAAGGTAAAAAGCATTACATCTTTCCACAGTGATGCACAAAGAGGTAACTTCTGTAAGGCTCTCTGATATAAACGGTGGACCTATAAGATAGATATACACACAATTCCATCAGGAAACATGATGAAAAACACCTTTATAACCCTAATTATTTGACTGGGACCTCACGAAATACAAAACGGTTACACTGGGTTTTTCAAGTTTCCAAACATTTAGAGTTCTTAGGATGGTAACATCTATGCATTAATCCTTTTAAACTGAGAAGTCAACAAAAGGGGCAGAACAGCTTAAAAACAAAGTGACCCATCTGATAATCATAGCTTACCTCTCTTTGTCCCTTTAGAACAATCTCAGCAGCAATGGCTCTAAGAAAAAACAAAGGAATATAGAAAAGGGAAAAGAAAAATTTATATATCTTTGAACGAAATGAGATACTACCACTGGCAGAATACTGACTGTGGGAATCTGAGTACAAAACTTCCTGAAAGTAACAGGCTAAACTTCCAAGGAGGGTAACCTATAGTGAAAAGAAAAATTCAACAATTTTTATCAACTTTACAAGAATTAAGCAGACCAGTGTTTTGAACATAAATAACGTTCATGAAAAATACTCGTAATTACTAGTAAAAACACCTGGCACTCTTAATAGCTTAAAAAAAAAAAGACATCAGACTATAAAAGGGGGGAGGGAAACCCACACATTTAAAAAAAGATGGTCTTAAAATGTGTATAACAGATTTGTTTGATAACACTACTGTTACCTAAATGTTCTGCCGCAAAAAAAAATTCAAATTCTACCCATTTTTGCTTTTAAAAGCAATTGTTAACGAGCACTCCCTTACTCTTGGTAGAAAACCTCAGCAAGTGACAAAAACAAATCTAAATTAGAGTAGAGATCTGTCCAGGAAAAAAAAACATAGATGTCATTTCAGATTTACCTGTCTGGAGCAAACCTTACAAATAAAAGCAATAGCTATAAAAACATGTACATGATTGCTGCATTACATTTTCCAGGTGGCCAGGCATGTTGGAATATTATATGTAAACATCTTGGCTTGAAGTTTCAGAATCTGAACATTGCTTTCTTCCCATTCATGTTGAAGTAGCCTGCAAAGTACATTCAGGAAAATGAACAAGGCACTGTAAGTGTAGGGAACCCCCAATGTGCTCTATGAGCAGAATGTTTGATGAGGTACAATTTTTGATCAGTTAAACTCCCTCAAGGCTATTCAGCACGTGATTCTAGAATACCTCTTACAAAAATCACCCCGGGACAGGAATAAGCAAGCTAGCAAGATACCCAGTCAAGACCCATGCCATGTTCAATAAAGTAGAATAAGGTCCATGTACTCCTACACTAAAGCACTCCCTCCAAGCACCCCCTCCCCCAAAATTTTTATAATAATGACTAGATATATTAATGCAATTTCCTTGTATTTTTCTTTCTTTATTAAACAGAGTAGACGTAAATATGAATGTTTCTTGGGCTAAAATGTAAGTACAGTGACTAATTATTAAGTTCTCTACTCTGAAAAAAAAAAAAAAAAGACAAGAATGATCACAAGGAAGTAACTATCAAAATACAGAAGTGGAGCTTTACCAACAAAACCAACAATTAAACTACCTTTCCTATAATGCCTATAATTCTATCATAACAGAAACTAGTCAAAATACTACATTTTATATTTTTCAAATGTTTTACCAAAGGTGATGCCTTATAATAGAAATTTCTGTATTAGCTTCCAAAGACTAGAATGTTTACTAAGAATTTTTATTATGAAACACTACTTTTGTTGCACCCTCAGACCTTCAAATTTTTTTCAACCTCATACCATTTTCCCACACACGGGCTAAGTGGAATGTAAATATTTTAACACATAAGGAAATATTTGATAAATTTAGGTACCTTATGATCCACAAAACAAACTTAGAAACATAAGACACAATACAATGCAGTGGGAATGACTACACAAGTACAAGCCAAGGCATTAGCATGTAGGGTACCATTTTGAATTAAAAAGCACAATTCTTGACAGTGAAAATAAGTTTACTCTGTTGGAATAGAGAAACTACAAAGAGATGCTCAGAAATCTCCAGTTCAATATATGAAATCCGTACATAAGTGTTTCTCAAATGTGATTTGAGGGCTCAAGCTCAGGAAATCTGTATTTTTAAGAATGCTCCACACCCAATGTGGGGCTTGAGCTCATGACCCTGAGATCAAGAGTCACAGACTCTACCAACTGAGCCAGCCAGGCACCCCCAGGGATCTGTATTTTACACAAACATCCCAGGAGATTCTGATGCATGTTAATACTTCAGAGCAACTGACATATATGAAAACAAGTCATAATAACCAAAATATATACAGTTGGCTGCTATCTTTGTAATAACACTTTACAAACCTCTTAAGTAATATTTCTTTGCTATGTAAAACATGATTATTGCTTATTATGCACGTGCTAAGGACAGATGGTATGTGCTTAGGGACATAAATGAACTTTACTTGAATTATATGCCCCTTAAAACCTGCAGTTTTCTGAAGTTATCAGATTTTTATACTGACTTTTATATGAAGCTGTATATTGCTTAACTCTGAAATTAAAGTAGTATATATCAACGAGAAAATAGTAAAGGACAGACTACTTTTAGTCACGTTTTCAAGAATAATTTTATATGAAGAGCTATATAATATTGAGCTGAGATTGAAAAGAATTTTATTTTTTCTTACCTCAGTGCAAGTCCAGAATTAGTTGGCATAATTGAGCAAAACCGTTCCAAGGTTTTGGAATGCTGAGTCTTTGGAACACAGCTCAAATAAAAGAAAATAACCTGGAAAGGTTGACGGGGGGAAAATAAATGCAACAAAATGTGAAATCCAATTACTTAAATGTTTTAATGAGAAAACCAAAATGGTCTTTAAGACATGAATGTATAAATTATAATAATGTATGATGCTGTGAGTTACAGTTCCTACCATTAATTATATTAGTGACTTTCCAAATATGAATTAGGAAATATGATCTAGTGATGATAGCCATGGACTGAGAACACTGACAAGAAGCCAGGAGTCCGGGTTTTCATTCCTGAGTCTACCTTTACTTGCTGTATAGCTGGGCAAGTCATAGGACTAATAATACCTGCCACATCTTGCTCATGGAATGCCCGTGTGTAAATGACTTAATGTCCACAAAGTGGTTTGAGATCCTGGGATAAAGAATGGCATAGAAGTACAAAGCATAATAATTG